>NC_055993.1:68034274-68676156 GCF_018446385.1 Zingiber officinale
CATATGCATGGTCACTCCTGCTCACTACTCCAGCTACCATGACATCTGTGTGGTCGAGTGGGCATAACATGACAATTGTACGATACTTCAGCTACCACTACTCTCGAGTGGCTGAGTGAGCTATCTAGTTACATACCCCAAAAGAAAAGGGGAAGATCCCAACCTGCACACAACTCCAACTACCACTACTCCGAATGGCCAAGTGGGCACGACATGACATGCTACACGCAACTCCAACTACCACTCCCTCAAGTGGCCGAGTGGGAAGATATGGCTGACGACTCTCTCAACCACAAAAGAGAAATAGTCGATATCATATATGCAATGTAATGATGAACCAGATGTAAATAATCATATCCACATATATAGTTATCACTATATAGTAACAACAACAGAGTCCCCTCGGGACAGTGTGATCGTTAAGGCATGGGGTGTTGTCACATGAGATCTTAGGGTCAAAACTCGACGTGTTTGAGCATGTCTTCCCCCATACCTTGATCACTTGTACTAATGGCTAGTAATCACTCGTGATTTACCTCCTCCGTGTAGCTTAGGGACAGGTTGGCGGAGGTACTTGGGGCAAGCAAATCGCCTTTTGTCACACTATATAACAACAACACAACAACAACAACATGATTATATCCAAAAGTATAAACTATAAACAAAATATATATATATATATATATATATATATATATATATATATATATATATATAGAGAGAGAGAGAGAGAGAGAGAGAGAGAGAGAATACATGTCAAAAAGAGACTATATATACAAGTAGATCAACTCTAAGGTCAAACAACTAAGTATCAAGCTCGAGTAAAATAAGAATAGAGTCAAGGTAATAAAACTACTGATCAAATCCATAGCTCATGTACTAAAGTCAATATACTAAGAGATCATGATAAGAAATACCCTTATGATATTTAGATCGTGCTGAATGTCTTCACATTAGAATGCCTCTCGAATCATAATCCTACAACATAGAACCCAAATTATAGTCCAGGTCTATCATAAATCGAGTAACGAAACCTAATCCTAAATTGATTAGAAAATATTGATTAATTCGACCAATAATCAATTAGATAATAAATTTATCCTTAATCTACTGATCAATTTCCTTACCTAATTCTCAAATCAATTTAGTAATCGAATTCAATTAAACTTTACTATTAATTTATCATGCTTTCCTCATTCCAATAAAGTTTAATTCCATCAGTTTGTTAACCTAACCACCATTAATTGAACAATTAATCAACATCAAATTATAATTTAATAATCTCAAATTAATGAAATATGTTACCAAATCAGCTTGTAGTTCCTTGTTCAACAATTCACCATGGTGGGGCTGGCTGATGGTCAGCAACGCTCGCAGGTGACAGTGGTGCAACCGACAATTGTAAAGGGCAATAGCAACTATCGCGCGGGGGAGGGAGGAGGTGGTGACGTTGCTCCGTGAGACGATGACGAAGGTGATCTTAAGGGAACAGACGACATTGTTTGCGGTGGAGACCGACTTCAAACCCCAACGACCTTCGTCTAAGGAGAGGGTCGGCATCAATCTCGTTGACGATGGCAAAGGTGACGAGAGAGGGTCTCAAGAGGAGTAGAGGTGGCAATGAAGAGGGGAAGAAAGGATTGGGAGAAATGAGGGATGTGTTGAGTTTTATTTTAAATTCAAAGTAATTTTTGTAGTGTTTTTTAGTCCCACATTGCTAAGTGGAGAAGCTTGGAAGGGCTTATATATGAAGTCCTTCCATCATTGCTTAGCAATAATAAGAAGACCTACACGCATGCGCGGGCCAAGCCCAAATCGAGTGGATTTGGGGGGTTCGAGCCGGAAATCCATAAACCGGGCGTCACGTGCGCGATTAACGCGCGCAGGGGGGGGTGCAAATCCCCAGCCCGTGGGCCTTGCGCTCACGGGCGGCTCGGTCTGTTTTTGCTGGTTTGGTTCAGTCTGAACCAAACCAGTTTGGTTCAGTCTGAACCAAACCAGTTTGGTTTCTGGTTTGGTCTCGTTTCTGGTCTGCGTGAGGAAGCGAAGCAGCGCTCCGCGTCGATACAACGCATCCGCGCGCGCTCCGCGTCGTATGAGGATGCGATACAACTCATCCGCGCGTGAGAAGAGGAAGTGCGTCCCTTCCTCTGCACTGTTTCGAAGTGTATAAATACACTTCCACTGTTCCTTCTGAAATCACACAGAAGCAAAGCATTTCTTCTGCCTTCTGCTTCTTCTTCTCTCCCCTTGTTCCGAGTTCTGAGGCTTGGTTTGCGATTTGAGGTTGAGTCCGAGTGCGGTGCTCATTTTGGAGTGCACCTACGAGCGACGCGAGCGGTTGTCGGATCTTGGGAGGATTTTGCCGGAGAGCCTTTGCACCTTGGGCGGCAATCAATTCTCTAAAGACAGTCGGCACGTCCGACGCTTCGACCGGAGATACACAATTTCTTAACCCTTTGCTGTTATTAAAGTTTATTGCATGCTCGTCGTTTATTAGTGCAATTAAATATTACTGTTTTAGCATAATTAGTTCTATTACAGTTACTACAATTTTAGAGAATTGATTGTAGCATCAATAAACATGATGAACGATAGGGTAACGGGGTCTGATGAGGCTAGTGCCCGACCCGAAAAATTTTACAGGCAAAACTTCAGACGTTGGCAACAACGAATGAAATTTTGGCTTACTACGCTAGGGCTATTCTCCGTTATAGAAACAGACCCTCCTTCACCTAATGAAGAGGAACCTGCCCGTAGTGCTACCTTAGAGAGGTTTAAGAAAAGGGATTATCTCTGCCATGGGAGAATCCTGTCTGCCCTCTCAGACGCACTATTTGATGTATACTGCTCAACCTCTTCAGCTAAAGAGCTGTGGAAATCTTTGGATAAAAAATACAACTCCGAAGATTCTGGTTTAGAAAAGTATACTGTGGCAAAATTCCTGAACTTCAAAATGGTTGAAGGTAAATCTGTGGTTGAGCAGACACATGAATTCCAAGTTCAAATTCATGGTCTTGCTGAAGGAGATATGCCATTACCTGAAAAATTTCAGGTCTTGTCTATCATCGAAAAATTGCCTCCGAGTTGGGAAGATTTTGGCATGACTCTTAAACATCGGAGAGGTAAAATCTCTCTCGAAGATTTGATGATTGCCTTAAATATCGAAGAAGAACATCGGAAGCAACATAAAAATGATGATACAAGAATGCCTATGGATTTTATTCCAAAGGCAAATGTAGTAGTCTCATCTGACAAAAAGAAATTCAAAAATCAGAAAATGAAGAACAAGATGAAACCCAACCCAAAGGTTCAAAAGAAAACTGGAACTAAACCTAAGCCTTGCTGGGCATGTGGACAGGTTGGACATTATGCCAAATTCTGCCCTAAGCGAAAGGACAAGAACCAAAGCAATACGTCCAACACCAAGGCACAAGTAAATGTCGTGGCTGCTAATGACGACACCAGCGATAGGTTTGTTACCTTCAAACCTGAACTAAACTTGATCTATCAACCCAATAAATGGTTAGTTGATATAGGTGCTAATGTACACTATTGTGCTGATCGCTCTGCCTTCCTTACTTATCAGGTAATTGAAGGCACTTCCGTGACCATGGGGAACCATTCTGCAGCCAGGGTGTTTGGGATAGGACAAGTTGATCTGAGGTTCACCTCTGGAAAAGTCCTGTCACTGCATGAGGTGCATCATGTTCCAGCGGTCCGTCGGAATTTGATTAGCGGATCAAAGTTAGTTTGTGCTGGTTATGAGTTGAACTTCAAATGTAATAAAGTTGTAATATTACATTTAGGAACCTTTATTGGAAAAGGTTACCTTAATGAAGGTTTATTTAAACTCAATGTAGAAAATGCTACTTTAAATAAAACTTCTAATATTGGTTGTCCATATAACATTGAGTCTTATGATATGTGGCATGACAGATTAGGACATGTCAATTTTAATACCGTAAAAAGGATGATGAATCTTGACATGATCCCTAAGCATGCTATAAATGATAAGAAAAAATGTGAAATTTGTGTGCAATATAAACAACCCCGTAAACCTTTCAAATCAGTTGATAGAAATTCTGATATTTTAGAATTGATTCATACTGACTGTTGTGAGTTTAACGGTGTAATAACGAGAGACCATAAAAGGTATTTCATTACCTTCATTGATGACCACTCTCGTTATTGTTATGTTTATTTGCTAAAAACCAAGGATGAAGCTTTAGATAAATTTATGATTTTTAAATCTGAAGCTGAGAATCAAACCGATAAAACTATTAAGAGGTTAAGGTCTGATAGGGGTGGAGAATTTATCTCGAACCTGTTTCAAAAATTTTGTCAAGATACAGGTATAATCCATGAGGTAACTGCTCCATATAGTCCTCAATCCAACGGTATAGCAGAACGAAAAAAATCGAACCCTTGAAGATATGATTAATTCCATGTTAGGTAGTTCTGGGTTACCCAACTTTATGTGGGGGGAGGCTCTATACACTGCATGTCATGTGCTAAATAGAGTCCCAATGAAGTCAAGGGATAAAACCCCATATGAGCTTTGGAAAGGTCGAAGGACAAGTTTGAAATACCTTAAAGTGTGGGGGGTGCCTGGCAAAGGTACTAGTACCTGAACACAGAAGGAAAAAAAACTTGGTCCAAAGACTGTAGATGGTATCTTCTTGGGTTATGCTCAAAATAGCATTGCATATAGGTTCCTGATTATTAAATCAGAAATTCCTGGAATAGATGCAAATACTATTGTAGAACTTCGCGATGCTACATTTTTTGAGGATATATTTCCTATGAAGACGAGAACACCTCAATCTAGTATTCCTACTAGAAATGAGCCTTCTTCTGTAGAGGTCCCATTATCCGTAGTGGGTACACCTTCCTCAAGTCACTCTAGACTAGATGAATCTAGTGAGTGTACAGAACCGAGAAGGAGCAAGAGGCAACGTGTGTCTACGAATTTAGGCCAGGACTTTATCACCTATAATATAGAAGGTGACCCTGTGACATATAGAGATGCTATGGCTTCTCCTGAAGCTAAGCACTGGAAAGAGGCCATTAAAAGTGAAATGGACTCTATTATCTCTAATGCCACTTGGGAGTTGGTAGATTTACCTCCTGGGTGTACCACTATAGGATGTAAATAGGTGTTTAAGAAAAAACTACAACCTGATGGGTCAGTAGATAAATTCAAAGTCCGCCTAGTTGCTAAGGGATTCAAACAGAAAGAAGGGATTGACTATTTTGACACTTATTCTCCTGTTACCAGAATTACTACAATCCGAGTGTTAATTGCATTAGCATCCATATATCATCTTGAGGTCCATCAAATGGATGTCAAAACGACATTCCTAAATGGAGATCTAGAAGAAGAGATATATATGGATCAGCCTGAGGGATATGTAGTCTCTGGAAATGAGAATAAAGTCTGTAGGTTAGTCAAATCTCTTTATGGTTTGAAGCAAGCCCCAAAGCAGTGGTACGAAAAATTTGATAGAGCTATGCTATCGTTTGGCTTTGAAGTAAATGACTCTGATAAATGTGTGTATGCTAAAATGAAAGGTGATAATTGTATTATCCTATGTTTATATGTAGATGATATTCTACTATTTGGAACTAATCTTTCAATTATTAATGAGACTAAGGCCCTCTTAAGTGGTAAGTTTGATATGAAGGATATGGGTTGTGCTGATATGATTTTAGGACTGAAGTTGACTCGATCAACTGATGGAATAGCAATTTCTCAATCACTCTATGTTGAGAGAGTATTAGAGAAATATGACTATAGCCAAGTTAAATCTGTTGTCACACCATATGACCCTTCAAAAACTCTCCACAAGAATAATAGTGGTGTGGCAGTGTCTCAATTAAGATACTCACAAATAATAGATAGTTTAATGTATTTAGCTAATTGTTCTAGACCTGATATTTCTTTTGCTATATCGAAATTGAGCAGGTTTACCAGCTGTCCGGACAGAACGCATTGGGATGCATTAGATAGAGTACTCAGATATCTGAAAGGCACTATATCCTTGGGCTTGTGGTATGGGAGATTCCCTGCAGTCCTGGAGGGATATAGTGATGCCAGTTGGATAGCTGACACTGCTGAGTGTAAAGGCGTTACTGGTTATGTCTTTACACTTGGAGGCGGTGCAGTTGCTTGGAAGTACAGAATTGTGTGCTTTGGATACCACAGTAACTGAAGCTGATTGGCTTAAGGGTCTTCTTTCTGAAATTCCCTTGATGATGAAGCCAATACCTTCTATTTCAGTACACTGTGACAATCAAACAACAATAGCTCAGATTAGAAGCTCCAAGTATAACCAGAAACAGAAGAGACATGTACGAATAAGATTAAAGTCTATTCGTGAGCTAGTGTCTCTTGGAGTGGTGTCATTGGACTTTGTAAGTTCAAAAGACAATATTGCTGACCCACTCACTAAAGGACTTGATTTTGAGAAAATCAAAAGATCCAGTAAGGGAATGGGACTGAGGCCTGTCCTGGTTTCATCTATAGCAGCAACCCAACCTATCTGATTGGAGATCCCAAAAAGTAGGTTCAATGTGGTACAAACAAGCTATAAGGGTGAAACGTAAGCATCAAATTAATTGAGATATAATCTCATAGTCTCTTCCCTGGATAGATGCTTGACTGCTAGTAAGGATGAGCTTAAGAGCTCTTAATGAGTTCAAGGTCTTAATGACAGGATGCTTGCAGTACATCCTTGGAGAACTCACTTATGTAAGTGTAACTGTGAGGCCGCAGTGTGGGGGGTCTAGGCAACTCTCCTTAGCACTTATGAAACAAGATTCGGTGGCATGGCCGTAATGCACCAACCCAGAAGGATTCAACCGTCGCCAGTGATGAGTTGTTACCAATTGATCTTCACATATAAAAGGTTTAAGATCAAGACTCTGTTCTCTTCAAACCTATGTGAATAAGATTGGTGTACTTAGGTGAAAATTCAAACCGGAAGGTATTTTCACTGAAAGCTCATTGCAACCAAGCCTCAGAACATATCTTTGTTTTTGACTAAAAAATTGCTTTGAATTTGTGGGGGATTGTTGAGTTTTGTTTTAAATTCAAAGCAATTTTTGTAGTGTTTTTTAGTCCCACATTGCTAAGTGGAGAAGCTTGGAAGGGCTTATATATGAAGTCCTTCCATCCTTGCTTAGCAATAATAAGAAGACCTACACGCATGCGCGGGCCAAGCCCAAATCGAGTGGATTTGGGGGGTTCGAGCCGGAAATCCATAAACCGGGCGTCACGTGCGCGATTAACGCGCGCAAGGGGGGGGTGCAAATCCCCAGCCCGTGGGCCTTGCACTCACGGGCGGCCCGGTCTGTTTTTGCTGGTTTGGTTCAGTCTGAACCAAACCAGTTTGGTTTCGAAGCAGCGCTCCACGTCGATACAACGCATCCGCGCGCGCTCCGCGTCGTATGAGGATGCGATACAACTCATCCGCGCGTGAGAAGAGGAAGTGCGCCCCTTCCTCTGCACTGTTTCGAAGTGTATAAATACACTTCCTCTGTTCCTTCTGAAATCACACCGAAGCAAAGCATTTCTTCTGCCTTCTGCTTCTTCTTCTCTCCCCTTGTTCCGAGTTCTGAGGCTTGGTTTGCGATTTGAGGTTGAGTCCGAGTGCGGTGCTCGTTTTGGAGTGCACCTACGAGCGACGCGAGCGGTTGTAAGATCTTGGGAGGATTTTGCCGGAGAGCCTTTGCACCTTGGGCGGCAATCAATTCTCTAAAGACAGTCGGCACGTCCGATGCTTCGACCGGAGATACACAATTTCTTAACCCTTTGCTGTTATTAAAGTTTATTGCATACTCGTCGTTTATTAGTGCAATTAAATATTACTGTTTTAGCATAATTAGTTCTATTACAGTTACTACAGGATGCAGAAAAGAAAACTTAGGTTGCTATATCTATTTAGGCTAATTAATTATAACCTTAGATTAATGGAATCAATAAACTTCCAACTAAAGTAATATTTCAATCAGACTCACTTAAAACCTAATAGATTATCCCCTTAACAATATCATATAAATTCAGTTGAAATTCTAAAAAATTCTAAAATTTTTTAAAAAATTCTTTAAAAAAATTTCTTAATTAATTTTTATTATTTTATTATTATTTATTTATCATATCTAACAAACAATCTCTTCCACTCTTTAGCCAATTTAACGATCGGATTATAACTTGACTTTATGATTTACCTCCCTTCGTATCACCTGAGGACGAATTATAAGGGATATCTGAGATGCGCAATCACCTTTTTGTTTCAATTAATGTGAGTTGTTGCACTAGAATCAATCCATCAAATATGTATAGCAATCCAAGTTAAATTAACCTCTGTTAAACCAAATTAAGAAGCATATGTTTGTTGGCACACCAAGTATGATAGTTGGTGCATTGTTTCATTTTTAGAGGTTGAGGTCACTCTCAATCTTATTTTGCTTTAATCTTTCCTCTTCTTGAATACAAGGTAAGATGAACTCATTTAGAGACGATCTCTTTAATTTAGAAGCAAACGCATCTCTTTAATCAAAATCAAATGCACTAACAAGTCCTCTTTCAGTTCCAGCACAAATGTTTTTAATTTAGAAGCAAGATAAGATATCTTCATGTCCCTAATATTGCCCTTACCTTTATACTTTATTGAAATTAGATTTTTTCGGGAGTGTACTTATTTCAGTCTTTTCAATTTTAGGACAAATATCTTTTCAATTTTAGGAATGGAGAACTATCGCAATCTGGCCACAAGTTTACTAGAACGCCACCAACTGACTGTGGTAGACTACATAAGTGTTGCAGAATTAATTCGACCAAGGCAAGGAACATTGTTCCGTCTAATTTATTCTTCAGGGATGCTATGATTAAAATATGAGATATTATCATATTAGATCATAAGATTTTAATATTGTTCCATCTAATTTATTCTTCAGGGATGCTATGGTTAACAAATATGAGATATTATCATATTAAATCATAAGATTAAAATTCAATACATTTAAATATATTTTCTCTCATACCTTAACCACTGTACTAATGATTAATAATCATTCATAATTTATCTCCTTTATGTTTACCTAGGGACGAGTTGACGAAGATGTTGGGGACGAGCAAATCACCTTTTACCACGTTATTCCGTCTAATTTAAACGGATTAAAAAAAATGATTCACTAACAAATTATCACTATTTTCTTAACTACATAGAGAAAATTATTTTCACTTTCATGTCATCCATCTCCTCTACCATACACCCCAAGATACACTACTAGGTCATCATGATTGACATAATTAATCTTTTCCTAATAGATTTTTGAATCAATTTTTGACATAGTATATACATGGATAATTATTCTAATAATTGTTTGAATCAATTTTTAACAGATATAAAATACGTCATTAAGTATCTGACCTCTTCTATATAAAAAACCACTGTACTAAGACAAATATTCTCGTAAGTTATCTCCTTCCAAAGTATAAAATCACCCTAGAAAGGTCACTAAAATGACTTCACTTTTTACACTTTTTACTCCAAAAGATAGATAGCATTGGAACTTAAATATATAATTTTGGAGCAAGTAAACCAGGATAGTCCAATTGGACTAGTCATGGTAAGTTTAACTCGCCTCGCTAACTTTAAGGGTGGAGAGGCCTACGGAAGGCAACTCCCTTGGCTACACCTTCCATATCTAGATGTGGGAGGGATAGGTCGATAACATGTGCAATATATTTCACATCATCAATCACCTTTGGAGGCTCAAGAGGACGAGGAATAATAATGTCCAAAGTTGAATTTGATCTTCAATGGCTTTTCTCTTTAATGGCTTTATTTTATCCTCAAGACTATGATATCATGATAAGACATTCAAATTGTTATTCAAACATCCATAATTTGATCCCCAACTATAATATATTTATAAAAAAATTTCTTTTAAATAGGACACAATCAAAGGATGCTAAACTTCTTATCTAACTACCATACGTACACAATCAAAGATGCTAAACTTCTTAACTATCTGCCATACGTACTTTATGATTTAATCTGATAACCGATAGAAAATTTTCATAAAACTAAACTGATCACCCTCAGAAATAGTCAATGAAATTAACTGGATTTATCATATCTACGTGTTTATTTAATTTCTCTTTAAAAATAAAATAAAGAGCAGCTTCATTTACCTTGAGAATCAGGCTTCCAAAAATATAATAAATTGAAAATTTTAAAAAATATAAATCCTGACAGCCAAATAATTCCTACCGAGCTATTGACGGATGGCCATGACATACATAAACAACTCTCCTCTTATTTACACTTACATATCTACTCATCAACCTCAACTTTTTTTTAGCTACTTACACATAACCAACTTTCCCGCACTACAGTTGAGCAATTAAAATCAAACAAATATTGTATACGCTTCTCGAAGTAAATTATATTTATCTGCCTGATACATACCTGATCGGCTTACAAAAAAAAGAATAGGATAACATAGCTCCATCCATTTCAATCCTCAAATTCTACATGAAATGGAGAAACATAAAGAAGATCATACTCCCAACAGATTATACAATAAATATCTGCATTCTAAGTGACTGGCCGAGCAAACTCTTCAATCTTGACAAGTAAATTGACAGATTCTTTAGCAGTGTTCAAAATTTGCTTAGATCAGAAATGTGTCTTACACACAGCTGGCAAATGTTTACACCCACATTCTACATGGAACCAAGTCATATGTCAAAGTCGATACCCAAGAAATATCACACAAGAACTGGAAATAACTGGTATCATTGTGTCTTTGTGATATTGAACATCCTGCACAAATGACACAATGACATGTTTTCCAGATGTCAACATGAGATATTTAGCATGACTGAAACGGAGACAAATATAGCCAACGGGAATTGGAATAGAATATCTATTCAATTTATAGAATTAACAAAGGGAATACGGATTATGCATCATCCTATGCGTGTTTATTGTGCACAGTTAGAGTGGACAACAAGCAGAATGATTCACGCCAAAATTTTAAATCACTTTAGTCATGTAAAAGAGAATCAATTCCAATGGAATTAAAAAGTTTGGGGCTCATAGGCCATCGGAAATTAATGAAAAAACATGACTGTTTAACCTCTCTGTAACCCATATGATGGAAGGGATAAATACAAATGGAAGTATGACTTAATTCTAGCCAAATTAACCAAACTGAAACAACCCCCCAAGCGATGTCACCACATAAATAGAGGAAAATGATAATGATGAAGTAATAGAACCTCATCCAAAATCTTTTGCCAATGCAAAGGAGTCATTAGCAAGCATAATATTTGTAGGCAAGTGATGTAACAGTAGAGAATAAGTGAATATTACCATGCCTATGTTCCGAGATGCCCAAGTCAAGAATCCAAGTAGAGACAACCGGGTAGAATAGGATAACAAAAATACTTGCATGGGATAAAATAGTGTCAAACTAAGATGAGGCATCTGCGATAGCATGGAGCCGAATAAGGCGAGAATACTCATTAATAAGACCTGTCATGGTAGAGCTAGCTGTAGGAGGGATGAGAGTTGATAAAACATCTTTAAGTCACTATATCAGATTGTGCTACATAGGCAATGTGTAAAAGATGATCTAGTGGATAGCTATGAAGAGAGGAAGTAGCAGGTGTTGGATCGAAAGCACTAATTCGATCATCTGGTGCTCCTTGTACCAACAACAGGCACCTCTAACTTGCCCAAGTTCTCCAGAGTGGGTGCATTTGGATTTGATTTTTTGTTATAGTAATATTGCATGGATGAAGGGAAGCCTTGGCACAACGGTAAAATTGTTGCTCTGTGACCAAAAAGGTCACGGATTCGAATCCTGAAAACAACCTCATGCAAAAAACAGGGTAAGGCTGCGTACAATGGATCCTTCCCCGGGACCCCGCATAGCAAGAACTTCGTGCACCAGGCAGGCTGTCCTTTTTGTAGTAATATTGCATGGATCTCGAAAGAGTTAAGGAAGCATTAAATTGAACATATGTAATTGTGGAGCTTATCATTTTTTTTTAGGCTATGGGAGTGCATGGAATAGGTATTTATCTTAATCTTGAGATTGAGACCTAGATCCTATGAACTTTCCTCACAGATGGTGAGTGTTAAACCGAAGTGTCATAGACAGGGATCGAGTAGTGATGCTTGCAACAATGCATCCAGTGGACCCATAGGGCATTAAGGCCGGAGACTGAGAGGGGAATAAAGCAAGCAATGCCGGAGAGGCACTTGGTTGAGCGAGCTTGCCGGTGACGGTTTGCTAGAAACAATTTTAGGAGATTAATGATTGTTCTAGGGAGGAAGAATCCAAATAGGAGATCCAATATCATCCTACAGTTTGCTTGAGATCATGGGGTAGAGTTGTGGGTATGGACAGCGATGACAAGTTGGCCATTCTGTCAAAGGAGATAGATTATCAATCATTGGGTTACTATGACTTCACGATTCGGGAAGAAACTTTCATTGAACTTGTCCCTATACCATGTAACAGAAGAGACTTAAGGCTTTTCTTCCTAAGTACTTTCTTCTACCCTATTATATAGCATTCATTGTTGTAAAATTAAATTTAGGTCCTTATGATACAAATTTGCAATTTACTCCCGAACAAACACCACTATAACTCCTAGACCCAACTTGCCTTGAGAAAAAACACTTTTAGAGATCTAAATTTACCTCCTAAGCCGACAACAAATTATTAAAAGAATGATGACAAAGGTCATGTTCTTAAACATCCCGAGCTCTCTAAAGCTTTTAAAGTGTTTTTTTACGTGTTTGGATAGGAATAATCAAAACCTTATGTCAAAATATCTGATTGCATTTTTAGCAAAAAAAAAAAACTCAATGGAAATTGACAATGATAGTTGATCTAAGATAAAATGGTTTTACAATATCCAAACCCATAGACATTGGCCTTACTGCCTACTACCTAATGAATTCATCATGCATTCTCACAATAAGACATTTACATTCTATCCAATCCTAGAACAAGTTAGATGTCAATCCAGTTAGGTGGAACCTGTAGATACATTAAGTCATGTTATAGCTATATTGAATAATAGAACGAACATGATAGTGAAAGGATTTATCACCTTAAAGATGAATATGCCCCCTTGACTTCGAACTATTCTTCGAGAGGCTTAAGATAGGATCTACACAATTTTGGTTAATTTTGTGATTAGAGATGTTGATTAGTTTAGGGTTTAGGTTGCCAGCGAGCGTTAAAGCTATGATAAATATTCAATGAATAAATTTATTAAATTATTATGCTAACGCTAGGTTGTTTCCCAGAAAAAATGTGTTGCAGAATCCGACTATAATGTCTCAGCAAAGATCGCTATATCTCCAGAATTTAAGTGTAGTGCTAAATATATAAGAGTTCGCGTTACAGGGTCCAACCGTAACATATCGGTAAGGACCGCTACATCTCCATGAGAATTTGAATGTAATGTTAAATAGACAAGAGTTCTCACACATAAGTTGGAAAAGAACAAATATGATAGAAAAACTAACAATCTAAAATTTGGAACATGAAACATATGAACTCTCACTGGTAAATCAATGAAAGTAGTAGATACGATAATTAGGAGAAGAATTAATATTTTGTGTATATAAGAGACAACATGGGAAGGCAAGAAGACAAAGATGATAGAGAACTCGAATTTTAAGTTATGGTACAAAGAAAAAAATAAATCAAGAAATGGAGTTGGTATTGTTGTATATAATTTGTTAAAGGAAGAAGTTGTAGGAGTAGTTAGAAAAGAAAATAGAATTATAGTCTTTAAGATAATAGTGACGAAATAAACTATGAACATAATTAGCATATATACACCACAAGTAAGATTAGATGAAGCTACCAAATCAATATTTTAGGACGAGTTAGATGAAATATTACAAACTATTCAGTCAAATGAAATGATTTTAATAGGAGGTGATCTAAATAGACATGTCGAAGTTAAAAATGAAGAAGGGAAAACCATATTAAAATTTGCGATAGCATATGACCTTATATTCGCTAATATGTTTTCTAAGAAAAGAAAAGAACACATAGTCAGTTCAAAAGTGAAAATAATAAATTGCAAATTGACTTTCTTATAGTTAGAAAAAAGGATAGAAAGATTTGTAAAGATTGCAAGGTCATCCATGAAGAAAACTTAACCATCCAATATAAGTTAGTAGTATTAGATATACGTCTTAAACATAGTATCAATAAAAAAAATATATATACAACTCCTAAAATTAAGTAGTGGAAGTTAAAGGATAAGAAGTAAAATATATTTAAGGAGAAAGTAGGAGTACAAGTATTAGGAGAAATATAGTCTAATACGACATTGGATAAGATAGTATCAAAGTTGAAAATAGTAATTAAGAATGTACTCAGTGAGTCAAAGGGACATGCACCACTAAAAAATCTTAGTAGTGGAATGAGAAAGTACAAGAGAAAGTGAAGAAAAAACGAATAGCTTATAAGGAATTATATATTTATAAAAACAAGAAAAACTAAAAAAATATACAATAGCTAAGAAAGTAGTGAATGAAGCAAAAAAATAAAACTTTCAAACAATTATATCAAAAATTAGATAAAAAAAAGGGAAAGAAATATTTATAGAATAACTAAAGTGAGAGAAAGGAAGACGAGATCTTATCCAAATAAAATGTATTAAACGTGAATAAAATAAGATACTAAGTAAACGATGGAAAAATAAAAGTACGGTGGAAGAGGTATTTTCACAACTTTTTAATGAAGGTTTAGATGACCAACTTAACTTAGATAATTTAAGTAGGCCAAATGAGCATAAAAATTTAAATTTTTATTGTAGAATTAACCTTCAGAAGTAGAACAAGATTTAAATGGAATGCACAATAGAAAAGTCGTTAGACCAGATAATATTCCAATAGAGGTATGAAAGTGCCTAAGGAAATTGAATGACTTACAAAATTATTTAACATGATATTGAAATGAAAAAAATATCTGATCAATGAGGATAAATACTCTAGTTCCCTTATATAATAATAATGAAGACTTATAAAATTGTGCAAACTGTAAGAGTATTAAACTAATAAGTCATACCATGAAACTTTGAAAAAAAAAAGTAATAGAAAAAAATTAAGGAATGAGACCACGTTGACCAAAAATTAATTTGGGTTCATGCGACAATATAAGCTATATATCTTATAAGACAATTAATTGAAAAATATCGGGAGCAAAACAGAATCTATAACTTAGAAAAAGCTTATGATAAATTCTCAAGAGAAATTACATGGAGAATTCTAGAAAAGAAAGATGTTAGCGTAACATATATTGAACTAATTAAGGATATGTATGAGGATGTAACAGCCAAAGTAAAGACTTTAGGCAGAGTAATTAAAATATTTCTATAAAGATATGGTTACATCAAAAATCAACTCTAATGCTCTGTTTACTCTAAAGCGCGGATAAGGGAAAGGAATTTATGGTAGAAAATTATACTTGGAGGAAGAGAAGAGAAAGAGTGAAGAAATTCCCTCTTTGTATGCTTGTTTATCTTGATACACATCATGTTTTAGGGTATATGGTGTAATTTTGTAAGTTAAAATGGGTACATGTATTATTTTTTTTTGTATATGGTGTAATTTTATGAATGAAAAGAAGTACATGCGTCATTTTTTTTTTCTATCCGTTGCTTTCTGTTCGATTTTAAGGTGATCGATTTTAGCTTCAAACTCATCCGTTGATGGATTACGTTTCTCTTCCGTCTGAAAATTTTAATAAAGTAAACGACAAAACCTTAGTTTTGCTTTCCGCTCTCCCAAGTAAACTAACCATAAATCCCTATTTTTTATACTAATTATGGACAAACTCACTGCACACATTCAAGACATAGTACCGTGGTGCATGTTATTTGTAGATGATATTGTTTTGATAGATGTAACACGTGAAAGAGTAAATATTAAAGTAGAATCTTGGCAGGAAAAATTAGAAAAGAAAGATTTTAGGCTTAGTAGAATAAACACAGAATATATGAAATTTAAATTTAGCAATATGATGTAATGAGACAATTGTTAAAATAGAAGATGATAAGTAGTCCGGAAACGAGAGCTTTAAATATTTAAGATCATTTTTGTAAAACGATTGAGGGATTGAGAAAGATGTCTTACATAAAATACAAATAGGATGATTGAAATGGAGGAAAACATCAGTGTTTTTATGTAAAAAGTAACTCTAAAACATAAAGGAAAGTTTTACAAAACTGTAGTTAGACCTGTTATGTTATATGGAGCTGAATATTGGATTATGACAGTACATGAGCAGCAGATGAGTTATAAAGATGGGGATTTTAAGGTGGATGTATGGACATACGAGAATGGACAGAATAAGAAATGAGAGTATTAGAGAGAAAGTTAGAGTTGATTGAGGGAAAAACTCTGAAAGACACGTTTAAAATGGTACAGACACGTACTTTGATAACCAATAATTGCTCCAATTAGGGGATGTAAAACTATAACAAACACGCATATCAAATGAGGAAATTATATAGAGAATTCTAAAAAAGAGAGGTGTTAGCATAACATGAATTAATTAAGAATATGTACGAAGATGCAACGACTAGAGTAAAGACTTCAAGAGTAACTGAAGCATTTCCAATAAAGATAGGGTTACATCAAGTATCAATTCTAAGTCCCTATCTTTTTACACTAATTATGGACGAATTCATTGCATGTATTCAAGACACAGTAGCATGATACATGTTATTTGCAAATAATATTATTTTGGTAGATGAAACACGTGAAAGAGTAAATGCTAAACTAGAATCTTGGTGGAAACACTAGAAGGGAAAGATTTTATGCATAGTAGAATAAAAACAGAATATATAAAATTTAAGTTTAACAATATTAGACGTAATGAAATAATTGTTAAGATAGAAGAAGATGAGTTTTTCGGAACTGAGAACTTTAAATATTTAGGACTATTTTTTGTAAAATGATAGAGAGATGTCTTACATAGAATACAAGTAGGATGGTTTAAATGGAGAAGAGCATCAAGTGTTTTATGTGACCGTAAAATATCTCTAAAATCGCAGTTAGACCTTTTATGTTATATGGAGCTAAATGTTAGGTTATGACTCAAACACATGAGCAAAAGATGAGAGTAGCAGAGATAAGGATGTTAAGGTGAATGTGTGGACATATGAGAATAGACAAAATAAGAAATGAGAGCATTAAAGAGAAAGTCGAAGTTGCATCTATTGAGGGAAAATTCCGAGAGACACATTTAAGATGGTACGAACATATACTTAGACGACCAATAAATATTCTAGTTAGGCAATGTGAAACTATAACAAACAAGCATATCAAACGAGAAAAAAAAACTTGATTAACAATAATAAAACAAGATAAAATTTATTTAAGTGAGATAGAGCTCAATAGTGTAAAAAGATCTATATAGTCAACCCCACTTAGTGGGATCAGACTTGGTTGTTGTTGTTGAAATGTTGATTAGTTAAGGGTATGCTTTTATATTGGAACTGAATGTGATGAATGGCTAATATGTTGTAAGTGGTGTGAATAATGATTATTACAACGATGTTATCTTACGCTATTACTAATGGCTTAACAAGGTCTAATTTAATTATTTAGCAAAGTGAAAATGAAACAATTAACACATATCAGTGCTAACACCATCACGGGGGTTTATTTCACAACAACCTATAATCCTTCAACAGATCACTCCCAAAGCCTGACTAGCTTTTACCTTTTTCGAACTTCATCTAAAGATGAAGACACCTCTTATACGCTTTCACAAAGTATTACAATGAGCTTAGAATGAGAGGAGGAGTGTTACAATTAGAACTAAAGGTTACAAATGTGGGAAGCCTAATTTTATGATCACAAATATCACTAAAAATTAGACAAAATATTCTATAAATCATGGGATCATGATTTTATAAATTATAACCCTTGGGCTATAGTGCAATGATAATGATAAAAGATGGGACGGGCTCCCTAGGCAATAAGATTCAAATCTCACCCAAGGAATACTACACCTGGAAAGTTTGAAAAACTTATGACATTGGATCATCTGTCATAACCCATCCGCGCTTCCTGATTTACCATGGTAACCAGTGAAAAATTTATCCAGAATTAGTCAGATCATTAGAGCTAAATACAAGATTATAAAAAAAAAATGATTCCATAAATTATAGGATATAATAATATAGAGTTTTTATTAAAAAATCAACTATTTTATAAAAACTAAGTGGTGCTATCAATCTACAAAAAGAGATTAGGATCTTATGAATTGGATAAGTTTTGAGTTAATACAATTTCCAATGCCCATCAACAAGAATATAACGATAAGCATTTGCTCCAAAACACTCATACTGCTCTACTTTTATAAGCCTTCATCATCTTTAGTTAAACTCAATCGCATTGACCGTTATTGCGTAATTTTTCATATCAATGGTTGACTAGATCTTGCCATGATCAATGGACTCCAAAGTTGATTCAACCACAAGCAAAAATATTTTGTTCACCAATTAATCAGCTTGAGTTGACTACCTATCAACTCAATCACCATTAGTCAACTAGACTATCCCAACAGTCGACTAACTCTAATCTATGTCTCAAATAAAAACATTATATTTGTGGCTGATGTACTTAGATCAACTACTTAGTCGACTCAACCACTAATTGATTAAAGACTTTTCAATCGACTGGATTGACCACTATGACCATTCTAATGGTTGAGTCTTCGCATAAGTTAAGAACTACTCTCTCTTAGGTACAATCTCTTAACTCCCCACTCACTTAGAGTTTACTTTGCAACTCCTTCACATGAGACCATCTCATGTTAGGCTTCTTTTCCCTTGAGGCACTCAAGCCCTTAGTTCGCTCCACGTGTTATACTTCATGCACCGCCTATGTAGTTTGCCTCCTTCAGCATAGTTATACCTCGATGTTCCTCATCCTGTGATCCCTCGGATGTCCCATTCTATCCTCCAATTTCTTTAAACCTCAAGCCATCATGTCACCATCGACTTTGGGCACACCATGTCTTCTCCAAGGTATATTCACCAAATCCTGCACGACTCAATTACATATCAAATTCTAACTTAAATTCTTTACCAAAACATTAAAGAATGATCGATCCTGATTAATTACGACCCAATTGAACTAACAATTTATTCATTTACAAGACTTCACTTCAAGACTTTCATGCCTCCCCTCTCTCTTTTATAGTAATTAATTTCCTCTCTGTGACTAGCAAACAAAATGGATTGATAATAGATTATTCATGTCCTCAATAGTATTAAACACTACAAATCTGGACAACTTATTTGCGTATAGATCACTGAAACACTCTACACGGGCAAACATTGTTGCATTTACCCATGTGGACACCATATCAATATTGATAAGCAATTAGAATAATATGCTTCAGTTGTGTCCATCAATACTTAAAACCATGGTAAAAACTATAAAGACCTCATAAGGGTGAAATACTATTAAATTAGGGCCTTAGGCTTAAATATTTTTCAACACTTGTTCAAACCAATCAAATAAATAGATTAAATGCCTCAGGTGTGAAGAAGTATATAGAATGGACAAACCAAGAAAAAGGTTTTTCCATAAAACTAACTAACAAAATATTGTTTAAAAAAGAAAGCCTCAAAATAAAACCTTATTTTGTTGTCTTCACTGTGGAACCCAGCCATGAATCATAATGAACCTGCAAAATAATGTCACAAGAAGCATCATATGCACATTGATGCTTCCAAAAAGAGCCAAGCCTCACAAACCAGACTTGTGATAGGTTTGGCAACAAAATGTATCACTTGGCCAATTCGGAACAAGAAAATACAATTGCACGAAAATAACCTTCAAGGAATAAAAACCAGTGGAAAGATTGCGTGAAATTTGATTTCCACGGAACCCGATTGTTAGTGGTAAAGCATCAAATGCAGACAAATAACCTTGAACATTCATCTCCTCGTTGATCCTCTTTCCTTGTAGTCTTAAAAATTTGCTAACTTAAAAGTAAAAAATAATAGAGAGATCGAGACATACCAGGCCAACTCCCATTCTAGACATCCTAATTCTTCCCTAGCCTCCTCACAATCCGATCATATGCATCGTGTCGTCCAGCCTTGCACAAGGCAGTTCTCAATTTATCCAAAGTGGATGTTTGAATTTTGATCCCCATATCCAAGATATCTCCAGCAAACCTTCTCACCTCAGTCAACCGCCCCAGTTCACAAAGCCCAATGAGCAACTCATTGGCACACTCTTCATCTGGTGAGAGCTCCTCGACCATGAAATTCCACATATCCACAGCAGCAGATGGGTCATACTGGGCGAAGTACATCCTAACCGCGGCAGTACAATTTTGGGGAGATGGCCGACGCTCATTCTTCCGCATCTCTGCAAAGAATTTCTCGGCCTCATGGTTCATCTTGTTCCTAATCAAAGAATCAAATATAATGTTATAAGTTAAGTCATCGGGGAAGACACCGTAGTATGGCATTTCATCAAGCAATCGGTATGCAGAATTAAGGTCGCGTTGGGTGCAGAGGAGGCCGATCATTGAGTTGCACTTGGCCAGGTTGGGAATGAGACCACTCTCAGTAACCATGATATTCCACAGAGAAAGGGCATGCAAATGGCTTTGCTGCTGGATGAGGATGTCAAGGGCGTTACTAAAAAACTTCATCCCAGGGAGACAATTATTAGTCTTCATCACCTTGAGGAATTTCACAGCCTCATCGGACTGTGAACCACGAACAAGGGTGGTGAGGAAGGCATCATAGGCGGACATGTTGTCGGCGTTCCAGCCGACGCGAATCACCATCTCACCAAACGTGTTTTTCGCGCGAGCGGCATTGCCCTCCTTCTCCCAGCCTTCCAATAGGATGGCGAAGGTATCACCGTTCGGGGGAATAGTTAACTTCACGCGATCAAAAAAATCAGCCGCCTCGCTGGTGTGGCCGTCCTCGCAGCATATGGCACTGAGGAGGGAGTTCGCCGCCGCAACGTCCTTGGCGACGCCGTACCGGTCCATAACGTCGAATGTCATGATAGCCTCCTTGATCCGGCCGGCGGTGCAGTAGGAGCCGAAGGCAGAGGCGAAGGTCGCGGCGGAGAGCACGGCCTCTTGCTTCATGGAGCGGATGGCGTCCCACATGGGCTCGAACAGGCCGTTCTTCCCGAGGATATCGACCATCAAGTTCCAGGCGTACGGGCTGTGCTTCAGGGTGAGACCCGCCCAGCGGAAGAACCTGACGGCGGTGGCAGGCGTTGCATAGCAGAGGCGGAGAACAGACTCCACGTGTTCGGAAAGAGGAGTGATACCGCATCGGGAGAGGACAGTCTCCACCTCCGCCGGAGGCACCCGCGACAGGATATCGCAGAATGCGCGGACGCGAGGATCCGGGGCCAGGAGGCTCGAAGCCATCACCGACGTGGGCTGCAACGAACTAATCTCGTGGACCGTCGGAGTAGTCATCGCCAGTACCTCGGTGGCCGGCGCCGTCGGTGCAGTAGAAGTTTCGGCACGATTCCAGAGCAAGCTGGGGTTTTGACGCCGTCAGGAGGTCTAGATTGGACATCCGCTTGGCCTGATTAGGGTTTGCCTCTCCGGCACATCAGGTAAAAGGGATTAAGAAAACAAGCACTAAATGTAAATAATAATTTTGTAAAATAAAAGAAGTACACAAATTGAATTCTGTTGGTTTCAAGCTTTATGTTTTTTTTTTAAAACTATTCCGCCCCGCTTGATTTGAAAAGGGTGATAAACATGTCATATATCAGTACTCTCCAATAGCACAATTGAAAATTTTATCGGATTGGGCACAAATTAATTTTTAAGGATTTGATCGTCCTAGATTATATTTGCCCTCCCACCTAGGGGTCATTGTGCATCATGATTTATATTTTATCATGAGATGTTTAGTTCACGCAACGAGTGAAATCACCTTTTATTCAATTGACTGAGAATGAAAATAAAAGTCTCTCAATTCTATTCTACCAACACAAACTTGAAGATATTAATATATCTAAAGGACTAAGAATATTATGAGACAAACTCTAGGGTAGGTCAACAATAGGTGATTACATAGATAGCCTAGCAAAGGGTGGCATGTAAAAAGCAAGCTTAAATAAATTGATGCATCTAAGCAACTAAGTACTTAATATAAGGTGGGCTCTTGGGCAACGTAAAGGTGTAACAAATGGAAGGCCTAAAATAATGTGAGGTATGAGAGATTATGTCTAAATTGTAATCTTGGATTCACTCTATTTGGCAACACCATCGAGGGATTATGTGGATAAACTAGGTAAGAACTACTTAATTAGCATATAGTTAGTCTTTAACTAAGAAACAATAGTTTTCTAGCTGTAGTTAATGTTTAAGGTCAATCTTGGAGCTTGAAGTGGGCTTAGTTAGGAGTGTCAATTTTGATAGATTGGATGAGTTCAAATCGGATTAAGGTAAGGATTTTATATAAAAAACATCTCAATCTAAATCCGATCTGAACACAATTCAAAAACTCTAAATTGGAATTTGAACCCGGATAACCTGACCAATCTGAATAATATGATTAGAAATAATTTTTTTTGTTATTTTCCTATTAATTCTTCACTTATATATCAATACTTCATCATTATCATACTAACCTTAATAATGATATGCATAAAAATATTTTAATTTTTAAAATAAAATTTGATTTAATCCTAAAAAACACATTAAACCCTAGACTCATACTAAAACAATAAAATTTGATTTATCATATTAACCTTGATATTTTTTGAATCGACTCGAGTCTAGTTGACGTGTCAAGTTCATTTTTGACACCCCTCTTAGCCTATTAAATTTGAGATCTCTAAGCAAGATTTATTATTATAAAACTATTTTATTTGCATTATTCATATTTGCTATTGTATCTTTATACTTTTATTTGTATTGCTTGTAAGAACAGAGATGATACAAAATTTATCAATCTTGAAAAGATATCCAAGAAAGAGAAAAGCATAGTGGTGTTACCACTAGGGTGCTAAACAACGGAGTAGGAATCGAGGATTCCGAACCACATGAAATCGAGATGTTGTGCCTATGTTATATTTTATGTTTATTTCTTTTATTTTTCATTGTATATTAACATCTAGATCGACACACAATGCATGAGAAAAAAAATATTATACATCAACTCTAGCAACATCATGGGTCCTAATAGAATGAAGATCAACTTCCTGCTATTATGAGAAAACTTAGTTATATGATATAACAAAAATAGTTTATTGTTCAAAATGCATTGCATAAGTCAAATTTCGATAATAACACATAGTATATGTAAAAGGATATGACTATGAAAAGTCTTAAAGGAGTTAAGGATCATTGTTGAAGAACCTATAACGATGTTCTATGATAATTATTCAACTATTAGTATTGCAAAGAACCAGTGTACCATGATAGAATGAAAAATGTGGAGATTGATTGTCACTTCATAAAAGAAAATATAAGAATAAAGAATATTCGAGTTATTCTATTTGCCCAACTAGTCTTGAAACATTAATAGACATCCTCCCTAAGGCTCTACCAAAGAAGAAATTTGAATATTTAAACTTTAAACTAGACTTAATCATTACTTATATCCTAACTTGAGGGGGAGTAAAAAATATTGTAGAATAGTCTTCCTTCCTTATATTACTAAAACAGTTAATTAACTGATTAACCTCTTAGAGGCTTAGAAGATCTTTGAGGATATTGGCGGTTATTACCTGATGCCTTTGACACACACTCACACACTCATATTGTCATTTTAATTGTTATTTTTTTTCTCTTTTTAGAAGATTTAATAAGTTTTCTTTCTTTAGTTTTTTAGATGTGGAATCATCTAAGGTTGTACAATACGATTTTTGTGGGCTAATCTAATTTTTATTTTCACTAGATGATGACTAGGTGCCACTAAGGCAACACGCTCAATAACGTGGATGCTATATGAGGCATCTGAGGGGCTTTAGGATAAGAAACATTAAAGTAGCTTATGGATCTATTAGAGATTAAATAAAAATAGAATGAGATATTTAATTATGTAAAAATATGAAATCTGTCATCCTTGCAGCCCCCTCCCCCCCAACAACTGTCTCATACTATTAGGAGGAAGTAAATAAGGAAACTAAAGCTAGTCATCACATGTGAGGGTAATTCTTCAATTTTTACCTAGATTCAACTCTAACTCAATTCTATAAACCTGCCATGTGATAATCAACTCAGTTATGCCCTAGGGGCAGAATGAGATATTTAAAGAACCATAGGATGATGAGCATCGAGGTGCAATATTGTACCGGTAAGAAGAGCAAACTACTTAGGTAAAGCATGAAAGATGATACATGAAATAAGTCATGGAGTCAGTGCATCTAAAGAATGAGTAACTTATCTCGAGATGACTATAGTAGTAAAGTCAATTTGTGGAAGGCAAAGCCTTGTGTAAGATAATCCAATCGGTGCACACCTATTCTTGGGGTGACAACTTCAATAAGACTTTGGGCAAAGGTTGGTTGTAAAATAGAATATTTCAATATAACCGTAATGATTAGATCAAGTCACAGGATCAAATCAAATTAGGATTAGAATAATTGTATTCTTTATCAATTGGTCAATTAACCAAGCACTTTAGATACATTATATATTGGTCCATCCGTAGGAACAAACATGAAATGAACAAAAGCTAATTGACTTACATCTTATTTTTCTTTCTTCAATTACTACTCTATATTCGATCTTCACATGATAGCAGAGTTTCTTTCTCACCCACGTTCTTTGTCGCTGCCCTTCTACTCTAATTATGTCGCCACCATTGCCACTCCTTGTGGCGTCAATCCTCGAAGTCCCTTCCTCCCCTCCTGCTAAGGCGACGGGGGTTACTTACCATACTTAACAACTTAATACCTTATTACAGCGGAAGTCTTACTTGTAAATTATTTTGAAACATAGAGTCCATATGTCATACTTAACATTATTTCAAGACATATAGAGTAAACATGATAAAATGTCATGGAGTTATAACGTAGTAATATAAACTAGGCATAATTCCTATTAAATAAAAGCAGGTCTTTTTTCTTCTTTAGCCAGTCACTGCCACACACATCCTGCTAGCCCCTCCTGCTGCTCTCCTAGTTCATCCATCCCTTGCCCTTATCTGTGGTACAAGAAAGTAAGCTGTGAGCACTCATGGCTCAGTAAGTTCCTTTCCTACTCACAAAAACCGTATAGCATGTCAACAATCACAAAGCATACATCATAGCATAAAGTATCATGGCATAACATACATGATCATCGTACATGTCATAAGCATCATCATAGATATCATGGCATAGACACAAGGTAGCATGACATATCATAACATGATCATCATAATTATCATGGCATATTCCTACGGTATATGTAGGGTGAACTCTTAAACATACATCATGAAAGTTATGCATCATGTCTTTTTAAAACGTATAGCATAGATACTTAAACATAATCTCAATCATAAGAGGGGATCCCGGCTTGTACCACGTACATAAATGCGCGCGTCCTAGTAGGTCCAAGGTAGCAAGTCTTGAACCCTACAAGGCATACATATACTAGGCACGTTTCTTAGTCCATCGACCTAGGGGCACTTAGGAGCCCATCCCTAACGAGGCCCGTTTCTTAGTCCATCGACCCCGGGGCGCTTATGGAGCCCACCCTTGGTACAAGCCTTAAAAGTAAAATAGCATGTCATATCTACATAGTCCATATCACTCATGTCATAGTCATGTCATGAAGAGTGCTCTTGATCCCACTTATAGGGAAGCAACTCTTTTAGGCATAGCTTAAAGCATATATATTTGAGCACACAGCATATCATGATTTTGAGCACATAACATATCATGAACACATACATAATTAAGCATACAACCTATCATGAGTTTAAGCACACAGCATATCATGAATTTGAGCACATAGCATATCATGAGTTTAGGCACATAGTATATCATGAATTTGAGCACACAATATATCATGAAGTTAAGCACATAGCATATTCTGAAATTGAGCACACAGCATATCATGAAAATAAGCCCATAGCATATCATGGAATTTAGCACACAGCATATCATGAAAGTAAGCACATAACATATCATGAAATTTAGCACACAACATATCATGAAAATAAGCCCATAGCATATCATGGAATTTAGCACACAGCATATCATGAAAGTAAGCACATAGCATATCATGAAATTTAGCACACAGCATATCATGAACTTAAGTACATAGCATATCATGAAATTGGACCTAACATACATAAATAAACATCACAGCATGTCATACTCTTAACATATCATAAAGCATTGCATGTGAAGTTCATGGGAGAACCTAATTAGGTCTCTAACCCTAGTAACAAGGGGTGGCCGAAACATGTAGAGATAGCTTGGGTTATCAAGCAACAAAAAAAAACATGTGAACCCTAAACATTTATCATTTCTTAGAACATAAGGAACATCTTAAGCATGTTAGGTATAGGTTCCAAGCTTTCTAGGTTCCTTTTCATAACATGGCCGAAACCCATTAAGCCTTTATTTTGGGTTATAAACATCATACAAGCATGAAAAACCCTAACAATTGTCACATCATATTTCATAAGAAACAACTTGAGCATGTTTGATTTAGGTTCTAAGTTCTCTAAGCCTTTAACCCCAACATGGCCGAAACCCTAGCAACATGTTTCTAGGTTACAAGTAACATAAAAATGTTGAACTTCATACCAATATCCCAATACATATCATGAGAAGCACCATAAGTACTTTTAGTCTAAGTTTCAAGCTTCTTAAGCTTTTTAACCTAATGTGGCCGAATCTTGTTAAGCATGGGAATTAGGTTTCTAGTGGCATAATAGCATGAAGACCATAAGAATTTTCCTAGCATTCATTTCAAGGAATATCATGGACCACTTAGTTTAGAATTTGAGCATCCTAGGTCAAAGAAACAAGTGTGGCCGAAAGTTATAGAACAAGAATTCAAGTTTCAAGCAACATAAGAACATTAGTTTACTTCATATCTTTTCATCAAGAAGATCATAAGTATCTTAGGCTTGATTTAAACTTTCCTAGGGTTCAAGTCTCAACATGGCCGAATCATCATATGCATAAAAAAACATAGTTCAACTTAACCTAAGATCATGACATGTCATATTAGCTTCATATCTTGTCTTATGAAAATCATAGCATGCTAAATTTTAGGTTTAAAGCCCTTCTAGGCCCTCAACTCTATCATGGCCGAAAGTTCATGAAGATGGAATCAAGTTTAAATTAACATACAAGTGGGAAAAACATTAACAACACCATCTACCATAAGGTACATATCATAAGGACAAGAGAGCATGCTTTGGTTTAGGTCTAGAGTTCTTCTAGTTCTTTTGTTCTTTCTTGGCCGAAAGTCTAAGCCCATAAACTTATGTTCTAACCAAACATTCTAGCATGAAAATATTAGTTTAACCCCCTTACCATCAGATACATATCATAGGAAACATCATGAACATACCTAGTTGATTTTCAAGTTCTTAAAACCTTTCTTTTTTTTTGTTTTGGCCGAAACCCTCATGAAACAAACATAGGTTTTTCTAGCAATATATTTACATGACAATCATATAGCTATTGTACCACAGGTGAGGGGAACTTTCATCCTTTCGCTTGTGGTTTTTCTTAAGGAGAAGAATATCCTAGGAGCTAAGAAATGAAGGAGCTTCTTCTTCTTGTGTCTCCTTTGGTTTCCTTTGCTTGGAAGGGCTAGAACTTGAAGATTCCTTCTCGAAAATTAGTTTTCTTGGAGAAGAAGCTTGACTTAGTGTTCGGATCAAGGAGAGGGAAGACCTCTTAGTCTCGGTGAAGAAGAGAAAAGGAGGAAGGAGGAGGAAGAAGGAGAAAATGAGAGATTTACTTTCTCATTTTTCTATTTATTCACCATGAGGGGAATTTATGCCTTCATTTATTCCCTTTCTTAACTCTCCCATGTCTCTTCCCTTGATTCTCACGAGAATGAGAAGAGGGAGAAGTGAGGAAGGCAACTTGCCTTCTTCTTGTTCCTTCTCTTAACCAAGAGGAAGGAGAGGTAAGCAAATTTGGTTTTCTCTTGCTTCTTGCTTTATTTTCTTTTTCTCTCCTTTAACTAACATTTTT
Organism: Zingiber officinale; assembly: GCF_018446385.1. Taxonomy (NCBI): domain Eukaryota; kingdom Viridiplantae; phylum Streptophyta; class Magnoliopsida; order Zingiberales; family Zingiberaceae; genus Zingiber; species Zingiber officinale. The sequence continues at coordinate 68,062,504 of NC_055993.1, forward strand.
ATCTCTTCCTATCCATATGTTACTCTCTATCCTAGTGGTGATCATGCCATAAATCTTTCTCCATTGTTTGTGGGAGGTTCAAGGTTCAATCCTTGACCTTCTCCTCTTATCATATTATTATATATCTTTATTTTTTCTTTTATTTCTAAGTTCTAGTGGAAATAATTACTCATGTACTTATAAAGAAATTCGTGGGTGTTACAGTACCCCATACCTCATAGAAAGTTCATCCTCGAACTTAGAATAACGATGTCAAGTGGTGCCGGACTTCCTACTGAGTGCATCGGCTACCTTGTTTGCTTTTCCCGGATGATAAAAGATTTCACAATCATAGTCCTTGACTAGCTCGAGCCATCTGCATTGTCTCATATTTAGGTCTTTCTGCATGAAGAAATACTTTAGGCTCTGATGGTCTGTATAAATGTTGCACTAGGTTCCATATAAATAATGCCTCCATGTTTTTAGTGCGAAGACCACCGCTGCTAGTTCTAAATCATGAACGGGATAATTCCTTTCATGCACTTTGAGTTGTCTAGAGGCATAGGCGATGACTTTGCCCTCTTCCATGAGTACAGCTCCAAGTCCTAGTAAGGAAGCATCGCTATACATATCAAAGCCTTTGCTACTTTCCGGAAGAGTGAGGATCAGAGCACTGGTCAGTCTCCGTTTCAATTCCGTAAAACTCTTCTCACAGTCATCTGTCCATTCGTACTTTTTGTTTTTCTTGGTAAGACCCGTCATAGGGGCTGCAATTTTTGAAAAATCTTCTACAAACTTCCTGTAGTAGCCTGCTAATCCCAGAAAACTTCTAATTTCGCTGGCATTCTTTGGTCTGTCCCAGTTACTTACGGCTTCGATCTTGCTTGGGTCTACCATGACTCCATCTTTGGAGATGACATGACCCAGAAATACTACTCGATCTAGCCAGAACTCGCACTTGGAGAATTTTGCATACAGTTGTTTTTCTCGGAGAATCTGTAGTACAATATTCAGATGTTCAGCATGTTCCTCCTGGGTTCTTGAGTAGATGAGGATATCGTCAATGAAGACTATCACACATTTATCAAGATATGCTGCAAATACCCGATTCATCAAATCCATGAATACAGCAGGGGCATTTGTTACTCCGAAGGGCATAACCACGAACTCATAGTGTCCGTATCTTGTTCGGAAGGTCGTCTTGGGTATATCATCTTGTTTCACTTTCACTTGATGATAGCCGGACCTTAGGTCGATCTTCGAGAAAATAGTTGCTCCCTTCAATTGGTCAAACAAATCGTCGATCCGTGGAAGAGGGAATCTGTTCTTGATTGTTGCATTGTTCAGCGCTCGATAGTCTATACACATTCGCATAGACCCATCCTTCTTTTTCACAAATAGTACCGGAGCTCCCCATGGAGAGTGACTAGGGCGGATAAGTCCTTTGTCGAGTAACTCCTGTAGCTGTCCTTGCAGTTCCTTTAACTCGGTTGGCGTAATCCGGTAAGGTGCTTTAGAGATTGGCTTAGTACCCGGAACTAGTTCAATCGTAAATTCTATTTCTCTATCGGGTGCTAATCCTGGTAGTTCCTCTGGAAATACCTCCGGATAGTTGCATACTACTCTGACCTCTTCTAGCTTCTGGTTCCCGATTTGTCTTGCATCAACCACGTGCGCTAGAAATCCAGCACATCCTTCGTCTAACATTCTTTGCGCCTTTACAGCTGATAAGAATTCTTCAGTTTCCTTCCCAGATTCCCCAAATAATTCAAACATTGGTTCGGCTTCAGGACGGAAGACTACTTTCTTCTTACGGCACTCGATTGAGGCACCGTACTTGCTCAGGAAGTCCATGCCTAATATAATGTCATAGTCCCGCATATCGAGTACTATCAGGTTGCTGTAAAGTTCCCTGTCCGCGATCCGGATAGGTACGGCCCGCAGCATATGATCTGATGGCAAAACCTCCCCGGATGGTAGGGTTGTTAAGAACGTGATATCCAGGGTCTGGGGTGGTATGTCTAATCTCTTGGTAAACGATGCCGAGACGAACGAGTGTGTCGCCCCCGTATCAAACAATACTAAAGCATACTGACCGAAAATAGGCAGCTGACCTGTAACGACAGTAGAGGCGTTTGCCACATCTTCCTTAGTGAGCGAGGAAACCCTGGCGTTCATTGTAGTTGGCGGGGCTTCCAATCTCTCTTGGCTAATCGGTGTCCCTTCAATGGTAGCTTGCATCTGATGTAGTTGTGAGGGAACACTCCTGTTCTGGTTATTCTGCTGGGGTGGTGCTTGAACCCGGTTTGTGCAGTCTCTAGCCAGATGTCCTTCCCCTCCGCAATTATAGCACCTCCTTGAACCCTTGCGACATACTCCGGAATGCAGCTTTCCGCAAATAGTGCACTGGGGGTATCTCGGTTGCTTATTCGTTGGGCCACCTTTAGCATTGTCCCATTGCTTCCTTTTTCCGGTAGAGGCCCCCTTCCAGTTTGTTTTGCTTCCTGAGGGTCTCTGTCCGTCTGTTCGGGACTGACTCTTATTCTCGTTCATTGCTTTCTGATAGTACTCCATGATCAGGGCACTGCTGACTAGTTCCTCTGTAGTCTGTGGTCTATTAACTCCGCCAGCCACGTTCAGTGCTATCTCAGGTCGGAGCATTTTCAGCATCAGTCTGACCCTTTCCCTTTCTGTGCGAACCAACTCCGGACATAGGCGTGCCAATCGGTTGAAGCGTTTCACTGCCTCGTTCACTGATAGGTCACCTTGTCGAAACTCGGTGAATTCGTCATAGTGTCGGTTCGTCACTTGCATATGGAAGAACTCCTCAAGGAACTCTGTCTCGAAGTCCGTCCAGGTCATCAGATTAATCTGTCTCTTTGCCTTTACTCTTTCCCACCACATCCTTGCGTCTCCAGAAAAACAGAATGATACACATTTGATCTTTTCTGACACGGGCCAGTCCAGCAATTCTACTATGCTTTCCACTGTCTTGAACCAGGCCCGGGTGTCCCATGGTTCGCAAGTACCTGAGAAGTTCTCCGGCTTCATCCGTAGCCACTGTATCAAGTAGGTCTCCTGTCAGACCACCGGAATAGGGGCTATCGGTGGTACTGGTGCAACTACTGGAATAACTGGCGCTGCGTTCTGATTCACTGGCGGGGTGGCAGGATTTCCTTGCTGACCCATTAAAGTTGTGATCAATTGTTGTTGCTCCGCGATCTGACGCTGGAGGTCGGTAACTACCTGTGTCAGATCCGGTGGAGTCGCTGTCTCGTCGGCTCGAGTAGTGCGTCTCCTAGCCATGCTTATCTTCATTTAAACGACAATAAATTATCGTTATTTCTATCCAATTTAACATAAGGTCGTTATCATTCTTACTCTGTCAGCATGCATTCCTATCCTAAACTTGTGACTTATCATAATCAAACAGGATAAGTAAACATGCATAATATTAAAGCATCATAACAAAAGAATTTAACTTAATCATATAAATTCTTATTTGGAGCGGCAGGAGGAAGGCTTGACATGTGTGTAGTGAGAGGCTAACCTCGCTCTGATACCAAACTGTAACGCCCCGCCCCTCCTGCTAAGGCGACGGGGGTTACTTACCATACTTAACAACTTAATACCTTATTACAGCGGAAGTCTTACTTGTAAATTATTTTGAAACATAGAGTCCATATGTCATACTTAACATTATTTCAAGACATATAGAGTAAATATGATAAAATGTCATGGAGTTATAACGTAGTAATATAAACTAGGCATAATTCCTATTAAATAAAAGCAGGTCTTTTTTCTTCTTTAGCCAGTCACTGCCACACACATCCTGCTAGCCCCTCCTGCTGCTATCCTAGTTCATCCATCCCTTGCCCTTATCTGTGGTACAAGAAAGTAAGCTGTGAGCACTCATGGCTCAGTAAGTTCCTTTCCTACTCACAAAAACCGTATAGCATGTCAACAATCACAAAACATACATCATAGCATAAAGTATCATGGCATAACATACATGATCATCGTACATGTCATAAGCATCATCATAGATATCATGGCATAGACACAAGGTAGCATGACATATCATAACATGATCATCATAATTATCATGGCATATTCCTACGGTATATGCAGGGTGAACTCTTAAACATACATCATGAAAGTTATGCATCATGTCTTTTTAAAATGTATAGCATAGATACTTAAACATAATCTCAATCATAAGAGGGGATCCCCACTTGTACCACGTACATAAATGCGCGCGTCCTAGTAGGTCCAAGGTAGCAAGTCTTGAACCCTACAAGGCATACATATACTAGGCCCGTTTCTTAGTCCATCGACCTAGGGGCACTTAGGAGTCCATCCCTAACGAGGCCCGTTTCTTAGTCCATCGACCCCGGGGCGCTTATGGAGCCCACCCTTGGTACAAGCCTTAAAAGTAAAATAGCATGTCATATCTACATAGTCCATATCACTCATGTCATAGTCATGTCATGAAGAGTGCTCTTGATCCCACTTATAGGGAAGTAACTCTTTTAGGCATAGCTTAAAGCATGTATATTTGAGCACACAGCATATCATGATTTTGAGCACACAGCATATCATGAACACATGCATAATTAAGCATACAACCTATCATGAGTTTAAGCACACAGCATATCATGAATTTGAGCACATAACATATCATGAGTTTAGGCACATAGTATATCATGAATTTGAGCACACAGCATATCATGAAGTTAAGCACATAGCATATTCTGAAATTGAGCACACAGCATATCATGAAAATAAGCCCATTGCATATCATGGAATTTAGCACACAGCATATCATGAAAGTAAGCACATAGCATATCATGAAATTTAGCACACAGCATATCATGAAAATAAGCCCATATCATATCATGGAATTTAGCACACAACATATCATGAAAGTAAGCACATAGCATATCATGAAATTTAGCACACAGCATATCATGAACTTAAGTACATAGCATATCATGAAATTGGACCTAACATACATAAATAAACATCACAGCATGTCATACTCTTAACATATCATAAAGCATTGCATGTGAAGTTCATGGGAGAACCTAATTAGGTCTCTAACCCTAATAACAAGGGGTGGCCGAAACATGTAGAGATAGCTTGGGTTATCAAGCAACAAAAAAAAACATGTGAACCCTAAACATTTATCATTTCTTAGAACATAAGGAACATCTTAAGCATGTTAGGTATAGGTTCCAAGCTTTCTAGGTTCCTTTTCATAACATGGCCGAAACCCATTAAGCCTTTATTTTGGGTTATAAACATCATACAAGCATGAAAGCCCTAACAATTGTCACATTATATTTCATAAGAAACAACTTGAGCATGTTTGATTTAGGTTCTAAGTTCTCTAAGCCTTTAACCCCAACATGGCCGAAACCCTAGCAACATGTTTCTAGGTTACAAGTAACATAAAAATGTTGAACTTCATACCAATATCCCAATACATATCATGAGAAGCACCATAAGTACTTTTAGTCTAAGTTTCAAGCTTCTTAAGCTTTTTAACCTAATGTGGCCGAATCTTGTTAAGCATGGGACTTAGGTTTCTAGTGGCATAATAGCATGAAGACCATAAGAATTTTCCTAGCATTCATTTCAAGGAATATCATGGACCACTTAGTTTAGAATTTGAGCATCCTAGGTCAAAGAAACAAGTGTGGCCGAAAGTTATAGAACAAGAATTCAAGTTTCAAGCAACATAAGAACATTAGTTTACTTCATATCTTTTCATCAAGAAGATCATAAGTATCTTAGGCTTGATTTAAACTTTCCTAGGGTTCAAGTCTCAACATGGCCGAATCATCATATGCATAAAAAAAAAACATAGTTCACTTAACCTAAGATCATGACATGTCATATTAGCTTCATATCTTGTCTTATGAAAATCATAGCATGCTAAATTTTAGGTTTAAAGCCCTTCTAGGCCCTCAACTCTATCATGGCCGAAAGTTCATGAAGATGGAATCAAGTTTAAATTAACATACAAGTTGGAAAAACATTAACAACACCATCTACCATAAGGTACATATCATAAGGACAAGAGAGCATGCTTTGGTTTAGGTCTAGAGTTCTTCTAGTTCTTTTGTTCTTTCTTGGCCGAAAGTCTAAGCCCATAAACTTATGTTCTAACCAAACATTCTAGCATGAAAATATTAGTTTAACCCCCTTACCATCAGATACATATCATAGGAAACATCATGAACATACCTAGTTGGTTTTCAAGTTCTTAAAACCTTTCTTTTTTTTGTTTTGTTTTTTTTGTTTTGGCCGAAACCCTCATGAAACAAACATAGATTTTTCTAGCAATATATTTACATGACAATCATATAGCTATTGTACCACAGGTGAGGGGAACTTACATCCTTTCGCTTGTGGTTTTTCTTAAGGAGAAGAATATCCTAGGAGCTAAGAAATGAAGGAGCTTCTTCTTCTTGTGTCTCCTTTGGTTTCCTTTGCTTGGAAGGGCTAGAACTTGAAGATTCCTTCTCGAAAATTAGTCTTCTTGGAGAAGAAGCTTGACTTAGTGTTCGGATCAAGGAGAGGGAAGACCTCTTAGTCTCGGTGAAGAAGAGAAAAGGAGGAAGGAGGAGGAAGAAGGAGAAAATGAGAGATTTACTTTCTCATTTTTCTATTTATTCACCATGAGGGGAATTTATGCCTTCATTTATTCCCTTTCTTAACTCTCCCATGTCTCTTCCCTTGGTTCTCACGAGAATGAGAAGAGGGAGAAGTGAGGAAGGCAACTTGCCTTCTTCTTGTTCCTTCTCTTAACCAAGAGGAAGGAGAGGTAAGCAAATTTGGTTTTCTCTTGCTTCTTGCTTTATTTTCTTTTTCTCTCCTTTAACTAACATTTTTATCTCTTCCTATCCATATGTTACTCTCTATCCTAGTGGTGATCATGTCATAAATCTTTTTCCATTGTTTGTGGGAGGTTCAAGGTTCAATCCTTGACCTTCTCCTCTTATCATATTATTATATATCTTTTTTTTTCTTTTATTTCTAAGTTCTAGTGGAAATAATTACTCATGTACTTATAAAGAATTTCGTGGGTGTTACACTTCCGTTGGTGCTTGTGATCTCTTGGTGAAACACATTCCTTTGCACGTTTTTCCTCTTGCTATGCTCCTTCTCTAGTAGCCTCATTAAAGGATGAGAGCATCCTGCCTACGAATCTTACTGACCTCCTTCTCCAGTAGGCGATGGCTGAGGCTACACCAGCTTTACCTCTTCTTTGCTCGCTCATCATCTCCCACCAGTCGCTCTACCTCCTGACGGCAGCCCTTTCCAACCACATGCAACATCACTAAATAAGTCCCGTGGTAAGAAAAAGGATAGGCACCTGTGCACTGAACGTTGTTATTCTCTCTCTAAAATTGCTAGAATTTTAGATTTTTTTATCTTCCTTTATGCTACTGAGATCTCTGATTTGATTAGTCACCTGCTCTGTCGGCGCACTATCCTCGCTATTAGATGTTTGAAGTTTTCACTTCCTTGGTTGCCTTTCTCCTCATTAGATCTCTTCGTGGTTGATGGATCTAGACCCTAGTTTGAATTCGTTCTCTTTGTGATTGTCTCTTTGCTCTCTTTTTCTCATGCCGACCTTTTGATTTTTTTTCTCACCATATCCTCATAACAACAACCCTCTCTATTTTCCAAAGAAAAAAAATATTTCCTTTTTTTGTCTTCCTTTCCTCTCTCCTTTTTTCTTCCTTTTGCTTGTTTCAATATCAGATACTTGAAGAAGATGTTAAATATGTCTATAAATTGGACATATTAGTATTCAAGGTCCTATAATATTTGACACAACTTTCATCGGTGGTTCTTTAGCTTTAAAATAATCAAATGTTTCACAAGTATATCCTAAAATATTCTCATCTATGCATACGCTGGGTAGATCATCAAAATTTTCATCTATTGAATGATATATTAATATTAGAGTAACTCATTATGCCACATCAAAATATAATATCCTTACATAAGTAATGTCGTATTATGATTCAGATACGGTGCAAGTAGGTGATGACTCAGGTTTGTAAATTGTTAATCTTAGAAACACATACATTCATGTATCTAATTATTCTTTTCACATGCAGAACATCTTTTAAGTTCTATCCATTACTAAAAAGTTATTCTTCACATGCCAGTTTTATTTTGATAATAATGTCATTTTTGAATTTATCACAACCATTATCTTATAAAAGATAGAGGAACAGATACTACTATATTTTATGAGGGGAGGGGGGGGGGGTTAAAAATGGTCTATACTATATTCAAAATTCTTCAATCAAAGCTTTCATTAGTGAACACACAAATAAACTAGCTTGACATGTCTGACTTGGTCATCCTTCTCTTTGCGTTGTTTAGTCGATCATCAATAGGTATGGTTTACCTACTTCCTTTATCTTCTCTCCAACTCATTCAAGTAAGGCATGCATAAAATTCAAAAGTCATAAGCTACCCTTATCTTCTTCCATCATGTTTCTAATTCTCTACTTGAAATAATTTATTTGGATGTTTGGGCCTGTGTTGGGATATGTCCGATGCAGTATATGTTAAAAATATGTTTTGTAAATTCATAAACATGCATAGTGAAAGACTTAACGATAAATAAACTAATTTATTGCACCACACACACCACACACATACAGGATACAATCGCGCAGATAAGATCATAAAATAAAACAAAATCAAATAATAATTATTCTAGGTATACCTTACGAATAACCTGTAACAAGATGAGCATCAACCTTTTGCGACATTATTGAACTTTACCTCTATTCGTATCCACGCTGAGCTCTTCAAGACAACTCCAAGAAAACAAGTTTCACCTTCGGAAGGTATAAGCCATGAGTGAAGGAGAAGGATCAAAAAGAGGAAGAAAAAGCAAAAGGAAGATCTTCTTCCTTTGGGTAGCTCACGATAACAAGAGGAGACCCTCTTATTGTGGCCAGTGGCAAGAGAGAGGGAGAGGGAGAGAGAGGTATTGGGTTTAGGTTTCCAAAATCTAATCAAGCCAATAATCAATTGTATATTAATTCTCTCTTAACTATATTAATATATAATCTTCTTTAATGAGTTGGATTAGAAAGCTCAAATCCAACCCATTATGCCTTAATAAAAAATTAGCGCATTAACCCTTTAGTTTGGTTACAACTAAATTAAGTTTGGTTCATGGCTAAACTAAATCAGTTCATGACTAAACCAAACAGGATCCAACTTTTTCATAAGAGATGTGGCACATTCGCGCTTCTATTCTGATAAATATTTCTATATTTATTTTATGTATGGTTCAACTAAATATTTATCTCTTGATATGAGAATACTATTCTCTAACTTGTTTTATGTCTTTTAGAGACTTGTAGTGTGTGTGACTCAATAGGTTTTTGATTTATCTTGGTCATCCATAATTAACTACTTAATTATGGAATGATCATGAGTAGCACCTAATAGTACATCATGATCCCTAATTAATTAAAAAAATCACAATTGATCTCAGAACTAATTCTGAACCTTTCAACAGCTACAGTGAGTCGTGTCTTATTCCTTTCACTCATCTTATACCCACTTAGTTTAGGATAAGGTTTATGTGTCTACCCCCACTAAGCGGACTACATCACACCTAGCCCAAGTAATATTTTCTCATTCTGCGGATTTAAATTACTCATACATGTGTACAAGAGTCTCATACTCTTAATATATGATGTTTTGGCCAAAGACTTTAAGTAATAATCCTAAGAGCATCCACACCAGCTTTTCTATCTAAAATACATAATTTAGGGTAAAAAAGTTACTTTATTAAATTTGGATATCCACTTTTCAATACACCATATATCAATTTCCTTATTTCTTCACTCTCTTCTATAATCTTTAGGGAATGGAATACATTCCCTAAATTTAGAGAAGTACTATTCATAAATGTATAATTTAGGGAATGAATAGGGTAGCTGATGCAAAGGTTTTTCAGCTATCCTATCCAAAATTTAGGGTAAAATCTTTGAATAGGGTATCTGATGTGGATGCTCTAACAAGTGGTCATAGGGTGTACGTCTCCTCATAAGGAGCAGTAAATCCTCTGTGGGCTATCCAAACATCTTCAAACACTTTGACTTATACCCAATCATTTCGGGTCTATACCTCTGATAGATGTTTGTTTAAAATGTCAAATTATAAGTCTCCATGACTAGGATGACTTGTATACCTCAAGTCGAAGGAAATTTGTACTCAAGCTATAGTAAGAACTTCACAGACATATTCATATATGTAGAGAATTATATGAAGTCTTATATCAAGTCATTCCAATGAACTAGTTACCATAACTAGCATCCATGTTTAACTCTTGACATTTCAATGTCTCCAGCTAGTGAGAAATAGCTGCTTGGCCAAACTAAAAAGTATAACTTGTACTAGTCTTATAAAAATGATGATGTCTAAATGCACCAATTTGATGACTAAGAAAATTTCAATACATTCATAATTGTACATGTAGAGATAATCACAAGTTGTGATCCAATTATAAATTCTCTTATGCTATGAATTATATTGTGAACATTCAGTAAATATGTTTAAGACTATTCAAATATATAATATGCACTCAAATAGTGAATCTATAATTTTCAAATAAATAGTAAACTATAAAGTAATTACCTTAGGACATCCCTCAAAATCTAACACCCTGCACCTATCTTGTCTAACCATATTTTCTATATTATGTTACCTTCATTGATCATTTTAGTAAATATACTTGGATTTATCCTATAAGAAGGAAATCTAATTTATTAAACATATTCTATCAATTTCAAAAATAAGTTAAATGATATTTTAATCGTAAATACCCTCTCTTCATTCTAATGGGGAGGCAAATATCAAACTCTCCATCGTCATCTTTTCTCATGTGAAATTGTTGATCGAGTCTTTTGCCCTAACACTCCAGAGAAAAATGGTTCTGGTGAGAAAAAATATAGACATATTATTGAAACTACCTTAGCTCTATTCCATCATGAATCATTTTCGCGTAAATTTTAGGATGAAGTTGTTTATATTACTGTATATCTCATAAATTGATTTCCTACCACATTGCTTAATCATAAGTATCATTTGGAAAAACTTTATAATCAGACTCCTAACTGTGCTTTTCTATGAATTTTTGGTTGCATATATTATCCATGATTATGCCCATACTCTAAACATAAACATTAGTCTTATTGTCGAAAGTGATGAGATCCTATGTCCTATTCTGGAGCTCTCTAATTACTCTCCCATACCATCAGAATCACCTCAAGTTGTTGCTCCAATCTCAGAAGTCTCACCAATACAAGATAATATGCTTTCTAGCTCTAGATCCTTAGATAATACAAGTTCATCATCAAAATCATCATGTTAGTCTACTTTCTCATTGCCATCAACAAATGATTAAGATAATAATACTCTTTCTCTCATGCTTCCCTTAAGTGACATCTATGCATGTTGTCTATCAATGACAACTCAATATCCTCTTCCACGAGATCTAATGGGCTCTTCAAAATTTGTTGAACCAACTTATTTTTCACAAGCAAATAAGGATTTGAATTAGTGTAGTGCAATGACTACAGAATTTAATGCACTTCTTCACAATGGAACTTGGAGCCTAATTTCATGTACTTCTTCTATGAATGTTGTGAGCTCTAAATGGGTATTCAGTCTTAAGTATTGAGTCGATGTTTCTATTGAATGGTACAAAGCTCGACTTATAACCAAAGGATTTAGTCAACAACTAGGTATTGAGTTCAATGACACCTTTAGCTCAGTCATCAAAATTACATTTGTCAGATTATTGTTATTGGTTGCTTGTAGTTCTAATCGGCCTATAATGTTGGAGCAATCAATGTGACCATAGATTTTGATATTTGGGCAAAGGTATAAGTTAGGTTATTGTCGTATTTGATATACGATTGTGAGTGTGCAGAATGCAAGTACAATAAGAAAAGTCTAAATATGATCTTGGTAAAGAAAAAATCTAAATGTGATCTTGGCAGATATAAGTTTAAGTGTGATCTTGGCAACGTAAGTCTAAGTGTGATCTTGGCAAAGAAAGTCTAAGTGTGACTTGGCAAGGATGAAGTCCCAGAATGAGAAGCTCTTGACAAAGATGAAGTCCCAAAGCAAGGAGCTCTTAGCAAGGTTGAAGTCTCAAAGTTGAGGAGCCTCTTGAAAACGGAAGACCCAACAACAAGGGCAAGGCCGAAGGAAACTCTTAAAGGTAAAGCGTGAAGGATGAGGAAGCATCCGAGGGGCGTAAGGCTAATGGAGGAGGCTAGAAGACAAGATCAAGTTGTGCGGCGAAGACGAGTGCATGAGTAATTGTACTCAGGGTAAAACCCTAGGTTTAAGGTTTACTAGTCGATTAGTATATTATGTCTCAGTCGACTGGTGGTTGAGAACCAACAACTCAGAAGGATGCAAATTTATGGTGTGTGGTTGCAGAGTTACCAATCGATTGTTAAGGTTATCAATCATCTGGTCTAATCTGCTACCAAAGTTAGTAGTCAACTGGTAGTGAACAGAATGCTTCTGTTCACTTAGCCCATGAAAACCAGTCGACTGGTAAGTATGACAACTGATTGGTATCAAGTCGTTGGAATGTAACAGTCAATTTTCCACAAAGGTCAGTCAACTAGTGACTTCACCAGTCGATTAGTAGCGGGAAAATAGTTTGAATGGTTTCCCCTAAGCTCTATATAATAGAGCTTGAGATGTTTACCTTGGGTGACGAAATTATAGGTGGTTAACCCCTAATTAGACTCTCCAAGCTCTCATTGCAATTCAAGGCTTTGATCAAATTTGTGGCTGTAGGTCTTATGCGACCTATAAGAAGGTGGTGAATTATCCTAAAAAGTCAAAAATACCCTTTTTGAAACTTTTAACTTTGATTAAGATAAACACTTTAATAAATGAAAGTAAATTGTAAAAAATAAGTACGAGATAAAAGAAAGGATTTACTTGGTTTGCAACTGAAGATGTTACTAATCCAAGACAAATGAAGCTCAACTAATCGACTCATTCTTCAATACAAGTTGGAGGCAAAGAAACCTCATATAGAATGTTGAACACAAAACTTTGAAGAATAGAGTGGAAAAATTCGAATACAGAAAGTGTTGTATGAAATCTTGAGCACTAGACCTCCTTTTATAGGTTCACTAGTCGAAGTGACCATTGGGTGGCGTGGCACGCTTCGGGCACCCCCAGTTGGTGGCCTTGATCTGCTTTACAACTATAAAGAGATAAGCATTTATCCACTTTTGGGCACCCCCAACCTGCTCCAGGTGCTCGGACCATTGTTGACATGGCCTTGAAGATGATCTAGTTGACAAAGCGCCCTGGGCGGAACCAAACTGGTTGGGCGCCCGAACCAGCTCTGGGTGCCCGAATTCTAGTATTCCAAATAGGGGTCAACTTAGAGTTGACTTTTTTCAGCCTTCCGCTTTGGTCGCTTGGATGATTTTTCGGCTATCCAGAATTGAGCTCACCCTAGTCCAAATCTGGCCTTCTCTCCTCAAGTAATCTTCCGCTCTAGCTTCTCATCCCTTAGAAGTGTCGCACACATTCTTCTCGCTCCACCAGTATACTCTTCCGCAGCTTATTATTCCTCGGATGCACCGAGTCTGTCAACTCGATTCCTGTGTTATCTTTCTCGTCCGCTGCGTCTTCTGCTTGACTTATTGTGTTCCTGAACTCCAGCACACTTAGACACAAGGATTAAAAAATATGACCTAACTTGACTTGGTTGACCACATCAAAATCAACACGGGGTACTTACAGTGGTGAGGTTTCTCCACCGACAAGGAGGATTGTGCTAGCCGGAGTTTCATGGATTGATCCACTGACATATTGAGGGATCGTCCACCTTACATACAGATTGTGGAGTAGGAGCCTTAATCTTTGAACCACGTAAATGAACGTGTTAGCGGTTTGTTTATATTTATTTATAGCCTTTAGCTTTCATATTTGTTATTTTGTATTTCCACTATGCTAACAAGTATAGGAAAGCAAATGACATAAGTGATCGACTATTCACCCCTCTCTAGCCGGTGTCAAAGGTCCCAACAATTAGTATCAGATTAAGAAGCACTCTTGAAGGACTAGTCGCCTATAGGAGCACGTGCTAGAGGAAGAAGATGGAGATGGAAGAATCATTAGGATGGGATATCTGAATCCCACCTCCATATAGTCGAGAAGATTTCAAGTATTGGAGGAAGCATTTGGAGACTTGGTTCCAAATAGATTGGGACCATTAGATCGCATTGAAAGTTCCTTTTGAAGCTCCAACAGACAAGAAGAGGAAGCACCTTCGATCATGGTATTGGACCGAGGAGCAAAGGCTACAATTGGAAGCAAACAAGAAGGTAATTAAAATTATATTAAATTTATTACCTTCTAATATTGTGTCGCATGTAGGTGAGTACAAGTGTGCTCATGAGCTATGGATCAAAGTGATTACTTTTTATAAAGATCCTACACAAGTATAAAAAGAGGAGGAGCCCAAGGAGAACGACTCATTGGTCCAAGAGGAGGAGAAGGACTAATCAGATGTGGAGACAAGCTCAATATCCAAAGAGGAGGAAGAAGTGGAATCGTCCACATCTTCAAGTGAGGAAGAAGAGTCCAAGGCAAGTGAGGAAGAATTCTTAGAAGTACAACCCTTAACCTCATATATCGGAAAGAGCGGGAAGAACCACATTAAGTGCTTTGAGTATGAAAAGATGGGACACTACAAGAGTAGGTGTCCTTCACACAAGAAGGTAAAAGAGGTAAACTTTAAACCCACTAAAGTTCATTTATAATCCAATGTGGATTGTAGGAAGGATGGTACCAAGAAGAAGAAGTGACATATCATTTGATTCACTTGTGGTGAAAGGGGACATTACCACACAAAAAGTCCAAGGAAGGGAGTGCACATGAAGATGGAGCAATTGAAGCAATGGAGGAGAATGAAGCCATATGGATGCTGGTGTCAAGGAGGAGCTCCAATGGTAGGTAGGAAGGTAATCCCTAACTTGATCTTTAATTCTAATATTAATTCAAGTTTTAGGGACATGCATGCTAGAGATACCAATGTAGGTTATTTACCCATGCATAATTTTGGATTTAGGTATAATGATAGAAATAAGGTTAACAAGGTGGATAATCCTAGGAAATCATATTCTAAGGTTAGACCTAAAAAAATAACCCATTTTACCTAAGGAAAGGAAGGTGGTTGAAAATCAAATCTAAGTGTTAATCCCAAAAAGGAGAGACACATATGTAGGAAGGGTGGGTATAAAAATATCCATGGTGGACAAGTTAATTCGAACCTAGAAGTGGAGAATCAAGCTTTAAGGGAAAAGCTTGATAGGTTAGGGAAATTTCTTGAGAGATTTAATATTTGATCTAAGGAATTAGGTATGATGTTGGGTAGTAAAAGACCCAATGATGATAGATCTAATTTAGGATATCGGTATTCATCACACAAGGGTAAGGGGAAGTTATCCATGGAGCACTTTAGGGAGTATGCCATAGTAGAGTTCCCTAAGGCTAAAAGAAGATCACATAAAATGATTGCAAGTGCAAATGGCAAGGGGGAATCCTCCAAGCTAGAGAAAAGTCATATGCTAGGGTGACATATGACTATAGCAAGGAGAGGTTAAGAAATGGCAAGGAAAAGCATTTAAGAATAAGGAGAGATCAACCATAGATAAGGAAAAGTTTAAGGTTGAGAAGAAGAAGAAGGTTACATGGATTGACCAATAGTCACCCGAGGTGCACCGTTGTGGCCTTGTATTTTTAGATGAGTCACCTAGGGGATGTAGTTAAGGTTAAGAGCTCTAGGAGGAGCTCATAGAGTCAAGTTAGGAGGCATTGTCAATGGATCTCAAATGGACCTTTATTGAGATTCTAGATGGATCATTAAATGTGCCAAAATAGTTTAGAGATGAACTTGAGTCTCTAATCAAGTTGGTTGACACAATTGAGATGAGTTGTCATGCAAAAAATATGAAATGAGATTCATATTGTATGAAAATTAGGTTTAGATATATAGATACCATATAAACTAATGCTAGGGATGTATTATGGTTTAGTATGAGCACATATATCAAGAGGAAGCCAAAACTAGGACGTTAGGTCAAGGTTCAATTGAACTATTTAGATAGTTTTAAATTTTATATCAATCTTGGGATTCATGATAAATATATTTTTAAATATATTTTTTCTAAGTAGACAAAGGTAAAATAGATCTCTCTACAAAATTTAACATTTTTTGGAGGTCTATGAAATTTTTTTTGTGTATTTTTAAAATTGGGTTCAGAAATACATTTTGGCTAAAATTTATACCAGTCGACTCTTATCAGTGACCAGTCGATTGGTTACATTATTCATCGAACATAGAATGGTTCTGTGAATTTGTTTTAATGAGGATAGTCGACTGGGGACTATGACTGTTGACTGATACAATTTGAAACTATTTTTTAGCACTAAGAAATGACCAAAAGGATGATATATATATATGTAATCTTATGGGGGATTAATACATAATAATTATGATCATTAGAGGCTAAAGAGTTCAATAATTGGGATAATATTGGAGCTCTTTTTGCTATATGGCAAAAGAGAAGAAGTTTATGTTTAAGTGGAAAACCCAAATACTTTTGCAGGAAATCCTAACCCAAGGGGGAGAATAGGTGTAAAATACCGGAAAATAGGCGAATATGAATAAAGGAATTTTTCAGAATTTTTGAAAATTTTTCGGGAATTTTACGGAGACCGTATGGACGAGTTTACGGGGATTAAACTGGGCCTCGGGAAAACCTGTTTAGGCTACCCCATTTAAGTGAGGAAAAGTTTATTTATCTTATTTATTTTTACTTTCTTTTCTTTCTCCCTAAACGCCGTTTCTTTCCCTCAACCCGCTCCTCCTCCTCTCTCGATTTCCTTCGACCCGTGCCCTAATCTTCCTCGCCGGCGCTTGATCAAGAGCCGAACCCCTCTCCTCTCTGCGCCTTCTCCACCCGACAGCACCGCCGGGTGTTCTTCCTCCTCGTCGAGCGACGCGCCGCCGCCACCCCTGCCGACGCCGTGCCCTAGCCGAGCCACCGTCGCCTATGCCCTAGTGTCGGCTACCTTCCTTGTGCCCTAATTCTTCGCCGCCGCCGCACCTTCTGCCCTAGCGCCGTTCTCCTCCCTCTTGTCGTTGTCCGACGATGTCACCATGCCCTGTCGCCATCGCCGGTTGCTTTTCACTGCCGCCTTGTCGCCACCTTGGTCGGAGGTGATCATCCCGCGGCCATTGCAGCCTTCCTTGTGCGCTGCTTGGTTGGTCGCCGACTACACCTGGTTCTTGAGTCGTGCCCTAGAACCGAGCCAACAAGGATCTCTAGCTTGTTCCGGCAGCTAACCTCTTCAACTATGGATCAACAATCACAGCCGTTGATTAAGGTAAGCTATGTGTGGAGTTTTGGTTGTATTCTATGAGTATTTGGAGGATATGCAATTGTATCGAATTGGAGATAAATTGGATTGCCAGATGGTTAGATTGATCAGGGTTTTACCCTAATTTAGCCTTAAGGATTTTATTTAGCTATACATTTGAGTTAGCTAAATAAAATGTATGTATATTGGTGACGCAGGACCTTGACGCGAGACGCGCATCTTGACTTTGGATTTGGAAAGATTGGACTTTCTTATTTGAGGCGGGTACCTCTTGACTTATCTTTTATGATATTGTCATTGGATATGCATAGTATTTTATAACTACAAGCAATGAACATGTTTGCCTTTGGTATGTCACTGTTTGATATCCATAGCATGTTAGATTTGTCGCCTGTGAAGTATCCGTACTTATATCTCGTGATTTGTTACCATGAGTATCTTGTTGCCATGAGTACTTAATTACCATGAGTATCTTAGTTTCTAGAATAAGTGACATACTATGTTTTACTAAGGTTAGGACTAGGTTCTGGACTTTTGGTTTCAGTCATGTGTATCGAGACTGTCTGATACTTAGGTTTTATGCCATGACTGGCTTGTGTACCTCTATTTGCATATCATATATGATTCGTGTACCTAGACCTTGATTCTTGATATGTGCATATTGTTGGTACATATGTTATGGAAGGAGATATGTTTAGGATCTAGGTTGCTATACCATAGAGGACCTGTATGCCCTAGATCTGTGGATTGACCTACTGATACTGTGGTACCCATATTATGTATATATGGATTTTTCTATGCTGATCAGGATATTCCATACTTATTATGTTCAGGACATAGGTTTTTGATATTCTATCTGACCTGTGTACTATAGATTTTGGTATGTGACCATCGCTTTTACAGTACCCATTTTGTATATATGGATATGGTTATGTTGATCAGTTTTTGTTATGCATAGTGACATGCATCATGATTGCATGCTGTACGATTGTCGGCTCCACTATGGTTGAGCCCATCGCCAGTTACATGTACTGCACACACCCCCACTCATGGTTTAGTGGTATATCAGGCAGGTGTGTGGCGGTTCTGCTGTTTGGCTCCGTTGGTCATATGACCCAGTGTGGTAGCCGACAGTCAGTTCCGCTCTGTTTGGCTCCGTGTAGCAGCGTAGTAGCCGGCAGACGGTGGACTCTGTTTGGCTCCGTTGGTCAGGTGACTCAGCGTGGTAGCCGGCAGAGATACCTCCCCGTCATCGTGTACCGGGAGTTGAGGGCATTGAGCTCCCCCATTTATGATTTGGGGTCACAGGACAGGAGTACTCCGACAGCATCCCGTCCACTCGGTCACTCATCAAGAGCAGTGACGACAGAGTGCACGGTTGTCATAGCCCTACCCACTCGGTCTCGCCATTTGTGTGTGAGAGGACTGACTGGCGTCAGGGGTGACCAGGACGCATCATTAGCATCATATGCATTGATGTATTTATATTATTGTGATTGTGTTTGCTGCATTTGGTTGCTGCATTTTGGTTGGATGCATACCTTTGACCTGCATACAGGATTATTGACACTTTCGATTTGACGACCCTTTTGTCTGGATAGGAGTTCCTGGTGAGTACAGCTTCCTCAGTTACCTTTCAGTTTTGCATATTCCCTATATATGATTAGGAAGCTGTATTCCATGTTTGTTGCTGTTAGATATATCTTACTACTCATGTCCATTGGTATTCGCTGAGTTGTTGAACTCACCCCCGTTGACACTATCTTTTTCAGGTACCAGGTTATTTATGGTGTCGCTTGGAGCATCCTGTCTGCTGGTCCCCACGTCACATCAGAAGACTTATCGGTTTCACGTATGTTTATTTTATGTATCAGTTTGTTTAGCTCTGTACTCTGGTTTTATTTTTGGAGTGTTGATGTTGTTATGTGGTATTTTGTATTTGTTATTGGTTGTGTAAGCCTAGCCGGCTAGTAGTTTTGTGTTTTGGTTTTGGTACAGCCGAGTGGGCTGCTTTATTTTTAACTGCGTGGTTGTGTCAGCCAGAGGCTGAATTTGATATTAACTGCGTGATGCTTGTTTTCTTTTATTGTTATTATTCCAGCCGCATGTGGCTGAGGTATATAGTGCTTGTAGAAAAGTTTCAGATTGTCCGCCGTACAGGGGAGATGCTGCCGAAATTTCTTCGGACAGAGACTCCTCCGGGGCGTGACAATAGGTGAAGGGGGAGACAAGGATTAGGTTTCATTATATATGTAAGTATTCCATGATAGTTTTGATGTGATCAACCAAGTCAAGTTAGGTCTTATTATATTTTGATCATTATGTCTAAGTGTACAGGAACTTAGGAGCATAAGAAGTCGAGCGAGAGACATAGCTAGAGAGAAAGATGTCACGGAAAAGAGTCAATGAGCTCGGTGCGTTTGAGGGACGAGGTACTGTGAAAGAGTACATTGGCAAATGAGAAGGAAGTATGGGGCATTTTTCAGGGACGAGAAGCCAGAGGAGAAAATTACTCGAGGAAAAGGCTGAAAGATGAGTTTGGGTGAACCCAATTTCGATTAGCTGAGATCACCCAAGTGAGCTGAGCCAGAGCAGAAGACTGGACAAAAAGTCAACTCTGAGTTGACTCTTGTCTCGGCACTGGGCACCTTAACCACTTTGGTCCAGGGTGCCTCTTGCCTCTTCGAGTGGATCATCGCTAGGTCCACGTGAGCAACAGTTCGGACGCCCGAAGTGGGTTCGGGCACTTGAAAGTGGATAAAATTTTATCCCTTATCTTGCATAACCATTTGCGAGAGGATGAGATTTGCCATGCTGGGGGCGCCCAGAGAGGGTTCGGGCACTTGGACCGTGCCACGTCAGCAAATGGTCAGTTTCGACCAGTGAGATATAAATAGAGTCCTGGTCTTCTTCATTTAAAACAACACACTTTGTACTTCGAATCTCTTTCTATTTTTCACTTCCAAGCTTTATTTACGTCTATGAGGCTTCTCTGCTTTTGACGTTTTATTTGAGAAGGAGATCTTCATAGTGAGCCTACTTTCCTTGGAGTAGCATCCTCTGATTGTCAACCAAGTAATTTGTTTGTCTCGTACTCCTTTTAATTTTATTATTGTTTCTTAAAGTGTGTAATTATTTGAAAGCCTGATAATTTGGGAAAGTATTTATTGTTTTATTGTATAGGGCAATTTACCCCCCTCCCCTCCCTTCTTGTTGGCCACAAAGGACATACAATTAGTATCAGAGCCTAACCAATTCAGAAGAACTAACCGTCGACCGAAGCACAAAAGACAATGACTGGAGCAAGCATCCACCCGCCGAAGTTCGAGGGAGACTTCGCCTACTGGAAGAAGACAATGGAGGTATATTTCAAAACTTATTTCGATATATTTCTAATTTTGAAAAATAGTTTTACAGTACCTACCGACAATAATGGTGAGTTAAAGAAAGAGGACCATTGGAAAAAGAAGGAACAAGTCAAATTTGTGGCCAACGAAAAAGCAGAGTTTCATCTGCTGAGTGTGCTGCCACCACAAGAGGTCAACAGAATCAAAGTTTACAAATATGTAAAAGCCCTCTAGGAAAAATTTCTGGAGTTTCACGAGGAAACCTTCGAAGTTAAGCTCACAAGAAGATATCTACTTCGAAATCAACTGACGAATCTTCGATTGAAGAAAGGTGAAATAGTCCCTCAACTGTATCCCAAGCTAAAGGAACTGATTATCGAACTCACGAATATCGGAGAAAAGGTAACCAACCGAGGTTCCCTAAGGTTTACGCTTAACTCTTTTTCTAGAACACCTGAATGGTCAACTCTAGTAGATGCATATTACATCTCTAGAGACTTAGAGGTAAGTAATTTAGAAGAATTATTTTTAGCTTTTGAATTCATGAGTCTAAATGTGCAAATCTAAAGAAGGAGTCGAAGTAGAACATTGTCTTAAAGGAAAAAAAATGGGCAAACCAGATTCTGAAACATCTCTCGATGATGACGAAACGACATTTATGGTAAAGAAGTTTTAAAAAATTTAAATATAATAAATTCAACCAAGTGCAGGCCAAAAGAAGGAAAAGGAAAGTGAGATGCTATCATTGTAATGAAGAATGGTACATTAAAGACAACTTGCCCAAAATTAAAGAACAAGGAAAAGGACAAAGGACTAACCCTGAAAAAGCACAAGAACCTAAAGGCAACATGGGACAAAACATCATCAGAGTCAGAGATTGAGGCCTACACCGGACTTCCGTTGATGGCAAGTCACGAAGAAGATGAAGAAGCAAGCTCATCCGAGATGAGCATTGAAAACATCGATAAAGGGGGAGCAATGTTAGAGGGAAGCAACACTACAGGGGGAGCATCAGATAACGAGATCGACAAGATAAGTTAGGTACGATCTCTACGTCCTGACCAGTTATACAAATTTATCAAAATGCTGTCTAAAAATTCCTTTCAGCTAGAAAATAAAATAAAAAATTATTAAAGGAAAACATAGAACTAAAAGGAACTTTAGTAAAATCTTATCGATTAAAAGATTTCGACAAGATAAAAATAGAAAATAAAAAATTGAAAGAACAAATAGAAAATTTGAAGAATTCTGCATGTTTAAATATTGTTACTTCAAATTTTAAAAATTATCAAAGACTAAATTGATATTTTAGATATTATAAGGGATAAATTAGAAAATTATCACAAAAATTTACTCCTACAAAACATCTGGTTAATCAAGAAAGAAGGAAACTATATTAGGTGTCAAAATCATGCTTAGATTAAAAATATTTATGCAATGTTTTATTTTTAAATTGATTTAATATTTTTTACTTAAAATTGTCTAACATTTTCAAGTAAATTATTTCATATAATTTCTGTTTGAAATTAATTAGATATTACTTTTTTTTGAGAAAGTAGATTTTATGTCTTATCTGTAGAAATTTTTTTAATATTTTTTGACTGTTGTATTATTTTTTTAATTTTTTTTAACAAAAATCAGTTTTTTTTAATTTAAAATTATTTTATAGAGTTATTTTTAAAAAAATAAATTTTTTCTGGTAATATTTCATGTTCTCTATAAAAAAAATATTTTTGAAAATTTTTTACTATTATTTAACTTTTTGTGAATTTTTATCAAAATACTAATTTTTAATATTAATAATTCTTGAACATTTAATTTTTAAAAATTTATTTTTTCTACAAACATACTTGTTATTATACATTCTTAGAAAAATTTTCACGATTTTTGGAGCTTAGAAACTATTTTAAGATTTACCTTTTTCTATAGAAAATAATTTTTTTATACTTATATTAATTTGATTTTTTATGAAAATTTTATTACTATTTTGGATATATTTGTTTAACTGGTATAAAAATTTTAAGAATTTTTCAGCTATTAAAAATTATTTTAAAATTATTTTTTTCTAAAACTAATGTATAAATGACAAAAGTTCATATTTTCAACATTTAAACTTCCTTATTTTTCTTAATGTTGGTCATTTTTTTCCTTAGAGAGTATTTTAGATTTATTTTAAAATGTCAAAGATTTTTCCAATTTTTAATGTGATCAAAGTGGAAGAATTAAAGATTAAGTTTAGAGGGAGGATACATTTTTTGATTTTGCATTACATGTTATTAATTGCAAATAATGTACTTGTTATTTTACTGTTATTTGTTTTGATTTATCTTAACTTAACTTGGGTTGCTCACATCAAAAATGGAGACATTATAAGTACCACATGGTAGTTTTGATGTGATCAATCAAGTCAAGATAGGTCATGTTGTGTTTTGATCCTTGTGTTTAAATGTGTAGAAACTTAGGAGCACAAGAAGTCGAGCAAGAGACAAATCTAGCAAAAAGGATGACACAAAAAAGAGGCTCGGTGTATCCGAGGGATGAGGTGCTGTGAAAGAGTATGCTAGTGTACGAGAAGGAAGCGCGAGGTATTTTTGAGGGACGAGAAGTCGGAGCGAAAAATTGCTGGAGGAGAAGGTCGGAAGATGAGTTCGGATGAGCCCAATTCTAGTTGGCCGAGATCATCCAAGTGAGCGGAGTCAAAGTAGAAGATCGGATAAAAAGTCAACTCTAAGTTGACTCTTGTCCGGGTGCCCAGAGCTATTCCAGGCACCCAAGTCTAGGCGTCAGAGCTGCTCAGGACGTCCGGACCACTTTGGTCCACGACGCCTCCTGCCTTGTCAAGTGGATCGTCGTTGGGTCCACGTAAGCAATGGTCGTGGCATTCGGAGAGGGCTTGGATGCCCAGAAGTGGATAAAATTTTATCCCTTATCCGTTGTATAACCATTTGCAAGAAGATGAGATTTGCCATGTTGGGCGCGCCTAGAGAGGGTCCGGGCACCCTGACTGTGCCACGTCAACAAATGGTCAGTTTCGACCAGTGAGCTATAAATATAGTCTTGGTCTTCTTCATTTCGAACAACACACTTTGTACTTCGAATCTCTTTCTATTTTTCACTTTTAAGCTTTATTTCCATGTATAAGTCTTTTTTGCTTCTGACGTTTTATTTGAGAAGGAGATTTTTATAGTGAGCTTACTTTCCTTGGAGTAGAAAGCTTCTAATTGCCAACCAAGTAAATTATTTGTCTCGTACTCCTCTTAATTATATTATTATTTCTTTAAGTGTGTAATTGTTTGAAAACCCGATAGTTTGGGAAAGGTATTCATTATTTTATTGTGTAGGGCAATTCACCCCCCCTCTTACCGGCCACAAGGGACCTACAGTATATGCATGAGTAGATTGCATATTTATTTACATTTGTATTGCTAATTTGTTTCCCTAACTTAAATGGATTGCCAAACATAAAAAAGGGAGAGATTATTGGAATAATCTGTGTGACTTTAGGTTTTAATGTTTAGGCAAGGTATAAGTTAGGTTATTATTGCATTTGATATGTGATTATGAGTGTACAAGATGCAGGTACAATAAGAAAAGTCTAGTGTGATCTTAGCAAAGGAAAAAAAATCCAAGTGTGATCTTGGCAAAGATAAGTCCAAGTATGATATTGACAACGTAAGTCTAAGTGTGACTTGACAAGGATAAAGTCCCGAAGCGAGGAGCTCTTGTCAAGGATAAAATCCCAGAGGGGAGGAGCCTCTTAGCAATGGAAGACCTGATAACAAGGATAAGGCTGAAGGAAACTTTTGAAGGTAAAGCATGAAGGATGGGGAAGCATCTGAGGGATGAAAGGCTGATGGAGGAGACTAGAAGGTAAGGTCAAGTTGTATGAACAAGAACGAGTACATGAGTGATTGTACTCATGGTAAAACCCTAGGTTTAGGCTTTACTAGTCAATTGTATATGTCTTAGTCGACTAGTGGTTGAGAACTAGCAACTTGAACGGATGCAGAATTTGTGGTGTGTGATTACAAAGTTACCAATCGACTGTTAAAGTTATTAGTCGATTGATCCAGTTGACTGCTAAAGTTAGCAACCAACTGGTAACAAATATAATGCTTCTGTTCGCTTAGCCCATGAAGATCAACCGACTGGTAAGTATAGCAGTCGATTGATATCGAGCCTTTAGGGTGTAATGGTCGATTTTCCATAGAGGCCAGTCGACTGGTAGTGGGAAAATAACTTGGATGTTTTCCCCCAAGCTCTATATAATGGAGCTTGAGATGGCTGGCTTAGGTGCCTAAATTATAGGTGGTTAAGTCTAATTAGAGTCTCTAAGCTCTCATTGAAATCTTAGATCTTGATCGAGTTTGTGGTGAGGTTTCTCCATTGATAAAGAGGATTGTGCTAGTCGGAGTTTCGAGAATTGATCCATCGATGGATTGAGGGATCGTCCGCCTTACAGACACGCTGGGGAGCAGGAGCCCTAATCTCTAAACCACGTAAACGAGCGTGTTAGCGGGTTGTTTGTATTTCTTTATAGTCTTTAGCTTTCATATTTGTTGTTTTGTTTTTTTCATTGCGCTAATAAGTGTAGGAAAGCGAACGACGTGGGTGATCGACTATTCACCTCCCTCGTAAAAGGTCCCAACATATAAGATAACTAGATGTTTTTAATGCATACTTTTATGGTCCTCTTGAGGAAACTGTATTTATGGAGAAACCACTTGGGTTTATTCATCCATAATTTTCATCTTATGTTTATCAACTTAAGAAATCCTTATATGGTCTTCCGCAAGCTCCTCGTACATGATTTCATCGATTATCTAACTGATTACAAACTCAAGAATTTTTTAAATCAAAGACTAACTCTTTTTTATTCTACAAATATAATAATTGATTTATGATATTTTTTCTTATTTATATGAATAATATCTTAATAGCTGGCAATGATCAAAAGAGTATCATAACTCTATTAAATATTCTTAATCAAGAATTTTCTATTCAAGATTTGGGTAATGTTTAATTTTTTCTTGGTATTAAACTTATCCCACATGATGAATGTTGTCTTGTCTCTTAAAGAAAATACATTAGTGGGCTTTTATAAAGAGCTAAAATGGATGGAGCACATCCGGTCTCCACACTCATTGCTATTACTAACTTCTTTGCACCTTCTCCTGCTATGATTGATCCCTATATTTATCAAAGCATTGTTGGAGCTTTATAATATATCACTATATTATCTTTACAGTAAATTATGTTTGTCAGTTCATGCATGCTCTTACTATCAAAATTTGTAAGGTATAAAAAGAATACTTCGCTATCTCAAAGGTACTATGATTTTCTTTTATATCGATAATTATCTCAAGATTTACATGCGTATAGTGATACATATTGGGTAAGTTCTTCTAAAGATAGACGCTCTATTAGTGAATATGCAATATATCTTGGACGAAACTATCTCATGGAATTCAAAATATCAAGCACTAAGGCTAAATATAAAACTATAGCTAATATAATGTCTTAAATTATTTGACTTCAATCACTTCTTTCTGAACTTCATCTTGCATCAAATGTTGCACCAAAAATTTGGTGTGATATTATTGGAGTAACATATCTTACAAGAAATCCAATCTTTATGCACTTACAAAATATGTGGAAATTGACTTTCATTTTGTTCGAGAACGTATGATAACTCAACAACTATCCGTCTCTTACATTTCTGCAGAAGATCAAATCACTGATATACTTACTAAGTCATTATCTAGACAATGTTTCAATAGACTAGCTGTAAAATATGGTACCCAAATAAAAATTTTAATAATAAGGTTTAATAGGATAATAACCTTAACAAAATTTTTAGAAATTTTTTGAGAATTTTTCGGAACTCGTATGACGAGTTTAAGGGGATCCATTATTGGGCCAAGAGAAAGCCTATTTGGATATCCCAATATAAGTGGGAGTTGATTGAGGAATGTACCTAGGGTTTGATTAAGCAAAACCTAAGTTAATTTCTTTTTATTTCCTTCTCCTCTTTTCTCCTCCCGACTCCTCGCGCGCGCCGACCCCCTCCTCACCGTGCTTTAGCCAACTCTTCTCTCCCGATCTCCCTCTTCACCGACGTCGCTTCCCTTCCTCTCATCCGCTCGATCGCTGCCGACTCCTCCCTTGCGACGCCGACCCCCTTTCCTTCTTCCACTCCTGATCCTCTTCTATGATCTCCACTTCGTCGACGCCCGCCTCAGGCTCTACCGCACTGGCAGTCCGATCCCCCTCGTGCCTCTGCCTTAGTTTTGTCCGGCACCACTGGATCGAGCCGGTGCCACCCGATCCCTAGCGTGAGAAGGTGTTCAGGGACTCGAGGGTCATCCAGCCACACTCGATCTCCCCTCTTCTGGTCGCGGGCACGCTGGCAGCAAGCTTTCTTCCATGCCCTAGATCGCTGCCTAGCGCCTGAGGTACATCTCATGCCCTAATCCTATTCTTCCCCTCCGACAGATCATTGTTGATGTCATTATCTCCTTCTGAGCCATCGCAGCCTTGTGTTGGAGGGCAGATCATAGCATCACCGATTGTTGCCTTTGTGAGCGGCTTGCACAAATTTGTTGACAACCAGTTTCGACAGTTCCACTGGTCACTGTGAGTAGTCGCTACTCATCGGAGAACAAGAAACGGAAGGTAACTAAATTCTTAACCTAAGCATTGTTGCTCTATTTTAATTTGTTTTAGAATTTGGGACTATTAAATTAGGAGGAGAAGGAAAGGTGAGCAGTAGGTTTCTTCGGCTGCGAGTCCTACAGCAGAGCATTGAGATTTGGGTGAGTTATTAGAATTGATTCAAGTTTATTTATCCTAAGTTGATTATAGAATGCTTAGGGTTAAGGTTGGATTAACTCAAGTTTAGGTGGTGAATTGTTTTACCGAGACCTAAACATATATTGGGGGTTAAGCGATGTTCATATTTTGATTGGAGTTACCCTATATAGATTTTGGGATTTTATTTAGTTATTTGCTATATGTGTAATTAGCTAAATACATTTATGTAATCGCAGGACATTGATTCGAGATGGGTGTCTCGACATATGATTTCTGGTCACGATCGACTGATAAAGGCGAGTACCTCTGACTTATCTCCTTGATATGGTCATTTTTGATATGCATAGTAGTTTATAGCTAGTAGTAATGATTGTGTTTACTTCTGCTTTGGTATATCATTTCTTGATTCTTGTAGTCTGCCTATATTCCTATCTGTTATGCATTCATACTTATATTCTCTTATTTGTTGTCATGTTTACTCCTGTTTATAGAAATAGTGACATACATTGCCCTAATATGTAGTAGTCTAGTTATTTGACATGTCTGACTTGTGTACCCAGTTTATTGTTACCTAGATCATTGTATGGATTTATTTATTTTTTGTACATTTTATATGGAGGTGTATACTGTCAGTATCTACATGTTTAGTGTCATGCATCATCTTGCATGATTGCATGTTGAGCGATTGTCGACTCTATTATTGTTAAGCACATCGTCAGTTACATGATCTGCACACACAACCACTCATGGGTTAGTGGTACACAGGTAGGGTGTGTGCAATTTGCTCTATCAAGGCTCCGCTGATCCACTCATGGGTAGCGATGATTGCAGCGTGTAGCCGGCAGGGATCCCTACCCTTGACCATGATACAGGGAGATGAGAGCTTAGGCTCCCTCACTATGTTTGGGGTAGGAGGACAGGTGTACTCCGACATCATCCTATCCACTCGGTCACTCAAGAGCAGTGATGGCAGAGTGCACAATTATCATAGCCTTACCCACTCTGTCTTATCATCGCGTGTGAGATGGTTGACTGGCATCAGGGGTGACCATGTCATTTTTGCATCATATGCATGGATTGCATTTATTGTTTGTGCTTACTGCATTATGTATAATGCATTTTGGTGGTTGTATATGATTGACATGCATACAGGTGACATTTTGTATTTGGATTGACAACTCTTATTTCCGGATAGGAGGTTCTGGTGAGTACAATTTCTTCAGCCTTTTCAGTTTGCATTTCCTACTTTTGTTCAGGAACCGCATAATTATTACTATTAGTTATATCTTATTATGCATGTCTATCCGGTATCCGCTGAGTTCTTGAACTCACCTTGTTGATAATTCTTATTTCAGATTGAAGCCATCAAGAGGTTTCAGTTGCTAGTCCCCTTACCACAAGGATTTTCGCTTTGGTCTTTTAATTTTCTGTTTATTTGCTTAGAGTTATGTTTCAGACTTGTTCTGACTTTGCACTCTGGATTTTGTGTGTTTTGTCTTAAGGCATTGTAATGGTTGAACTTTTGTTTGCTCGGTGGATTTTCTATTTGGTATATTTAGCTACGCGTCTGTTGGTAGGCAGAAGAGGTAAGTTTGGATGTTGTTTTCGATTTCTTTTCATATTATGATGATAGCCGGAGGCTGATATATTATAACTGCATGGATTGTTTGTTTTTGTATGTCATATATATTCCAGCAGTGTTGGCTGATGAGTGTGAGCCCTGAGGGCTATATAGATAAGTTTCATATTGTCACCCGTACAGGAGAGATGCTGCCGAAATTTCTTCTGGTAGGGACTTTCCCAGGGCGTGACACTAGCAAGTAAACTCAGCGTCAAAAACCTCCCATTGAATTTGTCGCGCGGGGGGGGGGGGGGGGGGGGGTTAAAAAAGAATTTTTCGATATAACCGTAATGACTGGATTAAGTCATCAGATCAAATCAAATTAGGATTAGAATAATTCTATTCTTTATTAATTGGTCAATTGACTAAGCACTTTAGATACATTATATATTGGATCATCCTTGGGAACAAACATGAAATGAACAAAAGCTAATTAAGCACTTTAGATATATTATATATTGGACCATCCTTAGAAACAAACATGAAATGAACAAAAGCTAATTAGCTTACATCTTGTTTTTCTTTCTTCGATTTTTACTCTATATTGATCTTCACAGGTTCTCAACTGGTCGGCAGTCGACTGGGAGCCATGCTTGGAGAGCGGTGGGAGGTGTAGCTGTTAGTTAGAGCCCTAGAGCCAATCATTTGATGATTGTTGTATGGACTCGTTGTATCATATTCTTATATATAAATAAAAGCATTTCTTTATGGTTATTATGCTTACTTGTATTGGTGCCAAATAACTAAGTATAATAGCATCCTTGAGTAGAAGATTCTCACATATATCAATCGATTGGTTGAATCGATAGTGAGATGATATAGGGAACACTACTCTTAATCATTCCTAGTCGAGTATTAACATTCAGGGACAATGTTAATGCGACGAGACTAGCATGTAGGTCAACTCGATGACTTGATCTCACAAGTCATAGATATGGAGATATCAAGTTAACACATGGGTATGCATTGGAGAATGTATACTGAATGACCCGCCATGAGAAAGTTGTTGGTTAAACCTAGGAAAACGTACCGGTTCCACTGTACAAAATTTTTTGTACAAGTGTCGAACCTTTACTTAAATAACCTATTGTGTTCTTTAGAAGTTAAATAAGGAATCGCAGACGGAACTTAACATCAATGATTCCGAATTTAACTTATTTGTTCTTAATGGTTTAGATTTGAATCGCAAGCGGAACTTAACACTATTGATTCAAATCTACCTAGGTTATTAATTCCATAAATATTAATTTCCAAAATTGACTTTCAAGACTGCATAGCGAGGCACATGACCTTCTTGGATATGGGAGCAACCACCACCGCCTAGGCAAAGCCTTTTAAGGAAAGCTAATATTTATTTCCTTAAATAACTCTAGGTTAACCAAAAGGAACAATCGAATCACAAGTTCGAAAAAGAAGAAAACACAAACTCGAAAAACTATTTCGAAAAACTAGATCTAATTGCCTCTTGTATTTAGAATTCTTACAAAGAGAAAAACTAGCATGATGCGAAAAACAATTGCTAATTATACATTCTCTTTGTATGCTAATGACCTCGAGATCTTCTGCTATATTCCTCGCCTCGCCTTGGACGTCGTGTGGGCGACGATCCTCCAAGATGAACACCACCCAAAAGCTTCCTCCTTCTTCTTCTAAAATCCGGCCACCACCACCACCAAGGAGAAGAGAGCAAAGGGAGAGGAAGAAGGGAGAGAGCCGGCTACACCAAGAGATCACCCAAGTAAAAGAATAAGAGTTGTGTCTCATGAAGCCCCCTCACCCCTTCTTTTATATTACTTGCCCAAGGCAAATAAGGAAAAACTTTTTACAAAAAATAAAATCATCCAAGAGTTTTTCCTTTTTCCTTTTTATTTTTCCTTTTCTTTCCTCTTGATTGAATCAATCATCAATCAATGGTTGAGATCAATCCTATTTGGTTTAGGATTAAACTTGGCCGGCCCCTTGCTTGGGCACCAAGCAAGGTGGCCGACCACCATGTTTTAGGAAAGGAATAATAATTTTTAAAAATTTTACAAGAGAAAAACTCTTATAAACTTTTACAAGCTCTCTTTCCTAAAGTAGGAGTTAAAAAAAGAAAGTTTCTAAAAATTAAAACCATGTTTTAAATTTAAAAACTCTTTTATAAAATTTCCTTTTTTAACATGATGATAGAAAATTTAAATTTTAAAACTTCTTTTCCCTTTTTTCTTAAACCATGAGGATGGTTAAAAAAAAGAAAGTTTTAAAATCTTTTAAACTCTCTATTTAAACATGTGGCCTAATTTAAATAAGGAAAATTTTAAAAAAAATTAAAATCTCTCTTTTAAAACTTATAGTTTTCTACAAAGAGAAGATTTTAAAAATTCAAAACAACCCTCCCTTTTTGAATTATTATGGCCGGCCTCTACAAGTTTGGTCACCAAGCTATAGGGCCGGCCCCTACAAGAGGATGTGGCTGGCCATTGCTTGGTCACCAAGCAATGGTCCGACCCCCTTCTTGGACACCAAGAAGAGCCTTACATTTGGATGGACTTGAGGCTATAATGAGGATACGACAGGGACCTAGAGGAGAAATTGGTTTTGACCTTCCGATGAGCTTGAGTATCCCGTGCTCGCCCCGAACACACAACTCAAGTTCATCGATAACAACTCATTCCACTAGAGAGTTATTACCGCACTACCGCACCAATCCCAAATTATATTATGAGCTCCTTCTTATCATGAGTATGTTAGTCTCCCTGTGTTTAAGATTACGAATGCCCACTAATTAAGTTACTGACAACTCACTTAATTAATATCTAGCTCCAAGAGTAGTACCACTCAACTTTATTGTCATATCGGACTAGGTCCACCTACAGGGTTTAACATGGCAATCCTTATGAGCTCCTCTTGGGGACATTCTCAACCTAGAAAACTAGGACACAGATTCCTTCTATAATCAACAACACACACTATAAGTAATATCATTTCCCAACTTATCGGGCATATTGGTTTATCGAGCTAAACCTCACCCTTTGATAAGTCAAAGAAATAAATATTAAATATATGTGCTTGTTATTATATTAGGATTAAGAGCACACACTTCCATAATAACTAAGGTCTAGTTCTTTTATTAAGTCAGTACAAAAAGAACTTACCTAAATGATCCTACTCAATACACTTAAATTGTATCAGTGTAATTTATTAGTCAAGATAAACTAATACTTAATTACACTACGACTATTCTGATGGTTTGTTCCTTTCCATTTTAGTCGTGAGCAACTTGTTTATAATTTATGGAGAACCGACAACATGATCTTTTGAGTGTGACACCACATTCCATGTTGTCTACTATATAAATTAATTGAACAATTACATTTAACAAATAAATGCAGATATTGACCAATGTGATTCTTTTATTTCAACAAATAAATGTTTACAAAAGCTAAGCTTTTAGTATACACTCTAACAAAAGTATCATGGATCGTTATATGAGTGTCATATACTTTCTCATGTGGCTATTAGTATGACTACTAGTCCTTGGACCTGAAGTCACCATGGTTCCTACATAAGGAGTTACGTACTTTGGCTTCGTCAAACGTCACCCGTAACTGGGTGGACTATAAAGGCGATTACTGGGTATGTAACAAATTATGCGGAGGGATGTGAGTGATGTAGATGGGATCTATCCCTCCTATATGATGGGAGTGACATCGATATTCTTGACAGAGTGAGACCACAAAGTGCATGGCCATGCCCAAATGAGTCAATATGAGATATTGAGCTCATTTGATTGAGTGAGTCTACTTGGGATTCAAGATTTAGATTGATTAGAGGATGACACGGTCTATGCCTCATATTGATCAATCTAGATGTCAAGGATAGAAGGACACTTGTCATATATTATGAGGAGTCACAATTAGTAGTCACAAGGTGATGTTGGATCTCAACATTCTTATAACTTGGGTAGTAATGATGTGTTGCTAGATACCGCTCATTACTTATGCTTCTAAATGGGTTTAGGAGCATTGCCAACGTTATAAGAACCTATAGGGTCACACACAAAAGGCAATTAGATAGAGATTAGGTTCATTTGATGAACCTAAAGGATTAGGTTCATGTGATGAACCAAATTGGATTAAGAGAATCCAAATTGAGCTAATTGAGTTGGACTCAATTTGGTTCATGTGTGAAGTGAGTCTAATTTGGACTTAGACTCATTTAATTAATTTAATTCAATAAATAAAGATTCATTAAATTAAAATTGACTTGAACCAATGGTTAGATTAGATCAACCATGGGAGAGAAGTGGTCAAGTTTGACTTGACTTGAGCGGAAGTTAATGGGTCAAGTTTGACTTGACCATTTGCCACCTCATTGGTGGGTTGGCATTAAGTGGGCCAATAATGATGTGCCACATCATCAACGCTAGCACATGTGTGTGCCACCTCATGAGGGAGACCAAGAGTTGTGACTCTTGGTATCCCATGGAGGTTTAAAAGCCTTCTTTTCAATGTGGCCGACCACTTAATTCAATTGGGAGTTTTTCATTTCGTGAGTAACCTCCATCTTCTTCCTCAAGCTCTTTCTTCTCTCCCTCTCCTCCTCCTTGTCGAGACCATCAAAGGTGCTAGCACACCTTTTGTTTGGTTTTCTCCATCTCCTTGCTTGTGTGGATACACATAGAGGAGTATCTACTTTGATACTCTCGAGATCCGGCGAACCTTTGGACGAGCGGGATTACGCGAAGGGCTTCACAGCAAGGGTAACCTATTTTCTTTGTAGATCTAATGTAGATCTAGTTTAGAGAAACTCATACATAAAATTTTGATTTATAAACTTCGCACAGATCCGTGGCATGACAATTTCGGGGTTTCTGCAACGCAAAAAGCGATTTTTGCAGCTCGAAAAACCCAACAGTGGTATCAGAGCCACGTGCGAAGCGCGTACGTGTTTTAATTTGTATTTTTATGAAAATTACAGATCTGTGAATTTCTGTAAGTTTGTGATTTTTATAGTTTTTATGGGTAATTTTCTCGTAGAAGCGAAGCACAAGTGTTTAGACACTTGTAGGCTTCGACTACCGAGAAAATATTTCTGAAACGGTAAGGTTTTGCCCCAAATCATTTTGGGATAGCAGGCTAAGGCGCTGTAGGATTGCTAAGGAACACTCGCGATGGTTATATCATGGGTAGGGGTGCTGCCCCTGACCCCGCAAGGGGCTTCGTTCCGCGATTGCGCCCGAAAATCGCTAAACGAGACCACCGGGAATTTTTACTCATAAAAATTGTAAAAATTGTAAGAAAAATCACAGAAATTTATAGAAATTACTTAATTTAGAATTATGTATTATTTTGTGATGGTCATGACCCAAAAGACCCAATTAGATTGTAAATTTGTGTTGTAATTCATAATACGGCCTGCGTGCCGTCATGTGATTGTGCGTGTTGTATATTTGATACGCGACCTACGCGTCGTGCATTTCTATTTATTTATTCTTGTTGTAAATAGTTTAGACTCGAATGTAACTCGAGTTTCACCTTTTGTAATGTACAAAAATGAAGTGGTGGAAGGTTCACTCGATACGGAGTTACGAGGAGGGTCGAGCAACACAAGGTGGTCAAATGAAGGAGCTTGAGAAGCTGTTGACCTTAGGTTGACCATCTGATCTTCTCATTGGCTTGAGAAGATCATAGTAGGGTCATGACTAATCACAAAATTAATTAATTGCTTTTGTGTGTATATGTGATGCATGCTAGATTAGTAATTAATTAGTTCCTTAACGATTAAATTAGATCTAAGTCGCACACATGATGCACCTCCACGATTAGATTAGATCTAAATCGAGTATATGCTACGCATCGTCGATTAAAATAGATCTCAATCGCGTTAACTCAAAAATGCCTACCATGTTGTGATACCTATCACTACCTCGATCACATGTTGTTGCTGAATCTGCCAAAGCAGAGCAACACATATTATCTTGGTAGAGTACGGAGGGACAATCTTGGTCCCGCCTATCAACGCATGGGTGAATACAACTCAATTAGATTGAGTAACTAGTTAACTCAATTGGATCGAGTTTAACTATAGGCATTTTCCAATGGTTGGTAGATAGGTCAAAATCACGTTTATATTAACTCTTGGGCGTTGATCCGGTGGTAAGAATCCGGAACCCCATAACGAGGGGTCAACACCATGGGGAGGTCAAAGGGCCCAGTGGCCCACCAGAGAAGGACGAGCCGATCGGATTTAGAAGAAAGGGACATCTGGTAGTAAAAGGCACCCTGGTAGGGACCAGGGTTCCGACGCTCAATGAAACAGTACATAATGACCAAGCGGAGGGACTGGCCGCCCGGCCGACGCAGGAAATTAAGGCCGTTCGGACGACGTTCTTCGCCCGGTCGGCCGGACGGACATCCCGGCCGGGCGGTGGGTAAAGGAAGGGAGCACC
Organism: Zingiber officinale; assembly: GCF_018446385.1. Classification (NCBI taxonomy): domain Eukaryota; kingdom Viridiplantae; phylum Streptophyta; class Magnoliopsida; order Zingiberales; family Zingiberaceae; genus Zingiber; species Zingiber officinale. The sequence continues at coordinate 68,098,178 of NC_055993.1, forward strand.
CTCTGACAGCCGTCAAGTCGTATGGCTACGCCATACTCCTAGTCTGGCAACGGGGTGTCCTGTTGTCCCATCGAAGACATGCTCGGACTGTTGCAGTATGGTGTCAGGTAAGCTCTCTGACAAGTGCATACCGAGGTGTGGGTTGCTGACACGTCTGTACCTCGATGAACGTGCATTAGTTCTCTCCTCGCTCTATATATATAGAGCCTCTTACTTCGCCGCAAGTACGCGAAAAAGATTATTTCTGGAGCCACCTTTTGCATTATTTGCTTGCCTGACTTAAGCGTCGGAGGACCGTCGCCGGGACACCCCTCCCGGCCCGGTTTTGCTGCAGGTTCGCCGGAGCACTCGAGGATCCAGTAGGGAGCGCCACGTGCCCAGTGTCCATGGACTCCTGATTCGGACAGGATCAGGCGTATTAGCCAAAGCTAACTCGAGTTTTAATATAAATGCGGATCTTGATCCTATAAACAAGAGTTGCATAGAGATATGATTGGTAATTAGTTACCTACCGATCATACTAAGTCTTGGACGATTTAGCCAAAGCTAACTCAGGGCATAGTATGATGTGGATCTTGTCCCACATGAATTCTATAATTCAGTGGGAGCATCATTTAATTAAAGACCTAATTAGATGATTAATAGAATATGATATTTATTTTTCTGCATTTTTCTGTTGTAGATAACCATGACGTCAAATACGAACTCTTTCTCCCTGCGTTCCGTCCTTGAGAAGGACAAGCTCAACGGAGCTAATTTCCTGGACTTGTACTGGAATCTGAGAATCGTTCTCACACAAGAACGTAAACTATACGTTCTGGAGCAGCCCATTCCGGAGGCACCTCCTGCCACTGCCACGCGAGTTGACCGTGATGTTTACAAGAAGCATCAAGATGACGCATTAGATGTGTCATGTCTTATGCTCGCAACCATGAACTTTGAGGTTCAGAAGCAACACGAGTTGATGGGTGCTTATGATATGGTTGAACATCTTCGTCAACTATATCAAGGATAAGCAAGGCACGAGAGATTCGAGATCTCTAAGGCACTGTTTCAGTGCAAGATGCAAGATGGGACTCCTGTAGGGCCATATGTACTCAAAATGATTAGGTACATAGAAAACCTACAGAGGTTGGGATTCCCACTTGGCCAAGAGCTGGCCACTAATCTGATCTTGCAATCCTTGCCAGATAGCTATAGTCAATTCGTTCTAAATTATAACATGAACGAAATTGACAAGCCACTGTCTGAGCTGCTTAGCATGTTAAGAACTGTTGAGCTCAACCTTAAGAAGGTTAAGCCCAACTCCATTTTGATGGTGCAAAAGGGCAAAGGCAAGGGCAAGCCTAAAGGTAAGGGAAAGTCCCAAGCCAAGGGTAAAGGCAAGGCACTGAAACCCAAAAGAGGGGTCGCCAAGGATGCTACCTGCTTCCACTGCGGTCAGACCGGGCACTAGAAGAGGATCTGCAAAGTGTACCTGGAAGATCTTAAGAAGAAGAGAAGTGAGACTTCTACTTCAGGTATCTATGTTATAGAAGCCAATCTATCTATTTTTTCATCATGGGTATTAGATACCGGATGTGCTTCTCACATTTGTACTAATGTGCAGGCACTGAGAAATAACAGGACATTGACGAAGGGCGAGGTGGACCTACGCGTAGGCAATGGAGCCCGGGTTGCTGCTGTTGCTGTAAGAACTTATCATCTATCTCTACCTTCTGGGCTTGTATTAGAATTAGATGAATGTTGTTATGTGCCTGCTTTAACTAAGAACATAATTTCAGTTTCTTGTTTGGACAAGAAAGGTTTTTTATTTATAATAAAGAGCAAATGTTGTTCAGTTTATTTAAATGATATGTTCTAGTGTAGTGCACCTCTGATGAACAGACTCTATATTCTAGACCTTGAGAACCCTATCTATAACATAAGTACCAAGAGGTTCAAGTCAAATGACATGAACCAAACCTATCTCTGGCACTATCGCTTAGGTCATATAAATGACAAACGCTTATCCCAGCTTCATAAAGATGGTTTGCTGGACTCATTTGATTTTGAATCATATGAGACATGTGAGTCATGCCTTCTAGGCAAGATGACCAAGACTCCCTTTAGTGGACACAGTGAGAGAGCGACTGACTTGTTAGGTCTTATACATAGTGATGTATGTGGCCCTTTCAATGTCACTGCTAGAGATGGCTATAGGTACTTCATTACATTTAATGATGACTTCAGTAGATATGATTATGTGTACCTGATGACACATAAGTTAGAATCTTTTGAAAAGTTCAAAGAATTCAAGAATGAAGTACAAAACTAGCTTGGCAAAAGTATTAAGATACTTCGATCAGATCGAGGTGGTGAATACCTTAGCCATGAGTTTTGTGACTATCTAGCTGAGTGTAAGATTCTATCTCAACTCACTCCTCCCGGAATACCACAGTGGAATGGTGTATCCGAAAGGAGGAATTATACCTTATTAGATATGGTACGATCTATGATGAGTCACACAGATCTTCCTATATATTTTTGGGGCGATGCTCTAGACACAGCAGCCTTCATTCTCAACCGAGTTGCATCTAAGGCTATAATAAAGACACCATATAGGATATGGACTGGGAGAGATGCCCAGGTGTCTTTTATGAGGATTTGGGGTTGTGAGGCTTACGTTAGACGTTAAGTCTCGGACAAATTGGGACCCAAATCTGACAAGTGCTATTTCATTGCATATCCCAAGGAAACGAAGGGATATTACTTCTACATTCCCAGTCAACACAAGGTAGTTATGGCTAAGACTGGGGTATTTCTAGAAAGAGATTTTGTTTCTAGAAAGACTAGTGGGAGTACGTTCGATCTTGAAGAAGTTCAAGATGTGGACCATAGCACTGAAGCCTCAATGGAAGTTGAACTGGAACCACAAAGTGTTGTGGATGATGTTGTTCCACAAGGAGTTGAGGAACCACAACCAGTTCAAGTAGACCTACCTCTTCGCAGATCTGATAGGGTACGTCATCAGCCTGAGATACTCATTTCTCTTGTCTGACCATGATGACGTTGTGCTCATTGAGGATGAGCCTACCCCCTATCAGGAAGCTGTGATGAGACCAGATTCCGAGAAATGACTAGAAGTCATGAGATCCGAGATGAAATCCATGTACACTAACCAAGTATGGACTTTGGTTGATCCACCTGAAGGGGTCAGACCCATTGGGTGTAAGTGGGTCTTTAAGAGAAAGACTGACATGGATGGACTTATTTATAAGGGTCGCTTGGTAGCTAAAGGTTTCAAGCAAATTCATGGTATTGACTATGATGAAACCTTTTCTCCAGTAGCGATGTTTAAATCCATTCGGATCATGCTTGCTATTGCAGCGTACCACGATTATGAGATCTGACAGATGGATGTCAAAACCGCGTTTCTGAATGGAAACCTGCTCGAGGATGTGTACATGACGCACTTGAGGGTTTTGTAGATCCACAGCATACTAGCAGAGTATGCAAGCTGCATAGGTCCATTTATGGACTAAAGCAAGCTTCTCGGAGCTGGAATCTTCGATTCGATGATTCAATCAAATAGTTTGGTTTCATCAAGAATGAAGATGAACCTTGTGTCTACAAGAAGGTTGTAGGGAACACAGTTGTCTTCCTTATATTGTATGTGGATGACATATTACTCATTGGGAAAGACATCCCTTTGCTACAGTCTGTCAAGACTTGGCTAGGAACTTGTTTCTCAATGAAGGACTTAAGTTAAGCATCCCACATTCTTGGCATACAGATCTATAGAGATAGATCTAAGAGATTGCTTGACCTAAGTCAGAGTACATACATTGACAAGGTACTACTTCAGTTTGCCATGCAGAACTCCAAGAAGGGATTTCTGCTGATGTCACATGGTGTGAGTCTTTCGAAGACTCAAGGTCCCTCTTCTAGAGAGGAGAGAGACCGCATGGATCATATCCCTTATGCTTCAGCCATAAGATCTATCATGTATGCCATGCTATGTACTCGTCCTGATGTCTCATATGCTTTGAGCATGACGAGCAGATACCAGTCAGATCCAGGTGAAAGTCACTAGATAGCGGTCAAGAATATTCTTAAGTACTTGAGAAGGACTAAAGAATATTTCTTGATATATGGAGGCGATGACAAGCTAGCTGTAAAGGGTTACAGTGATGCTAGCTTCCAAACTGATCAGGATGATTATCGATCGCAGCCAGGTTCGTGTTTTGCATAAATGGTGGTGCTGTGAGCTGAAAGAGTTCGAAGCAGGACACAGTAGCTGATTCTACAACAGAGGCCGAGTATATTGCTGCATCAGAAGCAGCAAAGGAGGTAGTTTGGATCCGTAAGTTCATTACTGAGCTTGGGGTAGTTCCTAGCATAGCTGATCCCATAGAACTCTATTGTGACAACAATGGAGCAATAGCACAAGCTAAGGAACCTCGCTCACACCAGCGGACTAAACACATACTACGACGCTTCCATCTCATTCGAGAGATTATCGAGAGAGGAGATGTGAAGATTTGCAGAGTACCCACAGAGGCTAGCATCGCAGATCCCTTGACCAAGGCTTTGGCACAGAGAAAGCATGATGGTCACACTAGGTCATTAGGCCTTAGAGCCTACACTGATTGACACTAGTGCTAGTGGGAGATTGTTAGTTAGAGCCCTAGAGCCAATCATTTGATGATTGTTGTATGAACTCGTTGTATCATATTCTTGTATATAAATAAAGACATTTCTTTATGGTTATTATGCTTACTTGTATTGGTGCCAAATAACTAAGTATAATAGCGTCCTTGAGTAGAAGGTTCTTACCTATATCAATCGATTGGTTGAATCGATAGTGAGATGATATAGGGAACACTACTCTTAATCATTCTTAGTCGAGTATTAACATTCAGGGACAATGTTAATGCGACGAGACTAGCATGTAGGTCAACTCGATGACTTGATCTCACAAGTCATGGATATGGAGATATCAAGTTAACACATGAGTATGCATTGGAGAATGTATACTGAATGACCCGCCATGAGAAAGTATCATGGATCGTTATATGAGTGTCATATACTTTCTCATGTAGCTATTAGTATGACTACTAGTCCTTGGACCTGAAGTCACCATGGTTCCCTATATAAGGAGTTACGTATTTTGGCTTCGTCAAACGTCACCCGTAATTGGGTGGACTATAAAGGTGATTACTGGGTATGTAACAAATTATGAGGAGGGATGTGAGTGATGTAGATGGGATCTATCCCTCCTATATGATGGGAGTGACATCGATATTCTTGATAGAGTGAGACCACAAAGTGCATGGTCATGCCCAAATGAGTCAATATGAGATATTGAGCTCATTTGATTGAGTGAGTCTACTTGGGATTCAAGATTTAGATTGATTAGAGGATGACACGGTCTATGCCTCACATTGATCAATCTAGATGTCAAGGATAGAAGGACACTTGTCATATATTATGAGGAGTCACAATTAGTAGTCACAAGGTGATGTTGGATCTCAACATTCTTATAACTTGGGTAGTAATGATGTGTTGCTAGATACCGCTCATTACTTATGCTTCTAAATGGGTTTAGGAGCATTGCCAACGTTATAAGAACCTATAGAGTCACACACAAAGGGCAATTATATGGAGATTAGGTTCATTTGATGAACCTAAAGGATTAGGTTCATGTGATGAACCAAATTGGATTAAGAGTATCCAAATTGAGCTAATTGAGTTGGACTCAATTTGGTTCATGTGTTAAGTGAGTCTAATTTGGACTTAGACTCATTTAATTAATTTAATTTAATAAATAAAGATTCATTAAATTAAAATTGACTTGAACCAATGGTTAGATTAGATCAACCATGGGAGAGAAGTGGTCAAGTTTGACTTGACTTGAGCGGAAGTTGATGGGTCAAGTTTGACATGACCATTTGCCACCTCATTGGTGAGTTGGCATTAAGTGGGCCAATAATGATGTGCCACATCATCAACGCTAGCACATGTGTGTGCCACCTCATGAGGGAGATCAAGAGTTGTGACTCTTGGTATCCCATGGAGGTTTAAAAGCATTCTTTTCAATGTGGTCGGCCACTTAATTCAATTGGGAGTTTTTTATTTGGTGAGTAACCTCCATCTTCTTTCTCAAGCTCTTTCTTCTCTCCCTCTCCTCCTCCTTGCCGAGACCATCAAAGGTGCTAGCACTCCTTTTGTTTGGGTTTCTCTATCTCCTTGCTTGTGTGGATTCACATAGAGGAGTATCTACTTTGATACTCTCGAGATCCGGCGAACCTTTGGACGAGCAGGATTATGCAAAGGGATTCGCATCAAGGGTAACCTCTTTTCTTTGTAGATCTAATGTAGATCTAGGATAGAGAAACTCGTACATGAAATTTTGATTTATAAACATCGCACGGATCCGTGGCATGGCAATTTCGGGGTTTTCACAACGCAAAAAGCGATTTTTGCGGCTTGAAAAACCCAACAGTGGTATCAAAGTCACGTGCGAAGCGCGTACGAGTTTTAATTTGTATTTTTGTGAAAATTACAGATATGTGAATTTCTGTAAGTTTGTGATTTTTATAGATTTTATGGGTAATTTTCTCGTAGAAGCGAAGAACAAGTGTTTAGACACTTGTAGGCTTCGACTACCGAGAAAATATTTCCGAAACGGCAAGGTTTCGCCCCAAATCGTTTTGGGACAGCGGGCTAAGGCACTATAGGATCGCTAAGGAACACTCGCGATAGTTATATCGCGGGTAGGGGTGCTGCCCCTGACCCCGCAAGGGGCTTCGTTCCGCAATTGCGCCCGAAAATCTCTAAACGGGACTGCCGAGAATTTTTACTCATAAAAATTTTAAAAATTGTAAGAAAAATTACAGAAATTTATAGAAATTAGTTAATTTAGAATTATGTATTATTTTGTGATGGTCATGACCCAAAAGACCCAATTAGATTGTAAATTTGTGTTGTAATTCATAATACGGCCTGCGTGTCGTCATGTGATTGTGCGTGTTGTATAATTGATACGCGACCTGCGCGTCGTGCCTTTCTATTTATTTATTCTTGTTGTAAATAGTTTAGACTAGAATATAACTCGAGTTTCACATTTTGTAATGTACAAAAATGAAGCGGTGGAAGGTTCAATCGAGACGGAGTTACGAGGAGGGTGCGAGCAACACATGGTGGTCAAAGGAAGGAGCTTGAGAAGTTGTTGACCTTAGGTTGACCATCTGATCTTCTCATTGACTTGAGAAAATCGTAGTAGGGCCATGACTAATCACAAAATTAATTAATTGCTTTTGTGTGTATATGTGATGCATGCTAGATTAGTAATTAATTAGTTCCTTAACGATTAGATGAGATCTAAGTCATGCACATGATGCACCTCCACGATTAGATTAGATCTAAATCGAGTATATGATACGCATCGTCGATTAAATTAGATCTCAATCGCTTCAACTCAAAAATGCCTACCATGCCGTGATACCTATCACTACCTCGATCACATGTTGTTGCTGAATCTGTCAAAGCAGAGCAACACATATTATCTTGGTAGAGTACGGAGGGACAATCTTGGTCCCGCCTATCAACGCATGGGTGAATACAACTCAATTAGATTGAGTAACTAGTTAACTCAATTGGATCGAGTTTAACTATAGACATTTTCCAATGGTTGGTAGATAGGTCAAAATCACGTTTATATTAACTCTTGGGCGTATTAGCCAAAGCTAACTCGAGTTTTAATATAAATGTGGATCTTGATCCTATAAACAAGAGTTGCATAGAGATGTAATTGGTAATTAGTTACCTACCGATCATATAAGTCTTGGGCGATTTAGCCAAAGCTAACTCAGGGCATAGTATGATGTGGATCTTGTCCCACATGAATTCTATAATTCAGTGGGAGCATCATTTAATTAAAGGCCTAATTAGATTATTAATAGAATATGATATTTATTTTTCTACATTTTTCTGTTGTAGATAATCATGACGTCAAATACGAACTCTTTCTCCCTGCGTTCCGTCCTTGAGAAGGACAAGCTCAACGGAGCTAATTTCCTGGACTGGTATAGGAATCTGAGAATCGTTCTCACACAAGAACGTAAACTGTACGTTCTGGAGCAGCCCATTCCGGAGGCACCTCCTGCCACTGCCACGCGAGCTGACCGTGATGTTTACAAGAAGCATCAAGATGACGCATTAGATATGTCATGTCTTATGCTCGCGACCATGAACTCTGAGCTTCAGAAGCAACACGAGTTGATGGATGCTTATGATATGGTTGAACATCTTCGTCAACTATATCAAGGACAAGCGAGGCACGAGAGATTCGAGATTTCTAAGGCACTGTTTCAGTGCAAGATGCAAGATGGGACTCCTGTAGGGCCATATGTACTCAAAATGATTGAGTACATAGAAAACCTACAGAGGTTGGGATTCCCACTTGGCCAAGAGCTGGCCACTAATCTGATCTTGCAATCCTTGCCAGATAGCTATAGTCAATTTGTTCTAAATTATAACATGAACGAGATTGACAAGCCACTGTTTGAGCTGCTTAGCATGTTAAGAACTGCTGAGCTCAACCTTAAGAAGGTTAAGCCCAGCTCCATTTTGATGGTGCAAAAGGGCAAAGGCAAGGGCAAGCCTAAAGGTAAGGGAAAGTCCCAAGCCAAGGGCAAAGACAAGGCACTAAAACCCAAAGGAGGGGTCACCAAGGATGCGAACTGTTTCCACTGCGGTCAGACCGGGCACTGGAAGAGGATCTGCAAAGTGTACCCTGTAGATCTTAAGAATAAGAGAAGTGAGACTTCTACTTCAGGTATCTATGTTGTAGAAGTCAATCTATCTATTTCTTCATCATGGGTATTATATACCGGATGTGCTTCTCACATTTGTACTAATGTGCAGGCGCTGAGAAATAGTAGGGCATTGACGAAGGGCGAGGTGGACCTACGCATAGGCAATGGAGCGTGGATTACTGCTGTTGCTGTAGGAACTTATCATCTATCTCTACCTTCTAGGCTTGTATTAGAATTAGATGAATGTTGTTATGTCTCTGCTTTAACTAAGAACATAATTTCAGTTTCTTGTTTGGACAAGAAAGGTTTTTCATTTATAATAAAGAACAAATGTTGTTCAGTTTATTTAAATGATATGTTCTATTGTAGTGCACCTCTGATGAACGGACTTTATATTCTAGACCTTGAGAACTCTATCTATAACATAAGTACCAAGAGGTTCAAGTCAAATGACATGAACCAAACCTATCTCTGGCACTATCGCTTAGGTCATATAAATGACAAACGCTTATCCCAGCTCCATAAAGATGGTTTGCTGGACTCATTTGATTTTGAATCATATGAGACATGCGAGTCATGCCTTCTAGGCAAAATGACCAAGGCTCCCTTTAGTGGACACAGTGAGAGAGCGACTGACTTGTTAGGTCTTATACATAGTGATGTATGTGGCCCTTTCAATGTCACTGCTAGAGGTGGTTATAGGTACTTCATTACATTTACTGATGACTTCAGTAGATATGGTTATGTGTACCTGATGACTTGTAAACATGTATTTTTACTGGCCTTATCCTTAAACCACAATGGGAATTCAACTTCTTGTTGTTGCTCCAAATTACACACTCCTCTTGCTAGTAGACTATTTTGATGCTCTCTACATGATATTTAAAATAATATTATCAACTAAAAATATGCATTTAGGTAAAGGTAATAATTGAAAGAGTTACATATGACTTACTCAAGGTATTTTTCAACTTCTTGGCAATTATTTAGCACATACCACTCTGCCTTAATCCGTAATGAAGGTTCAAGAACTATGACCTCTTTTTTGCCCAAAGGTCGATCAACATGCTTGAATATAGAACAATTAAAAATGTTAAGATGCAGGTAACATCTAATCTGTACACAAGTGAAAGAGCATTCAACAGAAATTTTAATAGAAAAATCAATATGTGAAAGTAAGCAAGCTGGTAATTGTAGAGAACACCATAAATATCATCCAACTTAAAACACAAATTGCTAAGAGAAAAGAGAGAGTGACAAAATTTCAATATGATGACATGACATAGATTTAGTTAACTAATTTTAAACTACTTTCTTAGTTGTTTCTTAAATACCTATGTAAGTATATTACTAATTTGTCAAACATGGATCAAATGATAAAGTATGATTGGTGTTACACGAACAATCATACTACACAAAAATGCATTCATATTTCTATTTTTATAGATTAATTTAGTAGGAAAACCAATATGTGAGATTAAGCAAGGATGGTAATTGAAGAAACCAACATATATATCAGCGAGGATGGAAAACTAACGGTGGCAATGGCTGTGGCCAAGGAGGCGGCAGCACGTCGCTGCGATTTGGTCGCACACAACCAAAGAGGCCACTGGTCGCTCGCCACCAAAGAGGCCACTGGTGTCGCGTGTCCGCGACCGACAAAAAGGACATGCAACATGATAGTATAAGGAAAAAGAATAAACTAAAGATTACTTGAGAGATAGCAGGAGATCTTCTGTGAGAAAGATGCACATGAGAGAAGTAATCGGGGACGGTGAGAATACACGAAAGAACAAATTAAAACCAAGTTTTAAGAGAATAGGGGTTTAATTTATTAAAATAAAATAATAATTATTTAATCAATTTCTTTCTAATTTGTTTTCAAATGGTATTTATTTTGGTTTATTTTTTAAAAAAAAGAATACACGAAAGGTGAATAGGGTGTTAATTTATTAAAATAAAATAAATTAATAATTATTTAATAAATTTCTTTCTAATTTGTTTTCAAATGATACTTATTTTAATTTATAATTTTTTAAAAAAGAGAATACTTTCACATAGAGAATAGGGTTTTAATTTATTAAAATAAAATAAAATAACAATTATTTAATAAATTTCATTCTAATTTTATTTTCGTATAAGATGTGTTTTCAAATGGTATTTATTTTTATTTACATTTTTTTTTTAAAATAGCTCATTTTAAATAAATTCATTTATGATTTATTAAAATTTAAAATAAATTTTAATTTCGTTTAAAAAGATCGATCTTTGAAATCCTTATTTTTACTGTGAGCTCTCTAGACAAGGTCCAACCTCATCGCGAGCGAGTTATGACCTCGCGACCTCACCATATCATAGATGGGATTAGAGCGAGGTCTTTGGACGTATCGAGAAAATTTTTAATCTTGGATTTTATTTTAGCGACGCTTAATGTCTCTACGTTGCCAAATGACCACAATTTGAGGTGAAAAAAAATTTCACTACTATTAGTGACGTTGAGTGTAGAATGCGTCGCCAAAGTATTATATTTGGCCAAGGGCAGAGCTAGAACTAGATATTGAGGGCCCAATAGCGAACGTGAGAAAGATAAATCTTTTAAAATTTAGAACGTCTTTCTTGCATATCACTAAAATCATCTACAAGTGAATCTATACTGAATTGTTTAGCAATTTGCTTCTCAATATACACTAGCAAACAATCATTAAGAAATTCATCTTCTATATTATTATAAAGTGTAGTCTTGACTATATTCATAGCAGAAAAAGACCGCTTTATGGTAGCCGTAGAAATTGGAAGTGTGAGAATAAGTGTTACGACTCTAAACAGAAGTTGATAGATTTCTGACTTTCTAGTTTTCACCAACCATTGGCATATATCAGAAATAGTTGCCAATGTTCTAAATCAAGAAATTGTTACACATGATCAAAATGCTCAAATTGAATTCTTAATTGTAGCATCTCATATTTTGCAAAATCTTTAGGGTAAAACTTTTGTACCAATATGCAAATATCATCAATTCTGAATGAAATGTGCATCTCCCTTGGATCTAATGTCAAGCTAAGAATAATTAACTCCATCGTGTTGTCATTGAATTTGTTGTTCAATTCTTGCAATTGAGAATCTATCACTACATTAAAAATATCAACTCTATAATGATGATCTACTGTAATTTCATCTTGTTGATGATGAGCCCTTCCTCTTCTTGCAATATATTGAGCATTGAAATCTAGTATAGGTATACTAACTGCTTGACAAAAAGATTTCACATTCACAACCAATTCATCCCATCCATCATCTCTCAATTTTTAAATGAGCAACTTAGTAGATGTGTAACACCCATAAATTTTTTCTAATTCAAAAGAGCAAAAATAAATAGAAGAAGAGAAAAGAACTAAAAATATATGTATAAATGGCCCAAGCTAGGATTGAACCCAAGACCTCTTACATGAAATTAGTTTAAGTTCCCAATAGGGTGGTGGTAAAGCATCACATTGGTAATAGGAAACAATTCCTTATAAGCAGATTCTTGGGGGAAGAGATGCTTCAACTTCCACTAAGTATAAAAGGTGAGGGATGAGATTAAAACCTAAATCTCTTCATTTTCTCTTCTCCCCATACCTAGCCGAATTCTTCCCTTCTTCTTTGCAAGTTTGGCCAAGAATCCTAGGGTTCCACGTTTTAAAGATTTTCAAGGGTGAAAAAATCTAAGAGAAGGGTTTTCCCAAGGAAGTGGTATGCGTGTGAAGGTCCAGTTGGAGGGTGAGGCGCCCAAGAGAGGTTGTTCTCCCTAAACCTTAAGGGTGTAAGAGTAAGAAATACTAAAAGGATGTAAGTATCTCTCACCTGCAGTATGAGTTGTTACGTTATGCATGTGAAAAGACCCTTTTGTGGTAATTAATGTAGATTATGCATGTTAAAGGAATTATATGCTATGATATGTTATGCACATGCTATGATATGTAAGATGCTCCTCTAAGTTTTGGGACTAAGAGCATATATAGAGGGTCTTGAATGATTTCCCATCTAGTTTGGGACTAAGAAGCATAAATTCAAGGGCTCTAAAGTGCTTCCCTACAAGTACGGGGTTAAAGTGTACACCAGGTGTTTGTCTAAATAACAAATTAGTGCAAGAATAAGAAAGAAATATTAAAAGAAAGTATTTTACTTTGAAGTGGCATGTACTAGACCAAGGTCCATGGGATGGGCTCGTAGATTGCCCTAGGCATAAGTTTGCCTAGTAGTACCTTAATGGGTTCGGGATTAGCTACCTCGGATCTTATTAAGGATGCGTGCAAAGTGGTACATTGCCGGGCCCAAAGAAGTTGATTATTATTTTCACTAGTATGTATTATAAAGTTTCCAAGTTCATTGGTTTGTTAAAGTAAAACCATCATTAAGTGGAGAACTTGAGTTATAAAGTGTAGCGCTGATGAACTCTATAATATGCCAAGATTTCTGTTTTCATTACCTTACTAGCATGATTGAAGTTGATGATTTGAACTATAAACCTGTTTTAAAAATACATATCATGTGCATATTTACAAAGCATGAGTTTTAGCGTGAACTATACTCAAGTGCATGTTTGGTTGTTTTCTTCCCAAGCAGTTTTAAGAGCATGTTCTCTTAAATGCATGGTTTTGTGAGTAGATGGTACTTACTAAGCGTTTGCTTATAGATTTGCATTTCCTTATACTGCAGATAAAGGTAAAGAGAAGCTCGAGTAAGGAGGGGGTAGCAGGAGCAATGTTTGCTGGTGTGTATGACGGAACAGTGGAAAGTGATCTTGGAACTTGCTAGTACTTGAAAATGCTAGATTTTGGTACTGATGGATCTAGTTTCTCATTTCCGCTTAGCATAAACATACTATTGGAGTATTGTGTATGAAGAATGTTCAGTTGTTAGTAATTAGTTGTCAAAGTCTCCTCATAAAGTAATGGGATAGATTGATAAGCCAAGAAAGGAGTACAAGGGGAGAATCACTCCCTTTTGGGGTGCAAGGGGTGACCCCCACACGGCCCGTGACATGGCCGTGTGGAGTCACACGACCCCAACTCTCTCCCTCTCGGCCAAAGTTACACGGTCGTGTGCTACACACGGCCATGCGAGCCTTAGCCTCTGGAAAAGTTACACGGTCGTGTGCCACACACGACCATGCGAGGCTTAGCTTCGGGAAAAGTTACACGGCCGTGTGCCACACACGGCCATGCGAGGTTTAGCCTCTGGAAAAGTTACACGGCCGTGTGCCACACACAGCCATTCGAGGCTTAGCCTCTGCAAAAGTCACATGGCCATGTGCCACACACGACCATGTAAGGTTTAGTCTATGCAAAAGTCCCATGGCCATGTGTCACACACGGCCATGTAAGGTTTAGTCTATGCAAAAGTCACATGCCATGTGCCACACACGGCCATGTAAGGTTTAGTCTATGCAAAAGTCACATGCCATGTGCCACACACGGCCATGTAAGGTTTATTCTCTGTAAAAGTCACATGGCTATGTGCCACACATGACCATGTAAGGTTTAGTCTCTGTAAAAGTCACATGGCCATGTGCCACACACGGCCATGTAAGGTTTAGTCTTTACAAAAGTCACATGGTCATGTGCCACACACGGCCATGTAAGGTTTAGATTCTAGAAAGGTTACACGGCCGTGTGCCACACAAGTTCAGACTAGATTTCTGAATCGAGCGAAGTGCAAATAACAAGGTAAAAAAAAAAAAGAAGATAAAGATAAAGGTAACGTTCATGCCCTAAGTTAGGGTATGAGAAAGGCGGTCGTTACAAGATGAAACAAGATGCATTGCATTTAAAATATCTCGAGACTAAAGTTGCAAAGCTTGACAAAGCAAATAAGAAATCTCCAAAATCTTCCTCATTAGATGCAAAATAAAAACAAATTCAAAAGAAGTTAGCACCTCATAAGCTGCATCAACATCTCAACGTTGAGTAGGTGTAGTTCCATCCTCAATGATATTCAATAAAACTTCACATGTTGCACTAAACATCTTTATCAAACTAGATATAGATTTCAAATGAGAACTCCAAAAACCAATTTGATTAAGTCCTTTCCCACTTTCAAGCTCATTAATATTAAATAAATGAGCAATATTTGAGGCATGAGCAACTTTTAATTGATCATTATGCTTATATGAGGCACTAACAACATTGATAATAGAGCTTAACTTGGTAAAAAAATGATGAACAGGGATAACTTTCTTTGATGCATCAACTAGTGCCAATTACAAACAATGAACATAGTAAGCATAAGGACACTCACCTAAAATTAAAGCTTGCAATCCATTTCATTCACCACGCATGTTGCTTGCACCATCATAACCTTGCCCTTGAATATTTTGAACATCAAGAGTATGACGAGATAGATAGGACAGAAAAGATACATTCTTTCTGTTGGATTGTGAGGGGGGAGGGGAATCACGTTCGTCGAAAATCGCGAGTTAAACAGAGTTGCGTAGTGGACAAGATTAAAGAAAAACAATACACAAGGAAAACTCAGTTGGTTTTACTTGGTTTGGAGCCTTCGACAACTCCTGCTCCAAGACCCAGATCCCACAGACCTATCGATGGATAATTCACTAAAATGCCTCTTCCGAAATTGGTGGAGGAGAGGATCGAGTACAGAAAAAGTTTGAACAAGTGTAACACACTGCACTTGTCTTTTTACAATAATTAAGTACAAAGATTAATGTTACCAAACACTTTTTCGGAGACGGTCGGCTCGAGCTTGGTGTTTGGGTGGCTTCTCAGTGGTAGACAGGCATAACAGCATCATGGCAGAATTGTAGCAGGAAGCCGGAGTAGTTGAAACCTCAATTGGATGCGTAGAAGATTGTATATGAGTTGTGTTTTGAAACTTGGTCAAGATGCTCTTATAAAGGGTATGGAAAACGCCTTCCATAAGCTTGAAGGCGCCTCCAACCTGGGAAATCTGATCCCGAGTTTGTTGCTCCTTATCGTCGACTAGTTCTAAACTTTATCCTGTGGAAGGGGCCTTCCATGCACCGAAGGCGCATTCCCTTCCATGCACCGAAGGCGCATTCCATGAACATTGTCAATGCTCCTTCCAATGCTTGAAGGTGCCTTGGGTACTATTCACTCGAGGCTTCTTGTGCTTTTTTTGGCCTTCAAAATGTGTTAGTCTAATAAATAAAATAATAACCTACAAGACAAGTGTTAGCATAATTATCATGAGTAATAATAATTAGCCCCTGTCCTTCCTAGACCAGGAACTAGTTAAAGTCTCAGTTTAGGGATCCAAAATGGATCTAAACTAAATTGACACCTACTTGTTGGGATCTAGCGCGCTAAACACGCAAAAGTGTAGCGGAAATTAACTAGATCCTCTATCAAGTAGATCCATGCGAAGGGAATAAACATTGCATACAAACAATCTATACTAAGTTACATGATAGGATTATACCCTTAATGCGTGCACACGATCTCTCGACAGCTTGGATCTTAGCACGATCACACGTCCTCGCCTCTATGTTATCCACACGAACAAGCCTTGTCTTTGTTTGTCTCACAAACAAAACAAGATGGAGAAGAAAACGCACAAGTTTGTGCTAGCAACCTCAAAAAGTGTTTCGGCCAAGATAGGGAAAAAGGAAGAAGAAGAATGCAAAAGGTCTCACATACCAAAAAAATATCATCCAAATGATATATAATACCCATCACATGAATACCAAAGGTTTTACCCTTTCATCTTCCCATCCAATGGCTCAAAATTAACCATTCAATCCAATGGTTCAATTTTGACCATTAAACTTCCTTGGTGAACTCAAGTTCACCCGATGAGTCCAACCCATTGATTCTCATGCAACTCGACTCAATCCAACAATTGGATCCATTTGAGTCTAACTCAATGAGTCCTATTCAGATTACACTTAATCCAATGATCCATCACATAAACCCATTTCCATATCAACTTGTTCTTTGTGTGTGACCTTATAGGTTCTCGTAACGTTGGCAATGTACCCAAACCAACATTTAGATACATAAGCAATGAGTGACATCTAGCAAGGCATCATTACTACCCAAGTGACGAGAAAGTCGAGATCCAACCTAATCTGCCCGTAACTATTATCTTGTATAACTTGGTCCCTTTATCTTTGATATCTAGATTGATCAATGAGGCATAGACCGTGTCATCCTCTTATCAATCTTTATGTTTCTTGATCTCTAAGTAGACACACTCAAACAAATGAGCTCAATATCTCATATTGACTCATTTACGCATGACCATATTTTTTGTGTCCTACTAATCAAGGGGCCCACAGATATCGCTTCCGTCATATGAAAGGGATAGATCCCATCTACATCACTCACATTCCTCCGCATAATTCATTGCATACCCAGTGATCGACTTTATAGTCCACCCTGTTACGGGTGACGTTTGACGATACCAAAGTATATAACTCCTTATGTAGGAAACCATAGTGACTTTAGGTCTAAGGACTATTCATACCAATACTCACATGAGAATGTTTATGACACTCATATAATGATCCATAAAACATTCTCATGGCGGGTCATTCAGTATATATTCTCTAATATATACCCATGTGTCAACCTGATATCTCATATCCATGACTTGTGAGATTAAGTCATCCGTTGACTTACATGTTTGTCTCGACGCATTAATATTGTCCTTATATATTAATGCTCGACTAGAAATAATTAAGAGTAGTGTTCCCTACAATATCTCACTATCAATTCAACTAATTGATATACTGTAGATACGAACCTACCACCCAAGGACATTATTATACTTATTCAATCGATACTGAACTGAAATAAATATAATAACCAATTTTGACTTTTATTAGTAATGATATATGATACAAAATGAGCCCTTTACAATCATCTCATAATTGGTACTAGGGTTAATACTAACACTACTGTCCCTTAATCAGGACGTGTCTTCACCGAGTCACTCTCTTCCAGTGACTTACCTTTACTTACCAACTTACAGTCAATTAATTAGCCTCTTGACCCATCAGGTTTTCATGCCAGTTGTCATGTTCGTAGACCCAACTGGACTTCTACCGATTGTCAGGTCCCAGGGATCCAACCAGACTTCTTGCTAAATATCAGGTCATCCCTTTGACCTATCTGGACTTCACACCAACTATCTGGTCCTACGGACTTAGATAGATTTCAGCCTGGCGTCAGGTCCTCTAGACCCATCAAATCGTACGCACTTGGTTAACCAATTAGATTACAATAACATCTAACTTACATCACTTGTCATTCATCAAAATCTGAATTAGACCTAGTGCAAACTGCACCAACACTTTCAATATTGATGCAATGGTGTCTTTAACATCAACAACTCCAAAGAGCGCTCTTGCACATAGCCATCTTTGTCAATAAATCTCAAGACAATTGACATTTGCTCCTTTTTAAATTCATCTCGAGCTTCATCAACCATGATATAGAATTTTGCATCACCAATTTCTTCTCGAATGACATTCTTGACTTTAGTGGCCAAGACTTGCAAAATTTATTTTTGTGTTGTTCTGTTACTTTATCATTGTAAGAGGCTATGAAACTCAATAGTTCTAACAAATTTTCATGATTGTTTGATATAATGGACTCATCATGACCTCTAAAAGAACATCCTTGAAATGCAAGTCATCTAGTCGCCTCAATTGAAGCTTTCAAACGAAGTCTACTTTCAGCAACTTCTTGAGATGTGAACTTCTCAAAACTTTGTACAATATATATTTATTGATTCATGAGATCTTCACATGCTTTCTCAGCATTTCGATGAAATGAATTGAGATCTTTTCCAATAAGTGCTAAAAATGCACAATTTTTCACATCTCTTGCCTTCTTCCATGAATGAAACCCATTAATAGAAAATGCATCTAATCTAGAAGGTTTATCTTGAGTATAGAATAGATAACATGGCCAACAAAATGTAGCATTTGTAGTAGGAGAATATTCCAACCAAGATGGGAATAACTTAAACCACGTACCTAAAAACTACGAGGATATTTTTTTTTCCAAACTTTGAAAAAACATATATTGATATGGACCAGCTTTGTAAAATATGGTGCCCAAATAATAATTAAATAATAAGGTTAATTGACAAATAATCTTATTGGATTTTTTAGAAATTTTATGAAAATTTTTCTGAACTCGTATGACGTATTTTAAAGGGATCAATTATTTGGGCTGCGAGAAAGCCTCTTTGGAATATCCAAAGATGGGAGTTGATTGAGTAATGAATTTAGGCTTTGATTTGCCGAAACCTAAGTTCATATTATATAAATTAAAAACCTAATATTTTTTCCTGATCCTTTCCTTTTTCCCTTCCTCCGCGAATCCCTCTTCCAGTGCGTTCTCGTCGATCCCATCTCTTCCTCCTACTCTCCCTCATGCACCGCCCTCTCCCAACCTTCATCGCCGCCACTTCGCGGGAGACCGATGCAGCGACATCGATGTCGTCGGTCGTCACGAGAATACTGGGCCCGTTGTCTCCTTCGTCAGTACCGAGCTAGTCATCCATCGTCGACCATGAGAGCCCCTGAATCTCTCCTTATTCCATTTATCGCCGACGTGGATCTATTGTTGCCGTCGCCAAGGTGCTTCTTAGACATGTGATTGTTGGTTAGTCCTAGGAAAATCGTACCGGTTCCACTATGCAAAAAATTTGTACAAGTGTCGAACCTTTCCTTAAATAACCTATTGTGTTCTTTAGAAGTTAAATTAGGAATCACAAACGGAATTTAACATTATTGATTCCAAATTTAACTTATCTGTTCTTAATGGTTTATACTTGGATCGCAAGCGGAACTTAACACTATTGATCCTTTAGACTTGGATCGCAAGCGGAACTTAACACTATTGATCCAAATCCACCTACGTTATAAATTCAATTAAATATTAATTTCCAAAATTGGCTTCCAGGAATGCATGGCGAGGCACATGACCTTCTTGGGTATGGGAGCATCCACAACCGCCTAGACAAAGCCTTTTAAGAAAAGCTAATATTTAATTTCCTTATATAACTCTAGGTTTAACCAAAAAGAACAATCAAATCACAAATTCGGAAAATAAAGAAAAACAACACGAATTACTAATTCGAAAAACTAGATCTAATGCCTCTTGTGTTTGGAATTCATATAAAGAAAAATAACTAGCATGATGCGGAAAACAATTGCTAATTATACATTTTCTTTGCAAGCTAATGACCTCGAGATCTTCTACCGTATTCCTCGCCTCGCCTTGGACGTCGTGTGGGCGACGATCCTCTAAGATGAACACCACCCAAAGCTTTCTTCTCCTTCCTCTAATATTCGGCCACCACCAACTAAGAGTAAAGAGAGTAAAGGGAAAGGGAGAAGAGAGAGGGCCGACCACCAAGAGAGTCTCCACCAAGAGAATAAGAGTTGTATCTCATGAGGCCTCCTCACCCCTTCTTTAATATTACTTGTCCAAGGCAAATAAGGGAAGAATTTTTACAAAAATTAAAATCTTCCTCTTGTTTTTCCTTTTTTTCTTTTTATTTTCCTTTTCTTTCCTCTTGATTGAATCAATCACCAAATCATTGGATGATGATTTTAATTTTATTTTTATTTGGCCGACCACCTTGCTTGGGCACCAAGAAAGGGTGGTCGACCCCCTTAAAGAGGAAGAAAATATTTTTTTATAAAATTTTATAAAAGAAGAAAACCTTTTATAAAATTTTACAAGCTCTCTTTTTAAAAGTAGATGTTAAAAAAAGAAAGTTTTAAAATTTAAAACTTCTCTTCAAAAATTTCCTTTTTTAACATGAATAGAAATTTTTAATTTTAAAACTTCTCTTCTTTTTTCTCTAAAACCATAAGGATGGTTTAAAAAGGAAAGTTTTAAAACTTTTAAAACTCTCTATTAAACCATGTGACCTAATTCAAATAAGGAAAGTTTTTAAAATTAAAATCTCTCTTTTAAAACTTATAGTTTTCTTCAAAGAGAAGATTTTAAAAATTCAAAACGCCCCTCCTATTTGAATTAATCATGGCCAGCCCCTACTTGCTTGGTCACCAAGCAATAGGGTCGGCCCCTATAGAGGAGGATATGGCCGACCCTTGCTTGGTCACCAAGCATTGGACCGACCCCCTTCTTGGACACCAAGATGGACTTATATTGAGTGGTTTATAAGGCACTAATGAGGCTACGACAGGGACCTAGAGGAGAAATTATTTTTGACCTTCCGATGAGCTTGAGTATCCCGTGTTCGCCCCGGACACACAACTCAAGTTCATCAACAATAACTCATTCCACTAGAGAGTTATTGTTGCACTACCACACCAATCCCAAATTACATTATAGACTTCTTCTTATCATGAGTGTGTTAGTCTCCCTGTGTTTAAGATAACGAATGCCCACTAATTAAGTAAGTTACTGTCAACTCACTTAATTAATATCTAAGTCCAAGAGTAGTACCACTCAACTTCATTATCATGTCAGACTAAGTCCACCTGCAGGGTTTAACATGACAATATTTATGAGCTCATCTTGGGGACATTCTCAACCTAGATAACTAGGACACAGTTTCCTTCTATAATCAACAACACACACTATAAGTAATATCATTTCCCAACTTATCGGGCTTATTGATTTATCGAGCTAAATCTCACCTTTTGATAAGTTAAAGAAATAAATACTAAATATATATGCTTGTTATTATATTAGAATTAAGAGCACACACTTTCATAATAACTAAGGTCTAGTTTTTTTATTAAGTCAGTATAAAAAGAACTTACCTAAAATGGTCCTACTCAATACACTTAGAGTGTACTAGTGTAATTTATTAGTCAAGATAAACTAATACGTAATTACACTACGACTATACCAATGGTTTGTTCCTTTCCATCTTAGTCGTGAGCAACTATTTATAATTTATAAAGAGCTGATAACATGATCTTCTGTGTATGACACAACACACCATGTTATCTATTTTATAAATTAATTGAACAACTATATTTAACAAATAAATATAGACGTTTGATCAATGTGATTCTTTTATTTCAAAAATAAATATTTACAAAAGCTAGGCTTTTAGTATACACTCCAACAATCTCCCACTTATACTAAAAGACTAAGCTGCCATATCTGTTGCCATACATCTGATTCCCATCCCTCCCACATGTCGATCAAAAGCTTTCGCCGGAAGGACTTTAGTGAAAGGATTTACCAGGTTATCTGCTGATGCAATCTTGGCGACGACAACTTCTCCTCGCTTGACGATGCCTCGTATCAGGTGGTACTTGCGCTCTATATGTTTACTTACCTTATGGGCTCATGGTTCCTTCGAGTTTGCAACTGCACCGCTATTATCACAATAAATTGTGATGATTTTGGGCAAACCAGGAATCACATTTAAGTCCATTAGGAAATTCCTGAGCTATACTGCTTCTTTGGCTGCCTCAGAGGCTGCCACATACTCAGCTTCCATGGTTGAGTTTGAAACGCATTTCTGCTTAACACTCCTCCATGCAATGGCTCCACCTCCTAAAGTAAACACATAGCCTGATGTAGACTTACTGTTGTCCCTATCTGATTGAAAATCTGAATCCGTGTAACCCACAGGGAGCAAATCGTCTGCTTGGTAAACTAGCATATAATCTATAGTCCTTTTCAGGTACTTTAATATATGTTTTACAGCAGTCTAATGTCCTTGTCCAGGGTTACTCTGATATCTGCTAACCATGCCCATGGTAAAACAGATATCAGGTCTCGTACACAGCATTGCATACATTAGGCTTCCCATAGCCGAAGCATAAGGAACTACCTTCATGTCCTCTATCTCCTTTGATGTTTTCGGAGACATCTCTTTAGATAAGGCTACTCCATGCCTAAAAGGTAAGAAACCTTTCTTGGAGTTCTGCATGCTAAAACGAGCAAGGATTGTATATATATATAAAGCTTGAGATAGACACAACATTCTTTTCTTGCGATCCCTTATAACTTTGATCCCAAGAATGTGTGTACATTCTCCTAAGTTTTTTATATCAAATTGTTTGGATAACCATACCCTTACGTCCGATAATACCTTGACATTGTTGCTAATTAACATAATATCATCTACGTATAGTACAAGAAATATCACAACATTTCCGTTACACTTCTTGTATACACAAGACTCACCCGGACACTGAATAAATCCATATGACTGGATTACTTCATTAAACCAGATGTTCCAAGATCTTGAAGCTTGCTTCAGTCCATAAATGCACCGATTGAGCTTGCATACTATATGCTCTTTGCCTTTTTCAATGAACCCTTCTGGTTGCTTCATATGGATATTTTCTTCAAGACTTCCGTTAAGGAATGCTATCTTGACATCCATTTGCCAAATCTCATAATCCATATGAGCAGCAATGGATAAGAGTATCCGGATAGACTTTAGCATAGCTACCAATGAAAAAATCTCCTCATAGTCGATTCTCTCTTTCTGAGTATACCCTTTCGCAACAAGTCTTGCTTTGAAGGTTTCTACCTTCCCATCTATCCCTCTTTTCCTTTTGCAGATCCATTTGCATCCAATAGCTTTTACACCATCTGGTGGTTCTACAAGCCCCCAGACCTTATTAGAATACATAGACTCTATTTCAGAATTCATTGTCTTTTGCCAAGATACTACATATATATCTTGGAGTGCTTCCTCATATGTACGGGGATCAGGTTCATGTTTACCTGGGATCAAGTCCGAAGACTCTCCCAAAAACATGAATCTCTCAGGTTGCCTTACAACCCTTCCACTACGACGTGGCACTGTCTCTGGTTGTGTATCATGTGTGACACGTGTTGCAGTTTCTTGTGATACTTCATCTTGTACTATTGGTATTAAAGTAGACGTACCCTCTCTTATTTCTTCTAGAATAATTTCGCTCATGGGCTTATGGTTCATTACATAATCTTCTTCTAAAAATCGAGCATTAGTGCTAACAATGATCTTCTAATTTTTAGGATTATAAAACAAACCACCTTTCGTTCCCTTAGGATATCCCACAAACAGACAAACTTCTGTACGTAATTCCAACTTGTCAGTATCTCCCTTCAGCACATGTGCTGGTGTAACACCCATAGGATCTCTAATAATTTCATATGAATTTTTATCATGATTAGAATGGACCTTATATGAATTTTCCTAAAAAAATAAGAGAAAATAGAACAAAAAAGAGGCATGACCAAGGTTTGAACCTTGGACCTCTTGTTAGATGCATGTATGTGATAACCAGTAGCCCCAGCAGGAGTGTGCTATTAGAAGGGAAGGGGACATGGTAGTTAAAGGTAAGGAAAGGCTTCCTCCACTTAGAAAGAAAAGCTTGAGTTTTCTTCTTCTTCTTTCAATGACAAGTTGAGTTTGCTTTCTTCCTTCATTTAGCATAAGTAAGAGAAAGGGAAAGAGAACTCCATTTTTTCTTCTCTCTTCTTCCTCCCTCCTTCTCTCCACCGAAAACCAAAGTGCTCTCCTTCCTCATTGCCGAAGTCAAGCTAAGGCCTCCTTCCTAGGCAAACTTCACAAAAGCAAGGGCAATTTTCCTTAGGACCAAGCGAGAGGATGTAAGTATCCCCTCACCTGCAGTACAAGTAGTTGTTTTCATGCTCCCTATGGTTAGGGTTTCATCCATGACAAGATAAAAAGGCTTAGAGGAAGTTAAAAATCTAAGTTATATTTGTTTATGATTCCTTATGGTTTGTAACCCACTACATGATGTTAGGTTAAGGTTTTCATGCTTCATGTTGCTTAGATCATGAAATTTTGCTCCTTAGGGTTTCGGCCATGACAAGATAAAAAGGCTTAGAGGAAGTTAAAAATCTAAGTTATATTTGTTTATGATTCCTTATGGTTTGTAACTCACTACATGATGTTAGGTTAAGGTTTTTCATGCTTCATGTTGCTTAGATCATGAAATTTTGCTCTTAGAGTTTCGGCCATGACAAGATAAAAGGGCTTAGAGGAAGTTAAAAATCTAAGTTATAATTGTTTATGATTCCTTATGGTTTGTAACCCACTACATGATGTTAGGTTAAGGTTTTTCATGCTTCATGTTGCCTAGATCTTGAAAGGTTGTTCCTTAGGGTTTCGGCCATGGAAAGATAATTAGGCTTGGAGAAAGTTAAAAATCTAAACTATGCTTGCTTATGATTCTTTATGGTTTGTAACCCACTACATGATGTTAGGTTAAGATTTTCATACTTTATGTTGCTTAGATCTTGAAATATGGCTCCTTAGGGTTTCGGCCATGAAAAATTAAATGGGCTTAGAGAATGTTTACTACCTAAATTATGCTTGCTTATGATTCCTTATGGTTTGTAACCCACTACATGATGTTAGGTTAAGATTTTCATACTTTATGTTGCTTAGATCTTGAAATATGGCTCCTTAGGGTTTCGGCCATGAAAAGTTAAATAGGCTTAGAGAATGTTTAATACCTAAATTATGCTTGTTTATGATTCCTTATGGGCTGCAACCCACTACATGATGTTAGGTTAAAGTTTTCATACTTTATGTTACTTAGAAATTTGGAACCATGCTCCTAGGGTTTCGGCCAAGAAGAAAAAGATTAGGTTAAGAAGCTACCTAGAATTTCCTAAAGTCCTCACATGTTATACTAAGAATTATGGGATGTTAGGATATTGAGTTCCATGTTTTATGTTGCTTGAAAAACCCATGACCATGCCTATATGTTTCGGCCAAATCATGATTGAGACTTGTAGAGAGTTCAAAAATTCCAACTATACATGATTATGATTTCTATTATATGTTATGTGCACTTCATGCCATCATGTTATGATTCCTATAATATGTTATATGTTATGTGCACTTCATGCCATCATGTTATGATTCCTATGATATGCTATATGTTATGTGCACTTCATGCCATCATGTTATGATCCCTATGATATGTTGTATGTCATGTGCACTTCATGCCATCATGTTATGACTCTACATGCTATGCTATATGCTATGTGCACCTTATGACATCATGTTATGTTTATGCAAGGCCTATGTAAGATGAAAGGCCTAAGAGATGCTTCCCTTAAGTTGGGATTAAGAGCACTCTTCATGATATGTTATGATATGACAAGAAACATGATATGCTATGCTATGACAAGAAACATGTATGCTATTTTAATTTTGTATGGCTTGTACCAGGGATGGGCTCCTAAGTTGCCCCTAGGTCGATGGTCTATGAAACGGGCCTAGTAAAAGGGATGGGCTCCTAAGTTGCCCCTAGGTCGATGGTCAATGAAACAGGCCTAGTTCCTAGTAGGTTCAAGATTAGCTACCTTGGATCTACTTAGGATGCGCGCACTCATGTATATATGTGGTACAAAGCCGAGCCCTCATGTTGAGATTATGTTTAAGTACTTATATGATATATGTTTTCAAAAGGACATCTTGCATATATTCATTTCATACTACATGATACATGTTTTCAAAAGAACATCTTGCATCTACATATCTCATGCTATATGATTTCTTATGCTTTAGGTAGATGCTCTCTTGAGATGTTTCATGCTATATATGCTTATGCTTCCATATGCTATGATTTATGCACTTTTGAGATATGTTATGATGCCTAGATAAACATGCTATTACCTTATGCTTATGCTCACATGTTATGTTATGATTGGATTAAGTGAGTATGCCACTACTTTATGCTAGCATGTAAATGTTCAAGTTATAGATTGAATAAAAGAATATGTCACTACTATATGTTTAATTCATGATTCATGGTTTTTGTGAGTAGGAAAGGATCTTACTAAGCCTATGTGCTTATAGTTTTATTTTTCCTTGTACTGCAGAGAAGGGAAAAAAATGGCTAAACTAAAGGGAGCAGTAGGAAGGGCAAAGATGTGTGTGAAAGTGGCATGGTGGATGAAGATCTGTCTTGTGTGTCAAAAAAAATTATATATATGTTTTAGAATATGCATGTGAACTATTCTATGTTTTCTACCTTAGGCTTTGATGGTTGCTACAATATAATAATTAGAACATGTTTAACTGGTTTGGATATTTATGTTTCCACTTGTTCACATGCTACTTTCTAAGTCAAGTTGCATGCATGAATGCTAGTATGTTCACACGATATGTTGAAAGGATTAGTAAGTTAGCATGTTTAATAGGTTGCATGACTACCCTGTTCACATGTTTAGTTAAAAGTGCTACTATGATAGTATAATCATGTAGTTCTCCATGCCATGTCATGTTAACATGTTTATATGAGTATGATGAAATGATGATATGATAAGAAAAATATAAACCGCTTCCGCTACCATGATTTCATATTTATGCATGTATGTATGTATGTATGTATGTTTTAAGTAACCCCATTCTTCCTAAGGTAGTAGTGGAGGGGTGGGCATTACAGCTAGACTACCCTATATCCGGATATGATTCAGACTAGGCTTACGCTCATTCCATAATTCCATGGGAGTAGAAGGAACTGTTTTAGAAGGTACCATATTCAGAATGTACACTGCTGTTTCCAAAGCTTACCCCCAAAACGAATTTGGTAATTCTAAATAACTCATCATTGATCTAACCATTTCCATAAGAGTCCTATTCCTTCGTTCTACCACACCATTTTGTTGGGGTGTACCAGGTGCTGACAATTGGGATTGAATCCTGACTTCTGATAAGTAATTCCTAAACTCTCCAAAGAGGTATTCGCCACCACGGTCAGACCGTAGTGTCTTGATACTTTTACCAAGACGTTTCTTCACATCAGCCTTATATTCTTTGAACTTATCAAACCATTCAGACTTGCGGTGCATCAAGTAAATGTATCCATATCTTGAATAATCGTCTATAAAGGAGACGAAGTATTTATAACCACCTCTTGCCTAGATAGACATAGGACCACACAAATAAGAATGAACCAATTCTAACGCATCTTTGGCTCTATATCCCTTGGCCTTAAAAGGTCTCTTGGTCATTTTACCTTTCAAGCAAGATTCACAGGTTGAAAAATTTTCCAACTCTAATGAACCCAAGAGTCCATCGGCTATGAGCCTTTGAATTCTACTTAAGTTAATATGACCAAGCCTTAGATGCCAAAGATACGTTTAATTCATTTCCAAAGGTTTTTTTTTCTTATTAGAGTTAGAAAATATGTTATTTATTTTCGTATTTTGCTTTGTGGGAGAAATTAGATTTAAAGTATATAAATTGTCAACCAATGCACCAGAACAGATAATCACCTTATTTCTCTTTATAACCACATTGTTACTAAAGGAAACAGAATATCCATCCAAATACAGTTTAGAAACTGAAATTAAATTCTTTCTAAAATTGGGTACATAAAGACAATTTCTTAAAATCAAACTTCTATTCCTATCAAAAGATAAGTAGACGTTTCCCACTGCAACAGCCGCCACCTTAGTAGCATTGCCCATGTAGACGATTATCGCTCCTTCAAATAGTCGTCGGGTTTCTTGGAACTCCTGCAAAGAATTACAGACATGATCAGTGGCTCTCGTATCTACACACCAGGTGCTGGTAGATAACATCGCTAAACATGTTTCAACTACTAGAGCATGAGATATACCTTTATTGTTCTGATTCCTACGAGGGCAGTCCGTCTTCCAATGTCCTGGCTGCTTGTAGATGAAGCACTTGCCCTTCGGCTTCTTCATTCCAGCTTTTTGTCCTGTACCCTGAGGTTTATTCACTCTCTTTGCTGAAAAGACCTATTTCTTCTTCTTCTTCTTTCCTTTCAACTTAGAAGTAGAACCATTTTCAGCATAGTGAATCTGAGAATTGTAACGAAATATACCTTCTGCTGCCTGCAGTTCTGCCAGAAGTTCCGCCAACGTATACTCTCTTTTGTTCATGTTATAGTTCAGGCGCAACTGCTCAAAACTTCTGGGTAGTGTTTGGAGAATTATATCGACCTAGGTTTCCCCATAGATTTCTCCTCCAAGGACTTGTATTTCATTTAGATAAGCCATCATTTTGAGGATATGATCCCTTACGGGTGTCCCCTCAGACATGGTGGCTGTCAGGTTTCTTTTCCAATCTATATAGTTGGGACCAGTAAGTCTATTCTCTTTCAGAATAATGGCCAGTGGGTTCAAAGTCATCCTAAGAATCACAAAATAAATTTTAGTCAAGACTTTAAATTTAGAATAATATTGATTCCTCAAACAATACTATTTAAATTTACCAACACCTCAAAACACTGTGAATATTACATGCCACGTTAGTGTGGACATATACAAATTCCACATTTGTAAGAGGAGGGTGTAACCCATTAATTTTATTATCTTGTCATCCTAACTTTATGACAAATAAAATTAATAGTTGGTTTTCCTTTGGTCACACAAAACAATAGTAGTGACTCCGTTGGGGAGGATACTATTAAATGCGTCTAAGTGTATACCATTACTTGATACTTAGTCCATTAAATAGGATTGTGCCCCTTCAGTTGGAGAAGATCACACGCTCCTAAAAAATTTCCTATAACCATCTATAAAAGAAGTTTGATCTAGTGATCCGCAACAAACTCATCCGTTGTGGAGGGAGGCACTTAGAGCCAACATGCAAGCTTGTTGCATCACTTACAAACCAGTAATGGAGACCATGGAATTTATTAAAATCCCTCTCCCACTTAGTTATTTAAAAATGAGGATTTTAACTTATGCTAGCATACATCACATGCACATAAACATCACAATAAATAAAAGCAATAAATTTAGAAATTAATTTTCCAACTATTATGGCATTTTCCATCACTGTCTTCATATGCTCCATGTTAGGATGTATACTAAAGTCTAGCTTTTGGCATAAACATTTATCTAGAAATAAGAATCACATTGGTCAAATGTCTACATTTATGATAAATGTAGTTGTTCAATTAATTTATATTGTAGATAACATGGTGTGTGGTGTCACACACAGAAAATCATGTTATCAGTTCTTTATAAATTATAAACAGCTGCTCACGACTAAGATGGAAAGGAACAAACCATTGGAATAGTCGTAGTATAATTAGGTATTAGTTTATCTTGACTAATAAATTACACTAGTATACTCTAAGTTTATTGAGTAGGACCATTTTAGGTAAGTTATTTTTATACTGACTTGATAAAAGAACTATACCTTAGTTATTATGGAAGTGTGTGCTCTTAATCCTAATATAATAACAAGCACATATATTTGATATTTATTTCTTTAATTTATCAATGGGTGAGATTTAGTTCGATAAATCAATAAGCCCAATAAGTTGGGAAATGATATCACTTATAGTGTGTGTTGTTGATTATAGAAGGAAACTATGTCCTAGTAATCTAGGTTGATAATGTCCTCAAGAGGAGCTCATAAGGATTGTCATGTTAAACCCTGCAAGTGGACTTAGTCCGACATGACGATAAGGTTGAGTGGTACTACTCTTGGACTAAGATATTAATTAAATGAGTTGTCAGTAACTCACTTAATTAGTGGACATTCGACATCTTAAACACAGGGAGACTAACACACTCATAATAAGAAGGAGCCCAAAATGTAATTTGGGATTGGTGCGGTAGTTCAATAATAATTCTTTAGTGGTATGAATTATTATTGATGAAATTAAGTTGTGTGTTCGGGGCGAACACGGGAAGCTTAATTTCATCGGGAGACCAAAACCAATTCCTCCTCTCGGTCCCTATCATAACCTCTTGTATCTAGAGATTTATACCCAACACATACCCACCTTCTTACCCATCCTAATGGGGCCGACCAAGCTAGCTTGGAACCCAAGCTAGGGTCGGCCAAGACCAAGTGGATGAGTCAAGTTGGTGGCCGGCCAAAGCTTGGGTCCCAAGCTTAGGTGACCGGCCACTAGAATATTAAAATGGATTTTTATTAAAATTATTTCTTATGTGGATATCATGGTTTTAAAAAAGAGTTTAAAATTTAAATCTTTCCTTTTATAGCTTTCTACAAAAGATTAAGAAAAGATTTGAAATCTTTCCTTATTTGTAGATTGAAAGGAGATTTTAATTTTGAGAAAACTTCCCTTTTAACCATGATCATAATTTAAAAGAGAGTTTTTAAAAAATTAAATATTCTCTTTTATTAGTTTCTACAAAAGATTAAGAAAAGATTTGATATCTTTCCTTATTTGTAGATTGAAAAGAGATTTTAATTTTTAGAGATAACTTTCCTTTTTTGGAAATTATCCACATGTTTAAAAGAAAGATTTTAATTTATAAAATTTCCTGTTTATAACCCAAAGGGAAAAATTATTAGAGAAATTTTTTATAAATTTCCGGAAACAAATTAGGAAGTTTTAATTTTTGTTTTAATTAAAACTCTCCTTGTTTTGGGGAAATAAGTGGCCGACCATGTAATAATGAAAAGGAAAATTGTTTTTAATTAAATAAATTTTTCCTTTTCATGGCAAAAGAATTAAGGAAGTTTTTAATTAAATTTCCTTATTTGTCAAGACCAAGGAATATAAAAGAGGAGGTAGAGGTGCCTTCATAACGAACGACTCTATTATTTTTCTTCCTCTCTTTTCTTCCTTGATGGTGGCCGGCCCTATTATTTTTCCTTCTTCCTTTTCTTTCTTCTTCATTGACCGGACCTTGTAATCTCATGGAGTTTGAAGATGGCCGGATTTTAGCATGGAGAAGAAGGAGAGAAAGGAAGCATCCCTTGGAGCTTGGTGGTGGTGGCCGAACCACATCTATTCATGGAATATTTGTGGTGCCCGAATCATGCTTGGAGAAGAAGGTGGCTTAGGTGGATTCTCATCTCGGTAGATCGTTGCCCACACAACATCCGGGATAAGAAGAGGAATACGGTAGAAGATCAAGAGGTCGTTGCATACAAAAGGAAGATATAATTAGTAATTAATTTCCGCATCATACTAGTTGTATTTCTTTTGTATGAATTCCAAACACAAGAGGCATTAGATTCTAGATTTTTGGATTTGTTTCGAAGATGTGTTTCTTTTGTTTTGTTTTTCAAATTTATGATTCGATTGTTCTTTTTGGTTAACCTAGAGTTATTTAAGGAAATTAAATATTATCTTTCCTTAAAAGGCTTTGTCTAGGCGGTGGTGGTTGCTCTCATATCCAAGAAGGCCATGTGCCTCACCATGTAGTCCTGGAAGTCAATTTTGGAAATTAATATTTAATGAAATTAATAACATAGGTGGATTTGAATCAATAGTGTTAAGTTCCGCTTGCGATTCATATCTAAACCATTAAGAACAGATAAGTTAAATTTAGAATCAATGATGTTAAGTTCCGTCTACGATTCCTAATTTAATTTCTAAAGAACACAATAGGTTATTTAAGGAAAGGTTCGACACTTGTACAAAAAAATTTTTTTGCAATGGAACCAGTACGTTTTCCTAGGACTAACCAACACTCCAACCCTAGCTGCTGCCATCTTTAGCCACCGTCATCGGATTGAGTTGTCGCATCTATCTTACATTTTATTCCGCTGTGTCTCTGGTCCTCCAAAAGCACTACGCCTCGCAAAGATACGATCCGCGACAAATATAGAATTTTACATATATCGATCCTATATTCCATAAAGGAATGTACATGTATTCTGATTGAACAAAAACAAAATTCTAAAAATAATACAGCTCTTGCTGTATTTGATACATACAATCATGCACACAAAATAATGCTCTTGACATGTCCAAGGGTCCAATCACACACAATATCTAAATGTCATAATAGTTGGAGCCTGCAATCACAAAGTTAGTACATCCTACTATTATCCTGCCTAAATTATGTATGACATATGCATAATTAATTTGAAAACCAAAACACACAGAGGCAAACCCTAGCTCTGATACCAATTGTTGGTTAGTCCTAGGAAAATTGTACCGTTTCCACTGTACAAAAATTTTATACAAGTATCGAACCTTTCCTTAAATAACCTATTGTGTTTTTTAGAAGTTAAATTAGGAATCGCAAACGGAACTTAACATTATTAATTCTAAATTTAACTTATCTGTTCTTAATGGTTTAGACTTGGATCGCAAGCGGAACTTAACACTATTGATCCAAATCCACCTACGTTATAAATTCAATTAAATATTAATTTCTAAAATTGGCTTCCAGGACTGCATGGCGAGGCACATGGCCTTCTTGGGTATGAGAGCATCCACCACCGCCTAGACAAAGCCTTTTAAGGAAATCTAATATTTAATTTCCTTATATAACTCTAGGTTTAACCAAAAATAACAATCGAATCACAAATTTGAAAAACAAATAAAAACATAAACACAAATTACTAATTCGAAAAACTAGATCTAATGCCTCTTGTGTTTGGAATTCATACAAAGAAAAATAACTAGTATGATGCGGAAAACAATTGCTAATTATACCTTTTCTTTGCAAGCTAATGACCTCGAGATCTTCTGCCGTATTCCTCGCCTCACCTTGGACGTCGTGTGGGCGACAATCCTCCAAGATGAACACCACCCAAAGCTTTCTTCTCCTTCCTCTAATATTCGGCCACCACCAACTAAGAGCAAAGGGAAAGGGAGAAGAGAGAGGGTCGACCACCAAGAGAGTCTCCACCAAGAGAATAAGAGTTGTATCTCATGAGGCCTCCTCACCCCTTCTTTTATATTACTTGTCCAAGGCAAATAAGGGAAGAATTTTTACAAAAATTAAATCTTCCTCTTGTTTTTCCTTTTCCCTTTTTATTTTCCTTTTCTTTCCTCTTGATTGAATCAATCACCAAATCATTGGATGATGATTTTAATTTTATTTTTATATGGCCGACCACCTTGCTTGGGCACCAAGCAAGGGTGGCCGACCCCCTTAAAGAGGAAGAAAATATTTTTTATAAAATTTTATAAAAGAAGAAAACCTTTTATAAAATTTTACAAGCTCTCTTTCTAAAAGTAGATGTTAAAAAAGGAAAGTTAAAATTTAAAACTTCTCTTCAAAAATTCCATTTTTTTTAAACATGAATAGAAAATTTTAATTTTAAAACTTCTCTTCCTTTTTTCTAAAACCATAAGGATAGTTAAAAAAGGAAAGTTTTAAAACTTTTAAAACTCTCTATTAAACCATGTGGCCTAATTCAAATAAGGAAAGTTTTTAAAATTAAAATCTCTCTTTTAAAACTTATAGTTTTCTTCAAAGAGAATATTTTAAAAATTCAAAACACCCCTCCTATTTGAATTAATCATGGTCGACCCCTACTTGCTTGGTCACGAAACAATAGGGCCGACCCCCATAGAGGAGGATGTGGCCGACCCTTGCTTGGTCACCAAGCATTGGACCGGCCCCCTTCTTGGACACCAAGATGGGCTTATATTGAGTGGTTTATAAGACACTAATGAGGCTACGACAGGGACCTAGAGGAGAAATTGATTTTGACCTTCCGATGAGCTTGAGTATCCCGTGTTCGACCCGAACGCACAACTCAAGTTCATCAACAATAACTCATTCCACTAGAGAGTTATTGTTGAACTACCGCACCAATCCCAAATTACATTATGGGCTCCTTCTTACCATGAGTGTGTTAGTCTCCCTGTGTTTAAGATAACGAATGCCCATTAATTAAGTAAGTTACTATCAACTCAATTAATATCTAAGTCCAAGAGTAGTACCACTCAACTTCATTATCATGTCAGACTAAGTCCACCTGCAGGGTTTAACATGATAATCTTTATGAGCTCCTCTTGGGGAAATTCTCAACCTAGATAACTAGGACACAATTTCCTTCTATAATCAACAACACACACTATAAGTAATATCATTTCCCAACTTATCGGGTCTATTGATTTATCGAGCTAAATCTCACCCTTTGATAAGTTAAAGAAATAAATACTAAATATATGTACTTATTATTATATTAGGATTAAGAGCACACACTTCCATAATAACTAAGGTTTAGTTTTTTTATTAAGTCAATATAAAAAGAACTTACCTAAAATGGTCATACTCAATACATTTAGAGTATACTAGTGTAATTTATTAGTCAAGATAAACTAATACCTAATTACACTACGACTATTCCAATGATTTGTTCCTTTCCATCTTAGTCGTGAGCAACTGTTTATAATTTATAAAGAGTTGATAACATGATCTTCTGTGTATGACACCACACACCATGTTATCTATTTTATAAATTAATTGTACAATTATATTTAACAAATAAATATAGACATTTGACCAATGTGATTCTTTTATTTCAAAAATAAATGTTTACAAAAGCTAGGCTTTTAGTATACACTCCAACAGTGATTGCATTGGTCGAAGGATTGACCAAGCCCTGTTTCAAGATTTCACTGTCGGCCCCTTCTCCCTTCAACCGGTTGAGTTTGTGCCCTAGCTTCCTCCCTGAGCCGATGTTGTCTCTGTGTCAAAGACCAGATTGGTGTCGCCGCCGGTCGAGGTAGGACTGTCGGTCTCCTCCTATGCCTTAGATTTCCACTTGATGTACCGTGCCCTAACTTCCTAATGCCACCAGCTACTTGCTCAAATCTCAGCTGTGAGCAGCGGTTTGCCTTGTTGTGAGTTGGAGCTATCAACCCTAGACGCCGACTCTCTGTTGCCTACTGTTATTATCGGAGATGAAGGGAATTTGGGTAAGTTTAGTTTAAAGGTAGCTGCATTTAGTCTTGATTTGGATTACAAGGCTAATAAATGGATTCAATATTTGGATTGTTAGGATTACAGGAGAAGTAGAGGATAGTTGTAGATCGTTGCTGTTGGTTATAAGTCACTTCCAGTACTACCTTGTTGCTAAATTTGGGGTAAGACATGTTGAGATTTAATTTTATTTATGCATTGGGTTCGCTAATTTGTTGATGATAATTAATGGATGGATTTGATGAGTATGTGGATAATCCGTTATTAATTGGATAGATGGAGTTAATAAGATGATTTCATTATCATTATTAGAATCATTGAATTGGTACTTTAATTGGTGGATTAAGAATGGAGTTATCATCTAATTGGATTTGGATCATTAAGTGGAATTAAACATGATTACCTAATAGAATTAGTATTGGGTTTGGGTTTAGCTAATGGTTCTATATGTGATTAGCTAAACTATATATATATATATATATATATCGTGCGTTTGCAGGATGTTGATTCGAGATAAGGATATCGAGGTGGGATTATTTGACACAAGTTATATAAAGGCGGGTATTTCTTGTTTTATCTCTTTAGCACATTGATCTTGGTGCATGAGCTAAATGTTCAGATAGTTACTGTGTTCATCTTGACTCTACTCTTATTTTTCCTGCGTTTGATACTTCCACTCAATTTTTGAGAAACTCGTTTCTGTATCTATATAGTCTCTCGTTATTATTCGTGATATTTAGTAGATACCATATACCAGATACTAGATATTAGATATTGGATATATAGATACTAGATACCATGCTTACTTGCTTGAATGTTATTATTTACATATCTTACTGAGCATGCTGACTTTATGTAGTATACCTATTTTATGTTTATATATATATAATGACTGTTGCATTTTACACATCATGTTATTGCATGCATGCCGGCGACCATGTCTCCCTTGTGATTGAGAGGGTTGTTGGCCAGGGCCACACGCTCGACCACTCATGGGTAGTGGTAGCTGGAGCGTGCCGCTTGTCCTGTCGTGCTCCCACTCGCTCACTCATGGGTAGTGTTAGCTGGAGTTGCGGGCAGCAGGGACCCCTGTCGCAGACGTAACTATATAGCTAATATGCAAACTGTCCACTCGGTTACTCGAGAGTAGTGGCGGCTGGAGTGTCGTATAGTTATCATCGATCTGGTCTCTCGACCATACAGGGGTCATGGTGTTGAGGGGTGAGCGGGGTGACCATCCGTGCATACGCTGTTGTTATTATACTTATGTTGCTATTGTTGCATACTTATTCTGCTGTTGTTTATTTATACTGCTATTGCTTACTTATGCTGTGACATTAGTATATCCATATGTTAGATATGCTTATTTATGTTGAGTTATATACCTGTGGTATGTGTTTAGACATTGGCTTACTTATTGTTAATAAGTTTAGTAGTTATGAGCAGTATTGTAGCAGGTCTTTGCTACACCTGACCTTCTATTACTAGCCTAGGATATGGTTTTAGGTATGGACATTTATCTTGATATTATGGTAGTATATGCTAGTTCCCCTATGAGACTGTATACCTTTGTATCTCTAGTTCTTTATTATGTTCATGCACTATCTGTCTATTACCCGTTGAGTCTTAGTACCCACCACCCCGTAAATTGGTTTATTTCACCAGGTAGCAGGTAAAGGATTTATGGAATTGCTTGGAGATCTTGTCCACCAGTCCCATGTCACATCGAGCTTCTCCTTTCGTTGGTGTTTCCTTCCACATTGTTGGTTTTGTACTTGTTCTTGTATTTGTGTATTCTTTTATATGGAGTTTTATTTTGTGGTATCTATGTTTGGTTGGGTGATGATGTATCAAGCCGAGCCGGCTCGCAGTGAGTTGTTTTGTTTGTTTCATGTTCATTATTTTGTGATTTCCGCTGTGCTAGGTTTCAGCCGAGTGGGATGCATTATTAACTGCGTAGTTATGCTATGTTTCAGCTGTGTGGGCTGCATTATTAACTGCGTGGTTGTGTCTAGATTCCAGTCATATGTGGCTGATGTATTTTATATGTATGTATGCCTCAGATTGTCACCGGTACATGAGAGATGTTGTCGAAATTTTTCAGTAGGGACTCATCTTGAGGGTGTGACAAGCTTTAATATAAACTATTCCAACTTCATCACACTTTTCAATGGGGTACTCCTATATATGCAATTGTAATCTTAGATCATGCTCTAATGATTAAATATCAAATCTCTCATTGATTTCAACTCTTAAAGATTTAGCAGGACGATTTTCAAAATTCAAATGATCAATATCTACCGCTGGATTTGATTGAGATGCTCGAATTTCATCATCTTTCTTTTAAAGAATGCATCAATTGTTTGTGATTTTTTCATCTATAAAAAAGATTTACCCAAGTTTGAACAATAATCTATAAACCTTTAATTTAGTCAATAATCTATTAAAAACAACAAATAATACGAGAATTAATTTGCCCATATTAGAAATCAAAAAACAAAGCTAACTAGAAATCAACAGAGTGAAATGGACAAAATTAATGCCAAATCTAAACAACAAATTTCACCAATTCCGATCAAGTTTAGACTTTTAGTTTAGTATGTAATATTTTTAGATCTCATCATGCATTTCAATTTACACATGAATTAAACAAAATCTAACAACTAATAAGATATTTTAATAAAAATATCAAGCAATTCCACTATATTAAATGCCTGTCATTATTTCAATTTTCTGACAAATTATTTAACCCACCAAAGATGAGAGATTACTTATCTTTATCAATTTAATTATATCATGAATATAGTAAAACTGTAAAAAAATAACTTTTATACTTTTCACACACAAATATTTTTGACCTATTTTCAAGACTTCAACATATAGTCAGATAGAAACGACAAAAAACAAAAATGAACATATGGTGAGCTTCATTTTCTACCAACTACAAGCAATGTTAGTATTTCTAAAATTGATATCAAATGCTTTCTCATATTTATAACAAAATTAAAGATTTAAAAAATAAGAAAACAAATATATTCTCTTAGAAAATCAAAACCAAGTTTTTATGAAAAAACAAAGAAAACAAAATCAAAATATAATTGAAGAATCAAATAAATAAGATCATTTACCTTAATCGTAGGTTAAGAATATGAGATTAGGAAATACTCAAGACTGAAAGAGAGCACAACTTGTAATGGAGGTTGTCAGGTGGAGAAAACAATGAGTTGTGATAGGACTTTCTTAATATTTGTTTTATAATTTTATACTATTATATTATAAATATATATTATATATACTAAAAGTAAAAGTTGGGAGGGGCCAGGGCCCCCCAAAACTCAATGTGCGTCCACCCTTGTATTTGATGATGTGTTTTCTATGTTGTGTAATCAAATGATCCAAATTAAGAGGGGGGATTTATGCTACCTTTTAGTGACGTAGAGTGATGTGTGTGTCACCAAAGGCCTTCGTTTGGTGACGCGTATTGTTTAACGTGTCACTAAATAATACAAAATAAATATGAAAAAATTCTCTCCTAATGTTCTATCTTTTAGCGGCGTGAAACGCCCCAAGCGTCGCCAAAAGGTTACATTTTACGACTTGACCATGTTGTGCATCGCTAAAAGTCATAATTCTTATCGTGCAACTACTTGTGAGATAATTTGATTGCATTAGTTGCTTACGGATATGAGTATCTCTTTTCATCAATCTACTCCATTATATTGTGATAATCAAAGTGTTATTCAAATTACACACAATTCAATTTTTTATGAGCGGGCAAAATGTATTGAAATTGATTGTCACATTACTCGTCACTATCTTCATATTGGTACCATCACATTGCCTTTTGTTCTTTCAAAGCTATAGATTACTAATATGTTTATCAAGTCACATTTCGATTCACGCTTTCATTTGTTATCTTACAAACTCTCAATGTTTCTAGCTATAACATCGTGAATTTGAGAGGAAATGTTAGATCATATATATATATATATATCTATATAAAACTTTATACTCTATATTTCTAAGTATCAATTTTGGATTTAATAATATAACTAATTTTTTCCTTTTCTTAATTTCTATAGGTGGATCCACCCACCTCAATATACTTATCTAAAAAGATTCAAATTTGATCAAGGATAAGTCAGCTATTATATCTCAATTTAGATCCTGATACCCAGTCTTGATCTCAACCATCGACATTGATCCCATCTCAGCTTCAGATCCCAACACCCAGTCTCAATCTCAACCACTGCCCCGTTGTCATCTCAGCTTTAGATCCTAACACAGTCTTGGCCTGAGTCACTGACTTGTTATCATCTCGACTGCATATCCTAGCACATAGTCTCAATCTCAGTCATTGACATTGCTTCCATCTCAGCTTCAGATCCTAACACTCTTCTAGTCTTAGTCATCGATTTCATCCTTATCTTGGCTCCATATCTTGACATCCTCTCTGGCTCAGTCTTGGATCTTGACTTGATCTCAAATATTGACATCATCCATGTCTCGGTCTAGGTCGTCGATATCCTCCATGTCTAGGATTCCAGCATCACCTATATCTCGAGCTCAATCGCAAGCATACTTTTAAGGCCACTCAACATCAATGCTCTTTCTCCATCCATCCTTGGATTAGACCCTTCTATGAGGGGGTCCGAATAAGACAGTTTCTCCCTGGAGAAGTGGACAACGACCATGAATATTCTATGACATGCATCATTGGATAAATTAAGAGGCAGTTGCAAGGTTATCAGATGGTCTCCTCAATGCCCTCCTTTAAACACATGACATTTTATGAATGGAGAGGTAATTAACGACAGTCAGATTTGGTCCTCTCACTGGCAAATATGAGGATAATAGAGGAGCATGCGACTCTGTAGCATCCAACCTAGAGATGCTCTTATGACAGCCATATAAGTACTCACGAAGTTAATGACAGGAC
Organism: Zingiber officinale; assembly: GCF_018446385.1. Classification (NCBI taxonomy): domain Eukaryota; kingdom Viridiplantae; phylum Streptophyta; class Magnoliopsida; order Zingiberales; family Zingiberaceae; genus Zingiber; species Zingiber officinale. Next base: position 68,138,500 of record NC_055993.1, read on the forward strand.
CTTTTCCCAATTCTTGGACTCCACCAAGTTCTCTCTTTCTTCTCCATCTCCTTCTTCCTGTATAATACCTAAAGCAAACCCCTAACTTGAGCATTGGAGTGGCCTACATAGTCTATGGGAAACTCTGATTAAAGACACTACAATGGTTAACACTAGAAGAACTACTAACAACTACAACTCCGTGGGAGAAAGAAATCACAGTCGAGCAATGACCATTATATAAGAAGACATTAATGAAATGGTTTCAAAGGCATTATAGGGAATACTACAACAACACCCACTTTTGCAATATCCACTAGTGGGAGCTCCTCCTCCCTTAGTTGGCACCCCCCCCCCTCTTTCACGTATGATCCCACCATCCTTTGTGGGGGTTTCGTCAGTTATGGTCTCAATTAAAAAGGGCGCAATACTCCCGAGCGAGGGTTAACTTGAATCATGAGCAAGGGAGATACCTCCTCGCGATCACAGAGGGAAGACACCTACCTCCAAAGAAGGAGGTGTCCAAGGAACACCTTTCTCTAGAGAAGTTCTTGAACAAGAATTACCTTGACACTTTTGACAATATTGTCGAAACTACAAGTGCATGGTTAAGTCCTCAAGTAATAAAATATTGAATCTATAAGGACTATTGATTGAACACTAGTTAAGTCTATAAAGCAAGTTATCTAAACAATCAAAATTGTATGAAAGCTTGAGAACTCGAGAGTAGGAGAGAGAGAGAGAGAGAGATCTAAGGTGAGCAAGTAATCGATGAGAAGAGAATTGATTTGGGGAATGATCTTAGGATTTTAGTTTCGTCATGATGCTAGTTGATGTAATATGAATTCTTCATTTCCTTATTTTCACACTTACACACTTATAGAGATCATAACCAATTACCGACATGAATCTATGAAAGTTGCACCAAAGTGTTTTTACTATTTTCTTCCAATGCTATTAAGTAGAACATGTAACATAGAAAGTCCAGTTAAAGGGATACCTCCTGTCATATGAGGACCCCCAGTCATATAATCTAGATTACACAAGTCACTTTTTAACATTGAATTGGTGGAAACCCATTAACTTTAATTAGCTAATCCTTTATAGAAAATTGATCCCCATTTCAAGGTGATACTTTAGAAAGTTCGGTTAAACGGATATCCTCTATCACTAAGGGCCCTTCAGTCATCTGATCAAGAACATCTCTCCTACATGGTGACCGATTCTTCACATCCATTTAATCAAACAATATAGGCAAGAACTTATTCATCACTCACACATTTAATCAAATAAGAATAAGACATAAACATCTCATTGAATAGGAAAATTGACAAATTCATAATTAATGTATCAATATTATATCATGAATACTCCCTACATTCTAAGATCTAAGAGATCTACTCAATACCAATATAAATACAACCATAAGATAATAAAATAATTCTTACAACTTAAATGGAGAAGAGAGAGGAAGAAATGCTTAGAGAGATGTAACCAACGTCTTGGGATAAACTCTTTGCTGGGATGGTGGATGGATAAATGAAATCAGCTTCAGATCGTTGATGGATCGCCGAGAACTCTATGGAAATGGATCTTGAGGATACCTAAAGGGGAAACCCTTCCTTCTTTGAAAATGGGATCTAACTCCTCTTTGAAACCCTTCCTAAATAAATTTATTTAGTTCTAATTTTAATAGTCTTAACTCCTTTTTATCTTGAATACTTCATATATATATATATATATGAAATATTCAAGATAAAAAGAGTTAAGACTATTAAAATTAGAACTAAATAAATTTATTTAGGAAAATTAAAAACAAAACAATTAATAATTAATAAGAAAATAATTTTAGAGAATTTTTTAGAATTTTAAGAATTTTTATAAATTTTATATTAGCACCTTTAGATTTTTATGGGGATAAACAAATAACATAAAAAGCTTGTTTAAAAATATATATTTAAGGTGATAATTGATAAATTCTATTAGCCTAAGTTTACTTTCCAAAAACCTAAGTTGGATTTTTCCGCCATTGCTCTCACGTGCAAAGGGTGCTGTTCGCCACCCATGATCAACGCATGTCGTAACTAGCGATCGACCGTCGTCGCTGCTTCACTATCCTCGTAAGCAACCAAGGCCAGCGCCCCATCTCTTCTCCTCCTCCCCTAGCGCCGCTACCCTCCCGATCTCGCTTGCACAACCATGCTTGCGCTGTTCAACGTGGTGACATACGTCCAGCAGGTATTGCCCTTACGTGCTCCGTCGTCACTGAGGACCGGTCATCCTTGTGGGTAGCCAACACCAACTGACTCCTTTCCTCTGTCGAGCAGTCATCGTTGTCGCACGCTATCACCGTTGACCCATCCTCACTGCCATCGCGAGAAGCCAGCGAACCCCTATCGTCGTTGTCAAGATCGAACGCTGCCACCACTATTGTGGCCACCACCGGTTGCCAATAGCTATCCCGACCTAGGGCCATCGCCGGCCTCATGGTTGCCTAAGCTAGCCTTTGCCGAAGTTGAAGCTGTTATGGGGTAAGGTCGTTAAATTAAGCATGAATGTTATTATATGATTTGATTAGATTAATCTTAGTTAGTTAATCAAAATTGATTGATTAAAATGGTATTAGATTAATTAAGATTAATGTTTAATTAAAGATAGATTGGATTAATTAATAGATACGTGAATTTACTGATTTAAGCGAATAATTAATATCTAATTAATTGGTTAAGTGAATAAGAGTTTGATTGAGCTTTAAGAGATTTGTTAATAGGGTGGATATGCTAATTAATTAGAATTGTTAATTAGGATGAATAATTAATATTTGATTTAGTTGATTAATAAAAATAATATTCAATTAATGAAGGTTAAGTTTAATTGATTCAAGCTCTAATTAAATTGATTAATGGATGAATTGAATTATTAAATAGATTGATGACATTAATTAATTAATGAGTTAGTTAATTAATTAAGAGAGTATTAATTAATAAATAGGTTGGTTAAAAAGTTAATTCTTGATACACCTTACATGTAGATTGGAGCTACAGACGTGCTCTTTGATTTGAGGACATGAAAGGGCATCCTACGTCGAGAGGTGGGTAGTTCCTGCTTTGACTTCTTTAGTTTCTTTGATCTTAGTGCATGATTATTAATTGTCATTTATTGATTAGACAGTAGTTGTTGTATACCTTGACTCCATTCTATTTGCTTCTTAAGTTAATACTTTACTAGTTGTTATTACATTTAGTCTATTTAATATCCATATAGTCTCATTACTATCCATGTCATTTATTGTTATTTATACTTGTGTTGTTATGTTTGTGATATCATAGTGTAGCTTATAGAGCTTTACCTTTGGATGTGATTATTTCAGCTAGTTTGGTTATTATTGTGTATATGCATTTACCTCTAGACTGCTCACTAGACCGGATAGTGGTAGCGTATATTGTCGCCCGTAGTTCGTAGCTAGATAGCTACACGTCCTGTCTGCCCACTAGACTAGGTAGTGATTGTTGGATCGATTATGCACGTGAGAGGGGGGGGGGGGTGAATCACGTGGTTTTTAAAAATTCTCTTTTTAACGTTTTTTTTTAAACAGAGTGTGAATGCAGCAAAAAAGAAAAACACGAAAAGCTAACACAAGAGGAATACAAGCGGTTTACTTGGTTCGAAGCCTTTGGTGACTCCAACTCCGAGACCTAGGTCCCATAGACCTATCAATGGGTAATTCACTATGAACCTCTTCTGGTACCTCCGAAAGAGGCAATTGAAGTATAAGGAAAGTCAAAACAAGTGCAACACCCTGCACTTGTCCTTTTTGCAATATTTAATTACACGAAAAAATTTATTGACACTTTGGGGATCGAAGTTGGAGTGCTCATATCGATGTCAATTACTGACCGTGATTCGAAGTCCTCGGATCAGTTGTCGGGTACAACAGCTTTACAATAGAGTCGTAGCAGGAGCCCGGAGCAATCAGAACCTCAAAAGAACGTGTAGTAGCTCGTATGGTAGTTCTTATTACACTACAATAAAAACCCTTATAAACATTGGTTTTCCATCGGTGTCTATTACATTTTCGACCGATGTCTATGAAGGCGATGTAAAAAGTCTGTCATTTTAGACATCGGTTTAAAACCGGTGTAGTATCACTTAACAACACCGGTGTTCGAATCGGTTATTAACCGGTGTAGTATCACTTAACGACACGGTTTCATCAATGGTGTAAAACCGATGTAATATTATATGTTAATAACACCAGTTTTGGCAGCGGTATATGATCGATGTAATATTAGTTAATAACATCGGTTTTGCAACGGTGGAAAACCAATGTAATATCAGTATTTTTTAACAGTACAAATTTGATTTTCGAAACAGTAACAAAAAAAATACACAAATATTCACAAATTACACAAATATTCTTCATTCAACAGTATCCATAAAATACACAAATATTCATAAATTATATAAATATTCTTCTTACAACAATACAATGAACAATAAGATTTTGTTGGGGTTGTACAACGAGGCTACGTACGTTCAAGAAATGGTCAATGGTAATGCAACAGAAAACTGACTGCTAAAGAAGGAACCTTTCTCTTGCTCTGCCCCTTCATGTCTCCGATCAATTATAAGATGGCCATCAGTAGTGTCAGATATAATTCAAGATTGTCTGCTGCAGAAGGAATCCTTTCTCTTTCCATGTCTCTTCAAGTCTCCGCAAAATCTTGCACTTCAAGCACACACTGCAGCCTTAAAACTGAAATGGTTCTTGTTTATCGTCTTGAATTCCAACCATTGACCACATCAGGAAAACTGGAAAAAGAAGCTCTCTACCAAACTCAGCCTAAACTTCTTGACCCCGAGTTTAGTTCAATGCTCGGGTAGGAGGCGTCGAACTAGTTCAGGAGAAGCGCTTTCAAGCTCTATAAACATGTTTAAATCTCATTTAAAGGACCATCGACGGACGGACGACGATTAGATAGGAAGGTGAACAAGGCATTACCTTTAGATGTGAAGTTGAATAAAGGAGGAAGAGGTTTTCCACTAAGCAAACATGTGTTATGATCTCTCAATTCATCAAAGAATGGATGAGAGCAGGCCTCCAACTGTATCAATGATGACAAACATGTTTATGTCACATGGAATACATATCAATGGCAAACCATTAATGATCAAAATAGAAACTAGCAAGATGTAGAGAAGACATTATGAAAGTGAAACAGAAAAACTTTATTTTTATTTGGATGTATCATATACTTACCGCTGTAAGACGCAAATTAGGTGAGTATTGAAGTAGTGTTGACACAAGATCAATTGCCTCGGGGGGTACAGAATTTGCAAAAAACTGCATGTTGTAGACATGGTGCATTATTGTTTGGATTACTAGGAGGATCATCATTATATTACAGGTTCAGCTACCTTATGCCAAAGGTGACCTTTCATGCATGGAAATTTGAATTCTGAATAATTTGGGTTCATAGACTTGAATTCTGAACAAAATCTTATTGTTCATTGTTTACTGCTCTAATATCCATTTGCTTTCCATTAAACTCTCAGAATCTGAAGCTTAGTGGAGTAGGCAATGGCAACCCAGTCGGGCTAGAAGGAAGACCACTGCAGCTGCTCGATCTCTACTCCGGCGCTAAAGAATCTATAGAAGTACATGGACAACATGGGAAAATTCATTAAGAAGTACCTTAAGGCATTTCTAAAAAAACACATAAAGCTTATAAATTATCAGAACGTTTGTTCAAGTTTGTAGACACACTAGCCTCATTAAATTTGCAAATGCACAACACTTGTACATACAGTGAGAAAGGAACTGCAAATTCTATGGGTACATGATTAGAGTGTTAGTGTTGGAACCCCAAGGTTATTTTGCTGTGATCAACAAGTTAAGTTAGGTCCTGTGTGTATTTAACCTTGTGTCTAAGTGTGCAGGAGCTTAGGAACACAGGTACTCGAGCGGAAGACGCAGCTAGCGAGAAGGACGGCACGCTGTGCGTCCGAGGGACGAGGTGCTGCGGAAGAGTACACCGGCGGACGAGAAGGAAGTGTGCGCGGTGGTTCCGAGGTACGAAAGCCGGAGCGGAAGATTGCTCGGGGAGCAAGAGACGCAGCTAGCGCGAAGGTCGGCACGGGCTGTGACTGAGGAACGAAGTCTGCGGATGAGTACGCTGGTGGACGAGAAGGGACACGCGGCAATTCCGAGGGACGAGAAGCCGGAGGGAAGCACGCTCGAGAAGACCAGAAGATGGATTCGGGTGAGCCCTATTCCTGATGTCAGAGATCACCCAAGCAAGCGAAGCCGGAGCAGAAAGACCCGGACCAGAGGCGAGCTGAACCGGAGAAGAGAGCACGGACCAAAAGTCAATTGGGTTGACTTTTGGCTCCGGGGCGCCCGGAACTGTCTGGGGCGCCCGGAACCCTTCCGGGCGCCCGGAAGTGACTTTTTCATAGGATCGAGCTTTGACTCGATCCAACCGTTGGGGGATAAATTTTATCCCCCCAGGGCACCCGGAACCCTTCCAGGCGCCCCGACCAAGGCTATAAATATAGCCTTGGTCCAGAAGCTTTTCAACAATCACGATCATTCTATTTCCAAACACTTGTATGCTTTAGTTGTAGTTAAGCTTCTGTTTTCTGTGCCTAAACGCTGTAAGAGGCTTCTCCGCCTGAAGGAGTTTTTGAGCTTAATCTTCCTTGGATTAACAACCACATCGGTTGTAACCAAGTAAACATCTGATGCTTCGTCTTTTCTTTTATGCTTTTATTTATCTGCTTAATTCATTTTACAAGTGTTAGCTTAATCGTTCGAGGAAGGGTTGTTATTTTTAATTAACAGGTTATTTACCAACCCCTTCTAGCCGGCCCAACGGTCCTACAAGTGGTATCAGAGCCGAGATGCCTCAGAAGGACTAACCGCCGTCTGAAGCAACAATGGCCGGAGCTAGCGACTACCCACCAGCATTCGAGGGGGAGCTTTCTTCATGGAAGCAACAAATGAAGGTATTTCTTAACTCTGATATTGGTATTTCTATAATAATGAAAATAGGTTATGAAGCACCGAAAGACACGAACGGAGAGAAAATCGGCATACGCCTCTGGAACGAGAAGCAACGTGAAGAGTCCATGGCGAATGCTCGGGCAGAGTTTCACATTCTAAGCGCAATACCAACTAAAGATTTCGACAGAGTCGGAGAGTACAAAAGCGCGAAAGAACTTTGGAAAAAGTTCTTAATGCTCTATGAAGAACCGGTTGAAGTCGTCTCCTCAATAGACATTGAGCCGTCATCAGAAGAATCCGAGACGGAAGAAATTACCAAGACAACCCCAACAGTCGAAGTACATCCCGAGATCGATGAAGGGGGAGAATCTTCGGAAGAAATTAATTCAACATGGGGAGAACCAACGACCGACGAGGTAAGTAAGGTATGGCCTCTACCCTCTGAACAACTGGTTCAATTAATCAAATTACCTGAAGATTTTTGCGAACCAAAATTTGAATTATCGAAAGAACTTTTCGGATTAGAAAATCTTCGGTCGAATAATTGTTGCAAATTACAAAATATTTTTACGAAAGAATTATGCAACTTAGAAATATTATCGAAAACTTTTTCCGGATCTAAAAATTTCGAATTACAAATTACTTTACTGAAAGAGTCTTGTGAATTAGAAATTGATTCATCAAACAAAATTTTCAGATTAAGAAATCTATTATTAATAGATTCCTGCAAACTCTTATTGTTAAAAAATTCTTGCAAATTACAAAATAGTCTTTCGAACGAATTTTGCACATTTCCTAAAGAACTTCTTATATTGTCAAAAAATTTTATCAAGTTAAAATTTACGCTATTCAAATATTTTTGTGAAGTAGAAATTCAAAAAATAGAAATTAACATGATACAAATTTTTACATGTTTAATACTTGCGGTTTTAAATCTGAAAAAGATTGATTTAAGAAATTATGATAAGTTAAAATGGAAATTTAAAACTTTCTGATAAATAGAATTAAGAAGTAAATAAATAAATAAATGCATAGAAATTTTTTAAAATGTTTGAATTTTCTTGCATAAAAGTCTTTTGGGCTTAGAAAGTTTTTTTAACTTAGAAACTTTTCAAAAAGCTATTGTTGACTTAGAGATATTTTAACAGATAACTTTTCAAAATTTTCTATGTCTTTAAACCCTTAGAATTTTAAACCCCATTTTTATTGTGATCAAAGGGGGAGAAAAAGAAGTATAAATCTAGGGGGAGGTAGAGAAAATTGAAAATTAAAATTTTCTGTTGGAATTTAATTTTTTCTATCTTATTGCACTTAATTGCAATATAAGTTAGTTTATGTTTTATGTCTATTTTTTCCCTAGCTTAACTTGGGTTGATCACACCAAAAAGGGGGAGATTGTTGAAACCCCAAGGTTGTTTTGGTGTGATCAACAAGTTAAGTTAGGTCCTGTGTGTATTTAACCTTTTGTCTAAGTGTGCAGGAGCTTAGGAACACAGATACTCGAGCGGAAGACGCAGCTAGCGAGAAGGACGGCACGCTGTGCGTCCGAGGGATGAGGTGCTGCGGAAGAGTACACCGGCGGACGAGAAGGAAGTGCGCGCGGTGGTTCCGAGGTACGAAAGCCGGAGCGGAAGATTGCTCGGGGAGCAAGAGACGCAGCTAGCGCGAAGGTCAGCACGGGCTGCGACCGAGGGACGAAGTCTGCGGATGAGTACGCTGGTGGACGAGAAGGGACACGCGGCAATTTCGAGGGACGAGAAGCCGGAGGGAAGCAAACTCGAGAAGACCGGAAGATGGGTTCGGGTGAGCCCTATTCCGGATGTCAGAGATCACCCAAGCAAGCGGAGCCGGAGCAGAAAGACCCGGACCAGAGGCGAGCTGAACCGGAGAAGAGAGCACGGACCAAAAGTTAATTGGGTTGACTTTTGGCTTCCGGGCGCCCGGAACTGTCCGGGGCGCCCGGAAGTGACCTTTTCATAGGATCAAGCTTTGACTCGATCCAACCGTTGGGGGATAAATTTTATTCCCCCAGGGCGCCCGGAACCCTTCCAGGCGCCCCGACCAAGGCTATAAATATAGCCTTGGTCCAGAAGCTTTTCAACAATCACGATCATTCTATTTCCAAACTCTTGTATGCTTTAGTTGTAGTTAAGCTTCTGTTTTCTGTGCCTAAACGCTGTAAGAGGCTTCTCCGCCTGAAGGAGTTTTTGAACTTAATCTTCCTTGGATTAACAACCACATCGGTTGTAACCAAGTAAACATCTGGTGCCTCGTCTTTTCTTTTATGCTTTTATTTATCTGCTTAATTCATTTTACAAGTGTTAGCTTAATCGTTCGAGGAAGGGTTGCTTGTTTTTAATTAACAGGTTATTTACCAACCCCTTCTAGCCGGCCCAACGGTCCTACAGTTAGTCCTTCATTGGCAATAATAGATAAAAGCTCATACACTGATAACCGTTAGTGTGTGTTTGCAAATAACTCACTGTAGCAGTTTGCCTCTCATTGAAGCATTTGGACTTCTGTAGTTCCTTGTAGAGTTCACCTTTAGCTGCATATTCCAGGAATTACACAAAGTTCAACATCAAGTCATTGGGCAATTAATAGCATGGAACTGTATGATTCTAACAGGGGAAAGCAGCAAATAGACAACCAGGAGAGTGAGAGAGAGATCAGTCCAACTACATCAACCAACAAAATGCATGGTGTGGCTTTCAGTAGACATAGTTGGCAAATGAAAGACAGCATGACAAGGATCACCTATACCAGTCTGCAGCAATTATTTTCTTTTAGAAAATAGCAGGTGCCAAATGTCATATTGTAGAAGATCTAAAACATCTTGAAGGTCATTGGTAAAAAATTAAAAAAAAAAAAGTTCACCACTAACCCGAGATATGAAATCTGCAAGCATTCCACTCGTAACATTTTCTTCATTGGAGCTGCACAGATCAACAAGCATCCAAACGCACTAATAACATCTGGATCATTATCCCAGAAGCTTCTTTTAGACACCTGTCCTATATCATTAATCTTTTTCTCAATAATCTCTCCTGACATCAACTTCTTGTGAAGGTTTCGAATATTAAAAAAAACATAATTTAATCCAAATTAATTGGCATTCAGCATATTAAATTGGAAATGAAATCAAATATAATTTGTCAGTGATGCTATATGCCTCCAATTAAGAAACCCTTTAGGAAGACAATAAGCTCGTTTTAATAAAGAAATACCAAGTTAGAATAAGAGAAAACAACTGGTTAGCAAGAAAAGAAAAGGAGAAGATGGACCTTCAAAAGTTGATCCCTCACAGAATAACTGTGGCAGAGGTCATCATGAAATAGTCGTATTTTCTCCAATGATTTGACCTCCGGGAAAAGCTCCAACTCCTTGAGACGAACAAACAAGGTGAAAAAACACAGTATCTAAACCCTAAACCTATACTGATCTATATCTCCATTGAGATTTATGCAAGACTATATCACTACTAATATCCATATTTTCAAGTTTTATCAACCTATACTGATCAAGTTTTATCAACCTATACTGATCTAAATGTCGATTTCCATCACAAAATTGCCTTGTGACAAATTCAAAAGCTTTGACTTTTGCAGTAAAATTGAATCCAGACTATCTATTATAGCTTTTATCATGCTGCCTAGCCTACTCTTAAACAAAATTTGGTTATTAGAAGAGAAGAAATCATTCACCGACCTAAAAGAAGCTCTTGATCTCTGCTTGCGCAAGACTTCAGTGTCATAGCAATCCACAACATCCTCGAGATCGTAGACCAATTACCTGAGCTTCCTTGACAAGATCTTCACATCATAAGTGAAAGGGCGGGACTCGACATCTTGGATCACCATGTTAACAATCAGCAACAACTCCTTGAGCTTCTCCATCTTCTCTTCAATATCAGTTATTTCCTTGACGTTCTTGTTGCGTCGGATGAGAATTGCCACCTTCTCGCCCATGATGCGAGCCATAGCAGTTACCAAAGCTGATTCCATAGCTTTCTGAACCTGGAAGAAACAAAGATTCAAAAGCTCTTCTTCTTCCTTGTGCCTGAAAGAGTCTTTTTGAGAATGTAAAAGAGGCACTAATTTGAACAAAGACTATAACGTTTATAATATGCATTTTCATATACATTAAAGAAAGTCTCTTATACATACGATCATAGAGTATATATATATTTTGGTCAACTTCTTCTATGACCACAGTTCTTCTTCCATGTGGTGGATATCTACAAGTCGAGAAGAATGAATAACGCACGCCATGTTATACGAAGCCAGTGTGATAAATTTGACAGACAAAACTTAACTTTTCATCAAAAGGAGAACATATTTTGAATTCAAATGAGAGCAATTGTCCGCATACCTTGCCAGAAAAGTGTCAGTGCGGCCATCGTAGCTAACTTCAGCATCATAACATGAGAGTATAAATCCTAAATGCCCATGCTGCAAAACAACATTACGAGCCTTAGCAATCCAATGAGGCAAAAAGGGGAAGAATCCATCGACTAAATGAACAATCCATCCGATTTAATTGAAGAGCAAATCAAAGTTACCGATGAGTGTGGAATTTTGACAAACACAGCATGTGCAGAACATATGATAATGATGATACACACAAGGCAAAGTAACAATCTTGAAGATATGTACAGAACTCGAGTCTGTGATACAAAGGAGAATCTAGGTCAACTGAGGTGGCATAAACAAAATTTAGAAAAATTGATAAATAAAATAGAAGAACACAAGAACTGGAGGAAAACAGGGGAAAATGAAGCTGCGGGTTGTAAAGCAAGGAGATCAGCAACATTTGGAACTATTACACTGCTACATGCTTCCTACTGTTAAGAAAAAAAACCCTTTCTTCTCGTCATATCAAGGAAGTCGATAATGGGAGGAAAACAAAACGACAATTTACTCACCATGGAACTCGAATCAAACCGAGTGAGAGGCGAAAACAAGATCAGAAATAAACCTTAACAAGAAAATAAGAAGAAGAAAGAACAGACGTCACTATATAAGCCATTCCCTACCTCTTGCTCAAGCTCTTCGCCTCTTCTGCCGACAGCTGCGCTCCGAACATCACGGGGCTAATGCCGCCTATGAGCTTCCAGGAAAAGTGATCGTAAGCGTGAGGAGCCAAAAATTAGGGCATTTCTCGGACTACATTACCTTGAGCGTTCGTCGGGACGGCGGCGTCATCCCGACAAGGTGCGGAGAAGAGAAATTACCAGCTTTGGTCATGCCGATGCCGCTGTCAATGATGGAAAGCATCTTGTTCGCCTTGTCAGGCACGAGGCGGATGAAGAGCTCCAGCTGGGCGTCCAGCTTGCTCTTGTCGGTGAGACCCTCGAACCGGATCTTATCGAGTGCCTGCAGTCACACGATTTACTTCAGCAACGACAACACGGGAACAAACGGGAGCAGCAACATGGAAAGCAGCGATGTCTCACATCCGAGGCGTTGCTAATCAGCTCGCGCAGGAAGATCTCCTTGTTGGAGTAGAAGGTGTTGATGATGAGACTCAGCAACTGGTTGATCTCCGCCTGGAACGCGAAGGTCTCCGTCTCCCCCATCTGCACGTCCGCCATCACCTCGATCGAAAGAAACTGGTTTCGCAAACGGGAACCAGAATCGAATGAATCAAGTGCTTCGATGCGATCTCGTCGGCCCCTACCTTAGCCGGGAAGAGCGAAGGGAGGAAGGAGGAGGAGGAAGAGAGGATCGGACGAGGAGGCAGAATGGAACGATTTATGCTGCGATTTTGCTTAGGACCGAAGCAGGTGGTTTTGATCCTAATCGGGAGAGGAAGGGGCATGATCCAGGAAGGGGAAGAGATCCAGGAAGGGGAAGAGGGAGATGAGGCTGAGAGAGATGGTCGGAGGTTTAGGTTTAGGGTGAGAGAAGGGGTGCGATATTGGTTTAGGTTTGGAGGGAACTTTATGAAGTGTTGTAAATTTTGGCTGGTGGAAAAATTAAATTATTATTTTTTGGTTCATTAACACTGGGTTTTAAAAACCGCTGTTAAAACTGGTGTCTATTAACAAAAAAAAAGGCGCTCATAGACATCGGCTAAAAAACCGATGTCTATGAGCGAAAATCTGCGCTCATAGACACCGGTTTTTGAAAAAACCGGTGTAAAATACTCAAAGACATCGGTTTTTACTTAAAACTGTTGTTGTTCCACCGATGTCTATGAGGGTTTTTCTTGTAGTGTTAGTTGCTTGGTCGAGCCTGCCTTATATAGGCTATGGGAGGCGCGTCCAATGAGGCAAGTTTGATCCCGAACCGCCCGGTACTTATCCACTGCGACGTCAAAATTTATCTTGTGGAAGACGCCTTCCATAGCCATGGAAGGCGCCTTCCATGAATAGTACGAAGGTGCATTCACTGCTTGAAGGCACCTTTGGACATTGTTCATCCGAAGGTAATTTTCTTCACTGCAAAACAATGTTAGTCTAGAAATTATAGGTTAGTCCTAGGAAGATCGTACCGGTTCCACTGTACAAAAATTTTGTACAAGTGTCGAACATTTCCTAAATAACATATTGTGTCTTTAAAGTTAAATTAGGAATCACAAACGGAACTTAACATTATTGATTCCAAATTTAACTTATCTGTTCTTAATGGTCTAGACTTGGATCGCAAGCGGAACTTAACACTATTGATCCAAATCCACCTACGTTATAAATTTAATTAAATATTAATTTTCAAAATTGGCTTTCAGGACTGCATGGCGAGGCACATGGCCTTCTTGGGTATGGGAGCATCCACCACCGCCTAGACAAAGCCTTTTAAGGAAAGTTAATATTTAATTTCCTTATATAACTCTAGGTTTAACCAAAAAGAACAATCGAATCACAAATTCGAAAAACAAAGAAAAACACAAACACGAATTACTAATTCGAAAAACTAAATCTAATGCCTCTTGTGTTTGGAATTCATACAAATAAAAATAACTAGCATGATACGGAAAACAATTGCTAATTATACCTTTTCTTTGTATGCTAATAACCTCGAGATCTTCTGTCGTATTCCTCGCCTCGCCTTGGACGTCGTGTGGGCGATGATCCTCCAAGATGAACACCACCCAAAGTCTTCTTCCTCCTCCTCTAGAATTCAGCCACCACCACCACCAAGGAGCAAAAGAGAGCAAAGGGAAAAGAGAGGGAGAGAGGGGCCGACCACTTGAGGATCACCGAGTAAGAGAATAAGAGTTGTGTCTCATGAGGCCTCCCCACCCCTTCTTTTATATTACTTGCCCAAGACAAATAAGGGAAGAATTTTTACAAAAATTAAAATCTTCCACTAGTTTTTCCTTTTTCCTTTTTATTTTTTCTTTTCTTTCCTCTTGATTGAATTAATCACCAAATCAATGATTGACTTGATTTAATCTTGGACGACCCCTTGCTTGGGCACCAAGCAAGGGCGGTCGGCCACTTATAGGAATGAATAATGATTTTTTTTTATAAAATTTTATAAGAAGAAACCCTCTTATAAAATTTTACAAGCTCTGTTTCCTAAAGTGGATGTTAAAAAGGAAAATTTTAAAAATTAAAACCATGTTTTAAAATTTAAAACTTCTCTTAAAAAATTTCCTTTTTTTTAACATGAATAGAAAATTTTAATTTTAAAACTTCTCTTCCTTTTTTCTAAAACCATGAGGATGGTTAAAAAGGAAAGTTTTAAAACTTTTAAAACTCTCTATTAAACCATGTGGCCTAATTCAAATAAGGAAAGCTTTTAAAATAAAATCTCTCTTTTAAAATTTATAGTTTTCTACAAAGAAAAGATTTTAAAAATTCAAAACACCCCTCCTATTTGAATTTATTATGGCCGGTCTCTACTTGCTTGGTCACCAAGAAAGAGGGTCGACCCTCTTAAGGAGATGGTGGCCGACCATTGCTTGGTCACCAAGCAATGGGCCGGCCTCCTTTCTTGGACACCAAGAAAGGATTTTAATGAGTTGTAATGCCCAAAAATTCTCAAAACTATTTTAGGAATATTCTATGATTTTTATGGAATTATTAGATATTTTTCTGGAATTTTTAGAGTATCGGAAGTAGCAAAAATGAATAGAAAAGTAAAATGGTTTAAGCGGAAATCGAACCCGGGACCTCTCGGGTCCGCTAAACCTTTAGTTAGCCTTAGTAACCGGTGAACCCAGCAGGGCCGTGCTGAGTGAAAGGAGAATCAAATATATTTATAATTGAGTTGGGCCAAAATACCCACTTAATATAAATAGGAAAACATAAGTTGGTTTGGGTTTATTCTTTGGTTCGGCAAAAACCTTCTCCACCAAGACCTCACGCCGCCCCTCTCCTCCCTCTTCCTCTCGGCGCCCAAACAAACCACAAGGAGACCTAGGGTTCTCTCCCTAGGGCCCCAAGGACACCTTCCGGCGACAACTCCGGCACGAGGACGCACTCCTTCACGAGAGGAACGCATAAACGCGAGAAGTTTGTCGAAGGGGTCACCTCCACCGAAATTTCAGCGATTAGAATAGTAAGAAACTTCATATACGAGGTAAGAAACCCCTCACCTGCAGTATAAGTAGCTCCGTTTAGTTTTATACGCACTAGTTTAGCTATATGCAGTTTTTATCGACGCATAGGGTGAATTTGACCCTCCTCGCAGATTTAGGGATTTAGTGAGTACTTCTAGATGGGTCGGACACGTATTCCCTCTTCAGTGGGGGTTCCTAGACGTTGTCGGGTGCCTAGAAGTGGTCTCCCTAATAGAGGGGAGAGTTGGGGCACACTAGGTGTTCGATAAAATAGCTAGTTAAGTTAAAATGCAAATTATGCATTTTAATAGCTCAGTTAAATGCATTAGAAGCATTTAAATCAGTAAATATGTTTATTTTAGCTTATATGGGACCACGGTCCAATGGGTGGGCTCCCACAGTCGCCTCTAGGTTCAGACAACCTAGCTCTAGGTTCAGATAACCTAGAAACAGCAAGTTAAAACAGTTAGCTATATTCAGTATTTTATTTTCAGTGGCACTGTACTGGATCAGATATCCATTGGGTTGGACTCCCACAGTCGTCCCTAGGTTTAGATAACCTAGTTAACCCTACTAAATTCGGGACTTGCAAACCCGGGTCTAGTTAGGGATGCGCGCACAGCAAGTACAGTTGCCGGGCCCAAACAGCATGATTATGTATTTTCACTTATTATGAATTAGTTTTCAAAGCTCAAATTAGTTATGTTAGTTGAGTTGGAATTCAGTATCGGTTTAGCTTATTATATGTTCAGTTCAGTTATCTTTATTGATTCATATGATTAGTTGTCATGCCATGTTCAGTATGCATGTTCAATTATTTCAGTTTATGCTTGCAACCATAGTATGCCATGCCAGTACATGTTTTCAAATAGCATTCTTTAAAAGCATGTTTGCATCGTTGCATGTTTTAGTGAGGTAGTTGGTTTCTTACTAAGCTTTAAGCTTACAGATTCTATTTTCCTTATACTGCAGATAAAGGTAAGGGAAAAATGGACTAGCAGAGGAAGCTGGAGGCCAATGCAGAGATGGTGTGTGTGGCAGGAACTGGAATAAAAGATTCTTAGGGGACTTAGCAAGTTTAAACCGTAGAACTCTTCAGTGTTTTTACTTTCATGCACGTTTAGTTGTGTAATGCTATGAATCAGTGAACTATGTATCATGTTAAGTTTAGAATACTAGTTTTATGTCATTAGAGTGTTTCTCATGTAGTGTATAACTCATATGTGAGATTTTGGCACGCCCAAGTGCTGAAATCAGAGTTTCAGGCTGAAATCAGAGTTTCAGGCTGAAATCAGAACTCTGATCGGTCTACAGACCGATCAGAGAGTGAGTTGTGTCGCTGGATCGGTCAGCTGACCGATCCATGCGCGAACAGAGAGTTGGCCTCTGTTATGGATCGGTCAGCCGACCGATCCATTGTGCGAACAGAGAGCACAGACGCTCACTGATCGGTCAGCCGACCGATCAGTGAGCCACTGGATCGGTCTACCGACCGATCAGTGCATACAGAGGCGAGGGAGCATATGGATCGGTCTGCCGACCGATCCAGAGAGTTTTTCTGTGCCAGTAACAAGCTGGATCGATCACGGGATCGATCCGACAGGCCAATCGATCTATGGATCGATTGAAATGCCTGATTACAGCTAGCAGGCCATCCGAGAGGCATAGATTATCTTCCCTAGCATGTGTACAACTCCTAGGTACACCTAGAATATTAAGTTCAGTTTACAGTAATCAGTTTAGTAAAATTTTAATAATTCCAGATTTTCCGCAATAGTAATTTAGCACAGCATAACTGTAGCGATCGGCCTCGCAGCCTAGTCAGTAGGAGGCGGGTCGTTACATGAGTGGTTTATAAGACACTAATGAGGCTATGACAGGGACCTAGAGGAGAAATTGGTTTTGGCCTTCCGATGAGTTTGAGTATCCCGTGTTCGCCCCGAACACACAACTCAAGTTCATCAACAATAACTCATTCCACTAGAGAGTTATTGTTGCACTACCGCACCAATCCCAAATTACATTATGGGCTCCTTCTTACCATGAGTGTATTAGTCTCCCTGTGTTTAAGATAATGAATGCCCACTAATTAAGTAAGTTACTGACAACTCACTTAATTAATATCTAGCTCCAAGAGTAGTACCACTCAACTTAATTGTCATGTCGGACTAAGTCCACCTGCAGGGTTTAACATGACAATCCTTATGAGCTCCTCTTGGGGACATTCTCAACCTAGATAACTAGGACACAGTTCCCTTCTATAATCAACAACACACACTATAAGAAATATCATTTCCCAACTTATCGAGCTTATTGATTTATCAAGCTAAATCTCACCCTTTGATAAGTTAAAGAAATAAATACTAAATATATGTGTTTGTTATTATATTAGGATTAAGAGCATGCACTTCCATAATAACTAAGGTCTAGTTCTTTTATTAAGTCAGTATAAAAAGAACTTACCTAAAATGGTCCTACTCAATACGCTTAGAGTGTACTAGTATAATTTATTAGTCAAGATAAACTAATACCTAATTACACTACGACTATTCCAATGGTTTGTTCCTTTCCATCTTAGTCGTGAGCAACTGTTTATAATTTATAAAGAGCTGATAACATGATCTTCTGTATGTGACACCACACACCATGTTATCTACTTTATAAATTAATTAAACAACTATATTCAACAAATAAATATAGATATTTGACCAATGTGATTCTATTATTTTAAAAATAAATGTTTACAAAAGCTAGGCTTTTAGTATACACTCTAACAGAAATACCCTGCAAAATAAGTATTATGACAATTTAATAATAATACAGAGTAGTATATTAATTCCTGTTCTCTTAGGACTACGAACTAGTCAAGGTCTCAGCTCAGGGATCCTAATAGACCTAAATTGGATCGACGCCTACTGTCCCTCCAACTAGGACGCGTCTTCACTTGGTCACTCTCCTCTAGTGACTTACCTTAACTTACCAGTTTTCCAGACATTCGGTCAACCCATTGACTTGTTTGGACTTCGTGCCAACTATTCGGTCGACCCATTGACCTAGCTGGACTTCGTACTAGCTATCCGGTCGGCCCGTCGACCTAGCTGGATTTTGTACCAGCTATCTGGTCGGCTCGTCGACCTAGCTAGATTTCCTGCACACTCAATCAAGTGGTTATATCATGACAGAACCTAACTTAACGTATTTTCCATTCATCAAGACCCGGGTTAGATGTTAGTGCGAACCATACCAACAATCTTTCCCTTTTTAATGCGATGACAACTTGGGTTAAGTTAGGGAAAAAATACAAGTAATTTGGTTTAAGTTATTCGGATTTTGATTTGTTTCAACTTAACTCTTTGGCATTCATCAAAAAACATGAATAGAAAAAATTGCTAGGGAAAGTAAGAAAATATTTTTTACAACAATTCTCAGGATTACTTTGAGGGAGGAAGAAGGAAAAAATGTATACCCATGAAAACTTGTACAAACTATGTTTAAAGATAGTTTTAAAACTACTCAGTCTTTCAACTTAAAATTTCAAAGTTAAAATAAGTTTTGAAAAGAACCTGTTCAAAACTATTTTCAAAGTGTTTTGTAAAGCATATTTTAAAAATATTTTAAAGATATTTTTCAAAATGAATTTTATAATACTGTATGTTAGTATTTTCACAATAGTAATAAAGTTGAAACTACTTTTAAAATTTATTAACTTTAGAAAGTTTAAAGTTTTGAAAAAAAAAATTGAAAATGCTAAGTTCTCAAAAAAGGAACTTTAAAAGTTTAAAATTAAGGTTTGCCAAAACAAAAATCAAAGTACTAAGTGCTGTAATATTTAAAATTATTTTAAAGTAGTTTAACAAAATTGAAATATTTTTCAAAATAATTTTTCAAGATATTTAAAAATAGATTTTTGAATAAAAGAAATATTTTCAGAATTTATTGACTTATTAGTCCTCCCCCTGAACCTGATATTTGTTTTTAAAATAATCAAATCAACTATAAATTGTCCTTAACTGTCTAACCGTTAGTTACTAACTGGCTATCAGAAGATAACAGTATTCACTTGGTTAGTTAGGTTAAGCTATTTTATCCAGTTA
Organism: Zingiber officinale; assembly: GCF_018446385.1. NCBI lineage: Eukaryota > Viridiplantae > Streptophyta > Magnoliopsida > Zingiberales > Zingiberaceae > Zingiber > Zingiber officinale. Next base: position 68,158,087 of record NC_055993.1, read on the forward strand.
GTGTTTGACTAACCTAAATTACTTAACCTGATTAATATAAGTTTGATATTTAATGCTCAAACTTATTTTGATGCACTGATATAAGTATCTTAAGTCCAGGTAATCTGTCTATGCATCTCACCCCTTTCTAAATTTAACAATCAGAAACAAGGTAACCCTAATGTGTTGGTGAGATGCTCAAGTCCTAGATCTATAGGAACATGTTTTCTATGAGTTTGATCTAGACTAAGGCTAAAATTGATTTTGCAAATTCTAAAAATAGGAAAATTTTGAGAAAAATTGAATAAAGAATTTTACCCTAGAATTTTGAAATGTTGAAAATAATACTAAAATTTTTGGTCCTAGTCTATTAAACACATTCCTAACTGACGTCATAAGTTGGTAAATTCACTTGCAGGGAGGGGTTTGTTGAATATGTCAGCTAAGTGTGACTTGGACTCAATGTAATTGAGTTCAATGTCACCTTTAGTTACATGATCGCTGATAAAGTAATGTCTAATTTCAATGTGTTTGGTTCTTAAATAATGCACAAGATTTTTTATTAAATTAATTGAGCTAACCTTGCCAATTAGTACTTTTGTTTTTGTAAAGTTTAAATTAAAATCTTTTAGATTATGCATCATCCAAAATAATTGTGCAATGCATTCTCCTATTACTATATATTCTGCCTGAGTAGTAGATAATGTTAGAATGTATACTAAAATCCTAGCTTTTGTACAAACATTTATTTTGAAATGAGAATCACATTGGTCAAATGTCTACATTTAGTTAAATGTAGTTGTCCATTTAATTTATATTGTAGATAACATGGTGTGTAGTGTCACACAGAAGATCATGTTATAGTTCCTTATAAATTATAAATAGAAGCTCACAACCAAGATGGATTGGGACAAACCATTAGAATAGTTGTAGTGTAATTTGGTACTAATTTATCTTGACTATAAAATTGCACTAGTACACTATGTGTGTATAGAGCAGGACTATTTGAGGTTGTTCCTTTTATACTGACTGCATAAAAGAATGGAATCTCTGTTATTATGGATATGTGTACTCTTAATCCCGATATAATAACAAACACATGTACTTAGTATTTATTTCTTTAATTTATCAAAGGGTGAGATTTATTCGTTAAATCAATAGGCTCGATAAGTTGGGAAATAATATTATTTATATGGTGTGTTGTTGATTATAGAAGGAAACTGTGTCCTATTTATTAGGATGATAATGTCCCCTTGAGGAGCTTATAAGGATTATCATGTAAACCCTGCAGGTGGACTTAGTTCCAACATGACAATAAAGTTGAGTGACACTACTCTTGGAGCTAGATGTTAATTGAGTGAGTTATCAATAACTCATTTAATTAATGGGCATTCGATATCTTAAACACAGGGAGATTAACGCACTCATGATAAGAAGGAGCCCATAATGTAATATGAGATTGGTGCGGTAGTTCAATAATAACTCTTTAGTGGTATGAGTTATTATTGATGAACTTGAGTTGAGTGTTCGGGTCGAACATAGGAAACTCAAGCTCATCAGGAGACCAAAATCAATTCCTCCTCTAGGTTCTTGTTGTACCTCTATGTATAAAGTCTCGCATCCACACAAGTCATCCTTATAGCCGGCCATATCCTTGCTTGGTGCCCAAGCAAGGGGCCGACCACCCCTTGCTTGGTGCCCAAGCAAGGGGTCGGCCAAGATGGGTTAAAAGTGGATTTTTAATTTTTTAAAATCTTTCTTTTTTAGCCATCTACAATGTTTTAAAAGAGAGATTTTAAATTTTAAAAACTTTCCTTTTTTGAAGCCATCCACATGGTTTTAAAAGAGAGTTTTAAATTAAAAAAAAATCTTTCCTTTTATAGCCATCTACAATGGTTTAAAAGAGAGATTTTATTTTTGTTAAAACTATCCTTTTTTGTAACCATGATTTAAAAGAGAGGTTTTAATTTTAAAAATCTTTCTTTTTTGTAGCCATCTACAATGTTTAAAAGAGGGATTTTTTATTTTAAAACTTTCCTTTTGTAGTCATCCACAATAGGAAATTTAAAAGAGAGATTTTAATTGTTGTTAAAATCTTTCCTTTTAGCCATTACCAAGGATTATAAAAGAGGATAGATGGTGCCTTAGAGGCAATAATCATCTACACAATTTATATTCCTCTTCTATTCTCCTTGTGGCCAGCCCCCTCATATTCTTATTCTCCCCTTGCTTTCTCACCTAGGGTCGGCGGCATCAAGAGGCTTCAACCATCATGTGGCCGACGGGTTGCAAGGAAGAAAGAAGAACAAGAGGTGATATTCCTAACTTTGATCCCTTGGTGGCCGAAAGTCTTGGAAGAAAGAAGGACTTGGGTGGCTTTTGTGTCTTGGTAGATCGTCGCCCACACGACGTCCAAGAGAAGGAGAGGAATACAACAGAAGATCAAGAGGTCTTTAAGCTACAAAGAAAGATATAACTAGTTAATTATTTCCGCTGTGTACTAGTTTATTTTTCCTTTGTATGTATCCTGAAGTACCAACACAAGAGGCTAGCGATCTTGTGCTTTGATTGAGGTCTCTGTAGTTTAACCTAGGGTTTACTGTAAGGAGTTTAAATATTCAATTTCTTTGAAAGGCTTTGACTAGGAAGTGGTGGATCATCCTATACCCAAGAAGGTCGAGTGCCTCGCCAACGACCTGGAAGCCAATCCTTGAAATAGATATTTAATTAACTTCTGTAATATGGTTTAACTTCTGATGAACACATGGGTTGAACTTGGATTAATAATGTTAAGTTTCATTTGCAATCCAAGTTTAACTTTTGAAAAGCACATGGGTTGCTAGGAAAAGTTCTGTGCTTATACAAATTTTTGTATAGGGAAAACAGAACGGAATTCTAAGTAGCACCAACAATTGGTATCAGAGCTAGTTTTTGTTGGACCCCGTGGTAGTTTTGATGTGATCAACCAAGTTGGTTAGGTCTTGCTGTGTTTGATCCCTGTGTCTGAGTGTGCAGGAGCTTAGGAACATAGGAAGTCGAGCGGAAGACGCAGCTAGTGAGAAGGATGGCACGGGAAGGGAGCCGACGGGCTTGGTGCATCCGAAGGACGAGAGAGCTGCAGAAGAGTACTCCGGTGGGCGTGAAGAGCGTGCGCGGCGTTCGAGGGACGTTAAGCCGGGACGGAAGGTTGCTCGAGGAGAAGGCCGGGAATTGGGTTTGGGTGAGCCCTATTCCGGTTGGCCGCAATCACCCAAAAGAACGGAGCATCGGAAGCTGAAGAAACCAAGATGAAAAATGGAGCTGCCAGCTTGGAGGCGCCTCCAACAGGCTTGGAGGTGCCTCCATCATGAAGGCGCCTTCAACCCTGTTGAAGGCGCCTTCAACAGGTCAGATTTGACCGTTTGCGTTGCCGATAAAGTTTTATCCGCTGACCAAGCTGAAGGCGCCTTGAACCTTGTTGGAGGCACCTTAGACCCTCGGGATAGACTTTCCAGGAGCTATATAAAGGCCTCTGGAGCTAGGAATTCAACAACAACTCAAGCATCCAACTTGTAATCAATTTCTAGCAACTAAGTGAGCGTTCTAAGTGTAAAAAGGCTTCTCCACCTACAGTAAAGGAGATTCTGCTAGTAGAGCTTTTTCATCGCCTTGGATTAACAACCTCCTTGGTTGTAACCAGGTTAAAAATTCTGTTTCTGTTTCTTTTTCTGTCTCCTTAATTTAGTTGTTATTTTATTGCTGATTTAAATTCTGAGTTGAAATCCGAGGAGGGTATAGTTTTTATTTTTATTTTCAACAATTCACCCCCCCTCTTGCTGGCCTCCGCTGCACCTACAATTGGTATCAGAGCTTGATCACCTCAGAAGGACTAACCGCCAACTGAAGCACTACGATTAAGACGATGGCCAGAGCGAACATTCATCCCCCGAAGTTCGACGGAGACTTCGCCACATGGAAGCGCAAAATGGAGGTATTTTTTAAAACAGATTTTGATATTCTTATTACAATGAAATATGGTTTTGCAGCGCCGAAAGATAAAGAAGAAAACACATGGAGCAAGAAGGAGCAAGCCGATTTCGTCGCCAACGGAAAGGCTGAGTTCCATCTACTCAGTTTACTGCCACCTCAGGAGGTAAATCGGATCAGAAGCTATGACTCCGCAAAAGATCTCTGGAAAAAATTCCTGGAGCTCACGAAGGTACTTCCGAAGCGAAGCTAGCAAAACGCGACATCCTCCGGAACCAATTAACGAACCTCCGGATGAACCAAGGTGAGAAGGTAGCGCAACTCCAAGCGAGAATCAAGGAGCTGATAACGCAACTAACAAACCTTGGAGAAGAGGTAACCAACCGGGATTCTATCCGATGCGCGCTCAATGCCTTCCCGAGAACTCCAGAGTGGGCTTCCTTAGTAGATGTGTATTACATCTCTAAGGACCTCGAGGTAAGTACTTTAGAACAATTGTTTTCTACTTTTTAACTTCACGAGTCTCGAGTTTCAGAACCCAACGGAGCAGAGAAGACAAGTCAGAACATTGCCTTAAAGGCAAAGATGAACAGTTCTGACTCCGAAGCCTCAGTCGACGAATCCGAAGCGGCACTACTGGTAAGACGCTTCAATAAATTTTTCAGTTCTAATAAATTTAAATCGCAGAGGCATCATCGAAAGAAGAGGACAGTTCGTTGCTACAACTGCAACAAAGAAGGGCACATCAAGGAGGACTGCCCAAAATTGAAGAGAAAGGAGAAAGAAAAGGAAAAGCCAAAATACAAGAAACCAGAACCCTCCAAGCACAAGAATCTGAAGGCTACTTGGTCAGATTCGTCAACCTCTGAGTCGGACATCGAAGAATTCTTAGGGTTAGCGTTATAGACGAACCATCAACCAGAAGAAGACTCAAGCTCAGAGATGAGCATCGATGAAGGGGGAGGAACATCAGAAGAAGAAAGCAGCAGTGAAGGGGGAGCGTCACCAGATCAGGTAAGTAAGGTACGCAATCTAACCCCGTCTCAGTCATTTCGATTTATTAAATCGCTTTCTAAAGACTTATTCGAATTAGAAAAAGAAAATAAGGAATTAAAAATGAAATTAGCAAAAGCATGTCCACTTGAAATGTATGATAGTATAAAATCAGAAAATGATAAATTAAAATTAGAAATTGAAGAACTAAAATCTGCTGCATGCTTAAATCAATTTCCAAATTCAAAATTAAGAATTTATGGAAAATTAAATTGGTATATAAGAAAGCATCAGGGTCAACTTAGGAAAATTCCTAATGATTATATACCCCCTAAGTTTTTAACTAATCCTATTGGAAGGAACCTTTATTGGGTTCCAAGATCTGTGCTGAATTAATTTTTTTTTTATTATTATTAAAAATCTTAAAGAGAGAAAAATTAAACATTGAAATTCTTTATGAAAGCTTTGACTAAGGAAGTGGTTGTTGCTCCAATAACCAAGAAGGCCTAGTGCCTCGCCACGACCTGGAAGCTAAAATATTGAAAGCAAATGTTTAATTAACTTTCTGAAAAAGCATTAAACAAGAATCAAATAATGCTTTGAAAGGTTATCAAATATTTGTTAAAATTTCCTTAGAAATTATTTTGAAATATTCTAACTTAATTTCTTGGTTAGAAATTTTGTTTTAGAAAACTTCAATTGACTTAGACGGTTTTTTTGGAACATTTAAAATTTTACTTAGGTTTTTTTTACTTAGAAATTTTTTTTTGGAAAATTCAATTTAAAGACCCCATTTTTTTTCTTACTTAAAGACCCCATTTTTACTGTGATCAAAGGGGGAGAGTAAGGGAGAGAGCAAGGGAGTTAGATAAATTTAAAATTTTTTTATTTTTATAAATATTTAGGGGGAGTTAGACAAATTTAAGATTTCCTTTGTTTTTATAAAAAGTGTTGCAATTTTACTAATTGAAAAAATTATGTTTAACTTGTTAGTTTAGTAATTTTTCTTTAAAATTACTTTTTATGTCTATTTTAACCCTAACTTGAACTTGGGTTGATGCACATCAAAAAGGGGGAGATTGTTGGACCCCGTGGTAGTTTTGATGTGATCAACCAAGTTGGTTAGGTCCTGCTGTGTTTGATCCCTGTGTCTAAGTGTGCAGGAGCTTAGGAACACAGGAAGTCGAGCGGAAGACGCAGCTAGTGAGAAGGACGACACAGGAAGGGAGCCGACGGGCTTGGTGCGTCCGAAGGACAAGAGAGCTGCGGAAGAGTACTCCGGTGGGCGTGAAGAGCGTGCGCGGCGTTCGAGGGACATTAAGCCGGGACGGAAGGCTGCTCGAAGAGAAGGCCGGGAATTGGGTTCGGGTGAGCCCTATTCCGGTTCATCGGAAGCTGAAGAAACCAAGCTGAAAAATGGAGCTGCCAGCTTGGAGGCGCCTCCATCATGAAGGCGCCTTCAACCGGTCAGATTTGACCGTTTGCGTTGCGGATAAAGTTTTACCCGCTGATCGAGCTGGAGGCGCCTTAAACCTTATTGGAGGCGCCTTGGACTCTCGGGATAGACTTTCCAGGAGCTATATAAAGGCCCCTGGAGCTAGGAATTCAACAACAACTCAAGCATCCAACTTGTAATCAATTCCTAACAACTAAGTGAGCGTTCTAAGTGTAAAAAGGCTTCTCCGCCTACAGTAAAGGAGATTCTGCTAGTAGAGCTTTTTCATCGCCCTGGATTAACAACCTCCTTGGTTGTAACCAGGTTAAAAATTCTGTTTCTGTTTCTTTTTCTGTCTCCTTAATTTAGTTGTTATTTTATTGGTGATTTAAATTCTGAGTTGAAATCCGAGGAGGGTATAGTTTTTATTTTTGTTTTCAGCAATTCACCCCCCCTCTTGCCGGCCTCTGCTGCACCTACAGTTTTCTGCCTCTGTGTGTTTGGTTTTCAGTTAAATTATGTACTTTTCATATATAAATTTAGGCAGGATAATAGTAGGATGTGCAAATAAATTAACTCTGTGGTTGCAGGCATCCTAGTTCCAACAATTATGACCCTATTGTGTTTGTGTGTGATTTGGACCCTCGGGCATGTCGAGGGCATTTTATGCGTGTGCATGATTGTAATTATTAAATACAGCAGGAGCTGTATTAGTTTTAGGATTTTACATTCTGTTTGATCTAGATTACATGTACATTCCCTTGTGGAATATAGGATCGATAAATGTAAAATTTTATTTTTGTTGCGAATCGTATCGTTGCGAGGCATGGTGTTATTTGAGGACCAGAGGCGCAGCGGAAAAGGAAGCAAGATAGATGCGAGGACATGACCTGTTAGCGGCAGCTAGGGTTGGTGGCACATGGAGGACAGCTATGGATGAGGTCATAATAGTTGGAAAATTATTTTTCATATTTATTGACTTTTATGCTATTTATATGTGTTGTGTGTGTGTGCATGTTAAAATTCCTCATTATTAAATAACTAAGTGGGAGAGGAATTATTTAAATTTCACGGTCTCCATTACTGGTTCGTAAGTGATGCATTCAAACTTGTGTATTGGCTTTGAGTGCCTTCCTCCACATCGGATGAGTTTGTTTGCGGATCACTAGATCAAACTCCCTTTATGGATGATTATAGGAAATTATTTAGGTTTGTGTGATCTTCTGCATCTGAAGGGGTACAATCCTATTTAATAGACTAAGTATCAAGTAATGATATACACTTAGGCACATTTAATAGTATCCTTCCCATCGGAGTCACTGCTATTATTTGTGTGACCAAAGAAAAATCAACTATTAATTTTATTTTTCATAAAGTTAGGTTGACAAGATAATAAAATTAATGGGTAAATCCCCTCTTACAAATGTTTGAATTTGTATACGTCCACACTATCGTGACATACAAAATTCACGGTGTTTTGAGGTGTTGGTGAATTTAAATGATATTGTTTGAGGATCAATATTATTTTAAATTCTAAAGTTTTAACCAAATATTTTGTGATTCTTAGGATTTCAAATGACTTTCAATCCTCTTGCTGTTATATTGAAAGAAAACAAACTTACTGGTCCCAATTACATTGATTGGAAACAAAACTTGGACATTGTCTTAACTACTGAAGGTTACAAGTTCGTACATTTTGAGATCTGTCCAAGCCTGCCTAATAGCAATTCTAGTGAAGAGGAGATTGAGTATCATAAGAAATGGGTATGGCAGATGAGATGGTGCGGAATTACATTTTGGCTTCTATGTCAAATGTGCTGCAACATCAACATCAGGTCATGCCTACCGCTTATGACATGATGTGCAGTCTCAAGGAACTCTTCGAACACTAGAATCGGGCTGCTAGGTAGGAGGTTATGAGAAACTTGATGACAACCACCATGATTGAGGGGACACCCGTAAAGGATCATATCCTTAAAATAATGGTTCTTTTGAATGAGATGGAAGTCCTTGAAGCAGAAATCGATGGGGAAACTCAGGTCGATATCATCCTCCAAACGCTGCCTAAAAGTTTTGAGCAGTTCCGCCTGAACTACAACATGAACAAAAGGGTTTATTCATTGACGGAACTCCTGACAGAACTTCAAGCAGCAGAAGGGCTTTTTCGTCAAAGTTCTCAAATTCACATTGTTGAAAATGTTTGTCACGCCCCCAGAGGGGTCCTTGCAGAAGAAATTTCGACAGCATATCCCCTGTATGGGTGACAATCTGAAAACATTACTACATACAAAATATACATCAGCCACACTCGGCTGGAATATATGCACAAATAGAAACAACATAACACGCAGTTTAATATACTCAGTCAACTCGCTGGACAAAATGAAATAGCACATAACCATATCTATAACCATCAGCTTAAACGGTTGGAACAAAATAGAAACACACACAGCGGAAAACAGAACGATAAATACTCAGCCTACACGGCTGGATGTAAACGCAACGGAAATTACAAAAAGAAAACAAATGTATGACCGACAAAGTCACTAACTAAATTACCTGCAACCACCAGACTAGACTCCAAAATCCATATCGAAGCATACAATACCAAGTTCACAAAACCAAAACATAAATAGCGTTAGCAACCAAAACCAGAAAAAGAAACTATCCTCGAGTGTGTCGTGGGACTGAGGGACTCTCCAAGCATCCATGAATCATATACTGCTCCCTGGCGAAAGAAAACCAATTTGCGAGGTGGTGAGTACAGGGACTCAGCGGGTATAGAAAGATAGTGTATGAATATAACGTACAACTAGAAAGTGAGCCAAGAGTATACAGTCTCAGAAAGGAAATAGCAGATACCACCATGATGTTAACATAAATGATCATACCTGAAGTCGTATCCTAGGCTAACAATAGAATGTCAAAGTAGCGCAGATCTGCTACTGCACTGCTACTAACTACAAGGTAGTAGGTAAGGTATATCCACATTACCAATAAATAATCAGTGTCTAAACATCTACAGCGAGTATATAACTCAACATAAGAAAGCATATCAGCATAAGTGGACAACAACAGCAAGAAGCAACGGCAACATAAACATACCACAGCAGCATAAGTAAGCAATAACAATATAAGTAAACAGCAGCAGCCAAATAACAGCGTATGCACGGATGGTCACCCCGCCCACCTCTCTGCACCATGACCCCTGTATGGTCGAGAGGCCGGATCAATGACAACTGTACATCCCAAAGGCCGCCACTCCCGCGAGTGACCGGATGGACAGGTGCTGAGTAGCTAACTAGCTACACAGCGAAGGGGGGTCCCTGCTGCTCGCAACTCCAGCTACCACTACCCACGCGTGGCCGAGTGCGGCACGACAGGACAAGCGGCATCAACTCCAGCTACCACTCTCTCGAGTGGCCGAGGATGCGGCATACATGCAATGACATGATGCGAACAATGCAACAGTCATTATATATATAAGCCGAAACAGATATGGTACATGAAGCCAGCATGCTCAATACGGTACATAAGTAAACAACAAACAAAACATACAAGATTGGTATCTAGTATCTGCTAAATGTCATTAATAGCAACAAGAGACTGTATGGATACAAAAACGAATGTCTCGAAGGTTTTGAGTGGAAGTATCAAGCACAGGAAAAATTACGAGTGGAGTCAAGGTAAAGCAGTCCTTATCTAAATTAGCTCATGCACTAAGTTCAAAGAACTAAAAGAAACAAAGCAAGAAGTACCCGCCTTAAATGTAGACCGAGCTAAACAATCTCCACATCGAAGTGCTCGTCTCGAATTACGGCCCTGTAAATCACATAATGTACACTTTAACTATTTGCATATGACATTTACTAGCTAAACTAAATCCCAAACCTAAATAGATATGTCTACTTCCTCTAATCTTTCTAATCGTTGAATCCATTAAATTTGAGAATTAATCTCATTCATAACCCATCACCACTTGTCACAATAACAATCTAATGATTTTCTATTAATGCTCATCAAATTATTGAAATCAACCTACCAACTGATTAACCCAACCCAACCATCATAGAAAATCTGAAATCAAAACCCTACAATATAGAATGCATATCATAACAAGGCTCTACCATACATTAAGTAGCAAATCCTAATCCTAAATTGATTAGGTAACGCCAATTAGTGCAACCTATAAAATAGATCGAATATTACATTTATCTTTAACCAACAGATCAATTCTTTATCCAACTCATCCATCCATTACCTCCAAGATTCCAACCAAGGATCAATTAATCTCTATCAACAACAACAGATTATCAATCTCTAATCTAATAACGAAAACCAAATCAATACTAAGCTAACCACAAGCGTAGATTAATCCACCCATCAATCTAGTCAGATCTAAAGTGCACCTCAGTTTGTTGGGTAGCGGCTCGGTGGAGATCCCAATCGTGGCTGTGAGAAACAGGACCTAGTCGGTTGGCACTAGGGCACAAGAGCAACGACGCTCTGGTCCTCGCGTGTGGAGAGGAAGATCCAACGGCTTCGCGTGAGGGCTCGAGGAAGAAGAGATCGTCGTTGTGTGCTGTCCGCGTGAGGGAGAGATCGACGGCTGGGGTCATCGTGACCGGTGGTGGGGAGGAGAAGTCGGCGGCCGTGGCTCGGCGGCTGTGGCTCGAGAGAAGAGAGACCAGCGGTGGAGGCTGTTGTTGGCCGACGAAGAGGCGGCGATGGCACAGCGCCGCTTGCGCGTGCGCGTGCGAGTGGGAGAGGGAGGGAGGAGGGTCGGCGATGTCGCGATGAAGAAGGGGAAGGTTTTCGGTGATTAAGTTATGGCACGGGCGGGTTTTTAAAGAAAAGGAAAAAAGAAAAATATTTAAGGAAATTAAACATTTCCTCGTTTAAATCAGGTAGCTTAAACAGACTTTATCCTGGCCTAATAATTTATCCCCTTAATCTACGTCATACAAGCTCCGAAAAATTTCCCAAAAATTTCTAAAATTTCCTAAAAATTCTAATAAGATTATTTGGCAACTAACCTTATTATTTAAATATTATTTGGGTACCGTATTTTACATTCTCCCCCACTAATAAAATTTGGTCCCCAAATTTCCTGCTCAACTCTGGGATTCTCATCCTAGGGTAGCAACAAACAATATACTCCTATACCATTCCGTCCAAATATTCATGAACAAATTTCTAACCTTAAAGGATGACTCTATGGACTATGGACTCACCCTGCTTCCACTACTCACATACTTGTCTAACCAACTAGTAAATTAAGTATCTTGTTTCACTTTCTTGTATATGCCCAGTACTAATTTTAAAATGTTCTGCTGAAAGTTTACCAGGTCAAATAGAAAGCTACGTTTCATTTAATAGTTCCTAATTAATCCAGAAACATCCGGTTTTGTATAGAACCAAAACATAGCCAAGAATCTTTTAGAACCTCATGGCTCTGTACCCTATTTGTAACTTAACAGAAAAGATAAAAGCTTCCTGGAAGAGGTTCTTCAATATGCAATTCAATTCCATCCAACCAGGCCTGGCTCACTTACAAAGACCAAACAAGAAATTATTAACCGATACTTAAGTCCTAGTTTGTTCTAAGTTTTCATAAGGACACGCAGGAACATCATTAACAGTCAATCTATGCTGCAACTAAAAATTAAATATGAGAAAACTCCATAATTCGGACCCAAGATTGCTATCCAAGATAACCTCATTTGTGAGACATACTTGTTTAATTAACAGCCACAAAAATAATTGGAAAATGATGAAGATCAACTTATTAATTGCAGCTCAATGGAAGAATCCAGTATTAAACATAAGAAGCATAGTAACGGAGCATGTTTCCACCAAACAACCAGTGTATGTTCAAAAATGATGGCATAATGTCAACACTGGTCAGTAGCAACACCAATGAAACCTACGCAGATGTTTCTAAACTACACTTGATGCACTTTTCTCATTAGCATGTTGGCATGGTAACCTATTGTATAGTCCAATTCTATCTGTGTCTTGAAACATCAAAGACTGTATCTAATTACAACTCGATACTACCACTATGATAATGATGTTATGCTTTTCTCTACACAACCAACTATTCGGTTAATTATAATTAACTACCAAAACTATTATATGAAACATTTCCAAATACTTTCCTCTTCCGTACCATGATTATTTACAAACTTAGACATTTTCTTTCTTTCTGCTACTAGAATCTCATTTCTAATTAGTAATATAAATTGGATACCCAATATATTGACGCAAAAAGGCATCCTATCTTCTTATTTATAAACTATAGAACTAAGAACACAATTGGAAAACCACAAATACTATCCACTTCATAACAAGTAATAGCAAAACAAGTAATACTGGTGGTATGGTAATCCATGATCTCTACTAAGGTTTGATGGACCTAAGCAATAACTGACCCAACATGTCATACATGGTACAAACGACTAGATTCGTACACATGATACGAACAGCTAAACAAATATACATGGTATAAGTAATTAGTCAGTACTAATAAATATGTACGAAGACAATATACAAACATACCTCCTATAGTTTGGAGATGTCTTGTCGTTGCCTGGTCCCACAACTCGAAAAATCACATCGAAAAATCAAATCAGAAAAGAAAGACCGAAACACCAAAATAGGCATCGTAAAACTACGCTCTGATACCACTAAATTGGTATCAGATTAACTCGAAAATCCAAAACACTAAAAACAAATCGCAACATCTGAAACATAAAAATAGGCTTCGCAACCTGAGCTCTGATACCACTAAATTGTCACGCCCTCAGAGGGGTCCCTGCCAGAAGAAATTTCGACAGCATATCCCCTGTATGGGTGACAATCTGAAAACATTACTACATACAAAATATACATCAGCCACACTCGGCTGGAATATATGCACAAATAGAAACAACATAACACGCAGTTTAATATACTCAGTCAACTCACTGGACAAAATGAAATAACACATAACCATCATCTATAACCATCAGCCTAAACGGCTGGAACAAAATAGAAACACACACAGCGGAAAACAGAACGATAAATACTCAGCCTACACGGCTGGATGTAAACGCAGCGGAAATCACAAAAAGAAAACAAATGTATGACCGACAAAGTCACTAACTAAATTACCTGCAACCACCAGACTACACTCCAAAATCCATATCGAAGCATATAATACCAAGTTCACAAAACCAAAACATAAATAGCGTTAACAACCAAAACCAGAAAAAGAAACTATCCTTGAGTGTGTCGTGGGACTGACAGCTGGGACTCTCCAAGCATCCATGAATCATCTACTGCTCCCTGGCGAAAGAAAACCAATTTGCGAGGTGGTGAGTACAGGGACTCAGCGGGTATAGAAAGATAGTGTATGAATATAACGTACAACTAGAAAGTGAGCCAAGAGTATACAGTCTCAGAAAGGAAATAGCAGATACCACCATGATGTTAACATAAATGATCATACCTGAAGCCGTATCCTAGGCTAACAATAGAAGGTCAAAGTAGCGCAGATCTGCTACTGCACTGCTACTAACTACAAGGTAGTAGGTAAGGTATATCCACATTACCAATAAATAATCAGTGTCTAAACACCTACAGCGAGTATATAACTCAACATAAGAAAGCATATCAGCATAAGTGGACAACAACAGCAAGAAGCAACGGCAACATAAACATACCACAGCAGCATAAGTAAGCAATAACAATATAAGTAAACAGCAGCAGCCAAAGCAGGCATAATAACAGCGTATGCACGGATGGTCACCCCGCCCACCTCTCTGCACCATGACCCCTGTATGGTCGAGAGGCCGGATCAATGACAACTGTACCACCCAAAGGCCGCCACTCCCGCGAGTGACCGGATGGACAGGTGCTGAGTAGCTAACTAGCTACACAGCGAAGGGGGGTCCCTGCTGCTCGCAACTCCAGCTACCACTACCCACGCGTGGCCGAGTGCGGCACGACAGGACAAGCGGCATCAACTCCAGCTACCACTCTCTCGAGTGGCCGAGGATGCGGCATACATGCAATGACATGATGCGAACAATGCAACAGTCATTATATATATAAGCCGAAACAGATATGGTACATGAAGCCAGCATGCTCAATACGATACATAAGTAAACAACAAACAAAACATACAAGATTGGTATCTAGTATCTGCTAAATGTCATTAATAGCAACAAGAGACTGTATGGATACAAAAACGAATGTCTCGAAGGTTTTGAGTGGAAGTATCAAGCACAGGAAAAATTACGAGTGGAGTCAAGGTAAAGCAGTCATTATCTAAATTAGCTCATGCACTAAGTTCAAAGAACTAAAAGAAACAAAGCAAGAAGTACCCGCCTTAAATGTAGATCGAGCTAAACAATCTCCACGTCGAAGTGCTCGTCTCGAATTACGGCCCTGTAAATCACATAATGTACACTTTAACTATTTGCATATGACATTTACTAGCTAAACTAAATCCCAAACCTAAATAGATATGTCTACTTCCTCTAATCTTTCTAATCGTTGAATCCATTAAATTTGAGAATTAATCTCATTCATAACCCATCACCACTTGTCACAATAACAATCTAATGATTTTCTATTAATGCTCATCAAATTATTGAAATCAACCTACCAACTGATTAACCCAACTCAACCATCATAGAAAATCTGAAATCAAAACCCTACAATATAGAATGCATATCATAACAAGGCTCTACCATACATCAAGTAGCAAATCCTAATCCTAAATTGATTAGGTAACGCCAATTAGTGCAACCTATAAAATAGATCGAATATTACATTTATCTTTAACCAACAGATCAATTCTTTATCCAATTCATCCATCCATTACCTCCAAGATTCCAACCAAGGATCAATTAATCTCTATCAACAACAACAGATTATCAATCTCTAATCTAATAACGAAAACCAAATCAATACTAAGCTAACCACAAGCGTAGATTAATCCACCCATCAATCTAGTCAGATCTAAAGTGCACCTCAATTTGTTGGGTAGCGGCTCGGTGGAGATCCCAATCGTGGCTGTGAGAAACAGGACCTAGTCGGTTGGCACTAGGGCACAAGAGCAACGACGCTCTGGTGCTCGCGTGTGGAGAGGAAGAAGAGATCGCCGTTGTGTGCTGTCCGTGTGAGGGAGAGATCGGCGGCTGGGGTCATCGTGACCGGTGGTGGGGAGGAGAAGTCGGCGGCCGTGGCTCGGCGGCTGTGGCTCGAGAGAAGAGAGACCAGCGGTGGAGGCTGTTGTTGGCCGACGAAGAGGCGGCGATGGCACGGCGCACAGCGCCGCTTGCGCGTGCGCGTGCGAGTGGGAGAGGGAGGGAGGAGGGTCGGCGATGTCGCGATGAAGAAGGGGAAGGTTTTCGGTGATTAAGTTATGGCACGGGCGGGTTTTTATAGAAAAGGAAAAAGAAAAAATATTTAAGGAAATTAAATATTTCCTCGTTTAAATCAGGTAGCTTAAACAGATTTTATCCTGGCCTAATAATTTATCCCCTTAATCTACGTCATACAAGCTCCGAAAAATTCCCCAAAAATTTCTAAAATTTCCTAAAAATTCTAATAAAATTATTTGGCAACTAACCTTATTATTTAAATATTATTTGGGTACCGTATTTTACAATGTTTCTGCTTCTAAGCCAAAAGAAAGAAAGAAGAAAAAGAAACAAGTTGGTTCAGCAAAGAAAGTGAATCGATCTTTAGGGACTGGGCCACATGTAGGTGTGAAGAAGCCGAAGAGCAAGTGCTCCACATGCAAACAGTCTGGACATTAGAAAGTGGGTTGTCCTCGCAGAAAGGAGAACAATAAAGGTATATCTTATTCTCTAGTGGTTGAAACATGTTTAGTGGTGTTATCTATCGGTACCTGGTGTGTAGATACGGGAGCCACTGATCATGTCTGTAATTCATTGCAGGGGTTCCAGGAAACTCGATGACTACATGAAGGGGAGATTACCGTCTACATGGACAATGCTACAAAAGTGGCGGCTGTTGCAGTGGGAGATGTTTATTTATCTTTTGATAGAAATAAAAATTGATTTTGAGAAATTATCTTTATGTACATTGTTTTAGAAAGAACTTGATTTCAGTTTCTAAACTATTTATGGATGGATATTCTATTTCTTTTGATGACAAAGTAGTTGTCAAGAAAAATAGGGTAGTTATCTGTTCTGGTACGTTGGTTGGCAATTTGTATACTCTAAATCCAATAACTCCTACGATACAACAAATGAAAATTAATAACACATCTTCTAATTCTAATAAGAGAAAGCAACCTTTGGAAATCAACCAAATATATCTTTGGCATCTAAGGCTTGGTCATATTAACTTGAGTAGGATTCAAAGGCTAATAGCCGATAGACCTTTAGATTCATTAGTGGTGGAAAATTTTCCAACCTGTGAATCTTGCTTGGAAGGAAAAATGAACAAGAGACATTTTAAGGCCAAGGGGTATAGAGGCAAAGATGTGTTCAAATAGGTTCATTCTGATTTGTACCTAGGACTATCTAGGTAAGAGGTGGTTTCGAATATTTTATCTCTTTTATAGATGACTATTCGAGATACGAGTACATTTACTTGATGCGCCGCAAGTCTGAGTGCTTTGATAAGTTTAAAGAATACAATGCTGATGTGGAGAAACGTCATGGTAAAGGTATCAAGACACTACGGTCTGATCATGGTGGTGAGTACCTCTTAGGAGAGTTTACGAGTTACTTATCAGAGGTCGGGATTCAATCCCAATTGTCTACACCTGGTACACCCCAACAGAATGGTGTGGCAGAATGAAAGAATAAGACTCTTATGGAAATGCTTAGATCAATGATGAGTTATTCAGAATTACCAAATTCGTTTTGGGGATATGCTCTGGAAATGATAGTGTACATTCTGAACTTGGTGCCTTCTAAGTCAGTAACTTCTACTCCCACAGAATTATGGAATGGGCGTAAGCCTAGTCTGAAACATATTCGAATTTGGGGTAGTCTAACACATGTGCTGAAGGGAGATGCTGATAAGTTGGAATCACGTACAGAAGTTCGCTTGTTTGTGGGTTATCCTAAAGGGACGAAAGGTGGTTTATTTTATAGTCCTAAAGATCAGAAAGTCATTGTTAGCACCAATGCTCGATTTTTAGAAGAGGACTATGTAATGAACCACAAGCCCATGAGTAAAATTATTCTTGAGGAAATAAGAGAAGATACGTCTACTTTAGTACCAACGGTACAAGATGAGATACCATAAGAAACTGCAACACGTGTCACAAATGATGCACAATTACAAGTAGTGTCTCATCGTAGTGGGAGGGTTGTTAGGCAACCTGATAGATTCATGTTTTTGGGAGAATCTTTGAACTTGATCTCTGGTGAACATGAACCTGATCCCTGGACATATGATGAAGCACTCCAAGATAAAGATGCAACATCTTGGCAAAATGCAATGAACTCTGAAATAGAATCTATGTACTCTAATCAGGTCTGGGAGCTTATAGAACCACCAAATGGTGTAAAAATCATTAGATGTAAATGGGTCTACAAAAGAAAAAGAGGGACAGGTGGGAAGGTGGAATCCTTCAAAGCAAGGCTTGTTGCCAAAGGGTATACTCAGAAAGAGAGAATCGATTATGAGGAAACATTTTCGCTGGTAGTCATGCTTAAGTCTATCCAGATTCTTTTATCTATTGCCGCTCATATGGATTATAAGATTTGGTAAATTGATGTCAAGACAGCTTTCCTTAATGGAAATCTTGAAGAAAATATCCATATGAAGCAACCAGAGGGATTCATTGCGAAGGGCAAAGAGCATCTTGTATGTAAGCTCAATCGGTCTATCTATGGACTAAAGCAAGCTTCGAGATCTTGGAACATCCAGTTTAATGAAGTGATCCAGTCTTATGAATTTATTCAGTGTCCGAATAAGTCTTGTGTATACAAGAAGAGTGACGAAAACGTGGTGGTATTTCTTTTACTATACGTAGATGACATTTTACTCATTGGCAACAATGTCAAAGTGTTGTCAGACATAAGGGTATGGTTGTTCGAGCAGTTTGATATGAAGGATTTGGGAGAATGTGGATGTATTCTTGGGATCAAAGTAATAAGGGATCGCAAGAAAAGAATGTTGTGCTTATCCCAAGCTTCATACATCGATACTATTCTAGCTCGTTTTAGCATGCAAAACTCCAAGAAAGGTTTTCTACCTTTTTAGCATGGAGTACCTTTATCTAAAGATATGTCTCCCAAAACATCAAAGGAAATAGAGGACATGAAGGCAGTTCTTTATGCTTCGGCTGTAGGAAGCCTAATGTATACGATGCTATGTATGAGACCGGATTTCTGTTTTACCATGGGCAGGGTTAGCAGATATCAAAGTAACTCAGGACAAAGACATTGGACTGTCGTAAAGCATATATTGAAGTACCTAAAAAGGACTAGAGATTATATGCTAGTTTACCAGGCAGATGATTTGCTCCTTGTGGGTTACACTGATTCGGACTTCTAATCAAATATGGACAATAGTAAGTCAACCTCAGGGTATGTGTTTACTTTAGGAGGTGGAGCCATAGTATGGAGGAGTGTTAAGCAGAAATACGTTTCGAACTTCACCATGGAAGCTGAGTATGTGGCAGCCTCTGAGGCAGCCAAAGAAGCTGTATGCTGAGAAACTTCTTGATGGACTTAGATGTGATTCCTGGTTTGCCCAAAATTATCACAATTTATTGTGATAATAGTGGTGCAGTAGCAAACTCAAAGGAACCATGAGTCCATAAGGCAAGTAAACACATTGAGCGCAAGTACCACTTGATATGAGAATCATAAAACGAGGAGAAGTTGTTGTCGCCAAGATTACATCAGAAAATAACCTGACAGATTCTTTCACTAAGGCCCTTCCGGCGAGAGCTTTTGATGGGTATGTTGAGGGGATGGGGATCAGATGTATGACAACATATATGGCAACATAGTCTTTTAGTATAAGTGGGAGATTGTTAGAATGTATACTAAAAGCCTAGTTTTTTGTATAAACATTTATTTTGAAATGAGAATCACATTGATCAAATGTCTGCATTTAGTTAAATGTAGTTGTCCATTTAATTTATATTGTAGATAACATGGTGTGTGGTATCATACAGAAGATCATGTTATCAGTTCCTTATAAATTATATATAGAAGCTCACAACTAAGATGGATTGGGACAAACCATTGGAATGGTTGTAGTGTAATTTGGTACTAATTTATCTTGACTATAAAATTACACTAGTACACTATGTGTGTATAGAACAAGACCATTTGAGGTTGTTCCTTTTATACTGACTGCATAAAAGAAAGGAACCTCTGTTATTATGGATATGCGTACTCTTAATCTCGATATAATAACAAGCACATGTACTTAGTATTTATTTCTTTAATTTATCAAAGGGTGAGATTTATTCGTTAAATCAATAAGCCCGATAAGTTGAGAAATAATATTATTTATATGGTGTGTTGTTGATTATAGAAGGAAACTGTGTCCTATTTATTAGGATGATAATGTCCCCTTGAGGAGTTTTTAAGGATTGTCATGTAAACCCTGCAGGTAGACTTAGTTCCGACATAACAATGAAGTTGAGTGGTACTACTCTTGGAGCTAGATATTAATTAAGTGAGTTGTCAGTAACTCATTTAATTAATGGGCATTCGATATCTTAAACACAGGGAGATTAACATACTCATGATAAGGAGTCCATAATGTAATATGGGATTGCTGCAGTAGTTAAATAATAACTCTTTAGTGGTAGGAGTTATTATTGATGAACTTGAGTTGGGTGTTTGGGTCGAACACAGGAAGCTCAAGCTCATCAGGAGGCCAAAACAAATTTCTCCTCTAGGTCCCTGTTGTAGCCTCTATGTATAAAGTCTCGTATCCACCCAAGTCATCCTTATGGCTGACCACATCCTTGCTTGGTGCCCAAGCAAGGGGCCGACCATCCCTTGCTTGGTACCCAAGCAAGGGCCCGACCACCCCTTGCTTGGTACCCAAGCAAGGGGACAAACAAGATGGGTTTAAAAGTGGATTTTTAATTTTTTTAAATCTTTCTTTTTTAGTCATCTACAATGTAAAAGAGAGATTTTAAATTTTAAAAACTTTTCTTTTTTGAAGTCATCCACATGGTTTTAAAAAAATCTTTCCTTTTGTAGGCATCTACAATAGTTTAAAAGAGAGATTTTATTTTTGTTAAAACTTTTCTTTTTGTAACCATGATTTAAAAGAGAGGTTTTAATTTTAAAAATCTTTCCTTTTTGTAGCCATCTACACTGTTTAAAAGATGGATTTTTAATTTCAAAACTTTCCTTTTGTAGCCATCTACAATAGAAAATTTAAAAGAGAGATTTTAATTGTTGTTAAAATCTTTCCTTTTTAGCCATTACCAAGGATTATAAAAGAGGATAGATGGTGTCTTAGAGGCAATAATCATCTACACAATTTCTATTCCTCTTCTATTCTCCTTATGGACGACCCCCTCATATTCTTATTTTCCCCTTGCTTTCTCACCTAAGGCCGGCGACATCAAGAGGCTTCAACCATCTTATGGCCGGCGTGTTGCAAAGAAGAAAGAAGAACAAGAGATGGTGTTCCTAGCTTTGATCCCTTGGTGGCCAAAAGTCTTGGAAGAAAGAAGGACTTGGGTGGTTTTTGCGTCTTGGTAGATCATCGCCCACATGACGTCCAAGAGAAGGAGAGGAATGCAGCAGAAGATCAAGAGGTCTTTAAGTTACAAAGAAAGGTATAACTAGTTAATTGTTTCCGTTGTGTACTAGTTTATTTTTCCTTTGTATGAATCCTGAAGTACCAACACAAGAGGCTAGTGATCTTGTGCTTTGATTGAGGTCTCTGTAGTTTAACCTAGGTTTACTGTAAGGAGTTTAAATATTCAATTTCCTTGAAAGACTTTGACTAGGAAGTGGTGGATGATCCCATACCCCAGAAGGTCGAGTGCCTCGCCAACGACCTAGAAGTCAATCCTTGAAATAGATATTTAATCAACTTCTATAATATGGTTTAACTTCTGATGAACACATGGGTTGAACTTGGATTAATAATGTTAAGTTTCGTTTGCAATCCAAGTTTAACTTCTGAAAAGCACATGGGTTGCTAGGAAAAGTTCTGTGCTTGTACAAATTTTTGTACAGGGGAAACAGAACGAAATTTCGAGTAGCGCCAACAGATAAGACAACACGATGTTGCATTCTACTAAACTAGCTGACAAGTGATGAGCCAATTAACTGACACCCACCACTTGTACTTTTACGGTCTAGTTTACAGTCAGTATAGTCTGAGTC
Organism: Zingiber officinale; assembly: GCF_018446385.1. Classification (NCBI taxonomy): domain Eukaryota; kingdom Viridiplantae; phylum Streptophyta; class Magnoliopsida; order Zingiberales; family Zingiberaceae; genus Zingiber; species Zingiber officinale. The sequence goes on from NC_055993.1 coordinate 68,179,810, forward strand.
AGAATAACCAATAAGTTTAAAATTGGTTGTTCTAGGATACCAAATTCTTACATTTGAAGTTCCTTTTAGATATTTGAAATTTTTTTTACGTTAGTTAAGTGAGATTCTATAGCACATGTTTGGTATCTAGCACACATACTAATTATAAATAAAATGTCAGGTCGACTTGCAGTCAAGTATATAAGGCTACCTATGACACTTCTATAGTATTTTAGGTCAACTGGTTTTCCATTTTTGTCATTATCTAAAATTGTGTTAGTTTTCATTGGAGTTTTTATTTTCTTTGGTGTTTTCCATTCCAATTTTTTTAAGTAATCCCTTAATTTATTTTTATTGGTAGACATAATTTCCTTCATTAGTTTGTTTAATTTGTAAACCTAAAAAATAAGTTAGTTTATCTACTAAGCTCATTTCAAATTCTTGTTCCATTAAGGTTATGAATTCTTGTAAGAATTCTGAATTAGTTGAACCAAAGATTATGCCATCTACATATACTTGGACTATAAATATATCTTGTTTGATTGACTTTACAAATAAGGTTGCATCAATTTATCCTTGACTGAACCCTTTGGAAATAAGGTAGGAGGTTAACCGCTCATACCAGACACTAGGTGCTTGTTTAAGACTGTATAAGGCCTTTTTAAGATTAAAGTCATAGGTAGGATGATCTAGACTCTCAAATCCAGGTGGTTGACCTACATATACTTCTTCTTTTATTATCCCATTTAAAAAGGCGGATTTAATATTGATTTGATAAAGTTTAAAACCTTTATAGGTTGCATAGCTAAGTAGCATTCTAATAGATTCAAGTCTAGCTACTGGAGCATAGGTTTCACCATAGTCAAGTCCCTCGACTTGACTAAACCCTTTAGCCACTAGTCTAGCCTTATTTCTAAAAATTTCCCCATTTTCACTTAGTTTATTTCTGAAAACCCATTTTGTTTCTATTACCTTCTTATTGTTAGGTGGTGGTACTAAGTCCCACACTTCATTTCTTTTAAATTGAGCTAGTTCTTCCTGCATAGCTATGATCTAGTCTGAGTCAAGTAAGGATTCTTCTATCATTTTGGATTCAATTTTTTAGATCAAGGATATTTGACTTAAATTTCTAAAGGATGACCTAGTCTAAACTCTTAGGTATGGGTCACCAATTATTTGGTCAATTGGATGATTTGGGTTTACTCTTATGGTTCTAGTAGGTTCATTTAGTTGAGGTTGATATTTTTCTTCGTGACTTAGGTTTTCATTTACACTCCCTTGACTAGTGGTACCTCGAACAAATTCGATTGTTTGATTCTAGGTTTGTTTTAGATTTTGGTTAGATTCTTCAAATTTTACATTTGAGGTTCCTTCAATTCTTAGTGTAACTTTGTTATATACTCTATAACCTCTATTGTTTAGTGAGTAGCCTACAAAGATTCCATTTTATATTTTTGAGGTAAATTTTTCTAAGTATTCTCTTGTATTTAATATATAGACTGGGCATCCAAATACTTTAAAGTATTTAATATTAGGTTGTTTATTATAGTAGAGTTCAAATGATGTCTTATTATGAGTTTTATTTATAGTGGTCCTATTTTATACATAGCATGTTGTGCTAACAGCTTCTGTCTAAAATTATTTTGGCAGGTTATATTCATTTAGCATTGTTCTAGAGGCTTCAATAGAATTTTGTTCTTTCTTTCTACTATTCCATTTTGTTGGAGTGTTTTAGGGCATGAATATTCGTGATGATAACCATTTTCAAGGCAGAATTGATTAAAGTTATGATTTCTAAATTCACCTCCGTTGCCACTTCTGATTCTTTTAATTTCTTTTGTCCTTTTAATTTTCAATTTATTTGTAAAAATTACTAAATATTTCAAATGTTTTTTCCTCATTTTTTAAGAATTTTACCTAGGTAAATCTAAAGTAATAATCTATTATTACTAGGTCATATAGACTTCTATTTATTGATTTTATCCCATGGGAGTCAACTAGGTCTAAGTGTAATAGTTCTAGTATTGAATTTGTTTAAAGTTGATTAGTTGATTTGTGAGTAGACTTTGTTTATTTTTCTTGTTGACAGACATTACAAATTGTTGAGTCCAAGTTAAGTAATTTTGGTAAGGCTCTAACTAATCTATTTAATTTACTTAGATTTCTAAAGTTTGTGTGTGACATTCTTCTATGACATAACCAAGTTTTTTCCTTTTGTGTTAAGTAACACTTGAGTGAGGAAGTGGTTAGGTTAATTGCATGGATATTATCTTTTCTAAACCCTTTTAGACTTATAGAAGGATTATCTAAGCGCTTAATTAGGTATTCAAAGGATAAGAACCTAACCTTATATTCAGAATCACACAATTCACTGATGCTAAGAAGGTTGTATTTGAAATTTTCAACAAGTAATACTTTCTTAATAATAAAATCAGTTTTAAGTTCAATATTACCTACCCCAATTGCCTTGAGTTTATCATTGTTTCCAAAGGTAATTGTTTCTAAGCTTTTATATATTAACTGAGTGAACTTGGTGTGATCCTCCATCATGTGTTTGGAGCAACCATTGTTTAATATCCATTTGGTTTCCTATAATAGGTAGAAGTTAATATCAATTTAGATTGGAACTTACTTTTAAGTTTAATTTTTAATTTTTGGTTTTAAGTTTTAAGTTTAATTTTAAATTTTAAATTTTAATTTTAAGTTTAAATTTTTTATTTTAAGTTAAATTTTAAATTTTTATTTTTATTTTTTTATTTTATATTTAATTTTAAGTTAAATTTTAAATTTAATTTTTAACTTTAAGTTTAAGTTTAAGTTTAATTTTTATTTTTATTTTTAATTTTAAGGTTAATTTTTATTTTTATTTTTAAGTTTAATTTTAAATTTTAAATTTATTTTTTAATTTTTAATTTTAATTTAAAATTTAAAATTTAAAATTTTAAGTTTAATTTTTAATTTTTAATTTTTTATTTTAAGGTTAATTTTTTATTTTATTTTTAAGGTTAATTTTTAATTTTTTAGTTATCTCACCCGATCTATATTTTTAATTAGGGAACCCTATGATTTTGTGAGATGAATTAAGTTCAATTTTAGGGTTGAGTTTAACTTTGTGTTAGATTCAGGTTTAGCTTTGAGTTCAACAAACAACCATTCTTTGGATAAATTTCTGGGCTATGGTGAGTCACTTGGACATCATTAGAGTAACCATGCCTTCGAGGTCTTCCAAATAGTTCTATCTATTGAACTTAATACAAAATCTTGGTCTAACTAGTTAGGATTCATAAGGAGTAGCTTTAGTTAGTTCCACTAAGCTAAATGCACCAGGTTGAAGTCATATCTTCCTAGACATGCATAGACATAGTTTTCCTAACCTATTATCATCCAAAACTTCACCAGTACTTTTGTCAAGTTAAACTGTTGTTCTTATTTAGACTATTCCTAATTACCCTGCCGAGTAAGTTATTATTTTGGAGGTGCCAACTAATTTAGAGTCTCCCCTTAAATTATTGAACATTTTGAGTTTAAGTTTTGGGTTTATGTCGATTACTTTTATAATCATAAGATATTTGATTATAATTTTTGTTTATATTATATTTATTTAAGTTAGGTTTAAATAATTTAGGGTTTTTCTTTTGTTTCATTTTTGAAGATTTAATTTTAGAGATTAAGGGAGAGTCTTTTGATTTATATAATAAATTTTATCTTTAGGTATGTAATATTGATTGAGTGTTACTTGCGTGGTTAGACATGCTTTCGGAACCCAAGCTTTTCTTTGATTTGTATTTTGGTTAACTAAAGATATAAAGGATTTGTTGGTCGAGCTGGGCATATATCCGAGTCCGGTCTTGTTGTACACAACTCTTTATGATCCAAATATCATGTTGAGATACTTGGATCTAGTTATGAATTTTTCAAGTAATTCCTTTAGTTTAACTATTTTATTTTTCAATATGAAATTATCCTCCTCAAGGTTTACAGCTTAAGTTAGGATTTCAGTTTGAATTGGTTCAGTTGTTGAGTTCAATTTTAATTGTTCCTTAAGTTTATCATTTTCTTTTGTGAGTTTATTTATTTGATTTTCATAAGTAGTTAATTTCCTATTCAAGCATGCAATGATTTTAAAGAACTTTTTATTTAAACTAAAATATACCTCATCAGAACTTTCGGAAACAAGTGCAGACTCGTGGCTCGATTCAGATTCAGACTCGTCTTCCAATTCACTCTCCGATTCTGGATCATGCGCCATTAGTGCGAGGTAGTTGGAGTGCTTCGGTTCTCTGCCATCTGATTCATCTCCAGACGATTCACCCCACATTGCTTTGAGCACCTTCTTCTTTTTCAGATTCGGGCAGTCGATCTTGTAATACCCCTTCTTGTTGTATCTGAAGCAGGTCACATTCTTGGTGGCAAAAGGTGAATATGCTCGCCCCCAACACCCCTGCCAACCCGTCCCAGGGCCAACACAAAGGAGGTAAATCACAGGTGGCTACTAGCCTTTGGAATAGTAATTAACATATAAGGGAAACATTTATCTCGGCTTTACCGAGATTCGAACCCCAAACCTCATGGTGGCAACACCTTATATGCTAGCCACTAGATTGTCCCAGGGGGCCGATCGATTTCTCTTTCACCTCTTCTCTTTTAGCCACATTCTTATTGTTAGAGTTGGAGGTGGAGTTGATCTTCTGCAAATCCTTGCTAGTGAAGTTCTTCTTTCTCCTGATAAACATTTTTCTTACCAAGTTCACCAGATATTTTTCATCATCTGAGTCTAGATCAGACTCGTCTTCAGGTTCCGGCTTAGATTTGGACTTGTCTTTTGATGATCCTACAATAAGAGCAAGACCTTTCTCGGATTTGGTGTTAGTCTGTTCATGCAATTCTAGTTCACAGAATAATTCATCTAGTTTTAACTTTGACAAGTTCCTTGAAATCTTATAGGCATCCACGATGGATGCCCACAGTGTATTTCGAGGAAATGCGTTTAAGGCATACCTTATCAGGTCTCGATTTTCTAATCGGTGGCCAATTGTGTGGAGTCCTTTAAGGATGTCCTTTATCCTCGTGTGCAGTTGACTGACAGTCTCACCTTCTTGCATTTTTACATTAAGTAATTTATTTAAAAGTAAATCTCTCTTTGTTACCTTAGCGTCGCTGGTCCCCTCGTGCAGTTCTATTAGCTTGTCCTAAAGTTCCTTTGCGTTTTCATGTGGGATGACACGGTTCAACTCTTCTTTTGTTAGCCCGCACTGAATTGTGTTGAGAGCTTTGAAGTTGATCTGTGCCTTTTTCTTCATTTCTAGATTTCAATGTTTTGGATACATTGGGATTCCGATGTTATCGACTGGAGCCTTGTAACATCTGGTGATGTTGAACCACTGGTCGAAGTCGGTCTTCATATATGCTTCCATCCGCTTCTTCTAGTATGTGAAGTCATCATCGTTGAATAGGGGAGGACAGACGGTGTTGTACCCTTCAAGTTGTGTCATTTGACAACTGTAGAAGAAAAACTAAAATGAGGTACCAAGACTTGGTCTTGGATTAGTAGTGTTTGAGATATATTTAAAATGATTCAAATGGAATGCAAAAAAATAAAGCAAAAAAAAATCTAAAAACGATTCTCCCGGCTTGATTCGTGGTTGCATCAATTCAGAGCATAACTTGCTCTGATACCACTTGTTAGATCGATTACGCACGTGAGAAGGGGGGAGGTGAATCACGTGGTTTTCAAAAATTCTCTTTTTAATGTTTTTTATAAAATAGAGTGTGAATGCAGCGAAAAAGGAAAACATGAAAAAGTTGACACAAGCGGTTTACTTGGTTCGGAACCTTCGGCGACTCCTACTCCAAGACCTAGATCCCGCAGACCTATCAATGGGTAATTCATTTTGAACCTCTTTCGATACCTTTGAAAGAGGGAATCGAAATACAAGGAAAGTTAGAACAAGTGCAACACTCTGCACTTGTCCTTTTTGTAGTATTTAATTACACGAAAAAAATTTACCGACACTTTGGGGATCGAAGTTGGAGCGCTCGTGTTGATGTCAGTTGCCGACCATGATTAGAAGTCCTCAGATTAGTCGTCGGGCGCATCAGCTTTACAGAAGAGTCGTAGTAGGAGCCCAGAGCAAACAACTCGTATAGTAGTTCTTGTTGGTTGCTTGGTCAAGCTTGCCTTATATAGGCTGTAGAAGGTGTCTTCCAAAGCCATGGAAGGCGCCTCCAATGAGGCAAGTTTGATCCCGAACCGTCCAACACTTATCTGCTGCGACCCCAAAATTTATCTTGTAGAAGACGCCTTCTATAGCCATGGAAGGCACCTTCCATGAACAGTAGGAAGGCGCCTTCACTGCTTCAAGGCACCTTTGGACACTGTTCATCCGAAGGTAATTTTCTTCCCTGCAAAACTATATTAGTCCAGAAATACCTTGCAAAACAAGTATTAGGATAATTTAATAATAATGCAGAGTAGTAATTGGTTCCTGTTCTCCCAGGACCAGGAACTAGTCAAAGTCTCAGCTTAGGGATCCCAAATGGACCTAAACTGGACCGGCGCCTATTATTCCTCCAACCGGGACGCACCCTCACTTTGTCACTCTCCTCCAGTGACTTACCTTAACTTAGTAGTTTACCAGACATCCGATCAGCCTGTTGACCTGTCTGGACTTCGTGCCAACTATCCGGTCGACCCATTGACCTAGTTGGACTTCGTACCAGCTATCCGGTTGGCCCGTCAATCTACCTGGATTTTATACCAGCTATTTGGTTGGCCTGTTGACCTAGCTGGATTTAGTATCAGCTGTTTGGTTGGCCCATCGACCTAGCTGGATTTCGTATCAACTATCCGGTCGACCCATTGACCTAGCTGGATTTCATACCAGCTATCCGGTCGGCTCGTCGACCTAGCTAGATTTCTTGCACACTCAATCAAGTGGTTAGATCATGACATAATCTAACTTAACTTACTTGTCATTTATCAAAACCCGGGTTAAACCGTTAGTGCGAACCGTACCAGCAATGGTAGCGCGTATTGTCACCCGTAGATAGTGACATTTATGTGCTCTTATTGCCCACTGGACTAGTTGGTGGTAGCGTGTATTGTCACCCGCAGTTAGTAGCTGAGGAACTAGATAGTTATCTCATCCTATCTACCCACTGGATAAGATCGTGGTAGCGTGTATTATCGCCCGTAGATAGTGGATACCATGACTGCTCACGAGACTCATTCGTGGTAGCATGTTATTACGTGCAGTCAGGACTTGTTAATATGTTTTTTATATGCTTGTTATATGTTGAGTTTATGCAGGTGATTTTTGGGATGTACTATATGTACTCCTGATTTAATGGCTATACTTGGTGGAGTAGGTATGTGAAGGATTTCTTTGTTAGTTATAGTTTGTTTAGTAGATGATTTTATATTGATGCTCTTACTTTTATAATAAGTATTATTATCTGAGACTGCATCCTTTGATCCTCTTATGTATAATATCATGCACTATCTTCTTATATCCGCTGAGTATTTTATACTCACTACCCATTATTTTTCTTTGACCTTTCAGGTAGTAGATAGAGGATGTGTATGTCGCTCAGAGGTCCTAGCTGCCAGTCCCACTCGAGTTGGATTCATCCTTTGCGAGCTGTTTGATTTATTTTTCTATTGCCTTTGTTTATGGTTATATTTCCTAGTTAAACTTTTGAGTTTCATTATAATTGTTTAACTATTTAGTTTAGTATGATTACATGTACATTCATGCATATACGCATTAGTTGTTATGAGTTGTGTTTTTTATATTCCATCGATGTTTATTTTGCTTGATCTGAGTTCGATGTCATATTTCTTATATTGTCACTAGGGGGTACTGTCCGATTTGACAGATTAGTATACGCTCGGGGCGTGACACGACCATGCTCAGGGGGTATGATCGTGGCATAATTTATGTTGGAAATAAGGCACGTTTGTGCCCATGAGGCATGCCGGTGGAATAGAAGCCATAGATGAAAAATGCATGGATGTTTTTATGTAAAATACCGGAAAAATGATGAATAATAATAAGGGAATTTTTTGGAATTTTTGAAAAATTTTTGAGAATTTTTCGGAGCTCGTATGTGTTGGACGGTGCGGCCGGGTAGAAGGGGGGGTTGAATAGCCCTGAAAAATCAAACACAACCCTTTCTCGTACGATTAAGCAAACACATAAAAAATAGATTAAACAGAAAATAAAGCATAAAAATGAGGCACCGAATTTGACTTGGTTACAACCGGGGAGGTTGTTAATCCAAGGATGAAGATCGCACTAAGAGCTCCTTCAGGCGGAGAAGCCTCGTTTACAGCAGTGTAAGCACAGAAAGACAGAAGCTAATCTAAACAGTGGAAGCACACAAGTGTTGTTTACAATTTCTGAACTGATGAAGAGCTTCTGGACCAAGGCTATATTTATAGCCTTGGTCGGGGCGCCTGGAAGGGTTCCGGGCGCCCTGGGGGGATAAAGTTTTATCCCCCAACGTTCAGATCGCGTAAATCGCGATCTTGGTCAAAATCAGGGTCCGGGCGCCCGGAAGCATTCCGGGCGCCCCGGACAGCTCCGGGCGCCCGGATTGGTTCCGGGAACACTTCTCCGTTAAGTCCCCGTCTCGGTCCGGGTCTTCTGCTCCGGATCCGCTTGATTGGGTGATCTCTGACATCCGGAATAGGGCTCACCCGAACCCATCTTCCGGTCTTCTCGAGCGTGCTTCCCTCCGGCTTCTCGTCCCTCGGAATTGCCGCGTGTCCCTTCTCGTCCACCAGCGTACTCATCCGCAGACTTCGTCCCTCGATCGCACCCCGTGCCGACCTTCGCGCTAGCTGCGTCTCTTGCTCCCCGAGCAATCTTCCGCTCCGGCTTTCGTACCTCGGAACCATCGCACGCACTTCCTTCTCGTCCGCCGGTGTACTCTTCCGCAGCGCCTCGTCCCTCGGACGCACCGCGTGCCGTCCTTCTCGCTAGCTGCGTCTTCCGCTCGAGTACCTGTGCTCCTAAGCTCCTGCACACTTAGACACAAGGTAAGAAAACAACAGAACCTAACTTAACTTGTTGATCACACCAAAACCAACCTTGGGGTTCCAACAGTATGGATGAGCTTGCGGGGATAAAATTGGGCCCCGGGAAAGCCTATTTAGGCTACCCATCTAAATGAGGAAAAGTTATGTTTTCCTTTTTCTTTTATTTTTCTTTTCCTCACCGTGCCCGAGCCTGAGCCCTCTCACGCGAGGTCTCTCAGCCCTAACCGCACGCGCACGCTGCGGTTTCCTCCTCGCCGAGCATACAAATCCCTCAGCCACTTCTTCTCCTCACTTCTTCTAGTCGCCTCTGCCGATTCTCCCTTCTAAATCCTCCCGAGCCCTTCGTCCTCCACCAGATGGCGTCGCTTTCTTCGCGTACAAGCCCTCGGCCGAGGAAGCCCTAGCGTCACTTCTCGCGACGCCGGCCAAAGTTCTGCTACCCTATCTCCTCCTCTCTTCTGGTAGAGTATCGTAGACCTTTCCTTCCCCTCGCGTCGTCCCGGTTGCAACGGTCGACACTGGTTGGAAGCCGCCGATCACCTCACTGTGGTCACACCTCTCGTGCCTTGCCTTCTCCATAGAGAAGACAGATTCAAGGACAGAGAGTTCTATGCCCTGGCTGTCGCCCACAGGTCTTTGGTTCCAACCGGTTGTTACTATCTACTGTCGAAGATGAAAAGAATTGGGGTAAGACATGTAGGAATATAATTTCCAATTTTTGTGCTTAGTGGGTTAATTGGTCACTGTGGTGATTTCTTGGTTTCTAGCAGCAATTAACCTTTGCTGGCAGCAACAAACCTTGTGTGGAGCAACAATCAAGGCTGTGAATTGAGGTAAGGTTTAGGGTTTTGATCTTCGTTGTAGATGATTGCTAGTTGTGTTAGCAATAATTGTTAACTTAGGTTTAGAATTAATCTAATGGTGTAATTAGGGTTAATGAAGCTAACCCTAGATGGTTGGTGGATTAGGAATTTGTTTAGCTATTTGGTTATAATTAACTTAGCTAAACTGTACGATTTACTACAGGACTTTGACGCGAGACGAGTATCTCGACGTCGGATTTGGACCGGATACGATCCTTCCTATTGGAGGCGGGTACTTTGACTTTATGTCATTTGATATGCATAGTAATGTTTTTAACAAATAGTAATGATTGTGTTTCTTATTTGCTTCGGTTGGTCACTACCTGATATGTTACATGCTTGTTTGTTTACTTGTTATGCGCTTCATGTTAGTACCTACCTGATTATATATGCTTATAGGGGTAGTGACACAACCATGTTATTTATTATGTTCAGGACCTAGGGTTTTTGATACCTTATCTGATCTGTGTACCTTTGATTTGGTTTATTGTCCTATGATACACATTTTATATATATATATGGATATTGCTATGCTGTTCAGGATATTGCCATGTTTAGTGTCATGCATCATCTCGCATGATTGCATGTTGTGCGATAGTCTGCTCCATTATTGTCGAGCACATCGCCAGTTACATGGATCTGCACACACCACCACTCATAGGTTAGTGGTATATCAGACAGGTGTGTGGCAGTTCTTCTGTTTGGCTCTGCTGGTCTGGTGACTCAGCGTAGTAGCCAGCAAACAGTTCTGCTATGTTAGGCTCCGCTGCTTTAGTGTAGCAGCGTGGTAGCCGGCAGATGGTTGGACTTTGTTTGACTCCGTTGGTCCGCTGATGGGTAGTGCGACGCAGCGTGGTAGCCGGCAGAGATTCCTCCCCGTTATTGTGTACCGGGAGATGAGAGCATTGAGCTCCCCCATTTATGATTTGGGGTAGGAGGATAGGTGTACTCCGACAGCATCCCGCTCACTCGATCACTCATCAGGAGCAGTGATGGCAGAGTGCACGGTTGTCACAACCCTACCCACTCGGTCTCACCATTGTGTGTGAGATTGCTGACTGACGTCAGGGGTGACCATGTCATTGACATCATATGCATTTATGCATTTTCTGATTGTGTTTGCTACACTTATATGTTGCATTTGGATGGATGCATATGTTTGACATGCATACAGGATTTTGATACCTCTCAGTCTGACGACCCTGTTATACTTATACCTTGGTCCTGGTTAGTACAGTTTTCTCCTGCTTGTTTCAGTTGCATTTATCCTTCTTGTATCAGGAGACTACACGCATGATTAGTGCTGGTTGTTATTTTCTTTATTATGCATATCAGTTGTTACCCGCTGAGTGTTGGACTCACATCCTCCTCCGTTGCTATTTTCAGGTTGATGCTGTCCGGAGAGTTCCAGTCGCTAGTTCCCTGCAGTCCACAAGGACGTTTGTTGGTCTTTTGGGTTTTCTTTATTAGACTATGGTTATACTTGTTTTGTTTTGATACTTTGAATCTTGTATGAATTTTTATTTGTCGATGGATTTGGTTTGGATATGTTCTGCTACATGCCTGCCTGGATGACAGAAGAGGTAAGTTCGTTGTGATTTGTGTTTTATGAGTGTAGTGGAGTAGGACATTGGTTTTGTGCTTTATGAGTGTAGTTGAGTAGGGTTGTTTTTGAGTCTTCTTATCACTGTTTTAGTTTGTTAACTATTAAACTGCGTGGATGTCTATGTGTTGTGTTTTTAATTATTATTATTATTCCGGTCGTGTTGGTCGATGTGTATGTGGCCCTGGAGGTAATGTATTAAGTTTCAGCTTGTCACCTGTATAGGGGAGATGCTGCCGGAATTTCCTCTGACAGAGACTCCTTTATGGCGTGACAGTTCTTATGAGGCACGGTCGTGGCATAGGAGCCACTGGTAGAAAGACACGAATGTACCTTTTAGACACGGTCCGGGAATAGGAGTCTCTAGAATGAAGCCACGACCATGCCTCTAAGCCATGACCATGGTATAGTATTAGCTGCTCTAAAGTTGTAGGGCAAGAACGTGCTTGGGAGGCATGACTGGGTCATAATCACAATTGTAGAAAAGGCATGGTCGTGCCTCTTGGGCACGACCAGACCATAGAGTATGCTACCGGTTCCGATTTTGAAAGACACAACCGTGTGCTTGTGAGGCATGGTCATATGTGATGCTCAAGTCATCTCTAACATCTGATTTACTTCATTTTGTTCTAAAATGAGTTTTGTCAATCAAAATACGAAGATAGCAAATCTCCGAACTAAAAGAATGGAAGTGTGAGATAATAATGGTGACAAAAAGGTGATTCGCTCGCCCCAACACCTCGATCAACCCATCCTTAGGACAACACGGAAGTATGAGATAATAATGATATAGGGTGCGATAAATGTAGATCATGCTCATAAAATACAAGTAGATGTGCGATAAACAATACTAAAAATATGCATAATTTAATCACATCACACCCCAGACTTAAACTTTTGCTTGTCCTTAAATAAAAACCTGCAATCTAGACCATTCGGTGAAATAGTGCATTATAATCCTCAGTGACTCAATTTAATTCTATCATATGGTTTCATTGGTGAGCATGACATAAAAATTATTTGAGTATGACCTAAGAAATAATTCTCCGTGCTCGGTGCAATAAGTGACCTAAAATTTTCAAGTGTTAATCTCCAAGTCTAATCAAATGATCATCTAACTGTGTTCCTTATGCCTCCAGTGATAGATACTTACCCGTCACACACATGGCTTATCCCTGTCAAACTATATAAGGTCTCAAAAGATTGCTCAGAATCAAGAGAAACATGATATTTATTTTTCCAGTAATTTAATTCGATATCAAAGGGATAACTTGTTAGTTTTCACGTACGATAACTATTTTTTATTCCTTATTCTCTATTTTTTCCCTTTTTGCTAAGTGATTGCAAAGTGCAACATAATTTTTTTGTGTTTACAAGATGTAGCACTATACAAAATATAGGGATATTAATTTTTTCAAATGAGTTAACATGATTTAAATTTGTCCAGTAACTAAAATATAATTGAGAGGTCACCTTAAAAACATAAGTACTAGTCTGATTCTATGAATTATAACTTTTTTTAAAATTATCTACCATCAAATTAGGTAAAGTGTAAAGATATCTTAAAATAAGGCCATAACTTAAACTCTCAAAGTAAAAAACAATATTTACTTTATACTATTATGAATAGAAAAAAATAGATTACTAAACATACTAGCATAATAAATCACTATAATATGAAATCTAGAACCTAGTGTGCTAGTATTTTTATACGATGACAAATTAATAATAATAATAATATGATGATGATGATGACGACGATGAAGATGAAGAAAAAGAAAAATAATGTAACCAATATGTCACATATGAAACATGATGAAATTAAAAAAAAATTGAAATAAATAAAACAAACTACAAATGAGACGGGAGTAAATGAAAACAAACGGTTGCTGGATCACTTTGAAAAATTAAGGGAAAAAAATAAAAAAAAATGGCGATGTTATATTTTTAAACCAAAGTTTGAATTTAAATAAATAAATAAATATTTTTTTTAGAAACTATTGGAGTCAAGACATATTATTGCAATGTTCACGTGACTCAAAATAGTATATAATTAGGTAATTATTTCCTTTTAAAATGTTTAAATGTGAATATATATAATCAACGAGACAGTTGGAACCTATTTATGCTAAAAGTGATCAAATGATTAAAATTATTATATTTTACTTTTTTTTTAAAAATTACTCTTACATATATATATTTCAAAATTTATAATTAATATAATAATTTCGATAAAAATTATATATAAATTTAATTAGACGTGAATAGTAGACTGATTAAATGATGGAAAAATTTACCTATAATTCCCGATTATAACTCTCCATATTCTAAAAATTTTATTTTCATTCCTTACTTCAACATAATGGATACAAATTTATCTAATTACTTTTTATATTTTTTAATTTAAAAAGTCTAAGATGTATATAATTCTTCTTAAATTTAATACATTAAATTAGAATAGATAAAAAATATATTAGATTTTGTTTAAATGGTACTAAATTTAGGAGAATATTTAATTTTATAAAAAATATATTCGATTCTAATTTAAAATGTTAAATTTATAAAAAAATATATTTATTTTAAAATTTTTATATTAAAAAAAATAAAGGACAGTTAAATAATGATATTTGTATAAAAAATTTATAACAAAAAAACTTTATATATGGGGCGAAAATAAAACTTTTTAATATGAAAAGTGAATGCAAAATTAAAATTATGGTGGGAGATTTTTCTCCCATTTACTTCTAAATGATTTTTTTTTGTTTTTATCAGAAAGACAAGTGACAGATTTTTATGAATTAAAAAATATTATAATATAATATTTTAGGTGAGATTTTGGTGAACGTACCGAGGAAACGCACATTGCGGGCGGAAAGCTACAAGGTTTAATCGAACGCCGTGATCGGAGACACTGAAATACGCTCCCAGCTAACAGCGGGCGGAGAGGGACGTGTGAGAAGTGCAATCGTGTATCCCCGGCTCAAACGCGAGCCACAGCAATCGGCGAGCTGCCGACCACTCTTACGACTCCTGCTCGGGTAGCGTATTCCTCGCCACTCGTGTATCCGATTCGATTCCTTTTTAGGGCCCCAACTCCTTTCCTTCCTTGCGAGGGGCAAAATTGTAGGCTGCGGCACGTGGCGGAACCGGAAGCAGAAGGGCGAACTATTGATCATCAATGGAGGCGTTCTCCTGTTGCTTTTGTAGAGCCGCCCCTCCGATGGCCTCCCTCGCCGTCGACCTTCAACCCTCGTCCATTCTCTGCAACCGGACGATCGATCCGTCCTCGTTTCGCCTCCGTCGGACCTCCCTTTCTTCCTTCCCTTCTCCCCCCATCCCCTTCCTCGTCAGCTGCAGCAGCACCGCTCCTTGCCCCCCTTCGTCCAATCCTTCGCTCAGGAGAACAACTAATAGTAGCGGTGCCAAGAAAAAGAAAAGCAACTGCGCCCCGCCGCCGCAGAAGCCGGTTGTCGCCGCAAAATGGCGGGTGGAGGATTGCGTGCCTTCCGTGGAGGAGGCGTCCATCAGCGTCCGGAATGTCTACCAGAATGGGGACCCGCTCGGGCGCAAGGAATTGGGTAAGTGCGTGGTTCGATGGATCAGTCAGGGAATGCGTTCCATGGCCTCTGACTTCGCCTCGGCGGAGGTCCAGGGCGAGTTTTCGGAGCTCAGGCAGCGGATGGGGGTCGCTACCGCGGCTGACGGTGGTGGTGGAGGGCCAGCCGTTCATGGTCTCGCCTTCGTCATCCAGGCTCAGCCGCACCTCTATGCTGTGCCGATGCCCAAAGGGCTTGAGGCTCTATGCTTCAAGGCATGCGCACACTACCCGACCCTCTTTGACCACTTCCAGCGCGAGCTCCGAGATGTCCTGCAAGACCTCCAACGACGGGATATCTTCAGTGATTGGCGTGCTACTGAGTCTTGGAAGCTCCTAAAAGACATTGCAAATTCAGGTTCTACATTCGCCTTCCCTCTTGTTAATGATGATATGTTCAATAGGGATACTGCTAAATAAGATGATCAATACGATTCTACTTGGGAAAGGAGATTGCATTCTTAACCATTTATCTTATTGATTAAATTCCTTTTCATGTTACAATAAATTTACTCCAGAGGGGTTATTACATGGAGGGAAAAGTGTGCTTTCAAAAGCCTTTGCTATCATGGTACTACTAGATCTCCTCGGTAATTTTGGCTAAAATGCTATTTTCAATTGGATGGAGAAGACAGTGAACTATTTGTTGTATATCTTTCTTGATCATCCATCTGATCATGATGGGCTTTAAAGGATGAAGAGCTTGCTCTTAATCATTGATCGGATATTGGAACGAATGAACTGGATGAGTCTTCCTATCTAGAGAAGCTTCTCTGTCCATTTTAGATGAATTTGAGAAGTTTTAGATTAAACAAAAGATCAAGATTTTTTTCCGAATGCTATCATATCAAAAAAGAACTGGGATGATTTTCTTGAAAATGCAAAGTACTAAATAATTTCCCTAGTTTGTGGAATGCTTTGACTTGTAAATATGAATGGGTCCTTTTGTTTCTCTGAAAATATTATGAATCATATCATTGCCATATGCAGCACAGCATCGTGCAGCTGTTCGGAAGACACCTCAATCCAGGCCTGTCCATAGTGGTTTGGGGATGGAGTTACAAAAGGCTAAAGCAATACAAGCCAAAATTGAGAACTTTGTCAAGCACATGTCTGAACTTCTTCTAATAGAGCGTGATGCAGAATTGGAGTTTACCCAAGAGGAACTGAATGCTGTACCTATGCCAGATGAAAACATTGATGCTCCAATCGAGTATCTAGTTAGTCATGGGCAGGCCCAGCAAGAGCAGTGTGATACTTTATGCAATTTGAGTGCAATTAGTTCTTCTACTGGTGAGCTTGATGTTTGTGTTTTAATTGCACAGGTCAGACAGCCAAATTTACATTTGGTCTTCTGATGCAAATGCTGAGTTTCATTAAAAAAATTGTGCTTACAGGATTAGGTGGAATGCATTTGGTCCTTTTTAAAGTTGAAGGAAACCATAGGCTGCCACCAACAACTCTCTCTCCAGGGGATACTGTTTGTGTCAGAACATGTAATCATAGGGGTGAAGGTGCAACCTCTTGCATGCAGGGTTTTGTGAACAACTTAGGCGAAGATGGATGTAGTATCACTTTGGCTCTAGAATCTCGCCACGGTGACCCCACCTTCTCTAAGCTATTTGGGAAAAATGTGCGCATTGACCGGATTCAAGGATTAGCTGATGCATTGACATATGAGGTGTTTAAAATAACTTAAAGTCATGTTTAGTTTTATGATTCTATAATGCTGCGTGGTATGATGTTTTGATGTCTGTGTGTTTCCAGAATTAAATGTCAAATATGCCATATGACATTTGTTGTGTCTGTATGCTTATTTTGATGTCTTTGTCTACTCTTTTGACAGCGTAATTGTGAAGCATTAATGCTCCTTCAGAAGAATGGTTTACACAAGAAAAATGCCTCAATCACGATAGTTGCTACTCTATTTGGAGACACGGAAGATATCATGTGGCTAGAGCAGAATAATCTTATTGAATGGTCTCCAGCAACCCTTGATGGATTGGTAGAAGGTAGATTTGATGAATCTCAACTAAAAGCTATTGCCTTGGGCTTGAACAAAAAGCGGCCGCTTTTAGTGATCCAAGGGCCTCCTGGTACGGGCAAAACTGGATTGCTCAAGGAGCTCATCGCCCTTGCAGTTCAACAAGGTGAGCGTGTACTTGTGACAGCTCCTACTAACGCAGCTGTGGACAATATGGTAGAAAAACTCTTGGACACTGGATTGAACATAGTTCGTGTTGGGAACCCTGCTCGAATTTCTACTGCTGTATCATCAAAATCTTTAGGGGAGATAGTTGATGATAAACTTGCATCATTCAAAAAGGAATTTGAGAGGAAAAAATCAGATCTAAGAAAGGATCTTAGGCTTTGTTTGAAGGATGATTCACTTGCAGCAGGTATACGCCAACTGCTGAAGCAACTTGGAAAGAATTTGAAGAAGAAAGAAAAGGATACTATAAGGGAAGTTCTTTCAAGTGCTGAAGTTGTACTTGCCACTAATACTGGAGCAGCTGATCCCCTCATCCGAAGACTGGGAGTGTTTGATCTTGTAATTGTTGATGAGGCCGGGCAAGCAATCGAACCATCTTGTTGGATCCCAATCCTGCAAGGAAAGCGTTGCATCTTAGCTGGTGACCAGTGTCAACTTGCACCAGTAATTTTGTCTAGAAAGGCCCTGGAGGGTGGTCTTGGTATATCACTTATGGAAAGAGCATCAACTTTGCATAAAGGTATGCTAACAACCAAGTTGATGATTCAATACAGGATGCATGATGCAATCGCCAGCTGGGCATCAAAAGAGATGTATGGTGGGTTGCTGAAATCTTCCCCATTGGTTTCCTCACATCTTCTTGTTGATTCTCCTTTCGTCAAGGTGTGTTGTTTAATATCCATTAACTCTTTCCAGAATGATTTCTTTTATTTTTCCATTTTCAATATTTGGGTTCAGAATCCTTTTCAATGATGGTATATGTGTTGCATCTAGTATTTTATACCCAATTTATTTTGTATAACAACTCAAATACATTTTCTCAAAAAAATTGTTGTTGCCAATTTTGACCTTAGGTTCCTTGATGCAAGAACAGTCTTTATTATTTATGAATGCCTTGAATTCATTCCAGATTACATGGATAACTCAGTGCCCACTTCTCTTGCTTGATACACGGATGCCATATGGAAGTTTATCTATTGGCTGTGAGGAGCATTTGGACCCTGCTGGCACAGGTTCCTTTTACAATGAAGGAGAAGCAGACATTGTTGTCCAGCACATCTTCAACCTTATATACTCTGGTAATTTTTTTGATCAACCTTATTTACTCTGATTCATTTCCTTTCCCTGCAATGCTGAAAGAAATTGGTTGAGTTGCATTCCATTTTTACCTTCCTGCTGTTTTAGGATCGGTTATAATACGAAATCTTTTTTAATTGTTGCAGGATGTACCTTTATGAGGGTCAAATGAATATTTTTGAGCTTATAGAATCAAATTTACAAACCATGCTACGGCTTTTCTGTTTGCTGTGATTCTAGGTTCACATTTACTGGATAAGTAGTCTTCAAAGCTTGTAGTTTTTAGCTAGATAAAAGGACTAATGAGTGCTCATTGTGGCTTTTTTCACTAGTATTATCAATGCTGATACTTGACATAGTAGATTACCTAGTTGCATAAGTCACCTTATAGTAGTGCAAGCCTTTACACGCTACTAAAAGTTGTCACAAGCACAGATTGTCATTATTTCTCTTGCCAAATCATGGTCCAATTTCTATTTACTTGTATTAGCTATAATGATAATTTCTGTGAAAATTTCCTGTCCTTTCTATTCCATCATAAGATTGAAACATCCTTAGTTTCTTGGAGTTTTTTTTCCTCCAGGTCTTGAAGATAGTATTTGTGGAAAATCAATCTTGGCAGTAAAATTAATCTTGGCAGATTTATTATTTATTGCAGATTTGATTTGAGTTGCTCCTAATTAATTAGGAGATATTCACTAATTAATTAGGAGATTTTGATTCCTTAAGTAGGAGTATGTGACTTATATATAGAGGATACACGGATATTGAAACAAAGATGAATATATTTTCTTGAAAACTTTTATGGTATTAGAGCCACCCTAACCCTAAATCTAGTTCTACTTAGCCATCACCGACTTCCATCTCTTTCGACCAGAACATCTCTTCCTGGAGCTAATCATGTTGGATTCCGAGCAGATTTTAGCGAGTTGTTTCACAATCAATTTTGCTCCCCATGATGCAACGATTCCGAACTCAACTAGAAACTATCGCTGGTTCAATTACCATTTACAAACTGAATGACCACAATTATCTTCACAATTATCTTCACAATTTGTAATGATGTTCATCAGTTGGTGAGGAAAAGATGATTATCTCTTAGGTGTTCCAAAATCAAGAATAAGCAGTCCAGAGTACCGAGTTTGGAGAGCCGAAAACAATTTGGTTCTGTCATGGCCAATCAGTTCTATGAATGTAGAAATTGGTGTGAATTTTCGGTTGAACCCAAGATATATGGGAGGCAGTTTGGGATACTTTCTCTAGTCAAGACAACATTACTGAATTATTTCACATTGAAAACACTCTCCAAGACTTCAAGCAAGGTAACCATCCAACAACTTATTTCACAACTCTCACTTGCTATTGGCAACAAGTAGATCTCTTTGAAACCCATAACCGGGAATGTTCTGAAGATCAAATATATTTCAAGAAATTTGTGGAGAACAAGAGAGTTTTTAAGTTTTTGATGAGACTTGATCGGTCCTTAGATGCAGTAAGGGGCAGAATCCTCGGCATAAAACCATTGCCAAGTCTTTGGGAGGCATTTTCAGAAGTTCGAAGGGAAGAAAGCTGTATGCGAGTAATGTTGGGACATCCAAACCCCAAAATTCTGACTGTCAAGTCAATTGAAGCAAGTTCTCTAATTATCCAGAATCCCACTTACAACACAAAGAAGGGACATCCTTGGTGTGACTACTGTCGAAACGAAACCAACAGATTGGAAGTCCATGAAGCAAGGAGAAATTCTGTAGTCACACCCACGACACAATGTGGCAACTCGGTTCCTTTCTCTAAGGAACAACTTGATATTCTTCAATAGCTCATTGAAGGCAAACATATTACATCCATTAGTAATGTATACATCTCCCCACTCCTCTTGGATTGTGGATTCTTGGACTTCAGAGCACATGACAGGTGATAGATTACTTTTCTCCACTTTTTCATTAATTGACAAACCCCAATCAATGTGTATAGCAAATGGATCATATGCTAAGGTGGTTGAGACCGGAACTGTTCATCTCTCAAGCACATTAACTCTCTATGTTGTGCTATTTGTTCCTGACCTTGATTGCAATCTTGTGTCTGTTAGTAGATTAAATAAGGATCTCAAATATGAGACAAAATTTTTGTCTAACTCTTATGTATTTTAGGACTTGAGCATCGGGAAGATGATTGACAGTGCTAAGTGTCATGCAGGCCTTTACTTTCTGAATGCATATCCACCCTCAAGTCATTTGGTTAATCAAAAATATTAGTTGAGTCCTAGTAATTGTAGTTGGTTCAATAAAGAAAGTGATATTATGATGTAGCACTTTCGACTTGGTCATCCTAATTTTTCATATCTACGGTATTTGTTTCCCTCACTCTTTATTAATAAAAATTCAAGTCTATTTCAGTGTGAAGTTTGTCAAATTGCAAAACATACTCGAGACACTTATTCTCCCGACTATATAAGTCCACACATCTTTTTCTCTCATCCATGGTGACATCTAGGGACCATTTCGTACTCCGAGTCTCATAGGCTCAAAGTGGTTCCTCCTGTTGGTTGACAATCACACTAGACAATGCTGGACATTCCTAATGAAAGACAAATCAGAAGCCAAGTATATCTTCCAAAACTTCCATGTCATAGTCAGAAACTAATTTAAAGCTAATATTCAAATACTCAAGACTGACAATGCCAAAGATTTTTTCAATTTTGATCTTTGCTCATATTTCAAATCTCATGGAATTGTCCAACAAAGCTCCTATGTTGACACAACACAATAAAATGGTGTGGCCGAAAGGAAAAATTACTATATTCTTGAGGTGACCCGATCCCTACTGGTTAAAACTAATGTCCTAACTACTTTATGAGGAGAAGCAATCCTCATTTCCACATACCTTATCAATCACCTGCCTTCTCGAGTTCTCAAATATCATACTCCATTGCAGACACTACAAAACATATTTCCCCAATTTCATCTTATTTCCGACCTTCCTCTCAAACTCTTCGTTTGTACAACTTTTGTACACATTCATTGTCAATACCGAGGCAAGCTTGATGCTCAGGCTTATAAATGCATCTTTCTTGGTTATTCCTCTAATAAAAAAAGATACAAATGTTATTCACCGGTCACCAAAAAGTTCTACAATACTATTGATATTACATTCTTTGAAACTATCACTTACTACTCTAGTATTACAATTCAGGGGGAGAACAATACCAATGAATTGTAGTATTAGGAGTGGACATCCCTTATTGAGCCATCATCCTTTGAGTTATCTGTTCAGCCTTTCCCAAAAATTAGTGATTCACCATCTCCAAACCTTGATAGTCACTCTCCTCCTCCTCCTCGTCCTCCTCTACAGGTGTATAAAAGAAGGAAACATCAAGGCCATGTACTACCTCAACATTGCTAAGAGAATTCCCCAAGCCAAGTTGAACCTGAATCACAACAAGAGACGATAAATTCTAGTCCATAGCTGGATTCTACATTAAATCTACCAATTGCATACAGGAAAGATATAAGATCCTGCACTCAACACCCTCTTCACAGTTGCATCTCTTACGTGAAGCTGTCACCATCGTTTCATGCATTTGTGACTTCTTTAGACAGAATCAATATTCCTAACTCTATGTATGAAGCTCTTAAAGTTCTTGAATGGAATAAGGCAACTTTCGAGGAGTGTAATGCACTATAAAAGAATGCCACATGGGTGATAACAAAGCTATCACCAGGAAAGAAAATTGTGGGGTTTAGTGATTATTCTCAGTTAAACAAAATGCAGATGAAGCCATAGATAGGTACAAAGCACGACTAGTGGCAAAAGGATATACTCAATTATATGGTATTATTATCAGGAGACCTTTGTACTAGTAGCTAAACTCAACATAGTTCGTGCTCTACTGTCTATTGCTGCCAACTTGGAGTTGCAACTCTATCAGCTCGATGTTAAAAATGCTTTCCTTAATGGAGACTTGATTAAAGAAGTATATATGGACATCCCAGCTGGTTTTGAGACGAGTGATACATAAGGAAAAATATGCAAACTCAAAAAGGCACTATATGGGCTAAAACAGTCACCAAGAGCATGGTTTGACATATTCACAAAAGTCTTAAAGAATAATGCATACTCTTAGTCACAAGCTGATCACACTTGTTCATAAAGTATTTCTCAAATTGAAAAATTACAATCCTGATTGTGTATGTTGATGACATTGTCCTTATAGGAAATCATGGTGATGAAGTTAGAAGATTCAAGTCTCTCATGTCCAAAGAATTCGAGATCAAAGACTTGAGACACTTAAAGTATTTCTTGGGAATGGAGGTAGCATGAAACAACAAAGGCATATCTATTTCCCAACGTGAATGCGTTCTTGATTTGTTGCATGAAACCGGAATTAGTGGGTGCAAGGCAACTGAAACCCCCATGGATCCCAATATGAAGCTTATGCCTAGAATTGATGAATTAGCAGCGAATAAGGGGCAATACCAACATTAGTAGATAAGTTGATTTACTTAACCCATACACATTCGGACATAAGTTTCTCAGTGCGTCGAGTTAATCAGTTTTTGAGTAATCCATTTATAAATCAGATGGAGGTAGTGAATTGTATATTGAAATACCTGAAGAAAGATCCAGGGAAGGGTCTTATGTTCAAGAAATCAGGTTACAGATCTTTAGAAGTTTATACTGATGTTGATTGGCCAGGATCTCCAAATGATAGACGGTCTACATCGGGATATTGCTCTTTCGTATGGGAAACCTAGTGACGGCGAAGCAAGAAACAAACTGTGATTGTTAGAAGTAGTGCAGAAGCTGAGTTTAGAGCAGTAACCTTAGGTATTTGCGAGGGGATATGGCTGGCTGCTAAATGATATCAAAATTGCGACATCAGGCTCTATTCAAATCTTATGCGACAACCAGTCTGCTATCGCAATTGGCAGGAATCCTGTCCATCATGATTGTACCAAACATGTGGAGATTGATCGACATTTCATCAATGAAAAATTAAAGATAAATCAATCATTCTCAACTACATTCCATCAAAGCATCAAGCACATCCTAACACCTTGTTCAGACCTAATCTAAGCGAGATGAACACGAACCTTGGGTTGCAAAACATCTATTGTCTAGATTGAGGGGAGTGGAAAATCAATCTTGGCAGTAAAATCAATCTTGATAGATTTATTATTTATTGCATATTTGATTTGATTTGCCCTAATTAATTAGGAGATATTCTTTAATTAATTAGGAGATTTTGATTCCTTAAGTAGGAGTGTGTGACTTATATATAGAGGACACACAGATATTGAAATAAAGATGAATATATTTTCTTGAAAACTTTCAGTGTTTGATTAGTAAATGTTGAGGATCATGGACTGTGTTGGTGCACGACTCATTTTCAACATGTTCTTGAGATCCATTCATAAGGCTTCCTAATGTTTAGTTAGAGCAACCTATACCAAGAAACACCTATATAGGTATTATAAGAGGTTCCATGCGCACAACTTATAGATTATTTTTATTTTCATTTAACACTTACATACTCAAGGTTAGTACTTTTAAAAGTGATTCCTATATTATATTTATAATAAAGTCCTCAACTCTCCTTTTAAATGTAGTTTAAAAATATTATAAAATCTTAACTTGTTACAAATATATTCAAAATCTAGCATCTAAAAATATTTAATTAACAAATTTACTATCCGATAATTGGAACTAATAAAATAGGGGATGATCTCACTATAGTTTTTCTTGAGTGATGAAACAATCATTCTCAATACTTTTTGTCTAATTTTGGCAGAGTAGGTGGAGAACAATGTGTTTGGTAGATTATCATAATATTGCTTCATTAACTCACTATGAGCATTACTCAACTTAGTTATCTAATTACTTGAGCTAGATAAGCTCACATGTAATGAAAGTTTTATACTGATTTTCACTTGGTTTTGTTGGGAAAATGTTAGGTTTGACTATGGGGTTTTGGTGCTTTAGCAATATGACTTAGGTGTATATTTGATGTTGATGCATCGAGATCGCTTTGTTGTGTTTGATTGTTGATTTAGAAATTGAGGTGATCATGTGTATTTAGATAGAGAGCAAGCTTAGAGGATGATGGACAACATAGATTGAGTGAGGATATGAGGTTAGGCTAAGTTCGTGGATGATTATTGAACTTAGATAAGAAACCGAAGACATGTGAAACTCATATTGATTGTTTGTTGTAATTTGGGTTTGGTTTCTAGGTTAAATTATAAGATATTATGATTGCTTAAATATATGTTTGACTACCTAGAATTTGGTTGTTGAAGTTTTGTAATATTATGAGGTACCTAAGTCATATTTGTCATTTGACTTAGGTCATAGACCTTACTATGGCTTATGCCATTCTATAAGTAGAGTAATAGGGCTGCTCAGACAGTGTCAATCAATTGGATAAGAATTTTTGTTGATGAAATCATACCCCAATCATGTGGTATTGCATGAATTTTGATGTTTGGACTTTGGTTTAAGTTAGGTATTTATGGAGATTAAATCTAGTATGTTAAGGGTGTAGGTAACTTGACATGTATATGGAAATCCTAGCAGAAGGCCAGATGTTGGGCACGAAAGTCCAAGAGGGTCTGGCAGGTGGAAGCCCTAGCATGTCAAGGAGGTGAACACCCAAAGATGTGATTTCTCTAGGCACGGAAGTCCAGAAGGCATGGAGGGCAGTTAACATGAGGTAACACTGTGAAACTGAGAGCTTTGAGTGATTGTAACTTTGGGATAGAAGCAGATTGGAAATTAGGTGGACTTGACTGGTAGATTGATTAAGTCATAGTATATCAGTTGACTGATAGTCAACTGCTACACATGGAGTGTGCAAATCTCAAATTCAGATGAACTTGCATTTGTTGTATGAGTTCAATAGACATCTATGGAGTCAACTAATTGATACCAAGAATGGCAGGATGAATTGTGATTTTGCATAAAGTCAACTAGTGGCTATATGCAGTTGATTGATGATAACCACAACATAGTAAGTTTGTTAGTTGACTTTTGAAGATAAATTGAGCAAACAAAATGTTTGCAAGTTGATTCTGGAAGTCGATTGAGGTTGTTTAGGAACAAACAGAATGATCCTCAGTTGACTGTGGCAGTTGATTGAAGATCAAATGGATTGAATAGAAAGCTTAGAAGTTAACTGAGGTATCATGGACATTCAATTGAAGGTAATTTCAGGAAATGATTAATGAGGATCTCGAAGATATGGAATCCTATAGTTTTTAATTAATTATCAAGGTGGATAGTCGACTATATGCATGGTTTGAGCAAGCATAATATTTCTTCTTGGGCAATAGTTAACTAAAAGGATTTTTGTAGACTGAAGGGATGATGAGTCATTTGTAGAGGTTTTTCGGTCAATTGGAGATATAGTTGTCAAAGTCTAATACATTTGAACCTTTCAATCGACTAGGTAAGGTTTGTCGGTCAATTAGAGGCATCCAACTCAGGTGAGTTGGTGAACGTTAGGTAAACAACTATATAAGATCTTTGAGAGCTTTTAAGTGTCGGTGCAATCATACCCTAAGTGGTTGAGTTTAATTACATTGTTCTAATATATTTGGCAAAGATTAAAATTAGGTTTACATTGTAATTCTAAAATTGTGTGTCAAGCATGACATTTACATTGTTAGTGCTATGGTGAAGATCAAGTGGGTCAAGCTGGACTAGACATTTGGCACAAGAAGAAGTCCAGTAGCTATTGGCGGAGACCAACAGGAAGGTTGAGGGCCACCAAAAACAGGGCACAAGCTCAATAAGTGTTGGTGGATGTAGATTCTCGATAGGTCAAGATCGACTGTTGACAATGATGAGAATGAGGATGAGGAGGCAACTCATATGCCACCACCACGGTCACTCTATATTTCATATAAGACTAGACTAGCTGAAATTAAGGCTAGATCTCCAAAATGCCTGATTTGATGAATTCTGACAACAAAAGGATTCTTTCAGGCAGAGGTAGAGGGCAGAAGATGTATGAGATACTGAGAGAGTGGAACCTAGTACAATAACCCCTATGATAAGATTAGATTAGGGGATTCTTAGTGAGGTGATTATGTACTTTATATGTTGATCTGACTTGTGTTATAACTCAACTAATGTTGGTAGCTGACTTGATTTATATTTTTATATTTGTATGATCATTTGCTCTTATTTCATATGATATCAATGATGGTTTTTATATAAATTGCTAATCTAATATGATTTAATGCATTTTTGATTAATCTAGCATATTTATATGGTTTATTCTGATACACTTGTACCTTCTGATAGTAGAAGAATACATAATTTTGAGATATAGATATTATATATATGTATTAAGGTTATTGGTGTTGCAAAAAAGGTTAATATAGAAAAATATTTTTAAAATCTATTTTTCCTTGATAAACTTTGTAAAATTACAAATGTATGCAAAATTTTAGAAAATTTTTATTATCCAATAATTTTTAACGATTTTTTAAAGCACATTGCGAGATTTTTTTAGAAATCAGTCGACTAAATAAGATAATAGTGTAGCAAGCCCATTGTTAAGTTAAAATAGTCGCCTACAATATTTCCTAACTTTTAGGGTGTGTAATTCAATTAGTTCTACTAATCTTTGTAGAAGGTAGTCCGTAGGGGGAGTAACACCCATTATTATTCAATTTTCTTGATATGGAGCTACAAAGATTACAATATTTTTCTTAATTTTTTATGTGTGGCAAAAGGGTGAGATAAGAAACTTTAAAGTCAGAATTTTTTTCACCTTCCAACTTTAGAATATTTTTACCTTCCAACTAAAAAGGGCAAAAGGGAGAGAATTTATATTTATGACATAAGAGGAGAATTTATCCCAAACTTCTTATTTTAATTTCCTTGATTTAATGATTGATTTGATTTGCTCTAAATTTTTATCCAACTTTAAATGGGTTGTCAAATATAAAAATGGAAGGGGAAGATTAGTGTTGCAATCATGCTCCAAGTGGTCAATTTTGATCATATGGTTTTGATGTGTAGTAAAGATTTAAAATTAGGATTATTTTGTGATTCTAATTTTGTGTGTCAAAAATGCAGGTGTAGGGTTCTTAACATTTACATTGCAAATGCAACAGTGAGACATTTGAAACAAGAAGTCCAGTAGTTACATTATTAGTAGGAGACCTTCACATTGTTGGCAAACTAAAGACCAGGTAAGCCAATGACGACTAGACACTAGGCCAAAGTGCACAAGTGTTAGTAGACATTAAGTCCTTATAGGTAAAGGTTGATCAAATACATGAAGAAGTTTAACAGAATTTGGCACACAAGAAGTTCGAAGGTAAATTTATTTTGGGTGTGGGTAGTCTTCTTCTTTAGGCGCGGATTTGATCAAAAGATAGGCGTTTTGAGTTCAAAGTCTATATACCGGTTGATTGTTGGCTTTAGTGAGTCAATTAATAGACTAGTTAACTAGGGAGCTAGACTGAAGTTTTAAGAATCACATACAGAAGGTTCTGATTGTGTTTAAGTCAACTGAATGAGGAATTCAATTGATTAGATGAGGAATTTAGTGATGATTTAAAAAATCATATCGTTAAACATGATATTGATCAATGAAGACACTGATCGAGATTCACATGGACTGATCAAGCTTAATCAGTTAATTGATTGTAAGAAATGATAAGCAAAAGATATGGTCTATCAAGGTGATTTAGTTGTGATATGAACCAAACCATTATTATTCAATGTAAGGTTTAAAATATCGACTTGTGTTGAAGTTTCGGTCCCAGATTAGAACGATACGGTTTCGGTATAATGCCGTGCCGATACAGTTTCGGTATTTTTTTATTTATATATAGTAATTATTAGATAAATATATTTATTGTGTATAATTTAAAAATAAGTTGTGTATTGATTTTGTATAAGTTATTTGAACAACTTAATATGGTTAGAAAAATAATTAAATATAATTTTCTTTAAAGATGTATTAATACTTGAATTAAAATTGATACATCATAATTATATAAATTAATTATTTATTCATTTAATTAATTATTAGTTTAAATAATATATATTTAAAATAGTAAAAAAAATTAAAATATCAATTAAATAGTAAAAAAAATACAAAATAACAATAAAAAATTATTAGAATATAAATATGCTTTTAAAGAATTTTTAAATAAAATTTAAAATAGTAATTTTTTTTTTATAATATCAATTAATATATATTTTTTAATTTTTTAATTTTAAATATATATTTTTTATATATTTTATGGGGATAATTTAATTAGGGTTTATGAAAGCCTATTTGAAATAACCTGGAATTGTTTAAATTAATTAAATATGTTTTTTCTTTTGAGTAGCAGTAGCGCCATCGCACGACCGGGGCGAGGAGCGGCGGAAGCGTCGTAGGAAGCTTCCGGCGGCGTGGAGGCATCCAGCGATCGTTGATCGCGCATAGATAATGCACGCAAAATTTATTCGCGTGCGGTGCCAGTTTCGCTTTCGCACCGGAACGGTAAATTTCGGCGGTTTCGAGCGGCACGGCTCGACACTTCAAACACTGATTCAATGGACCCAAGATTGATCTAGACGAATCGAGTGAAGACAGATTGAAGGGGCAATTAGGAGCAATCAATTGACTAACAAGCAAGAATCACATTACTAGTCGAACAAGAACAATGGTCATTGTCGAGGATTCAAGAATAGTGTATTTGCCAACAATTTGGATTTAATTCAAGGTTTAAAATCTTGATCCGGTTTTGGTACCGGAACGATACGGTTATCGCATCGTGCCATGTTGATATAGTTTCGATATTTTTTTATTTATATATAATAATTATTAGATAAATATGTTTATTGTGTATAATTTAAAAATAAGTTGTATATTGATTTTATATAAGTTCTCCATTATTGAATAATTTAATATTGTTAGAAAAAATAATTAAATATAGTTTTCTTTAAAGAAAATTAATCTATCAATAACTCTGAAATAATATTGACACATTATAATATTTATTAATACCAAATGTAGTGGTGTGAATGAAGTATTGATTCTCTAGATTAAATAATCATAATTATATAAACTAATACAAAGATGTTATTTTATATATAATAATTATATAATTTAATTAATTATTAATTTAAATAATATATATTTAAAATAGTAAAAAATATCAAATATCAATTAAACAGTAAAAAATAAATAAAAAATTATCAAAATATAAATTTGGTTTATTAGAATTTTTGAAGATTTTTTTTAAAATTTTTTTAGAATTTTTAAATAAAATTTAAAACAGTAAAAAATTCAGATTATTAATTAATAAAATTTAATATTATTTTTTAAAATTTTAAATATGTTTTTATATATTTTATTGAGATAATTTAATTAAGGTTTATGAAATTTTCTTTGAAATATCACACTTAAATTAAAAATTATTTTAATTAATTAAATCTCATTTTAATTTTCATCGAGGAATAGGAGCATCGCACACGAGAATGCCCTCTGGTGGCATCGCGCGTTGCGGGACACTGTCGGTGGCGCCAGAGGCATTTCGTGATGCCTTTGGCGCCACTGGAAGTTAGAAGTGTCCCACGACGTTTTCGACGGTGTTGGAGGCATCTCACGACGCCTTCAGGACTCCAACAACCCACCTTGGCGCGCAACACGCGCCGTGACGCACACGAAATCATTCGTTGCTCGGTGCTGGTTTTGCTCTGCCGTCGGAATGGTAAAATCCGTCACTGTCACCCGGCACGGAACGGTTTTTCAATCCCTGATTTGACCTATAAGAATTGACTAGATTTGATCAGTTGATTAATGGTAACCATTTTGAGTCAATAAATATAAAGTAAAGACACTTCAATCAGAAAATGAATTGCAACTATAAGTGCTTCATTTACAACGATCTTCCATGCTCGTTATTACAATATTTTCTCATTAGTTTTTGTAGTTTTTTGCATAATTCTTAAGCCGTCTTTCATTTTGGTAGCATAAGGTCTTTATCTTCTTTATTTTTTATCCCTACTGTAAATGATTTTTGAGGAGAAAAGTAATGGATATTTGAGGGGTGACTCACCTTTGGGTCCAAATGCTGTGGGCTGTATTTTTCTTTTATTGCAAATATTCAATACTAAAGAGGATTATTTCAAATTGTTATACTGTTTTACAATCTTAATCACATTTACCATTCTTATTATTTCTGTTGTGCTCATTTATTTACATTTCATATATGCATATTTGTCTGTTGTACTCGCTACCTACTTAATCTCCACTTTAATTTCGTACTTTGATAACTCGATTTAAATTTTTATTCTATTATTCACCCCCTCTAGTGACTATTTAAATATAGAAGATATAATAGGAGATAAAGCCTAATGATGGGGATACAAAGCCTAATGATATAGATGATCCATATAGCCAATCCCACCTAGTGGGATAAGACTTGGTTGTTGGTTGTACTACAAATGCCCAAATGAAAATCCAAGAACTTAGACAAAGATTAGAAGACTTCAACTTCTTGAGCTTTTGGTAATTTATCTCCTTTCTTGGCTTTCATATCTATCATTAGGAAGATGATACGACAATTTGTTGAGATAGATTGTGGTTAAGGTTAAACTTTTAAGAGCTTGTTGAAATCCCATTGGTGCGAGTCAAGTTTGGTGCCTTAAAGGTGTTATTCTCAAATTTTAGTTGCCACTTGTGAAAGGAGTGACATGCCTTACCTATCTTAGGCCATGGAGTGAGGTCTCTAAATCACGTTAAATCCCTGGTGTTAGTGTTGTGTGATTTTTGTTTTATTCTTTGTTTTTGCAACGATTTAACACTCTATGATAGACATGCACTCACTACTAACTTTATATTGAGGTTGTTGTACAAGGAATATATGATAATTCAGGTACCACATGCTCACCCACTTGATCCGAGCCTACTCGGTCCTATAGATAGTATGCCTAAGGTTTAAGATACCAACCTACATTTGGTACCAATGCAAGATTGTAAAAGATTAAACTAACATTCAGGGAGATATATCTAGAGGGGTAATCCGCTACAAGGCCACCTCTATTTAAAAAAAAAGAAAAGGGCAGCCCGGTACAAGAAGCTCCGGCCATACGGGATCCTGGGGAAGGATTCATTGTACGCAGTCTTATCTTACTTTTTACAAGAGACTGTTTTCAGGATTCGAATTCGTGACCTTTTGGTCATATGGCAACAATTTTACTGTTGCGCTAAGGCTCCCCTTCAAGGCCACCTCTATTTAATGGAGTTAATTTTTCATATTAGAAATCAAGGACAGAGTATTTCCTTATGACCAATTTTGACATGCAAATGACTGTCAAGGGTTTTGATGGATCAGAATAATGAACGTATTAAAAAAGATAGATGTAGTGGTGATCAAAAGAAAAAAAAAATCTAAGTAAATTTAAAGGCTATCATGTCTTGCAATGTGGTCTCCCAATGGAAAAGTTAAGCAAGATGAGACCTTTCTGGAATGTAAAGGAATTAACAGAAAATCAACTCTGACTCTAAGATAACAAAGGCATCAACTTTAAGATGTAAGATTGATAATCGGTTGATCACGTTCATAAGAGATCTAAAGAAATTTGCAATGAATTATTTGCACTTGGAGAGGAAATTGAAAATCATGACTTGGTCTTGTTTGTGATGAAGGCCTTCCTTGGGCACCGTTATGAATGTTCATGATAGAGGCATATAAAGCATCAGGCGACCTCAAGTCAATTTCATTATATAAATTGTTTTGCCAAATGAAGCTCCATGATGAGGTAAACTAAAATCCAAATAGAAAGACATAATATTTATGGCCCAAGGGGAGGATGAGGAGGATAGTTCTTCACCATCATTATTGTTCTCATCCTCCTTACCATTAGAAAGTGATGAATATATATGTATAGTTCACATAGTGAAGAGGGCCATAAAGAAGAGTAAGAAATTGAGCATAAGTAAGATCAAGGGGAGGATGACCAAAGGCAAGAGAAGAAGTACAAAGAAAACGATATGCTTCAATTGGCATGAGAAAGATAACTTAAGAGCAGTTGTTCTAAGTTAAAGAAAGAGAGAGCAATGACGGCTACATGGAATGACACATCATTCTTCGATGAAGAAGTATGTCCAATGAAATGCTAGTGCTTAGCTCTTAAGACAACTGATCATCTAATGTTGAGCTCTAGTAATAAGGAGACTATCATAAGTTAGGGAGCATTTTGTGAAAGTGATAATGAGGTAAACTCTCTCCATGTAGATATGTTATTTTGTGCAATAGCTAGTTTGTCTGGATCATTGACTAAAGCTATGAAAACCTTAAGACCTAAGGCCTAAATAAGATTACCTCCAGCATGAGATATAGATTCACACGGTCAAAATCAAAACTTAGATTGCAAAGTTTCAGGTTGAAAATGAACAATTGAAATCACAAGCTAAAGGGATGGAAAAAACATTAAAAAAATTCACTATTGGCTTTAGATATCTTGACATGATTATAGGTAGCTAAAAAGTGAATTATTGTAAAATTGATTTATGTTATAAGACCAAAGCAAAGTAAAAGGCCTACTTGCAATTGATAATTAGGAATTTACCTAATTCTAAGAATAAATCTACTGGGCCCTTTATGTATAAGGAAACCACTAAGAGAATCAAGTAGTTAAGAATTGGAGTTCAGCACCTAGTAAACCCAATTGGGCTTAACTTTTGTTCAGTTCTAAAATCCATTGTATCATCAATTTAGAGTAGAGAGGCTGCATCAATGAATGATATAAGAATTATTAATTTTGTTCTTGTAAGTTGCTATATCAACTAGATTCCTCTCATACTTTGATACATATTTTTAATTTATGGTGGATATTTATGCCATTGTTATTCATCTTAAATATTTTAAATCATGCTTTATATAGCATGTGTATATTGATTGATTGATTTGAATGCTAAGATGTAAAAATTATCATCATTTATTGTGATAAATTGACATATAGTGTTGTTAATAGTCATTAAATTATTACAATTGCCTAATCATGCTTTAAACACATGTAATTTACTCATATATATGTTTTTGGATACTTACTAGTTGATAATTTGCATTAGGATAATACCATAATACTTAATTTGACACTTGTACTATAAATGCTCTTGCTCTTTCCAAATATGAAAATCATGAAATATAGTGAATTTATATGAAAAATTATTGCTTCTATGTTTTTCTTGCAAAATTTTGCATAATTTTTAATAGACTTTTGAAATTTAATTCATGTTTGTTTCAGAAATATTGTCAACTAGATCAATCTACTAGTCAACTAGAGCTATTCTCACTTGACTGTAAGCTACTTCAATTGATTGGAATTGTTGTGCTGGCAATGAGCATTTTCAAGCCTTTAATGATTGATAACATTGTACTGAATCATATTAATATGATTGGACATCATTTAACATATACGGGATGCAAAATTTAATTATTGGGGCATAGTTGACACTTAGTGACATACTTTCAAAACTTTTTAGTGTTGGTAGAAATTTTATGCTTTATCCTTGGTTATTATGATACATTTATATGATTTTCGATTCTTTGGTTAAAATATTTTATATCTTTCATGATGTTATCTTACAAATGAGAAAATATGCTAAGTTTTCATGTGAAAATGAAATGCATAAATATTTGATTAATTGAATGCTTAATGCTTACTTGTTTAAGAATTTCATACTATGATCATGTTTATATGATTTTCTTTATTATATTTTTTATAATTTTTGATGATAACTTCTAAGATATAAGTTATTAACCCCTAATTAGAAAATAATGCCATTACCACTACAAAATTGTAGGCAATATGCTATAGTGAAAAGTGTCATAGTTACTAAAATTATCATTGCAAAGCTTATTTGTGACTACAAAAAGAGTCAAAACTCCGTCACATCACAAATATATTTGCTATAAAATTCTTGCTTCCATAATGTTGCGACAAAAATTGTCATAAAGCCATCATAGATACTTGTTGCAACACATCAATTTCAGTGATATTGCTATTGCAAATCTATCGAATCCTATTGAAAAGTATGGTTTTATATAATAAGGATCAATTTTGCCATCACAAAAAGCTCTTTACAATACATTACTATCTCAAATCTTAAAAAAAATGAAAAAAAAATAAATTTGAATTTTCCATAAGTACATGTATTAATTTAACCATTAACAACTACTCTAAAGGGCAGCGCACAAAGCTCTCGCCAATGTGGTGTCAGGGTCTATTCTACACAATCTTATTCTGCATTGTAAGAAATTATTTCTGTGACTTGAAATTGCAACAACCAAGTCACACGATAATAACTTAACCATTGCGCCAAACATGGTTTAAAATTTTGAACCGTATTAGAGTTTTGGTTTATGATTAGTATGATATGGTTTCAGTATCATGTTGTGTTGATATGGTTTTAGTAATTTTTAAAATATAAAATATATTAATTAAAAAATATTATTATAATATTTGATTATTATAAATACTTACTATCATGTTAAACTAATATTTTAAAAATTAGAATTGAGTAAAAATTAACTTAGGATTAACTAAAGTTTAGACATAATAATTAGGAGTTTAAATAATTTAATTAGTTTAAAGAAAAAAATTTAAAAAGGAATTTTTTCATGTTGTTTAAGGATGAAAGAAATAAAAAAAGAAATTAAAATATGAGAAAGAAGGAGAAAGAATTAAGAGGAAAAAGAATTAACTCTTAAAAAAATCAATAGTTTAAAAAAATTTAAAGCAACCTAAACAAAGTTAACAGTTACAAAAAATAAAGATTTTTTTTTTAATTGAAAGAAAAAACTTAGTCTTGTGCGGCCGCCATGGTCTTGTGCGAGGCCTCACAATTGGGGGGGCCTCTCGCGAAGCGTCCGCATGGTCATAAGGCCTTGGGTGGAATGTGCCGGTATCGACGCCTTGTCGGTTGGCAGACAGAATGATATGTTTCATCCGGTACGACACGAGATTTTAAATAATGGTGCTAAGACCCCCCTTCAACCGTCAACAACTACTAAATACAGAAAAAAATAATATTACAATTGCATCAATATTTACACTATAACAACATTATTATAATATATAATTTATACAAATCAAAGGCAATATACCACTAACAACACTAGTTCAATCAAACAAAGAGGAAACATAATAGAAAGTCAACATAAAAGAAATATGCATATAAATATAAAAAGTAACTAGGCTAGATCTTCTACCTTGGTGAATGAGGTAGGGGTTCTTGGATGGGCGAATGAGGAGCAAAAATAGGTTTTGAGCTAGTAGTGGAGAGTATTAGGGGAATCGGGCATTTTAATCCAATTGCGACTAACATGTCTCACATCTTATTCAAGTGTTCGGTCTTGAAATGCATAAAATCTCCCAAGATCTCATCTCATCAATTGTGGTGGAGGATAAGGTTGGTCCAACTCGTGTGCCGATTACAATGCTTTTACTTGACGAGTCATTAGTGCTATCCTTAGTTGCGTTAGTGTCATATAAGCTACTATCTTAGGGACCCACCCATGTTGCGGCCCACTAGATGCCCGACGCTTAAGATTGACATGAAAAGCAACATAGTTGACCTCCAAACCATACGTCTTGGCCGTTAGATGACCGTACACAACTTAGTTTAGTAAAAATTTCAATTTTAAATTATATTTACCTTTAAACCTAAGTTGTAATTTTATGAACACTATGCTTAAACAGATTGCTTACTATGATTTGCGTTGCTTGAGAAATCATCTATGCATTAGTCTCCTAAATCATGTTGAGTATGTGCAACTATGACCTACATTGGTGGTGGCTCTTCTCACAACCCTCTAATTTATAAAAGATAAAAAATTATAATTATATCGTTGCAATAAATTTAAAATGATTAAAATTTGTAACTATAAGAAAAAAATTTACCATTTGCTTGTGGTAAGTACAATGAATTGGAAACTACTTGTGTACTGATATTTGTATATGTTTACTCTGTTGGAGGAATCACCACTCTAAAACCTTCTTCATCATTATTAGTTCCCCACTGGATGTAATGCTGCTTAAAAAATTGTCATTATCATCCAGTTGGTATAATGAAGATGGTTGACCATTAATTCTCAATTAAACACCTGTTCTCCATGCCCCTATACTACTCGACCAAAGTACTCATCTAATTCATTTATTGTATACAAGTGGTGCAATCTGATAAACTCATCATCCTCGAAAAATTTAATAGAAAGTTATCCAATAACCATCTTCATCCTCATTGACTTTTTACATCGGAGTGACTTCTTGCTTTATTTGATAAATAACCATGTCATGTGTTGCGGTTCTTTCCAACACAACAAACATTGTTGCCTAGGTGTTAAAGGTAGGTAGATAATGTAACATCTTGAATGACAAAGGTTTAGTCCAGATTTACCTGGGACATCATCGTCGCTGTAAACATGAAGTTGTTTGGACACACAATGATCTTGACATACAGGAGGGATGCGTCTACAATCCCTAAAATTGAAATGCATGTCATTTGGATTCTGTAAGGTATCTCTAAATGTCTTTCACCGAAATACTATGTGCCCATGTTGTACTGTGATTCAGTGCACATCATTCATAATGTGAGTGAAACTCTGGGTGATCCTTCATACAATGATATATTGACATTTCAGTGGTGGGATCATTAGTTACTTCTTTGCATGATTCATGATTAGAGACATTCTCCTTAGCAGTTTCATATTTAGATTGATAATGAGGGAATGGGTCTTGCACCATAGTTCTTTAACTGTTTAAGTCAACCAAAATTTCATAAAAAGAGGATTCACTAAAGACTATCATTAGATGCCTGCATTATAAATGACTTACTGTGACATGTCCAACTAGTGTAGTCATCTATAAAATGAGTACCACTGAAATTTGACAGTCTCTTTGTCATGAGATTTTAATTTCTTGCACTTTGAACAAGGACACTATAATGACTTACTGTGACATGTCCAACTAGTGTAGTCATCTATAAAATGAGTACCACTGAAATTTGACAGTCTCTTTGTCATGAGATTTTAATTTCTTGCACTTTGAACAAGGACACTATAATGACTTACTGTGACATGTCCAACTAGTATACTCAACTATAAAACGAGTACCACTGAATTTGACAGTCTCTTTGTCATGAGATTTTAAATTCTTGCAATTTGAACCAGGACACATGATCTTATCACTGCTGCCATTGACCAAATGTATCTAAGAGTAGACAAAGTGGAGGAATAGTTCAATGCCTATTTCAAAATGAGGGTTTAGCTCCGGTTGTTGATATAGATACAGAACATCCAACTGAGGTTAGGGTAAACATGTATGCCCAGTTTAAATTAACACATGGTATGTTGGTGACTTGTCTTTATTCATTTGGGCTTTATGAATTTACAAGGGTGTCTACATTTATTGTCAGATTCAGTTTAACTAAGGTTTTTAGGTGTAGATTATCAACAGAAGCAAATTGAAGCTCTCTAATTTCTGCTCAGGATATTATGTGATTCTTGGTTATTTGATTTGAAGGACTGAATATATAGATAATTAAAATTTCATGAACGAGGTTTCACTGAATCCTCTCATCTTATTGCCATTCTGTGTGCTTGCGAATTTAGTTTATCTAACACGTATTACATCCTCTCTTGACTTAAATTTGTTCTGTGAATAGCTTATTAGTTTGCCTTTAGTAACACGTCAGATATTTTGCCTGGTGCTAAATTACTTGTATAAGATGTTTCCTCAGTGTTTGTTATACATAGGATACTCTGTGACAGTTTGTCTCTCTCCTCATCTATTCTATTTATCATCCTTGCAGGAGTTACTCCATCGGCTATTGCTGTGCAATCACCTTACATTGCGCAGGTCCAGCTTCTGAGGGATAGGCTTTCCACATATCCAGAAACTTCTGCTGTTGAAGTTGCGACTATAGATAGTTTTCAAGGGCGGGAAGCAGATGCTGTGATTATTTCAATGGTAAGCTAGTTTCATTCAAATCTAAGTTAATTCCTTGTCATCCTGGTTAGTTTTTTTCCCTCATTGGGACATGCTTGTAAAACTAGTAATCATGCATAATACATGTTGGGTTCCTTGGATGATATCTTATTCTATACTTATCTTGTGACCTGAAATCTGTCCAATATTGTCACATTCTGTTTTTTTCTTCTGTATTCCTAGCGAACTATCACACTCTTACATCGAACAGTAGAACTAAAATATAAGCTATGAGTATTGATGTATCTGATTGTTGATTCTAAATGGATGGAATGTAAGTTCTTGTTTATCCATATGACCTGGAGGCTGAGTCAATAACTTGTTCTTATCTGTTTTTTGTGTGCAGGTCCGGTCCAACACATTAAGTGCAGTTGGATTTCTAGGAGATAGCAGGCGAATGAATGTTGCAATAACAAGGGCACGCAAACATGTTGCCGTCGTGTGCGACAGCTCCACCATTTGCCATAACACCTTCTTGGCCAGACTCCTCCGTCACATTCGACGTGCAGGCAGGGTGAAACAGGCTGAGCCTGGGTCTTCCGAGGGACCGGGATTGAGCACAACTCCCCTATTTCCCTCCATTAGTTAACTAATGAATCATCCACCTCCTGTACACCCTATTCTTTTCTCAACCACAGTCAAAATCTATCATTCCTACTCATCATTCTGATGCTACTTTTGATGTAAATATTCTTATCAAGTGTTAGGTGGAAAGTAAAAGAATAGCATTCCTTGCACAAAATAATCACATTGTAATTACTAACCAGGACGACTCATTTTTTCATGACTAACAAAATTTAGAGATCGCGCAATGCCCCATCGCATTAATATTTAGCTTTCATTTTTTAGTAATGCAATATTGATGAGCAACCAAATGGGTTCTCATAAATTTTATCTACATGAATACTAATTACTACACCAAACGAGTTTTCAAAATCTCAATGTTGAAAACCATTCTTCATTCTCCCATCAACAAAAATAAAAAAGCGGCAAGTTTACACGAACTAATTGGGCTTTAGCTTTTCTCATAAACATTATCATTTTTTTTATAATCTAGGTATTTAGCTTTCAAATCGATTAATCATGAGATGACTATTTTGATTTTATGAAATTTTTTATCAAGGTAAATTGGGAATCACTTATTGTTCGACATCTAATGGTCAATGTTTTTAGGTTTGTCCTCTCATGAAAGGAAAATCAATCTTGTAGTGCGCCGTAGTCAAGAATCGAAGCTTAGATACCTAATTCATAGTTGGAATGCCTTGCTGCTACACTATAATTCCAGGGGTAAATAAACATCATCATTTTTTAGTTGGTATTAATATCTAGCTTACGTCGACTAATCCTGATATAATCAGTCTGACCCTATGAAAGTTTTCCATCGACCACCAGAGTAAATCGAGAAATGCTTGTAATGGGCAATCCATCGGCTCAACATTCTTAGGTCAACTGTTCATTAAAGAAAATTTATCCGTTAATTCGCAGAAGCTAGGACTCGATCCTTTGATACTTGGAAAACTGAGAAAGCACCTAGCCGTTGCACCCCCGGGGGCAAATAAACATCATCATTGGAGCAAAAGATGAATTCATTACCTTAGTAGTTCCTCCAGGGTGACCCCACACTCTTTGGAAGGGGATAAATCACAGGGAACATTTGCCCTAGAGCAATGACCTTTTGCATGGGGGAGTCAAACATCCAACGATGCATTTTGTACATATTGGAATTTAATCCAAGATTTATTGGAGCAACCATCCATGTAGAAATCAACTGTGCCAACCCGTGGAGGCTAAATAAACATCATCATTATAACAATAAAAGTGATTACACTTATCCTAAGCACCCCTTGTGGTCTATCCTCAGGTTATGTGAAGGGAGATAAATAACAGGGTCAATTTATAGGGGCAGGAGGAGTTTTTTCCTCGAGGGCATGTACTTGTCGTGAATTGATCCTTGTCTTATTATAACAAATTTATCACTCTTTAACCAATTGAGCACCCCATAAGGACTAAATAAATATCATCATTTGTGTAAAAGGTTATATACGGACCTCGGGCGCCTCACACGGCTGATCCCATAGCCATATGTAGAAAGATAAATCAGGAAACCTAACATATCACTACATGGAGAGAGTTTTATGCTGACTTTATCGAGAATCGATCCTTATTTATTTCTATAAATCTATCGTATAGTGACTAATTCGTCTATGTCCTATAACTATGTCCTAAGGGCCAAATAACTTGGCATATAGGAAGATGTCTATGGAATAATAATGGAATGAACTTGGCATATAGGAAGATGTATATGAACTCAACAATAAGGATTAGATATTTTAATAGGTTAATGTGCTTAATAGTTTTATTATTATATATTCGCGGTGGTTAGATGCTCTTGTTATTAATTACTTATTATTTTTTGATACTATTATTAATAAGAAGAATGTTTGGTGTGGTCATGGTCTTACCTGATTGATAAGTAGGGATGTTGATTGAGTTTATATTTGGATTTGGCTTATGTGTGAGAGGTATAAATCTATTATTTATATGATAATAATTTACTTGTTTAGAGAACATCAATATCTTAGTTATTATTTGTTCTTAGTTATGTTAGAAGTAATTTAATGAACACTCACATATGAGGTTTTCATGCCAATGCTTTTGTAATAGATGGTTGAAGGGTATGAAAAATATGATATTCGGATCAATTTAAGACAATATTTTTTTATTCAAAATAATTTTTTGTCACACATAAGTAGAGAATGTTTTGGAAAGGGGTCGAAATTTTATAGTAGAATTTTACGTGATTTGAGTCGTAATAGCGCAACTCTTCTAGATGCTATAGTTTGCTCTAAAGGCTGACCCTATAGGTCATCCGAGTTGGTATGTGGTGGGATGTTTGCCACATGAGGTCGCGGAGTCGAAACTCGGGTTAATCGGGGCATAAATCTCCGTCCCTGTGCAACTCACCCCACCTGTCACATACTCGCTCAGGATGCTATGATTTACCTCCCTCATGATGACCTTGGGTCGGGTACGATGAAAACGCTGGAGCGAACGATTTCACCTTTTTACCATATAATTTGCTCTAGAGGTGTCACTATAACAAATGTTACTTTTCATAACTCGTCATCAACGATTGCACAATTAGGATGCGTCATTAATAATATTATTTACGACACATCTAATTAAGTACGTTACAGATAATATTATAAAATAAACACTATTAATAATTTTTTCATAGAACATTGCCGCACAGATTACTGACTGCTGCTGCTTCACATCACAACGGAAACAAAAGCGAGTCAAAATGGCGTCTTTGCTTGTGTCTCCTCCTCTTCCCTCCATATTATGTTCCTCTCTCGTGTTGTCCTCATGCTTACCAATCGCCCACCGTGTCCGCCCCTGATCCTTCCCGTGGTGCAACGATCCTACGAGGCATGGAAATCTTGCTTGCTTCGCCCTCGCGGAGTTCGATTTCTCTAAATCGGGCGGCGGTGACAGCAACGGAGATGGACAAGGAGAAGGCGACGATGAGGATCTACTCCCCCTCCTCCGCGACCTAGCTGTAACGAATAATTTTCCATTTTT
This sequence comes from Zingiber officinale, assembly GCF_018446385.1. NCBI lineage: Eukaryota > Viridiplantae > Streptophyta > Magnoliopsida > Zingiberales > Zingiberaceae > Zingiber > Zingiber officinale. The sequence goes on from NC_055993.1 coordinate 68,221,774, forward strand.
ATTCAATCAGGATTTCAGTTTTTGGAAAGATGGATTTTTTTTTTCTTTCTTTCGCCTTTTTGTGACGGTCGGTTCCCTAAATCAGGATAGCTTCGTTCTCCCTCCCGGTAACCTGTTGAAGCTCCCTTGCGATCTATGTAAGATCGCCCAATTTAGCTTCGTTCATCATAATGTGGGTATTTCTATAACACTTTTTACCGAAAAGAAAGTTATTTTAATTGGATGCAATTAACTTTGGAAACATGCTTTTATTTTACTTTTGATTGTGATATAGAATGATCTTCTTAGTGTATGAGATACCTCCCCCGCCGCTGCAGGCGGGTCTTCTGAATTCCAACGACCTCCGTACCCTGCATCAGCTCAAACCCGATACTCACCCTAATGATTTGACCAAGAAGTTGTTGCAAGCCTCTTTCTCTGTTGAAGTGACACCGTCCGAGTTGAACCCCTATATTGCTCACTCTCCTGCAAATAGCTCTCTCTCAATATGCTAAGTAAATCAATTCTATTTCAATTATATTTATACACTACTATCTATATTCTGTAGCTTTTACCAAATGATCATTTCAATTCTTGTAAAACATTGTTGGCTTATTCTTCAACTTTGCTATTGCTATTGTCATATAGGTTAGAGTCTTGTGTCAGAAAGCCAAAGAGGTGTTGATGCAAGAAAGTAATGTCCTTTTAATTTATATGGTGGCCTTAATTTAAGGATTTTGATTTGAACGAATGATGCATCATTAGTGGAACATGTTGGTGTAGTTGATATCAATAATTAAATCTAAGTTTTGATGAATGATAAGTGGATTAAAGTTAGATATATTATGATTTAACCTTTCCATCAAGTGTGTAGGACTTGACTGGTCTGACATCAGGCTGAAATCCAGCTAGGTCTAGAGCACCTGATAGCTAGTGTAGCAGTTTAGATAGGTCAAGAAGTGACCCAATATATGACGAAAAGTTTGACCAGGTCCGCGGGACTTGACAGCTGGTCGAAGTCCAGTTAAGTTTGCGGACTTGACAACTGGTGGGAAGACTTGGTGGACTGTAAGGAAGTCAAGCGATTCTGCGTAGTAAGGTAAGTCACTGGAGGAGAGTGTTCCAGTGAGAACGAGTACCAATTAGGTGTTGGTGCGGGAAGCATCCGATGATCGAACCCGAGTTTTGATAATGACAAAGGATTCAAAGTTAACGTTATTTGTTATCTAATATGATTGAATGAGATTACAGGAAAAGCCTAAAGGTATCTTAGGCAAAGTCCTAGCTGCGGTTAGGCAGGTGGAAAAATCCTAAGGGGTGGTAACCCTAGGTCCTAGAGGGTAGTAACCCTAGGCGGAAAATTTTGGCGGGTTGAAGCTTCGTGCAAAAGTCCTAGGGGGTGGTAACCCTAGGTAAAAAGTCCTGGTGTCGTGAACCAGGTGAAAGTCTGGGTGGGCCGTGGAGCGGAAGTCCAGCAGAAAGACCTGAAAACTCGGGCGCTGAGCAAAAGTCCAGTCGATCTGGAGGACCGATCTGGCAACAAGTATGCTCTCCTGAGTGGAGTAGGTGAGGACGCGTTCCTCGCTGAAGAAACAATATGCGTCAATTCGACTTAGAATTTTCGGTAGGAAATTCGAAGTCAGAACCGGACAGTCCATTGACTGTAACACATTTATTTGTATGTTATTATTATGTGCTAACTTTGTTTTGCAGGATATGTTGTTGTTTTGTGGACAACACATATCTTGCAGGGACAAAACAACAAGGTTTGCCTCGGATGAACAGTACCCGAGGCGCCCTCCATGGAGCATGGAGGCGCCTCGGGTACAAGGTAGAAGCTGTGCAGGAAGCGAGGCTGGAGGCGCCCTCATGGAGGCTTGAGGCGCCTCGGACGGCATTGAAGGCACCCTCAAGTGGATAGGCGAAGATTGCTTCGGAGCTTATCTACGCTGCGGATCCGGCGGTGATGGAGGCGCCCTCAAGGGGCTTGGAGGCGCCCTCAAGGGGCTTGGATGCGCCCTCAACAACCTTTATAAGGTAGTCTCGACCAGCAGCCTGTACAATCAACTTCTAAGCGATCTTTCAGCTGTGCACTACTCTAAAGACGATCCAGAAAGTCTATAGCAAGAACTCGACGACCCGAAGCTGCAAATTTCATTTCTTTATTGTCGGTATAGCTTTCTCAATATTATTTTGTAATAACTTTTTGTAATCTTTTGCGCTATTATAGTTGTTGCCCAAAGTAAACGCTCAACGAGCGTGAGCGTTGGAGTAGGAGTCGTTTAAGGCTCCGAACCAAGTAAAAATACTTGGGGTCCTTCTGTGTTTGTTTTAATTTCCGCTGCATTTACTCGTTAAGTTTCCGAATACGAAAAGTGAAAGCCACGAGCGCTATTCACCCCCCTCTAGCGCTTTTTAATCCAACAATTGGTATCAGAGCGGGGTCGCTTCGATTTGGTACAACCACCAATCAAGCATATTTTTCATAGTGATTTTCAGTTTTTCGGAGTCGATCGGAATCGGTATTCTTGCCCCATTCCGATCTAATTTTTCGTAATCGAAGTTTTCCTCGAAGTTGGTGCAACACCACTCGAGATCGCATTTTATTTATTTTTTTCCCACACTACTAATCCAGGATCAAGTCCTGGGATAAGTTTCGTTCGGTTTTTCTTGTGCAAGTTTCTATGGCTCTTCATGAAGGCTACAGTACAGCTCGACCTCCGCTCTACACCGGAGAGGACTTCGTCTACTGGAAGGGCCGAATGGAGTCATACCTTCAAGCGCATTTTGAGGTATGGATGTTCGTCAAAACAGGATTGGAACTCCCAACTGACGGCGCCGGTAAGCCAATATCATACTAGAACTGGGACACAACTCTGATAAAGAAAGTAGAAACCACTGCCAAGGCGACCTGCACCCTCCAATGTGGACTGACGAAGGAGGAGTTGAGCTGCGTCATCCTGTTCTCGAGCGCCAAAGAATTGTGGGAGAAGCTGATTGAATTACATGAAGGAACATCCGACACCAAGGTAAGTAAGAGGGATCTTATTCTTAACAAATTATCTAATATAAAATTGCAGGAAGGTGAAACAGCGAGCCAGTTGCATGCGCGTATCCAAGACCTCCTCAACGGTCTCCACGCAATCGGACAAAAGGTAGAAAATAGAGATATGATCAGGTATTCTCTCAATGCTTTTCTAAGGACTACCTTGTTGACATCCATGGTAGATGCTTACAAGGCATCCAAGGATCTCTCTTCAATTAAATTTGATGAACTATTTGCTGAATTTGAATTGCATGAACAAGTTAACGCTCAATCAACTGAGAAAAGTATAGCTTTGATTGCAAGTACAAGCAGAATGCGGGAACCTAAAGCAAGGCACAGGACCAAACCAGAGTTAGAAGAAGAACCAGATTTGGACGACAACGACGAGCTCACGACCGAACTCGTCAACTTGGTGAGAAAACTCTACAAAAAGAAGAAGAGTTTCAACAAGATGGACATCAAGAAGTTGATCCAGTCCAAGGAGGCCCAGCCAAGCTCAAAGATGAAGTTCGAGGTCATCTGCTACGGTTGCAATCAAAAGGGTCATATCAAAGCAAATTGTTCGAATCAAAAGGATGCGAAGAAGCAAAGAAAGAAGAAAGCTCTGAAGGTGACTTGGGACGAGTCTTCTTCAGAAGAGTCTGACGATGAAGAACTCGAACAGATGAGTTTCCTTGCAATGACGGCCCGGGACCGAGTCAACGAATCCGGAAGCGAGGACGAATCAGAAGCTAAGTCCGAGAGAAGCTACGGATCCGTATTCATTTCCGAAGAGCCTAACCCCTCTGTAAGTACTTCACGGTTATATAATTTAATTAATTATCTGATGCATAAATTAGCTAAATCTAACATTCGGATCAAATCACTTCTAAAGGAGGTAACAACCCTTAAAGAAGTGACTATCTCTGAATCCTTGACTGACCCGATTCAGACTGGAACCTCAACTCAAGTCCAAAAGCTTAAGGAAGAGAATTCCAGCCTGAAAACTCAAGTCAAGGATTTGAAGATTGCATGGGAACGATTTACACTGTGTTCCAAGAATCTTGACTTGATTCTTGGAAAACAGAAGGCCGTATACAATCGATCCGAACTAGGATTTAGAACACATAGAAAATATCGATCATACTTGTCACTTGTTAACAGACCAAATAGAAATGTAGTTTAAGCATGGGTACCTAAGTCCAACTTGGTCAATCAAGTTGGACTTGGTAAATATTGGGTTCCCAAAGATCAAGTCTATTACCTTGATAGACCATATCGAGGCTATGATCCAAGGGGAGGCAGTAGAAAAATTATCTTAATAAATAAATAGAATTGCTTGATGATTGTTATTTTCTACATTATTTTTATGTATGCTTAGATTAGGCTAGATTAAGGACCTAGGCGTAATTTACACTTGATTAGTTAAACCTAGGGATTTCAAAAAGAAAATTAAATATGTAATTTCTTTGAAAGACTTTGTCTAGAAGTGGTGGATGATCCGATACCCAAGAAGGCTTAGTGCCTCGACACAGCCTGGAAGCCAATCTTTGAAATGTGTATTTAATTGTCTAATTGGAAAAACCTAAGTCTAACTCAAATGTAAATTAATTCTTAGACATAATCTAAATTAAAGTTAACCATCTCACAACAACATACAAGGTTCTCTGATTGACAACTTAGAATCGGGTGAGTTGGACCTAGGATGAACTTAGTCGAATTTATTTAACCTAATTTAATTTAATCTAATTAATCAACCTTAATTCAATTTAATCAATTTAATAAATTTAATTTAATTAATTTTGATCTTAATTTCGAAATTATAACTAATTTTAAAATCATAATTAATTTTAAAATCTCAATTAATGTTATAATTAATTTTAAAATCATAATTAAATTATTTCTTAAATTATTTTCAAAAAGTTGATTAATATTAAGGTTCAAATCATAATTAATTTCATAATTATTTTAAAATTATAATTAATTTCATAATTATTTTAAAAATCATAATTAATTTTATAATTAATTTTAAAATCATAATTAATTTTGAAATTTTACTTAATTTTTATAATTAATCTTATAATCATAATTAATTTTGAAATCTTACTTAATTTTTATAATTAATTTTATAATCATAATTAATTTCGAAATCGTACTTAATCTTTATAATTAATTTTAAAATCATAATTACTTTTGAAATCTTACTTATTTTTTATAATTAATTTTAAAATCATAATTAAATTTAAAATCTTACTTAATTCTATAAATATTTTCAAATTATTTTTCAAAATGATCATTACTTTCAAAATTATCATAACTAATTTCAAAAAATTAATTATCTTTAATTAATTTAAAATCTCAATTATAGTAAAAGTTCAAAAGTCTTAATTATTATAATTTTTTTTTAAATTATTAATTCTTAGACTTTCAAAAATCTTAATTAATTTTCAACTAATGCTCACGATTATCATTTCAAATTTTTTAAATATATTTTCAAAATCTTCAAAAATTTAAATGTTTACTCATTTATTTTAAAAAATTCAAACTCATCAAAAATTTAAACTTATATTTTAAATCTCAATATTTTTTTTATTAAATATTGATAAAATTAAAATATATTTAAGTTCGCCTCACACTCACTCATAAGATGAACATATTTGATAATCTAGAATGGGTGAGATGGAAAATTAGAAAATAAAACTATTCAGTTTTATTCGCTCATGCTTAGATTTTAGGATTTTTAGAAAAGAGAACCAACTTTATCTTTAAAATTGACTTACTCTTCTAAGTGAAAGTGGACTTAGCTAAAGTTTTACAAGTTGATACTATTTAAGCTAAGTATTTAACTAAGTAAAATTACTTTTTGAATCTCTATTTTTTTTTTAAAAGGCTAAGTACTTTCCAAAAAGAAGATTATGCTCCCTATTAATTCTTATGATTTGTTTATTTTTTTCTTTTGATAAAGTTTTTTAATCTATTCACTTAGCTAAATAATGTTATACGAAAATTTATTCTAAAAAGCTAAGTGTTTATCAAAATATTTAAGTAAATTTTTCCTACTTTAAGTTTTTGGCTAAAAGTTTTTTTAAGAATCTTTCTAAGGCTACGTTATTTTATTTTGCTAAAAAGCTAAGTGTTTATCAAAATATTTAAGTAAATTTTTCCTATTTTAAGTTTTTGACTAAAAGTTTTTTGTTAAGAATCTTTCTAAGGCTACGTTATTTTATTTTACTGAAAAGCTAAGTTTTAATACTTCTCAAAACATGTTCGTTTAAAGCTAATTTCTTAACTAAGGCTTACTTCTCCACTTCTCTGTTCCTTTTTTGATGTTTCTTTTGATATATGGCAAACGGGGAGAGTATAAAAAAATTCAAATCTAAAAGAAAAATTTGAAAAGCCAAGTATAAGAAAATTTAGGGGAGCTGTTATTAAGGGGAAACTTTGTACTTAAGTATATTTATGCTCTTACAGTTATTTTCAATTATACTTGCACTGTCCTTGAAAATTGTTTATAGCATTATTTTTTCTTAACTTTGAATTTTTGTTGTCATAATAAAAAAGGAGGAGATTGTTGGTGCAGGAGGCATCCGACGATCGAACCTGAGTTTTGATAATGACAAAGAATTCAAAGTTAAGGTTATTTGTTATCTAATATGGTTGAATGAGATTGCAGGAAAAGCCTTAAGGTGTCTTATGCAAAGTCCTAGCTGCGGTTAGACAGGTGGAAAACCTTAGAGGGCGGTAATTCTAGGTCTTTGGGGGTGGTAACCCTAAGCGAAAAGTCTTGGCGGGTCGAAGCTTCGGGCAAAAGTCCTAGGGGATGGTAACCCTAGGTGAAAAGTCATGGTGTCGCGAACCAGGTGAAAGTTTGGGCGGGTTGTGGAGCGGAAGTCCAGCAGAAAGACCTGAAGACTCGGGCGTTGAGCAAAAGTCCAGTCGGTCTGGAGGATTAGTTTGGCAACAGGTATGCTCTCTTGAGTGGAGTAGGTAAGGACGCGTTCCCCGCTGAGGGAACAGTAGGCGTCGGTTTGACCTAGGGTTTCTGGTAGGAAATTTGAAGTCAGAACCGGACAGTCCATTAACTATCACACATTTATTTGTATGTTATTATTATGTGCTAACATTATTTTGCAGGATATGTTGTTGTTTTGTGGACTAACATATCTTGCAGGGACAAAACAACAAGGTTTGCCTCAGATGAACAGTACCCGAGGTGCCCTCTATGGAGCTTGGAGGCGCCTCGGGTACAAGGAAGAAGCTACGCAGGAAGCCAGGCTGGAGGCACCCTCATAGAGGCTTGAGGCGCCTCGGACGGCATTGAAGGCGCCCTCTAGGGGATTGGAGGCGCCCTCAAGTGGATAGGCGAAAACTACTTCGGAGCTTATCTGTGCTGCGGATCCGGCGATGATGGAGGCGCCCTTAAGGGGCTTGGAGGCGCCCTCAACAACCTTTATAAGGCAGTCTCGACCAACAGCCTGTACAATCAATTTCTAAGCGATCTTTCAGCTGCGCACTGCTCTAAAGACGATCCAGAAAGTCTATAGCAAGAACCCGACGACCCGAAGCTGCAAATTTCATTTCTTTATTGTCGGTATAGCTTTCTCAATATTATTTTGTAATAACTTTTTGTAATCTTTTGCGCTATTATAGTTGTTGCCCAAAGTAAATGCTCAACGAGCGTGGGCCTTGGAGTAGAAGTCGCTTAAGGCTCCGAACCAATTAAAAATACTTGGGTCCTTCTGTGTTTGTTTTAATTTCTGTTGCATTTACTCGTTAAGTTTTCTGAATACGAAAAGTGAAAGCCACGAGCGCTATTCACCCCCCCTCTAGCGCTTTTCGATCAAACATTAGGGACTTTAGGTTTAGGTCCATTTTAGATCTTTAGACTGAGACCTTGACTAGATTCTGAATTTGGACAGACATGATCTAATTAATAAACTTTTATTTTATTATTATACTAACTCTGTTTTACAAATTATATGTTGTTTTTGGACAAACATATTTTTGTAGGAGTTAAAAAGAAAATTTAGCCTTGGTGAACAGTGCTCAAGGCACTTCTTGGTTGATTGGAGGCGCCTTGGATAGTGGCGTGAAGGTGCCTCCTATGTGAGTGAAGGCGCCTTAGATGTTGGTCAAAGACTTCACGCGAGAAGGTGTGGAGGCGCCTCACATGCCTTTGGAGGCACCTTAATCTTGGCGCTGGAGGTGCTTTGGAAGAGCTTTAAAGGCACCCTTCGAAGGATAAAAATCGAAGGTTGCGGAGCTTATCGTGATTGAGGTTTCTGGGATCAAATTTACACTTGGAGGCATCCTGGACGAGGCATGGAGGCACCCTAAACAACCTATAAAAGAAGGGTTCAACCAAGAATTCTACGCAACTAACTTACAAGTTTAATATACGACCCTTCGAGTTTTCGGCTACTCCGACTTTGTCCTCTTGCCGTGCTGCGACGTTGCTGCGCCCAACTACTGTTGAGAAGCTGTCCAACATCTAATTTGATCCAATCTTCTTTAGAGTGTTGGGTAATGAAATTTCTTTTTGTACTTAATTATTGCATAAAGGAAAGTATAGTTTGGATTGCCCATCGATACAGTTCGAAGGATCGTGGGTCTTAGAATAGGAGTCGTCGAATGTTTCGAACCAAGTAACTCTTCGAGTTATTGTGGTCTTACTTTTTCAATTTTTATTTTACATTATTTCCTTTGTGTACTCATTTTCAAAATCGAAATAAGGTTAAGTTTTTAAATCATGTGATGCATCCCCCTCTCACGTGCGTTGCGATCCTACAAGTGGTATCAGAGCAGGTCTGCTCTGCCTTAGTGCAACCACCAATCAAGCAAGGAGGATTGTGTTTCTTTCCTTTTCCTTTTTCTATTTTTTAGATTTTAGTTTTTCGAATATATTTGAATTGGTATAACTACCTCTTTGAATAAATCTTTTTTTGTTTTGGTTTTACTCAAGTTGGTGCAACACTACTTGAGTTTTTTCGTCTTATTCCTTTCTTTCTACCACACTACTTACCCCAATGCCAAGTCTTGATATATGTTTAAGTTTATGCTATTTAAGTAATTACATGGCTCAAAATAAAGGTCATAGTACTACTCATCCCCCGCTTTTTAACGGAGATAACTTTTCATATTGGAAGAAGTAGATGGAGGTACACCTCAAGATCGACATCGACCAGTGGTTCACTATTCGACAAGGATACAAGGAACCAATGGATGGAGTTACAAAAATACCCATTAATCTGGAAAATTAGAACCCTAAGATAAAAAAGAAGGCACAAATCGAGTTTAAAGCCGTTACCACCCTTCAGTGCAGACTCACAAAAAAAGAACTAAACCACGTCAGCCTACACGAGAACGCAAAGAAACATTGGGATAAACTCATCGAATTACACGAAAGAACGATTAATGCCATGGTAACCAAACGTGCCCTCTTATTAAATAAATTGTTTAATATTAAAATATAGAAAGGAGAGACGACAAACCAACTACACGCGAGGATTAAGGACATCCTTAATGAACTCCACACGATTGGCCACCAAATGGAGAACTGAGACATTATAAGGTACGCCCTAAGCTCGTTTCCTCGGAATGCATTATGGGCATCTATTGTGGATGCCTATAAAATTTCCAGGAACCTTTCAAAATTAAAATTAGATGAGTTATTTTGCGAATTAGAACTATACGAGCAAACTAACTCTAAACCAGCTAAGAAACGTATCGCTCTTCTTGTAGGTTCCTCCAAAGAATTCAAGTCCAGAACAAAACCTGAAACAGAAGCTGGATCTGACTTAGATCAGATACTGAAGAACTCCTAGTGAACTTGATAAGAAAAATGCTCACTAGGAAAAAAAAGGATTTCCCCAAGAAAGATCTGTAAAAGATAAAGTTTACCTTTAACAACAATAAAGCCAACGTCTCCCATACGACGAGTGCAACAAGAAAGGACACTACTGTTGGGACCTTGACGCCCGTTAGAGGGGGTGAATAGCGTCTCACCCAAATCGTCACTTTCTACACTTGTTAGTAAGCAGCGGAAAACAAAATACAAACTAACAAGAAGAAAGCTAAACCCTATAAACAATACGGAAAGACAATAAACCAAAATGAATTGTAACACAAGACATTTACGTGGTTTGGAGATTAGAGCTCCTACTCCACGACTATCCCTAAGGTGGACGATCCCCATCCGTCGGTGGATGACTCCCCGAAACCTCCGGCTAGCTCAAACCTCCTTCTCGGTGGAGAAACCTCACCACAACCTTGATCCAAATACTCTTAGATCACAAGAAGAGCTTAGAGGCTTTGGAAGACTACTAATAGGGGTTAACCACCTCTATTTCGTCAACCATGCCCAAGCACCCCGAGCTTTATTAAATAGAGCTCGAGAGGAAAACACTAAGCTATTTTTCCGCTACTAGTCAACTGGTGTATACACCAGTCGACTGGCCCTTTAAGTGAAGCCGACCGTTACCCAACAGTCAGCTACCAGTCAACTATTACAGTGTACCAGTCCATTGCTACAATAACCAGTCGACTGCTATAGTACTGCTATAGTGTCACAACAGTACTAGTACAATGTCGCTACAGTACTGCTACATTAAATCCTAAAACTATAGGATTTTGCTTTGAGTACAATCACTCAACACTCGTTCTCGCCCGACCAACCTAGACCTAGCCTTCTAGCCTTCTCCATCAGCCTCGTGTCCCTCGGATGTCTCCCTATCCTTCACGTCTTGCCTTCTAGAGCTTCTTTCGGCCTTGTCCTTGTTGTCATTAGCCTCGCGTCCCTCGGATGTCTCTCCATCATTCACGTCTTGCCTTCTGAAGCTTCCTTCGACCTTGTCTTTGTTGTTGGGTCTTCCTTTACCAAGAGGCTCCTCACCTCCGGGACTTCATCCATTGTCAAGTCACACTTAGACTTACGCTGCCAAGACTATATACTTGGACTTACACCGCCAAGACTCATCATTGGACTTTCCTCCTTTGCCAACTTTCCTTGTTGTACCTATATCCTGCACACTCACAATGCATATTAAATACAATAATAAACCTAACTTAAACCTTTGCCCAAACATCAAAACCTAGGGCGCACAGATTGCTCTAACAATCTCCCCATTTTTGATGTTTGGCAATCTGTTAAAGTTAGGGAAACATAAATGCAATAACAATGCGAATAAACATAAAATCTACACATATATAAGTCATGGAACCTAACCCTAGGCTCCCCCTTCACCTAATCCCTTGAGCTAGCATTTCCCGCAAAGGTAAACTTCTCCTCCTTTACCTGAACAATCGCTCCCCCTTAACCTAAGCTCTCAGCTAGGATTTCTTGCAAAGGTGTGTAGGTTTCCCACTTAAACCTAAACTTCTCCCCCATTGTCATACATTAAAAAGGGCTCCAACAATATCCCAATTGTTGAAAATTTATCATCCAAACTGACCCTAAAGTCATGTATTTATCCCACATGGATCTCATACATCTAAATGAGTTGACATGGTCAAGAACAATGCTGAAGAAAACTTTTAGTCTGGTATCAGTCGACTGCATTAGGTACCAGTCGACTGCCCCCTTCGATTTCCACTCACAGAGCCCTTTGTGTTCGAAATACACTGTTACCAGTCGATTGGTATCGGTACCAGTTGACTGCCCTTATCAAAATAAACTTACAGAGACATTCCGTGCTCAAAAAATACTGTTACCAGTCGACTGGTATCTACACCAATCGACTAGTACCATATTTCTGTAAAAATCAACTTTTTTGATTCAACTTCAGAAATACACCAGAAATTTCATAGACTTTTAAAAATTCTCAAATTTTATGAAGAGGTTTATTTTACCCTTGTCTATTTGGGAAAAATATATATAAAAATATATTTATCATAGATCCCAAGAATGATATAAAATTCAAAACTATCTAAATGGTTCAATTGAATCTTGACCTAAAGTCCTAGTTTTGGCTTTCTCTTGATGTATTTGCCCATACTAAATCATAATGCATTCCTAGCATTGGTTTATATGACATATATACATCCAAAACTAATTTCCATGCAATATGAAATCTTTTTTATATTTTCATGCATGATACTCAACCTAATTATGTCAATTTCTTGGATTTGAGACTCAAGTCTGTCTCTAAACCACTTTGACACATTTGATGACCCATTTTGAGTCTCAAGCATGATCCGCTTGAGATTCATTTACCATATATCCCAAAGACTCTTTGAGCCCCCCCTAGAACTCTTACTCTTAGCCACCTCTTTAGGTGACTCATCCAATATGGCTTAGGCCACTTCGGTGCACCTTGGGTGACACTTGACTTACAAAACTCACCTTCTTAACTTTAGACACCTTGTCTTTGGTTAATTTTTTCTTGTCCTTAACCATGGACACCTCATCCTTGCCGTAATTATATGTCACCCTAGCATATTCCTTCTTATTAGCCTTGGATGACTTTCCCTTGTCCTTGGTCACTCCTCCCTTACCAATGTCATGTGCCATTTTAGCACTTGAACTCCTTTTGGTCTTGGAAGGACCCAATCTGATATTTTTGGATCTTTGACCACCCAAATATATGTCAAGTCCTTTAGGTCCAATAATGAGCCTCTCTAGGACTTTCTCTATTTCCTCAAGCTTTGCCTTCAAGGCTTGATTTTCCAATTCTAGGGTTCTAACCCTAGAATCAACATGTCCATCGTGGACATTCCTAGACCTTCCCTTCCTAGGCATGTGTCTCCCCTTCTTGGGATTAATGCCTAAGTTTTCAACCACCTTCTTCTCCTTAGGCAAGGTAGGTTGTTTCTTTTTTAGGTTTATCATTTGAAAATGATTTCCTAGGGTTATCACCTACATTAACCATATTCCTATCATTATATCTAAAACCATAAATACGCATGGGAAAATAATTCATATTATTTCTAATATGCATGGAGGAATTTGAATTTGAACTTGAATTCAAGTTAGGGTTTATTGTTGGTTGCTACTCTAAATATCGTACCGGTTCCTCTGTACAAAAATTTTGTACAAGTCCTGAACCTTTCCTAACAACCTATTGTGTTATTTAGAAATTCAATTTGGAATCGCAAACGGAACTTAACATTATTGATTCCAAATTTAACTTATCTGTTCTTAGAGGTTTAGACTTGAATTGCAAATGATACTTAACATTATAGATCCAAATCCACCTATGTTACAAATTCAATTAAATATTTATTTCAAAACTCGACTCCCAGGACAAACATGGCGAGACACTTGGCCTTCTTGGGTATGGGAACATCCACCACTGTTTCGACAAAGCCTCTTAACGAAATTCAATATTTAATTTCCTTATAGTAACTCTAGGTTTAACCAAAAAGAACAATCGAATCACAAGATCGAAAAAAAAAGAAAACACAAATTTGAAACAAATCCGAAACCTAGAATCACTAGCCTCTTGTGTTTGGTATTTCAAGATCTAAATAAAAGATGAACTAGTTATGATGCGGAAACTAATAATTAGTTATACCTTTTATAGCTTATAGACCTCACGATCTTCTGTCGTATTCCTCTTCTTATCTCGGACGTCGTGTGGGCGACAATCTACTGAGATGAGAATCCACCCAAGCTACCTTCTTCTCCAAGCAAGATTTGGCCACCTCAATAACTCCAAGAAAGGATGAGGTTCGGCCACCACCACCAACCTCCAAGGGATGCTAGAAACAAAGCCTTCTTTCTCTCCTTCTCCAAGCAAAATTCGGCCACCAAAAGTGTAACGCCCGAAAATTCTCAAAATAATTATTAGAAATATCCTAGCATTTTTCTGGAATTTTAGGATATTTTTATGGAATTTTTAGAATAGCGGAAGTAGCAAAAATAAATAGAAAACGAAAATAGCCTACGCGGGAATTGAACCCGAGACCTATTGGGTCCTATGACTTATGGCGAACCATGGTAACCAGGTGAACCCAGCAGGGCCGTGCTGAAAGGAAAGGGAATCAATTTTATTTAAGTTGGAGTTGGGGCGAATTAGATCACTTAATATAAATAAGAAATAATTAAGTGAAGGGTTATTTGGATCGTGATTTTTCCTCTCCCTAAAACCTCACCGCCGCCCACCTCTCCTTTCTTCCTCTCTCGGCGCCAACCACAAGGAAGACCTAGGGTTCCATCCCTAGGGCCATAGGAGTGGTTTCTGGCAACGTCAAAGGCACGAGGACGCTCCTCTCCGCGAGAGGAACGCATAAACGCAAGGAGATCATCGAAGGGATCTTCTCCACCGGAAATCTAGCGATTAGAATCGTAAGAAAATCCGAAATCGAGGTAAGAAACCTCTCACCTGCAGTATAAGTAGCTTTTCGTACGATAGAATGCTTTTAACTTAGCCATATGTAGATTTTTCGACGCATAGGATGTATTTAACCCGCCTCACAAATTTAGGGATCTAGTTGAGCACCTCTAGATGGGTCAGACACGTTTCCTCCTTTCAGTTGGAGATTCTAGACGTCGTCAGGTGCCTAGGGGTGGTCTCCCTAATAGAGAGGAGAGTTGGAGCACACTAAGTGTTCGATAAAATGCTTAGCTCAGTAAAATGCTACAGTAGACATTTTTAATAGCTCAGTAAATGCAATAGAAGCATTTAAATAGTTTAGTTAGTCTTGCTACAGCTTATATGGGGCTACGGTCCAATGGGTGGGCACCCACAGTCGCCTCTAGGTTCAGATAACCTAGTAAAAGTAAGATAAATTAATTAGCTATGACTCAGTATTTTATTTTCAGTAGGGGCACTGTACAGGATTAGATATCCATTAGGCTGGGCTCCCATAGTCGGTCCCTAGGTTTAGATAACCTAGTAAACCTTACTAAATTCGAGATTTGCAACCCTGGGTCTAGTTAAGGATGCACACATAGCATGTATAGTTACCGGGCCCATTAGCAGTGTGATTATGTATTTTAATCTATTATATTATAGCTTTTCAAAACTCACAAAAATCAGTATGTTAGTTGAGTTTGAATTCAGTTCTAGTCTAGTTTAATTCATGTTCAGTTCAGTTTCCTTTATTGATACTCATGATAGTTTATGATTAGCTTGTATGCCATGCTTTAGTGTTCATGTTCAGTGATTTCAGTATGCCATGTGTTAGCAAGTTCATCATATATTTAATAGCATGTTTTAAAAAGCATAAATGCATCGTATGCATGTTTTAGTGAGGTAGATGGTTTCTTACTAAGCGAAAGCTTATAGATACTTTCTTTTCCTTATACTGCAGATAAAGGTAAAGGAAAGATGGACTAGCGGAGGCTGGAGGACAATGCTACGAAGATGTGTGTGGGCAGGAACTTGGGATAGAGATCTAAGGAATTTTAGCAAGCTTGGTTTAAGCATTAAAACCTTTCAGTATTTTATCATTTGCACTTTAGTATGATAATTGCTACGAATTAGTTAACCATGCACTTTATTATGCTTAGAACACTGTTTTTAAAATGTTAGAATGTTAGTTGTTATTGTTAGAGTGTTTCTTAATCATTTTAGAACCTGTAATGAGATTGAGGCACGAAACAGTGCTGAAATCAGATCATTGGCACGAAATCAGAAACTCGAATCGATCAGCTGATCGATTCGAGAGTTTCCAATCGATCGATGGATCGACTGGGCAACTCGTCTCGTGAACAGTAGGCGTCTGGATCGATCAGCCGATCGATCCAGCCAATTCCGTCGCGAACAGAAGGCTCTGGGATCGATCACTGGATCGATTGACCAGTCTGGATCGATCAGCCGATCGATCCAGAATATTGCCCGAGCACAGTAGCGTGCTGGATCAATCCGACATTCCAATCGATCAATGGATCGATTGGGAGCTATGGTATCAGTGGGAAAATGTCTAAGTTCAGTTCCTTGGCCATGGGGAAGGTAAAACATGTTATGATACATCCCTTAGCAGGTATAGAACCAAGAAATGTTAGCAGTATAGCAAAATTTCAATTAGTACAGCTTCCGCACCTAGATTTAATAATGGTCATGGAATAGCATTAGCACAGCATAATGTGACGATCAGCCTTACAGTTTAGTTAGTAGAAGGCGGGTCATTACAGAGTGGTATCAGAGCAGTTTCCATACTTCCTACACACACATCAGCATTGAGCCTGCAGCTTCCAAGTAAAAACATCTCTTACTTTCTCCATGTTTCTTGTTTTCATGTTTAGATATAACTAAAGCATGCTTGTTTATGATAGTAGTTAACATGATAACAATAGTTACTCTATTATGCTTGTGTTAGTTATGTATATCCTCTATGTCTTTAGAAATGGCACGAGGACGCCCAACTAGAAGGGCACCAGCTACTGAGCCTCAGCATGAGGCAGGTAGTTCAGTGCCTCCCCCAGACCTTACAGCATTAGTGGCTTAGTTACAGCAGCAGCTAGCTGAGCAGCAATAGGAGATAGCCACCTTAAAGGCTAATCAGCAGAATACTCCCACAGTCACCCCGAAACCAAACGTAGCAACGCCAGTAGTCTTAGAGGTTCCACCAGTCCAGCCTACAGCACCAATAGCCCCAGCAGTAGTAGAGGCAAAGAGAGAAGCCTATCTGATCCAGTGGCAGAGAGTCAAGCCCGAGAACTTCTCAGGCACTAGTGAACCATGGGATGCGCAAGCCTGGTTCAAAACACTGGAGAGTACGATGGAGCTCCTGGACTGGCCAGAACACGAGAAGGTGAAGTGCGCCTCCTTCTGTCTGACAGGAGATGCACGCATGTGGTGGGAGAGAATCAGAGCGAAGCGCCCAGTGAACCAGATGACATGGGCTGACTTCGAGAAAGAATTCTTCGAGGAGTTCTTTCACATGCGGGTCACCAACCGCCACTACGACGAGTTCACTGAGTTTCGTCAGGGCAACCTATCAGTTGAGGAAGCCGTGAAGAAATTCAATAGATTGGCTCGTCTATGCCCTGAACTAGTCAGCACAGAGAAAGAAAGAGTCCGGTTGATGCTCAAGATGCTGAGGCCAGAGATAACAATGAACGTGGCTGGCGGCATTCACAGGCCGCAAACCACCGAAGAACTAGTCAGCAGTGCTCTGACCACCGAGCACTACCAAAACAATATCAAGCAGCAGAAACAAGCTCTTCCAGAATCCAAAGGCCAAGGAGGTTCAGGCACTCAGAAATAGCAGGGCCACAGCTCCCACGACTCTAACTGGAAAGGGAACTCCAGCAACAAGCGCAAACCAGGGAGTTACCCAAAAGGAGGGCCAGCTAGTAAACAGCCCAGTTATCCAAAATGTGCTACTTGTGGGAAATTCCATCCGGGAATTTGTCGCAAGGGCACACGGGGATGCTTTGAATGCGGACAGGAAGGGCATATGGCCAAGCAGTGTCCGAACAAGACTAGCTTTCCTCCACCACAGCAGATCCAGTACGAGGCCAAGCCAGTACAGTTGCATTAGATGCAGGTCGCTTTAGATGGCCCCCACATCAGCCAGGGCAGATTAGAAGTCCCTCCAGCTACGACCAACGCGAGGATCTATTCACTCACCAGAGAGGACGTAGCAAATGCCTCGACAGTTGTTACAGGTCAGATTAGTATTTTACAGCAAAGTACAACTGTATTATTCGATACTGGGGCAACCCATTCTTATATATCCAGGGCATTTGCTGAGAAGTTAGCAAGACCTCTAGAGGTACTCAGTAGTCAGTTTCTGACGACCTTACCTTCAGGAGAAATTATGGCATCCACGCACTGGCTCAGAGCAGTGCCAGTCATTATAGCGGACAGAGAGCTCTTTTGTGATCTAATAGTGCTAAATATGACTAACTACGATGTCATCTTTGGAATGGACTTCTTGATCAGATACGGTGCCTCCATAGAATGCCGTAAACGGAAAGTCGTATTCCAACCTGAAGCAGAAGCACAGTTCGAGTTCATCGTAGAACCCAAGAGAAAGGCCAAGAGGTTTCTCTCAGCTATGAAGGCACAGAGATTAATGGATTCAGGGTGTACGGGATTTTTAGCACACATAGTCAGTACTAGTCAGGACAAGGACCAACAGCTAGCAGAGGTCCGAGTCGTATGTGACTACCCAGCAGTCTTCCCTGAAGAGTTACCAGGATTAGCACCAGACAGGGAGATTGAATTTGAGATAGAACTCATTCCCGGTACCAACCCTATTTCCAAAGCACCCTACCGCATGGCTCCAGCAGAACTGAAGGAACTTCATGAGCAACTACAGGAGCTGCTTGACAAAGGCTTTATACGCCCTAGTCATTCACCATGGGGAGCGCCTGTATTGTTCGTGAAGAAGAAGGACGGGAGCATGCGCTTGTGCATAGACTACAGAGCACTGAACCAAGTCACCATCAAGAACAGGTACCCTCTTCCCAGAATAGATGACCTGTTCGATCAGCTAAAGGGAGCAGCAGTATTCTCTAAGATAGACCTCAGATCAGGTTATCATCAGGTGAAAGTTAAAGAAGGGGATATACCCAAGACAACATTCAGGACTAGATACGGACATTACGAGTTCGTAGTCATGCCCTTTGGCGTGACAAATGCTCCAGCTACTTTCATGTACCTCATGAACAGAGTATTTAGAGAATACTTAGATAAGTTCATTATCGTGTTCATCGATGACATTCTTATTTATTCAAGAACTCAGGAAGAACACGCAGAGCACCTGAGAGCAGTATTGCAGACCCTTCAGCAGAACCAGCTGTACGCCAAGTTCACAAAATGTAAATTTTGGTTAGATCAGGTGTCCTTCCTGGGTCACATCATCTCAAAGGATGGTATCATGGTAGACCCCAGTAAGATAGAAGCTGTGAGTAACTGGAAAAGACCCAAGAACGCTAGCGAGATCAGAAGCTTTCTGGGACTAGCAGCTTATTACAGAAAGTTTGTAGAGAACTTCTCCAGAATAGCCTCCCCACTGACAGCTCTCACCAGGAAAAACAGGAAATATCAGTGGACAGAGGACTGCGAGAACAGCTTCAGCGAGTTAAAAAGAAGATTGACCAGTGCACCTATTCTGACTCTACCAGAAAATACAGACAGCTTTGATATATATAGTGATGCCTCTAAGTTGGGACTAGGAGTAGTGCTGATGCAAAGTGGCAAGGTGATCGCCTATGCCTCCAGACAACTCAAGGATTATGAGAAGAACTATCCTACTCATAACCTTGAGCTTGCAGTAGTGGTATTCGCTCTCAAAATTTGGAGACATTACTTGTATGGAGCTCAGTGCAGAGTGTATACAGATCATCAGAGTCTGAAGTACTTCTTCACTCAAAAGGATCTGAATATGCGACAGCGTAGATGGCTAGAGCTGGTCAAGGACTACGATATAGACATCCTCTACCACCCAGGGAAAGCCAATAGGGTAGCAGACGCACTTAGCTGGAAGTCCAATGCTACCTTATTATCACTAGCAGCCATGTCACCGCCCCTACAGAAAGAGATCACAGATTTTGGTCTCGAACTTATAGTAGGATAGCTCTCTACTATGACGTTAGAGTCTACCTTGCTTGGTGATCTTCAGACAGCTCAGGAACAGGATCATGAAATTCAGAAGATCAAGCAAGGATTAGCAGAATCAGACAGTGGAGAATTCAGAGTATCTGATAGTGCGGTATTATACTTTGGTGACAGATTATGCGTTCCAGATCAGGAGGAACTCAGAAGGAAGATTTTAGATGAGGCTCACAAGACTCCCTATGCGATGCATCCAGGCTCCACTAAAATGTACCAGGACTTAAAGAAACGTTTTTGGTGGCCCGGGATGAAGAGAGACATCGCTCGTTATGTCAGCACCTGCCTAACCTGTCAGAGGTTTAAGGCAGAACATCAGAGACCAGGAGGAGTTTTGCAGCCTATTCAGATACCCGAATGGAAGTGGGAAGACATTTCCATGGATTTCATAGTGGGACTACCCAGAACCACGAATGGTTTTAATACCATCTGGGTAATAGTCGACAGGTTGACTAAATCAACCCACTTTTTAGCTATCAGGATATCCTATTCCATGGAACAGCTAGCTCAGTTGTACCTCAAGGAGATTGTCAGATTGCATGGAGTCCCACGAACCATTATTTCAGACAGAGACAGTAGGTTCACATCACACTTCTGGGAGTGTGTACAGTCAGCGTTGGGCACGAAGTTAAAGTTCACAGATGGACAGACGGAGCGAGTAAATCAGGTACTTGAAGATATGCTCCGAGCATGTGCCCTAGATTTCAAAGGAAGTTGGTGCAAATATCTGAGTTTAGCAGAATTTGCATACAACAACAGCTATCAGGCCACTATCGGTATGACACCTTACGAGGCTCTCTACGGGCGGAGGTGTAGATCTCCAATCTACTGGTATGAGAGTGGTGAACAGAAAGAACTAGAGCTTCAGACAGATCTAGTGACAGATACCACAGCAGCTATACAACAGATCCGCCAGAGGATAGAGACAGCTCAGAGCCGCTAGAAGAGCTAAGCTGATACACGGCGCAGACCCTTAGAGTTCACAGTTGGGGATTCAGTGTTCCTCAGAGTAGCTCCCATGAAGGGAGTAATGCGTTTTGGGAAGAAGGGCAAACTAAGTCCCAGATATGTGGGACCATACCTTATCAGCAGGAGAGTTGGCAAGGTAGCATATGAGTTAGAGCTACCCCAGGAAATGTCAGCTGTCCATAATGTATTACATGTCTCTATGCTGAAAAAGCATATCCCAGATGTCACCCAGGTGATTGAGCCCCAGCTGGTACAAGTCCGCGAAGACCTCAGCTATGACAGTCGGCCTACTCAGATAGTAGATCGAGCAGTTAAGAAATTGCGGAATAAGGAAGTACCATTAGTAAAGGTCATTTGGCAAAATCACACAGCAGAAGAGGCAACTTGGGAGACAGAAGCCAGTATGAGACAGAAGTACCCAGAGTTATTCTAAGTTCGAGGATGAACTTTTTATAAGGTATGGGGGATTGTAACGCCCGAAAATTCTCAAAATAATTATTAGAAATATCCTAGCATTTTTCTAAAATTTTAGGATATTTTTATGGAATTTTTAGAATAGCGGAAGTAGCAAAAATAAATAGAAAACGAAAATAGCCTACGCGGGAATTGAACCCGAGACCTATTGGGTCCTATGACTTATGGCGAACCATGGTAACCAGGTGAACCCAGCAGGGCCGTGCTGAAAGGAAAG
The DNA here is from genome assembly GCF_018446385.1 of Zingiber officinale. Lineage (NCBI taxonomy): Eukaryota > Viridiplantae > Streptophyta > Magnoliopsida > Zingiberales > Zingiberaceae > Zingiber > Zingiber officinale. The sequence goes on from NC_055993.1 coordinate 68,242,943, forward strand.
GGAATCAATTTTATTTAAGTTGGAGTTGGGGCGAATTAGATCACTTAATATAAATAAGAAATAATTAAGTGAAGGGTTATTTGGATCGTGATTTTTCCTCTCCCTAAAACCTCACCGCCGCCCACCTCTCCTTTCTTCCTCTCTCGGCGCCAACCACAAGGAAGACCTAGGGTTCCATCCCTAGGGCCATAGGAGTGGTTTCCGGCAACGTCAAAGGCACGAGGACGCTCCTCTCCGCGAGAGGAACGCATAGACGCAAGGAGATCGTCGAAGGGATCTTCTCCATCGGAAATCTAGCGATTAGAATCGTAAGAAAATCCGAACTCGAGGTAAGAAACCTCTCACCTGTAGTATAAGTAGCTTTTCGTACGATAGAATGCTTTTAACTTAGCCATATGTAGATTTTTCGACGCATAGGGTGTATTTAACCCGCCTCGCAGATTTAGGGATCAAGTTGAGCACCTCTAGATGGGCCAGACACGTTTCCTCCTTTCAGTTGGAGATTCTAGACGTCGTCAGGTGCCTAGGGGTGGTCTCCCTAATAGAGAGGAGAGTTGGAGCACACTAAGTGTTCGATAAAATGCTTAGCTCAGTAAAATGCTACAGTAGACATTTTTAATAGCTCAGTAAATGCAATAGAAGCATTTAAATAGTTTAGTTAGTCTTGCTACAGCTTATATGGGGCTACGGTCCAATGGGTGGGCACCCACAGTCGCCTCTAGGTTCAGATAACCTAGTAAAAGCAAGATAAATTAATTAGCTATGATTCAGTATTTTATTTTCAGTAGGGGCACTGTACAGGATTAGATATCCATTGGGTTGGGCTCCCATAGTCGGTCCCTAGGTTTAGATAACCTAGTAAACCTTACTAAATTCGGGATTTGCAACCCCGGGTCTAGTTAAGGATGTGCACATAGCATGTACAGTTGCCGGGCCCATTAGCAGTGTGATTATGTATTTTAATCTATTATATTATAGCTTTTCAAAACTCACAAAAATCAGTATGTTAGTTGAGTTTGAATTCAGTTCTAGTCTAGTTTAATTCATGTTCAGTTCAGTTTCCTTTATTGATACTCATGATAGTTTATGATTAGCTTGTATGCCATGCTTTAGTGTTCATGTTCAGTGATTTCAGTATGCCATGTGTTAACAAGTTCATCATATATTTAATAGCATGTTTTAAAAAGCATAAATGCATCGTATGCATGTTTTAGTGAGGTAGATGGTTTCTTACTAAGCGAAAGCTTCTAGATACTTTCTTTTCCTTATACTGCAGATAAAGGTAAAGGAAAGATGGACTAGCGGAGGCTGGAGGACAATGCTACAAAGATGTGTGTGGGCAGGAACTTGGGATAGAGATCTAAGGAATTTTAGCAAGCTTGGTTTAAGCATTAAAACCTTTCAGTATTTTATCATTTGTACTTTAGTATGATAATTGCTACGAATTAGTTAACCATGCACTTTATTATGCTTAAAACACTGTTTTTAAAATGCTAGAATGTTAGTTGTTATTGTTAGAGTGTTTCTTAATCATTTTAGAACCTGTAATGAGATTGAGGCACGAAACAGTGCTGAAATCAGATCATTGGCATGAAATCAGAAACTCGAATCGATCAGCTGATCGATTCGAGAGTTTCCAATCGATCGATGGATCGACTGGGCAACTTGTCTCGTGAATAGTAGGCGTCTGGATCGATCCAGCCAATTCCGTCGTGAACAGAAGGCTCTGGGATCGATCACTGGATCGATTGACCAGTCTGGATCGATCAGCCGATCGATCCAGAATATTGCCCGAGCACAGTAGCGTGCTGGATCGATCACTGGATCGATCCGACGTTCCAATCGATCAATGGATTGATTGGGAGGTCTGGTATCAGCGGGAAAATGTCTAAGTTCAGTTCCTTGGCCATGGGGAAGGTAAAACATGTTATGAATAGTTAGTTTACATCCCTTAGCAGGTATAGAACCAAGAAATGTTAGCAGTATAGCAAAATTTCAATTAGTACAGCTTCCGCACCTAGATTTAATAATGGTCATGGAATAGCATTAGCACAGCATAATGTGACGATCAGCCTTACAACTTAGTTAGTAGAAGGCGGGTCGTTACAAAAAGAGCTCCAAGAGATGATGAGGTTCAGCCACAAGAAGAATAAAGGAGAAGAGGAATAGGGCCGGCTACACCAAGGAAGAAAGGAGAGAGGAATAATAGATCATTTGTTGTAAGGTGAGACACCTCTACTCTCTCTTTTATATTCCTTGGTCTTGACAAATAAGGAAAGTTTTATAAATAAAAACTTCCTTATATTCCTTGCCATTGTTTAAGAAGGAAAATTTAATTAAAATCTCCTTATTAACCTCTAATGGCCGGCCACCTTAATCCCTCCAAATAAGGAAAGTTTTAAACACAAAATTAAAACTTCCTAATTTGTTTCAGAAAATTTTTAAATAAAAATTTCTCTTTTGAAAATTCCCTTCATGGTTGGTCATAAAAGGAAACTTTTATAAATTAAAATTTCTCTATTAAAACATGTGAATGATTTCCAAAAGGAAAGTTTTCTCTAAAATTAAAATCTTCCTTTCAATCTACAAATAAGGAAAGATATCAAATATTTTCTTAATCTTTTGTAGAAACTATAATAGGAAAGATTTAATTTTAAAACTCTCTTTTAAAATCATGAGGATGGTTTCATAAAAGGAAAGTTTTATCAAAAATTAAAATCTTCCTTTTAACTACAAATAAGGAAAGATATCAAACTTTTCACTTAATCTTTTGTAGAAAGCTATAAAAGGAAAGATTTAAATTTTAAACTCTCTTTTAAAACCATAGCTTCCACATAAGAAAAATTTTAAAAAATAAAATCCCTTTTATTTTATTTTGGCCGACCACCTAAGCTTGGGTTCAAGCTAGGACCGACCACCCAATGGAACCAACTCACCTTGGTTTGGCCGGCCCTAGCTTGGGCTCCAAGCTAGGCTTGGCCGGTCACCTTAAGGTGGATAAGAAGGTGGGTAAAAGGAAATATTTAAATTTTAAACTCTCTTTTAAAACCATAGCTTCCACATAAGAAAACTTTTAAAAATAAAATCCCTTTTATTTTATTTTGGCCGACCACCTAAGCTTGGGATCAAGCTAGGGCCGGCCACCCAATGGAACCAACTCACCTTGGTTTGGCTGGCCCTAGCTTGGGCTCCAAGCTAGGCTTGGCCGGTCACCTTAAGGTGGGTATGAGTGGATATAATATTTTATAAATAAGATGCTACGATAGGTACCGAGAGGAGGAATTGATTTTGGTCTCCCGATGAACTTGAGCTTCCCATGTTCGCCCCGAACACCTAACTCGAGTTTATCAATAATAACTCATTCCACTAAAGAGTCATTATTGAACTACCACACCAATCCCATATTACTATATGAGCTCCTTTTTATCATGAGTGTGTTAATCTTTCTGTGTTTAAGATGTCGAATGTCCACTAATTAAATGAGTTACTGACAACTCACTTTAATTAATATCTTAGTCCAAGAGTAATATCACTCAACCTTATTGTCGTGTCGGACTAAGTCCACCTGCAGGGTTTAACATGACAATCCTTATGAGCTCCTCTTGGGGACATTATCAACCTAGATTTCTAGGACACAGTTTTCTTCTATAATCAACAACACACACTATAAATAATATCATTTCTCAACTTATCGGACCTATTGATTTATCGAACTAAATCACACCCATTGATAAATCAAAGAAATAAATATTAAGTATATGTGCTTGTTATTATATTAGGATTAAGAGCACCCACGTTCATAATTACAAAGGTATTGTTCTTTTATTTAGTCAGTATAAAAAGAAACTACCTCAAATGGTCCTACTCAAAACACTCAGGATGTACTAGTGTAATTTTATAGTCAAGATAAACTAATACCAGATTACACTACGATTATTTCAATGGTTTGTTCCTGACCATCTTAGTCGTGAACTACTGTTTATAATTTATAAGGAACTGATAACATGATCTTTTGTGTGTGACACCACACACCATATTATCTACAATATAAATCAATTGAACAACTACACTTAGCATATAAATGTAGACATTTGACCAATGTGATTCTTAAATGTTTATACAAAAAGCTAGACTTTTAGTATACACCCTAACATTTATCTCCCTTACCCTTGAAGCTATCTTCTTCTCCCACTTCTTTAAGTGCATCAATTTCTTGAGCTCTCTTCTTCTTGGGCACTTTGTGTGGTAGTGACCCCACTCATCACATGTGAAGCATCGAATATGCTTCTTCTCCTTGACTTCATCCCTACAACCCACATTAGTTCTTAAAGCAACTTTACTAGGTTTTGGGATTACCTCCTTTACCTTCTTGAGCAAAGGACACCTACTCTTGTAGTGAATCATCTTACCACACTCAAAGCATTTGATGTGATCCTTTACACTCTTCTTGGTATTTGAGGTGGAGGGTTGAGCCTCCAAGATCTCCTCTTCCTTAGATTACTCTTCTTCTTCTTCACTTGAAGATGTGGATGGTTCCACTTTTTCCTCCCTTGAAGATGTGGATGATACCTCCTCATCTTCCTTCTTCTCCTCGGATGTTGAACCCATGTCAACATCCGATTGGTCCTCTTCTTGAACCAATGAGCCTTTCTCCTTGGGCTCCTCCTCTTCTTGAATTTGTGTAGCACTCTCATGAAGCGCAATTACCTTTTTCCAAAGGTTGCTTGTGTTCTCATATTCACCTATATTCAATAACGCATTAGGAGGTAATAAATTAATTAAAATTCTAATTACTTCCTTATCCATCTCCGATTGCTCCCTTTGCTCCTTGGTCCAATATCGAGGTTGAAGACACTTTCCCTTTTTATCCGTTGGAGCTTTAAATGGTTCCTCCAACGCAATCCATTGGTTCCAATTCATTTGGAACCACATCTCCATGCACTTCCTCCAATAGTCGAAGTCTTCGCGCTCGTATGGAGGTGGGATTCAGATGTCCCATCCGAGAAGTCCCTTTGACTCCATCTTCTTCCTCTAGCCGCTCTCTTGGCGATTAGTCCAACAAGAGCTAACCTTGCTCTGATACCACTTATTGGGACCTTGATGTCCGCTAGAGGAGGGGGGGGGGGTGAATAACATCTCACCCAAATCGTCACTTCCTATGCTTGTTAGTATGTAGCGGAAAACAAAATACAAACTAATAAGAAGAAAGTTAAACCCTATAAACAATAAGGAAAGACAATAAACCAAAACAAATCGTAACACAAGACGTTTACATGGTTCAGAGATTAGAGCTCCTACTCCACGGCTGTTTGTAAGGTGGACGATCCCAATCCGTCGGTGGATGACTCCCCAGAACCTCCGGCTAGCTCAAACCTCATTCTCGGTGGAGAAACCTCACCACAACCTTGATCCAAATACTCTTAGATCACAAGAAGAGCTTGGAGGCTTTGGAAGACTATTAATAGAGGTTAACCACCTCTATTTCGTCAACCATGCCCAAGCACCCTGAGCTTTATTAATATAACACCCGTAAATTTCTTTTATTCCAAAAAGAAAGCAAAAATGAATAGAAGAAGAGAAAAGAAATAAAAATATATTCATAAATGGCCTGGGCTACGATTTAAACCCGAGACCTCTTACTTGAGATTTGTTTAAGTAGCCATTAGGTGGTGGTAAAGCATCACATGAGTAATATGAAATAATTCATTTTAGGTAGATTATATGTGAAGAGATGCTCTACCTTTCACTTAGTATAAAAGGGGATGGATGAGATTAAAAACCTAATTTTCATCTCCTCTCCTCCTTTAGCCGAAACTTCTCCTTCCTCCTTTCAAGTTTCAGCCAAGATCGAGGTCCAAGCTTCTAAATTCTTCAAGTGGAGGATCTAAGAGGAGAGTTTTCGCAAGGATTGGTACACGGGCGAAGGGTAGCTTGGAGATTAAGGCGTGCGAGAGAGGATTGTCTTCCCTACACCTTATAGTAGTCAGATCTAGCGAAAAGATGTAAGTATCTCTCACCTGCAGTATAAGTTGCTTCGATGTTACATATATTGATACGTTTTAAGCATGAAAAGGAAGATGCGTGTCATGAGATGTTTTATTTCATGATAAGAAAAGATAGATGTTATGATATATAAGAGGCCCTCCAAGTTTGGGATTAAGAGCAATGTTAGAGTGTCTTGATTTGCTTCCCATTAAATTTTGGGACTAAGAAGCATAATCAAGTATCCTAAAGTGCTTCCCTATAAGTGTGAGGGATTAAGCACACATAAGGTGCTTGTTGAAATGACAAATAAGTGCAAGTATAAGAAACCAGTATTTAAAAGAAAGTATTTTACTTTAGAAAGGCATGTACTGGACACAAGGTCCATGGGTGGGCTCCTAGATCGCCCCTAGGCTCCTAGACCGCCTAGTAGTACCTTGGTGGGTTCGGGATTAGCTACCTCAGATCTTATTTAGGATGCGCGCAAAGTTGTATAATGCCGGGCCCAAGCAAGTGATTACTATTTTCACTAATTATGTAATATAATGTTTTCAAACTTTATGGTTTGTCTTAGTGGAGGTTTCCTAAGTGGAGGAGTTGAGTTATATCGGGTAGCATTGATGAACTCTTTAAAAGGCCACGAATCCTGTGTTCCTTACATTATTAGCATGGTTTTTAAGTTGATGGATTTCCTGATAAACTGGTTTAAAAGTGCATGTCATGTACATATTTCCGAAGTATGGTTTTTGTGTGAATTACTATCAAGTGCATATTTTTGTTTCCCTAAGCAATTTTAAAAGCATGTTCTCTTTTAATGTATCATTTTATGAGTAGATGGTACTTACTAAGCATCCGCTTATAGATTTGCATTCCCTTATATTGCAAATAAAGTAAAAGGAAAGCTTGAGTAGGAGGAGACAACAGGAGTAGTGCTTGGGGTGTGTGTGTGTGATGAAACGATGGAAAGAGATCAGAGAATTTATTACTATGGGGAGCATGTAGAACTTTAGTATTTTCTTCTCTCCGCTTTACATAAAGTATTGGCACTAATTGGTTTAGAATGAATCTGATGGCTCGTCAGAATTTTGGATGGCAAGGATAAGTGAAAAAAGGGAGAACAAGCTCTTTCGGTAGAGAAGGGGGATCCTCCGCACGGCCAGTGGCACGGCTGTGCGGGTTCACACGGCCTTCCACTGCCTTCTCTCAGCCAAGGTGACACGGCTATGTGGAATCACACGACCGTGCACCTCTTCCCCTCGGCCAAGGTGACACGGCCGTGTGGAACGGCCGTGCACCCCTTCCTCTTGGTCAAAGCTACATGGCCGTGTGGATTCACACGACCGTGTCTCTCTTTCTCTCGGCCGAAGTGACACGACCGTGTGTAATGACCCACCTTCTACTGACTAGGCTGTAAGGCCGGGAGTTACATTATGCTAAACTATTCTTGAGATATCACTGAATATTAAGGTGCGAAAAAGCTGAACTAATTAAAACTCTGCTATTTGCTGTAAAATCTGGAATTTATATTCAGAATACACCTCTGAAGTTGTACATATGCTAAAGAAGAGAACCTAAACTTTCCATTTGATCAAAAAGCTGAAATAGACACTTCTAGCTGAAATCAGACTCTTCAATCGATCGGCTGATCGATTAGAGTTATTTGATCGATCCACGGATCGATTCAACGTGCTACTGTGCACGGAGGTCAATTTTGAATCGATTGGATGATCGATCCAGCCTGGCCAATCGATCCGATAATCGACTCATAGGCTCTCTGTTCGCGGAATTAAATTCCCCGATCGATCGGCTGATCGATCCATGGCCGATCGATTCAACAACTTACTATTCACGGCAGATCACTTCCCAATCGATCGGCTGATCGATTGGGGACTCTCCAATCGAACGGCTGATCGATTGGAGCTCTGATTTCTACTGCATTTCAGTAATTTCGTGTACAACACGAATGTATCAACCACTAACCATTTAAAATATTACTAAGCATGACATGATTCATAATTTACCGACTAACCTCGAGGTAACTAGAAGTTCAGGCATAACCTAGTGCATACTTTCACACTTCATGACATTTAGACATTCAAAAGGTGCAGAAAAAAAAAACTATAAGGAGTTCTAATGCTTTAACTTGCTGGTCTCCAAGGTCTTTATTCCAAGTTCCTTCTCACACACATCTTGTAGCATTGCCCTCCAACCTCCGCTAATCCATCTTCCCTTTACCTTTTTCTACAGTATAAGGAAAATGAAACTATAAGCTTGGGAGCTTAGTAAGAACCATCTACCTCACAAAACATGCGTTCGAAGAAATCATGCTTTCAAAAGATGCTATTTGAAATTCATGCTGATGATCATGCTGAAAATGCTAAAACATGGCATATGAATATACAAGTCATAGCAATTAATGACTGAACATAAAGCTATTTGTCATATCAATAAGAAAACTAAACTGAAGCTGAGCTGTTTTCACATATCTGGTTTGTGAAGTTTGAAAACTATTTTCATAATAGATAAAAATACTAATCATGCTGCTGTTGGGCCCGGCAACTGTACTTACTATGCGTGCATCCCTAACTCGACCCGAGGTAGCTAGTCCCGAATCTAGTAGGGTTTACTAAGTTATCTAAACCTAGGGACGACTATGGGAGCCCAACCCATGGACATCTGAGAGTCCAGTACAGTGTCACTGATAAAAGTAAAATACTGTTCATAACTGATTTATCTCATCTTGCTTTTACTAGGTTATCTGAACCTAGAGCTAGGTTATCTGAACCTAGAGACAACTATGGGAGCCCACCAATTGGACCGTAGTCCCATATAAACTGTAGCAAGACTAAGTATACTATTTAAAAATGCATCTATGACAATTAACTGAACTGTTAAAACGCCTATTGTAGCATATAACTGTACTAGGCATTTTATCGAACACCTGGTGTGCTCTAACTCTGCATATGGCTGCACTAAGAACATAAGAGCGAACTAAAGACATAAAAGTATGCAATTGGCTACTTATACTGCAGGTGGGGGGTTACTCACTTCCTGCGCTAAGTTTTCTTACAATGTGATCGCTAGGTTTCCGGAGAAGAAGATCTCTTCAGTGATCCTCTTATGTCTACACGTTCTTCTCGCGGAGGGGAGCGTCCTCGTATCGGAGACGTCGCCGGAAGGTGCTCCTATGACCCTAGGGATGGAACCCTAGTTCTCTTGGGCTTGGGCGCCGAGAGAGTGAGGAGAAGAGAGGGTGGCGTCGGGTGAGGGTGAGGAACAAGAGAAGTTGTCGATCAAATCTCATAAATCCCCACTTAAACTCCCTATTTATATTAAGTGATTAATATGCCCCAACTCAATCATAAATAGAATTTCTCTCCTCTTCTTTCAGCACACCCCTGCTGGGGCCCCTTGGTTACTAAGTCACCCTATATGTCATAGAGTCCATAAGTCGCGGGTTCAATTCCCACTTAGGCCGTTTTACATTTTTATTTACTTTTGCTACTTCTGCTACTCCAAAAATTCCATAAAAATATTCTAAAATTCCAAAAAAAATAATAGAATATTTCTAAAATTAATTTCAGAATTTTTGGGCATTACACCGTGTGGGTTCACACGGCCATGCCCCTCCCATCCTCTTCCAAGGGTCATGGCCGTGCGACCCCTCACACAACCGTGCCCTGGACCAGTCTAGAATACACTACCCGTCAGGGCCACACGACCCAGACCCGTTAGAAGCTTCAGACTCCCTTCGGCCCTACTTGGCTGCAAGGCGTGTCCTACCAATCGTAACAAGTTAGAATAGATCTGTGGACTAAGCAACATGTAGTAGGTAAGAATGTCGAAAATTTAGATGTACAAGAAAAGCGTAACGTTTGTCTTGTAAGTTAAGGTCAGTTGCAGGGCGGACATTACAATTAAATAGAGCTCGAGAGGAAAACACTAAGCTATTTTCCGCTACCAGTTGACTGGTGTATGCACCAGTCGATTGATCCTTTAAGTGAAGCCAACCGTTACCCAACGGTCGACTACTAGTTGACTGCTACAGTGTACCAGTCGACTGCTACAGAAACTAGTCGACTGCTATAGTACTGCTATAGTGTCACAACAGTACTACTACAGTGTTGTTATAGTACTGCTACATTAAATCCTAAAACCATACGATTTTTCCCTGAGTACAATCACTCAACACTCGTCCTCGCCCGACCAACCTATACCTTGCCTTCTAACCTTCTCCATCAGCCTCGCGTCCCTCGGATGTCTCCCCATCCTTCACGTCTTACCTTCTGGAGCTTCTTTCGGCCTTGTCCTTGTTGTCGGGTCTTCCTTTGCCAAGAGGCTCTTGACCTCCGGGACTTCATCCATTGCCAAGTCACAACTATATACTTGGACTTACATCGCCAAGACTTTCCTCTGCTAAAATTACACTTGGACTTTCCTTGTTGTGCATATATTCTGCACACTCACAATGCATATCAAATACAACAATAAACCTAACTTAAACCTTTGCCCAAATATCAAAACCTAGAGCACCTAGATTGCTTCAACAACTACAAGCACGAGTGTCCAAAAGAGGACAAACCCAAGACAACTAGAAGGAGGAAGGCATTGAAGGCAACTTGGGATGAATCCTCCTCCGAAGAATCAAACGACGAAGAATTTCCTTGTGCTAATGGTATCTGAACTGAAGTCAGCAAGCGAAATGGATCAAGATGACGAGTTCGAGTACGAGTCAAGCCACGAGTTCGTACTCATTTCCGAAAGCCCCAACGAGGTAAATTCTAACTTGTCTGCTTCCTTCTTTAAAATTATAGCATCCATGAATAGAAAATTAGTAAAATTAGAACAATCCTTAATGAAGTTATTCATGGATCAAGTTAATCAACTCTAAAATCAAAATCTAAAAGAACAATTAAAATCAAACTCAATAACTGAACTAGTTCAATCTAGAAATCCAACTCAAGTTGCAAAAATTGAGGAGGAAAATTTCAAATTGAAAAATAAGTTGTTGAACTAAAAGAACTTTTACGAAAATTTATAATAAGATCCAAGTACCTAGATATGATACTCGGATCACAACGAGTTGTGTACAATAAATCTAGACTCAGATACAAATTCAGCTCAACTAATAAAACATTTTTATCATTGGCAACCCAAAATAAGAAACAAACTAAGGATTGGGTTCCAAAAGCTTAGTTAACTAAGTAGAACTCAATAAATATTATATACCTAAAAATAAAATTCACTACCTAAACACAAAATGAAATAATCCAAACTTAAACCTAAAAACAAAATTTAAACCTACTAATTCAAATCCAAACCTAAAACCTAAAACATAAATCAAATAAATCAAATTTAAATCAAAAACCTAAATATAAATCAAATAATTACAAATTCAATCTAAACTCAAGCTATAATCAATTTTATTACAACTATAAAATAAATCGACATAAACAAAAAATTGAAATAAACTCAAGTTCAATAATTTAGGGGAGGTACCAAACTAGTTGGCACCTCCAAAATAATACCTTACCCAGTAAGGGTAATTAGGACTAGATAAACTAGAGACTAATTTAACTTGACAAACAGTACTAGAGAAGTTTGAGATGATAGTAGGTTAGGGAAGCTCTATCTATACATGTCTAGAAAGAATCATATATGTTCGACCTAGTGGAAATAATTAAAGCTATCCTTTACCAATCTAACTAGTTAGACCAAAATTTTATATTAAATTCTTTGGGCAAGACTATTTGAAATATCTTGAAGCATGTGATTACTCTAATGATATGACTCACCATAGCCTAGAAATTTATTCAAAGATTGCCTGCTTGATTAACCCAAATCTAAACTTGAATCTAACACAAGTTAAACCAACTCCTAAAACCTAACTAACTCATCTCATAAGACGATAGGATACCTTTGTCTAAAAACTTAGACTGGTGAGATAATTAGGTCAATAAAATTCAAATTTAATCTAAACCTAACCAATTTAAATTAAAATTAAAATCAAACTTAAATTAAATTAAAACCAAATTAAAATTTAAATTAAAATAAAATAAATTTAAAAATAAAAAATTTTAAAAATAAAATAAATAAATAAAAATTAAATTAAATTAAAATTAAATTTAATTAAACTTAAATTAAATTATAAATTAAAATTAAAACATAAATTAAATTAAAACTTAACATTAAAACTTAAATTAAATTAAAAATTAACATTAAAACTTAAATAAAATTAAAACTTAAACTAAAATAAAAACTTGAATTTAAAACTTAAATTAAATTAAAAATTAAAATTAAAACTTAAATTAAATTAAAAATATAAATTTAAATTAAATTATAAATTAAAATTGAAACTTAAAATTAAAATTAAAATTAAAGTTAAAATTGAAACTTAAAATTAAAATTGAAACTAAAACTAAAACTAAAACTTTAAATTAAAATTAAAATTAAAATTCAAACTAAAAATAAAACTAAACTTAAAATTATAATTAAACTGAAAATTAAAACCAATTTAAAACTAGAAATTAAACTTAAAATCAAAACTAAAATTAGACCTAAATTTAAAATTAAAACTTAAATTAAATTAAAAATATAAATATAAATATAAATTAAATTAAAATTAAAATTAAAATTAAAAGTTAAATTAAATTAAAACTTAATATCAAAACTCAAACTAAAATTAAAAGTAAAACTAAAACTAAAACTTAAATTTAAAATTGAAACTTAAAATTAAAATTGAAACTAAAAATAAAACTAAAACATTAAATTAAAATTAAAATTTAAAATTAAAATTCAGAATAAAAATAAAACTAAACTTAAAATTAAAACCAAAATTAAAACTAAAAATTAAACTAAAAATCAAAACTAAAATTAGACCTATAGTTAAAATTAAAAGTAAACTTAAAAGGAAAACTAAAGTTAAAATTAAAATCAATTTAACTCTAATACAAATCAAAATTAATATAACTTAATTTAAACTTACTTAAGATCACTACAAAAAAAGGGGAAACACCTAAGGCACCTCCAGATATACCATAGGTGCTCCACACATTAGGGGGCAAAACCCCTACCAAAAATAGCTAAAGGCGCCTTCATAAACCTTGAAGGCGACCTCAATAAGGCATGGAAGACGCCTTCCATTTGTTTGAAGGCACCTCCAACCCGCGTTTTAGTAGCAAACATAGACTTTCTCTGTTCATGAAAATCATTCAAGAAGGCACCTTCTAGCTGCTTTCTTAATCTCTTTCTTCTTGAATCTCCTCGCAAACTACAAAAATGCCTCCTATGTACCCTTTACCTTGATCTATATATTTGTTTTGTGTGCTTTTCTTGAAATAGTTACTGTATGTGCTTAGATTTGTATATATCTATTAATTGTTTAGGAAAAGATGAGTTGTTACTCTGCCTATTACTATACCATCTATCGATGCTAAATTCCTGCCTAAGCAACTTAGGGTATATTTTTTTGAGCACACATATGTACCCCTTAAGGTCAGATGGCCAGATATCTAAATAGGACCTTTTTTATCCCTTTTTTTTGTCCAAATATAATAGAAATTATTGATTATTATAACTTAGGCCATCTAGTTTATTGTGATCATGTAATGAATCTAGATCTTTGTGCCCATTTTTACAATAACTTAGTTTAGATAGATGACTTGATCTACTCCTCTAAAGAAGTCTCAATAGATTAGGTGGATTAGATACCAAACATACCTAGTAGATCAGGCATACCATATACTAGGCATATTATATGTTATGTGATGTGTTTGAATTAACTTTTGTTTTATAGAAAAGTTTAGATTTAGGGACAACCAAACATGAATTTGACCGACTAGAAGCTCTAGGTGACCGAAATAAGGTTTGGACGACTAGACATTCTATTAAGCATCAGACAAAGTCGAGTGCTGATGTGACAAGGATAGTGTTTGACTTAGGGTGATCAAAGAAATTCAGTTGATCGAAAGGTCCAGTTAGCATTTGGGACGAGATCCAATCATCATGGGATGCAATGTGTATCTAGATACAAAAGTTGACAAGGGAGGAGTTCGAGCGTCTAGAAGTAGATCTAGGTGATCAAATATTCGATAAACATTAAGGAGATCGTCGTTGGAAAATGAAGGTTCCGATCGACCAAAACACATTTATAAAAGAGACTTCGAGCCAACAATTCTTCATTCTACACCCTCAAAGCTCTTGAGTGTTGTAATTCATTTAATCCAAGAGGTGGCAAGACAAGTGCTAATGCATTTAGAACTTCTAGAGGCGAACAAACTTTTTGTGTAACATTCTATTTATTATATTTTGGTTATTATTTTTATTATCACTTATGTATTATTCATTTGTGTGTAAGAACATATCTATAAGAGGTGTTATATTTGAGAGTATCCTAAGACAATCACCTTAGATATTGTGTCATTTATTTGGTAAATAAATTCTTTATTTAAGTGTGAATTCTATATGTATATGATATTGATATTAAACTCAATTAATGAAGTCCATAATACAATGCATAATAGGAAAGAAATTATGATTGGATCATAATTAGTGGATATCTCTCCATATGTAATTATGTATATATTGAAATATTTCTAGTCGATAAATTGATGAGATTGGACATTATCAATTCTGTAAGAATAGCATATGCTATGTTCCTTGTTTTATCCAAGTACTTGGTCCTCAATGGCTGGAAATATTTGGATGTTGAGAGTTAACAAATGAATGCTAGTTAAAGATGACTAGTTCATTGGAAGTGACCAACTATGAGACTTTATGTGTTTCTTTACATGTCAATGAAGATCTCATTGCAACTCAAGTGTAAGTTTTCTTAGACTTGAGGTATTCAAGTCATCTTAGTCATAAATTCTTATACTTTGACATCTTGGTAATTATCTCATCGGAGTTGCAACTCTAGGGTGATTAGGTATAAGTTAATATGCCCAAAGATGTCAGAAAAATTCATAGATGATTCACCACTCCTTTTATAATGATATATATATCCTATGACCTTTTGTCATGATTATTACTCATAAATTTTTGGAAAAAGAAAAACATGTCAAGAGGATGGTATTCTAGGATACGTATTTGAGTCATTTGAATCCACAAGACAAGAACTATTACTTAGACTAGGTGTGACATAGTCAACCTAGTGGAGACTAATACATAGACCATGTCTTGAAGTAAGTGGTATAACATGAGTGAAAGGAATAGACACGCTACTGACTATACCTGTTGAAGGGTTCAAAATTTGTTCTTAGATCAACTATGATTTTTCGATCAATTGGGGGTTATGATATACTACTAGGTGTCACTCATGATAGATTCATAATTAATAATTAATTATGAACGACCAATATAATAGGGAACTATTGGGTCACACGTGTTGGAACCCCAAGGTTGTTTTGATGTGATCAAACAAGTTAAGTTAGATCTTGTTTGATTTAACCCCTGTGTCTAAGTGTGCAGGAGCTTAGGAGTATAGGAGGTCGAGCAGAATACGCGACTAGTGAGAAGGATGGCATGGGAGAGAGCCGATGAGCTCGGTGCGCCCGAGGGACGAGGTGCCGCGGAAGAGTACACCGGTGGACGAAAAGAACGTATGCGATGTTCAAGGGACGAGAAGCTGGGGAGGAAGGCTGCTCGAGGAGAAGGCCAGAAATTAAGTTCGGGTGAGCCCTATTCTTAATAGCCAAGATCACCTAAGCGAGCAGAACTGGAGTGGAAGACCTGGACCGAGGCGAGCAGAACTGGAGCAGAGGGCCCGGACCGAAAAAGTCTACTTGGTTGACTTTAAGTGCCCGAAGCCATTCTGGGCGCCCGGAGTTCGGGCACCTGTAACCTCAATCTTATCAGATTCGACGTGTCCGTTGACCAACACGTCGGGAATAGAATTCTATCCCACTCCAGGCGCTCGGAACCCTTCCAGGCGCCTGAAATAGTGCTATAAATATAGCTATGATTTTAGTAGTGTAACACCCATAAATTTCCTCTATTTAAATAGAGCAAAAAGAAGTAGAAGAAGAGAAAAGAAATAAAAATATTATCATAAATGGCCCGGGCTAGGATTGAACCCTAGACCTCTTACTTGAGTTTGGTTTAAGTAGCCATTAGGGTGGTGGTAAAGCATCAAATGAGTGGTATGAAACAATTCATTATATGTAGATTCGGTGTGAAGAGATGCTTCTACTTTCTCTTAGTATAAAAGGGAAAAGAAGGGATGAAAACCTAATTTTCATCTTCCCTTCTCCTATACCTAGCTAAAATCCTTTCTTCTCCTTGCAAGTTTTCAGCCAAGAACCTTAGGGTTCCATCCTTTGAAGCTTTTCAAGAGGAGAATCTAAGAGGAGGATTTTCTTCCGAGGGTTAGTACGCAGGTGAAGAGAAATCCGGAGGCCAAGGCATACAAGGGAGATTTATTCTCCCCAAAACCCTAGTGAAATAATTGTAAGAAATAGTGAAAGGAGGTAAGTATCTCTCACCTACAGTATCAGTTGCTCTGGTGTTATATATATTGATACGTTTAAAGCATGTAAAAGAAGATGCATGTTATGAGATATTTATTGCATGTTAAGAAAAGATCGATATTATGATATGTAAGTGTAAGATGCCCTCAAAGTTGGGATTAAGAGCATGTTTAGAGTATTTTGATTTGCTTCCCATTAAGTTTTGGGACTAAGGAGCATAATCAAGTGCTTAAAGTGCTTCCCTATAAGTGTGAGGGATTAAGCGCACATAAGGTGCTTGTTTAAATGACAAATAAGTGCAAATATAAGAAATTAGTATTTAAAAGAAAGTATTTTACTTTTACTTGGCATGTACTGGACACAAGGTCCATGGGTGGGCTCCTAGATCGCCCCTAGGCCTCTAGATCGCCTAGTAGTACCCTAATAGTTTCGGGATTAGTTACCTCAGATCTTATTAGGGATGCGTGCAAAGTGGTACAATGCCGGGGTCCAAAGCAAGTTGATTATTATTTTCACTAGTATGTAATGTAAATTTTTCAAAGTTTATTGTTTGCTTAAGTGAAAGCATCCCTAATTCGAAGACTTTAGTTATAAGGTGCAACCTTGATGAACTCTACAGTATGGTAAGACTTCTGTTTCGTTATATGTTTTTCCATTACCTGTTTACATTGCTAGCATGGTTTTTAAGTGGTGTTTTACATGATCAACTATTTAAAAATGCATGTCATGTATAGATGTTCTGATTATGTGTTTTAGCATGAGTATTGTTAAGTGCATGTTTGGTGTTTTCTTTCAAGCAGTTTTGAAATGCATGTTTTCCCTTTTAATGCATTGTTTCGTGAGTAGATGGTACTTACTAAGCATTCACTTACAGTTTTTCATTCCTTATACTGCAGATAAAGGTAAAGGAAAGCTCGAGTAAGAGGGGGCAGCAGGGGCAGTGCTTGGTGGTTGTGTGTGTGACAGAATCGTGGAAGAAGATCTTGGAATGTGTTAAGACTTGGTGTTAATGTATTTTCCTACCATTTGGTTATGCATGAAACTTATGAAAAATTTACAGTTTAGTAGTAATTAGTGTGTCAAAGACTCTTTCTCAAGTAAAGAGGTAGAATGGTAGTCCAAAGATGAGTACAAAGGGGAGAAGAGCCTCTTTTGTAAGGCTGGGTGTGACCCCACACGTCCCGTGACACGACCGTGTGGATTCACATGGCCACGGTCCTCCCCCTATAGGCCATGGTGACACGGGCGTTCACCTCTTGCTCTCGGCCAAGGTGACATGGCCGTGTTGTTTCACACGGCCGTGCACCTCTTCCTGTCGGCCAGAGTGACACGGCCGTGTGGATTCACACGGCCGTGCACCTCTCCTTCTCGGGCAAGAATACATGGTCGTGTGGATTCAGACGGCCGTGCCCTGCTCCAGCAGGGAGGGCCTTACATGGCCGTGTGGCACACACGGTCGTGCCTTGCTCTAGCAGGGAGGGCCTTATACGGCCGTGTGGCACACACGGCCGTGCCCAGATTCTGATCTGGTAAGGTTACACGGTCGGTCCTCACCACATGGCCACGACTAGCTCCTTCTCGGGTAAGGCTACATGGTTGGTCAGGGCCACACATCCCAGGTACTCTAGTAGTACTTGACTTCATCTCAAGCTCTGCATCACTCCAAAACATGACTCAACAGTCGAAACAAGTTCAGAGTATATCTCTGGACCGAGCCGTGTGCAGATAACAATGTTTTTAGTAGGTATGAAAAGGAGTAACGTCCGTAGCTTAGGTTAGGGTTAAGAAGTGCGGGCATTACAGTTTGGTATCAGAGCCAGGTTCCATCTTTCCGTCACACACACATCAAGCATTGATCCTGCAGCTTCCAAGTAAGAAAGTACCCTCTCACAATTTTATGCATTTATCTCTGTTATGATTAATAAGAATTGTTTGTAAGATTAAGCATGTTTATACATGAATTATAGTAAGAAGGAATGAGGATGGGCTGAAGTATGTCTCACTGGTCTGGGTTATGATATGTAGAATGGCTAGAGGATGACCGGCTAGACAGCCAAGAGTTAATGAACCTCAACCAGTGGAAAATGAGTCTACACCACAACCCAACCTTATAGAAGTAGTAGCTTTACTGTATAGACAATTGGCGGAGCAGCAGCGGGTTATTGCGACCCTGACTGCTAACCAGTAGGCTCCTCCTGTAGTTCCACCAGAGGACAATATGGTGGCACCTATTACGGCTGAAGTTCCATCAGTTACACTTGTAGCCCCAGCAAAGAGAGTGAGGCAAGAAGCATACCTCATCCAGTGGCAGAAACTGAAACCAGAGAATTTCTCTGGCACCAATGAACCATGGGATGCTCAGGCATGGTTCAAAACCCTAGAGAGTATAATGAAGCAACTGGACTGGCCGGAGGTAGAAAAGATTAAGTGTGTCTCCTTTTGCCTCACAGGTGATGCAAGAATATAGTGGGAACGGGTAAAGGCAAAACCGAAAGCAGATCAAATGACCTGTTCTGACTTCGAGACGGAGTTCTTCCATATGTGAGTCACGAACAAACATTATGATGAGTTCATGGAATTCCGACAAGGAACCTTATCAGTAGATGAAGCCATGAAGAAATTCAATAGGTTGGCTCGCCTATGCCCCGAGTTGATCAGCACAGAAAGAGAAAGGGTAAGATTAATGCTCAAGATGCTGAGGCTAGAGATAGCTCTGAATGTAGCTGGCGGAATTAATAAACCTCAGACTGCCGAAGAGTTGATTAGTAATGCCCTGATCATGGAGCACTACCTGAATAGTATCAAGCAGCAGAAGCCAGTACTGATGGAGAATAAAAGTCAAGGAAGTTCTAGCACTCAGAAGCCCCAGAGTCATGGGTCAACCTAGAAGGGCACCTCCAAGAGGAAGTAGTGGAGTAATAAGAAGGGAGGATCTGTAAGCAAGTAGCCTAAGTATGCTACATGTTTCACGTGCGGAAAGATGCATCCTGGAATCTGTCATAAGGGCACTAGTGGCTGTTATACATGTGGTCAAGAGGGGCATATGGCCAAGAATTGCCCGACCAAGATCAACCTACCTCCCGCACAACCTGTGCAATATGGCGGCAAGCAGACACAACTACACCAGATGCAGGCTGCATTGGAGGGTCCTCATATTAGCCAAGGCAAACTGGAGGCTCCACTAAGTTCTACAAATGCTCGAGTCTTCTCCTTTACCAGAGAGGAGGTAGCAAATGCCTCCACCATCGTTACAGGTCAGATAGACATTTTTAATCAATATGCAACTGTGCTATTTGATACTGGGCTAACCCATTCATTTGTCTCTATAGCATTTGCTGAAAGAATAGGTATACCTCCAGAGGTCCTAAGCGGACAGTTCTTGATAACACTACCCTCTAGAGATATAATGACATCTACACACTGGCTATGAGTTGTGCCAGTCAAAATTTCAGACAGAGAACTGTACAATGATATGATAATGCTGAACATGTCTGATTATGATGTTATTTATAGGATGGACTTTTTGAGCAAGTATGGTGCTTCTATTGAGTGCCATAAGCGAAGAGTCCTATTTCAACCTGAGGCAGAGTCTAAGTTTGAGTTCATTAGAGAATCAAAGAAGAGAACCCAGAAATTTTTATTGGCCTTGAAAGTTCAGAAACTGTTAGTCGATGGATATGCTGGGTTTCTCGCGCATGTGGTTAATACCCAACAAGAAAGAGACCAAAAGCTAGAGGAAGTTAGAGTCATATGTGATTACCCGGAAGTGTTTCCGGATGAATTTCCAGGCTTAGCTCCGGATAGGGAACTTGAATTTGAGATTGAACTCATCCCTGGTACGAATCCAATCTCTAAAGCACCCTACCGCATGGCTCTGGTAGAATTGAAAGAACATCAGGGACAGTTACAGGAGCTACTTGACAAGGGCTTCATTCGCCCTAGACACTCACCATGGGGAGCTCCAATGTTGTTCGTAAAGAAGAAGGACGGGTCCATGCGAATGTGTGTGGATTACCGAGCGCTGAATAAAGTAACAATCAAGAACCGATATTCCTTGCCGAGAATTGATGATCTATTTGATCAGTTAAAGGGAGCCACAGTCTTTTCCAAGATAGACTTGCGGTCCAGATATCATCAAGTGAAAGTGAAGGCTGATGATGTACCGAAGACTGCATTCTGGACGAGGTATGGACACTACGAGTTCGTAGTCATGCCTTTTGGAGTGACGAACGCTCCTGCTATGTTTATGGATCTGATGAATAGAGTGTTCAAGGAGTATTTGGATAAGTTTGTGATCGTGTTCATAGATGATATTCTTATATACTCCAAAACTCAGGAAGAACATGCTGAACATCTGAAGACAGTATTACAGATTCTTCAGCAGAGACAGTTGTACGCGAAGTTCTCCAAGTGCGAGTTTTGGCTCGATCATGTGTCCTTTCTGGGTCACATTATTTCCAAAGATGGGGTTATGGTAGACCCGACAAAAATAGAAGCTGTGAGTAATTGGAATAGACTCAAGAATGTCAATGAAATCAGGAGTTTCCTTGGGCTAGCAGGCTACTACAGGAAATTTGTAGAGAACTTCTCAAGGAACGTCTCTCCGTTGACAGTACTTACCAGAAAGAATAGGAAATTTGAGTGGACTGAGTATTGTGAGAAGAGTTTCATTGAATTAAAAAGGAGACTAACTAGTTATCCAATCCTGACTCTTCCAGAAAATGGTGAGAGCTTTGATGTTTATAGCGACGCTTCTAAATTGGGACTCGGAGCTGTGCTGATGTAGAATGGCAGAGTTATTGCCTACTTCTTGAGATAACTCAAAGATTATGAGAAGAACTATCCTACTCATGACCTTGAGTTAGCAGTAGTAGTTTTCGCTCTCAAAGTCTGGAGACATTATTTTTACGGAGCTCAGTGCAAGATTTACACAGATCACTAGAGTCTGAAGTATTTCTTCACTTAGAAAGATCTGAACATGAGACAGCGGAGATGGCTTGAGCTAGTCAAAGACTACAACTGTGAAATCCTCTACCACCCAGGGAAGGCGAATAAGGTGGCAGATGCGCTAAGTAGAAAATCTTGCGCAACCTTATTGTCCTTATCTGCTATGTCCCAACCCCTACAGAAGGAAGTAGTAAACTTTGGGCTAGAAATTATTACCGGGCAGCTCTCCACCTTGACATTAGTGTCAACCCTGATTGAAGATATACAGAAAGGGAAGGATGAAGATCCTAATATTCAGAAGATCAAGTAGGGAATACAGGAAGGAGAAAATGGAGAGTTCCAAGTATTAGACTGTGAGATACTATATTATGGTAATCGTCTCTGTGTCCCTAATCAAGAAGAACTGCGAAGGAAAATTCTAGAAGAAGCCCATGGAACACCCTATGCGATGCATCCTGGTTCCACCAAGATGTATCAAGATATAAAGGGATGCTTCTGGTGGTCTGGAATGAAAAGAGATGTTGCGAGATATGTCAGTACCCGTCTGACGTGTCAACGAGTTAAAGCAGAACATCAGAGACCAGGCGAAGTTCTGCAACCTATCCAGATTCCAAACTGGAAGTGGGAAGATATATCTATGGACTTTATAGTAGGACTATCCAGAACCACGAATGGTTATGATGCTATCTGGGTAATAGTGGACAGATTAACCAAGTCTGCTCATTTCCTAGCTATCAGAATATCCTACTTTATTGAGCAGTTAGCACATTTGTATGTGAAAGAGGTTATCAGATTGCATGGAGTTCCCAAAACCATAATTTCTGATAGAGATGGTCGTTTTACTTCACACTTTTAGGAGTGTGTTCAGAGAGCTCTTGGCACTAAGTTGCGGTTTAGCACTGCATTTCATCCTCAAACTGATGGGTAAACAGAACGAGTGAACCAAGTTTTGGAGGATATGCTATAGGCTTGTGCCTTAGATTTCAAAGGAAGCTGGTATCAATAGCTATGCTTAGCAGAGTTCACATACAATAATAGCTATCAAGCTACTATCGAAATGGCACTTTACGAGGCTTTATATGGGAGGAAATGTAGATCTCCTATCCGTTGGTATGAAGGTGGTGAAAAGAAAGAAATGGGACTCTAGACAGACCTTATCGAGGACACCACCAAAGCCATTCAGAACATTCACCAGAGAATAGAAACTACTCAGAGCCGGCAGAAGAGCTATGCGGATGTGCACCGAAAACCGCTGGAATTTGAGGTTGGGGACTCAGTGTTCCTCAAAGTAGCTCCTATGAAAGGAGTGATGCGGTTTGGAAAGAAAGGAAAATTAAGTCCATGTTATGTGGGGCCATATCGGATCACAAGAAGGGTTGGCAAGCTAGCTTATGAGCTGGAACTATCGCAGGAAATGTCAGCCATTCATAATGTCTTTCATGTCTCAATGCTGAAGAAACATGCTTCCAATGTAAACCAAGTGATTGAATCACATACGGTATAAGTTCGAGAGGATCTCAATTATGAAAGTAGACCTATTCAGATAATAGATCGAGAAGTTAAGAAGCTGAGGAACAAAGAGATACCGTTAGTCAAAGTGCTGTGGCAAAGTCAATAGTATGAAGAGGCAACATGGGAACGCAAGGATGATATGAGACAGAAGTATTCACAATTTTTCTAAGTTCGAAGATGAACCTTTTATAAGGTATGGGGAATTGTAACACCCATAATTTTTTTCTATTTAAATAGAGCAAAAAGAAGTAGAAGAAGAGAAAAGAAATAAAAATATTATCATAAATGACCCGGGCTAGGATTAAACCCTAGATCTCTTACTTGAGTTTGGTTTAAGTAGACATTAGGATGGTGGTAAAGCATCACATAAGTAGTATGAAAGAATTCATTATATGTAGATTCGGAGTGAAGAGATGCTTCAACTTCCTCTTAGTATAAAAGGGAAAAGAAGGGATGAAAACCTAATTTTCATCTTCCCTTCTCCTATACCTAGCCAAAATTCTTTCTTCTCCTTGTAAATTTTCGGCCAAGAACCTTAGGGTTCCATCCTTTGAAGCTTTTCAAGAGGAGAATCTAAGAGGAAGATTTTTCTTCCGAGGATTAGTACGCAGGTGAAGAGAAATCCGGAGGCCAAGGCATATAAGGGAGACTTATTCTCCCCAAAACCCTAGTGAAATAATTGTAAGAAATAGCGAAAGGAGGTAAATATCTCTCACCTGTAGTATGAGTTGCTTCGGTGTTATATATATTGATAAGTTTAAAGCATGTAAAAGAAGATGCATGTTATGAGATATTTATTGCATGTTAAGAAAAGATCGATGTTATGATATGTAAGTGTAAGATGCCCTCAAAGTGTGGAGTAAGAGCATATTTAGAGTATTTTGATTTGCTTCCCATTAAGTTTTGGGACTAAGAAGCATAATCAAGTGCCTAAAGTGCTTCCTTATAAGTGTGAGGGATTAAGCACACATAAGGTGCTTGTTTAAATGATAAGTACGTGCAAGTATAAGAAATTAGTATTTAAAAGAAAGTATTTTACTTTTACTTGGCATGTACTGGACACAAAGTCCATGGGTGGGCTCCTAGATCATCCCTAGGCCCCTAGATTGCCTAGTAGTACCCTAATAGGTTCGGGATTAGCTACCTCGGATCTTATTAGGGATGCGCGTAAAGTGGTACAATGTCGGGGCCCAAAGCAAGTTGATTATTATTTTCACTAGTATGTAATGTAAATTTTTCAAAGTTTATTGTTTGCTTAAGTGAAAGCATCCCTAATTCGAAGACTTTAGTTATAAGGTGCAACCTTGATGAACTCTATAGTATAGTAAGATTTCTATTTCGTTATATGGTTTTCCATTACCTGTTTACATTGCTAGCATGGTTTTTAAGTGGTGTTTTACATGATCAACTATTTAAAAATGCATGCCATGTACAAATGTTCGGATTATGTGTTTTAGCATGAGTATTGTTAAGTGCATGTTTGGTGTTTTCTTTCAAGCAGTTTTGAAAAGCATGTTTTCCCTTTTAATGCATTGTTTTGTGAGTAGATGGTACTTACTAAGCATTCGCTTATAGATTTGCATTCCTTATACTGCAGATAAAGGTAAAGGAAAGCTCGAGTAAGAGGGGGCAGCAGGGGAAGTGCTTGGTGGGTGTGTGTGTGACGGAACCGTGGAAGAAGATCCTGGAATGTGTTAAGACTTGGTGTTAATGTATTTTCATACCGTTTGGTTATGCATGAAACTTATGAAAAATTTATAGTTTAGTAGTAATTAGTGTGTCAAAGACTCTTCCTCAAGTAAAGGGGTAGAATGGTAGTCCAAAGATGAGTACAGAGGGGAGAAGAACCTCTTTTGTAAGGCTGGGTGTGACCCCCACATGGCCCGTGACACGGCCGTGTGGATTCACACGGCCACGACCCTCCCCTTATCGACCATGGTGACACGACCCGTGTGGATTTACACGGGCGTGCACCTCTTGCTCTCGGCCATGGTGACACGGCCGTGTGGTTTCAAACGACCGTGCACCTCTTCCTGTCTGCAAAAGTGACACGACCGTGCGGATTCACACAGCCGTGCTCCCTTTTTTGTCTAGGCCCAGGCGACACGGTCGTGTGAAGACACACGGGCGTGCACCTCTCCTTCTTGGGCAAGAATACACGGCCGCGGCCGTGCTCAGATTATGGTCTAGTAAGGTTACACGGTCGGTCCTCACCACACGGCCACGACTAGCTCCTTCTCGGGTAAGGCTACACGGTCGGTCAGGGCCACATGGCCCAGGTCCTCTAGTAGTACTAGACTTCATCTCAAGCTCCGCATCACTCCAAAATATGACTCAACAGTCGAAATAAGTTCAGAGTAGATCTCTGGACCGAGCTATGTGCAGATAACAATGTTTTTAGTAGGTATGAAAAGGAGTAACGTCCGTGGCTTAGGTTAGGGTTAAGAAGTGTGGGTGTTACAGTTTAGTATCAGAGCCAGGTTCCATCTTTCCATCATGCACACATCGAGCATTGATCCTGCAGCTTCCAAGTAAGAAAGTACCCTCTCGCAATTTTATGCATTTATCTCTGTTATGATTAATAAGAATTGTTTGTGAGGATGTGCTGAAGTATGTCTCACTGGTTTGGGTTATGATATATAGAATGGCTAGAGGATGACCGGCTAGACAGCCAAGAGTTAATGAACCTCAACCAGTGGAAAATGAGTCAGCACCACAACCCAACCTTATAGAAGTAGTAGCTAAGCTGCAGAGACAATTGGCGGAGCTGCAGCGGGTTATTGCGACCCTGACTGCTAACCAGTAGGCTCCTCCTGTAGTTTCACCAGAGGCCAATATGAGACATACTTCGGAACAGGCTAACGAATAACCATCTGAAAAAATGTGAGAAGGTAGCCGATCTACACGTGAAGGTCAAAGAACTAATCATCAGACTCAAAAACCTCGGTGAAATGGTAACCAACTGAGATTCAATATGCTACACACTCAATGCCTTTCCCAGTACTCCAGAATGGTCCTCGATAATCGATGCCTACTATATCTCAAAGGACCTGGAGGTAAGTACTATAGAGGAACTCTTTTCTACTCTAGAATTACATGAAACCAGATGTGCAGGTACAACATAAGAAACATGCCAAATTATGACACTAAAAGTAACCAAGAAGGATGAACCTGAGCCTGACACAGAAGAAGATCAAGAAACTTACATGGTAAGGAATTTTAGAAAATTCTTTAGATCTAATAAATTTAAAGAAATGCAAAACAGAAAAAATTAAAGAAATAGAAGAAAGGTTCGATGCTACCAGTGTCAAAAGGAAGACACTTAAAAGATGACTACCTAGAACTCAAAAAGGAAAAAGGCAAGATGCCCAAGCAGAACAAGCACAAGACTCTAACTGCTACTTGGGATGACACCTCATCATCAGAATCAGAAATAAAAGAATATGCTGGACTAGCACCGATGGCAAGCCATGAAGAGCAAAGCACCTCAGAAGCCAACATCGATGAATGGGGAGCGACTTCAGATGAATGTAGCGAAGCAGGGGGACAGTAAGGATTCAAGTCTGATATTGTAAGTGAGGTATGCCTCTTATCTCCTGTTCGACTCTATTTTGATATTAAGTCTATGTCAAAATCTATGTACAAGTTAAAAAATAAAAATGATAAATTAAAACTTAAAAATTTAGAAATAAAAAGAATTTTAGCAAAATCATGCCTGATAGAAGATTTTGAAAAAGTAAAACTTGAAGATGTTAAATTAAAAGAAGAAATAGAAAACTTGAAAAATGCTGCATGTTCAAATATTTCTGTTCTTAGAAACTATAGAGGATTAAAATGGTATTATAGATTTACAAAAGTCAGATAAGAAAAGTAACAAAATCTTATATCCCTAGAAAATACCTGATTAATCCTATAGGAAGGAACCTATATTGGGTTCCAAAAACTTGTTTAAATTAAAGAGTGAAATTAGACTTAGGGCTTTCAGGTAGAAAATTAAATATTTGAATTCATTAAAAGACTTTGTCTAGAAATGGTTGATGATCCAATAACCAAGAAGGCCTAGTGCCTCGCCACAGCCTGGAAGTCAATTTCTGAATTGAATATTTGATTGACAAACTGATAAGTATGAAATAGTTAATTAAATTAAATGCTTTCAATATTTGTCAAAGGTTTCACATTTGTTAAAATTTTTACAAATTGCAAACTTCACTTAAAAACTTTTTCAAATTTCACTTAGAAATTTATTTTTGCAAAATTCATTTAAATTATTTTTGTTAAAATTTTTTGTGTGTGTTTAACTTAAAATTTTTTAAAGTTATTAAACCTTTTTTTTTAATTTTTTTTTGAAATTTCTAAAAAAAAAATTTATTCTTGAATTTTTTTTTGAAATTTTTTTTACTTAGAAAATGTTTATGAAATTATTACATTGTTAGACTTAGAAATTTTTTCTTGCTTAAAAAAATCTTTTTGGAAATTGAAAGATTTTTTAAAAAAGTTACCCTTAGATTTTTATTGTACCCCATTTTTTATGTGATCAACGGGGAGAAGAAAAAAATTAAGTCTAGGGGGAGGTAGCTTAAAATTACATTTTGCTACTTTTTGTACTTTATTGTAAAATTTATTTTTGCTTTAACTTTATTTGTTTACCCTAACTTAACTTGGGTTGTTCACATCAAAAAGGGGGAGATTGTTGGAACCCACAAGTTGTTTTGATGTAATCAAATAATTTAAGTTAGGTTCTGTTTGATTTAACCCCTGTGTCTAAGTGTGCAGGAGCTTAGGAGCACAGGAAGTTGAGCGAAAGATGTGGCTAGCGAGAAGAACGACACGGGAGAGAGCTGACGGGCTCGGTGTGTCCGAGGGGCGAGGTACCTCCAAAGAGTACACCTGTGGACGAGAAGAACGTACGCGACGTTCGAGGGACGAGAATCTAGGGAGGAAGACTGCTCGAGGAGAAGACCGAAAATTGGGTTCAGATGAGCCCTATTCTGAATGGCCGAGATCACTCAAGCGAGCGGAACTAGAGTGGAAGACCCGGATTGAGGCGAGCAGAACCGGAGCAGAGAGTCCGAACCGAAGAAGTCAACTATGTTGACTTTTATGGGTCCGGTCACCTGAAACCTCAATCTTATCAGGTTCAACGTGTCCGTTGATCGACACGTTGGGGATAGAATTCTATCCCACTCCAGGCACCGAAAACCCTTCCAAGCGCCCGGAATAGTACTATAAAGATAGCTCTGATTTCAGTAGTTCAGACAACAACTTGTAATTCTTTTCTTTCTGTTCTACTATTGTGTGCGAGCTATTAACCTTGTAAGAGGCTACTCCGCCTGAAGGAGATCTTCAAAAAAGAGCGCTTCATTTTCCTTGGATTAACAATCTCCTGATTGCAAACCAAGTAATTCTCCTTGTGTCTTTGTCCTTTTAATTAGTCTCTTTTTTTTATTATTACAAGTGTTCTTAATTAAGCTATAAAGTTGAGAAAGGGTTGAGTTTATTTTTGCAAGGTAATTCACCTCTCATCTCTTGTCAGCCACCAAGGGACCAACAATACACACTACGAGTATATCCGAAAGACATAAAATGAGTTTGAGAATTGATTTCTCAGATTGATAGAGACTAAGTCTGGTAAGACCAGACGAGGGGTAAGAAAGATATTTGTTGCACTGAAAATGATGGTGGGATACTATAAGTACCCAGGGTGAGTTTTGATATGATAACTGAATTAAGTTAGGTTATGTAGTTTTGATGCCTTGTGTCTAAGTATGTAGGGACTTAGGAGCACAAGAAGTCGAGCGAAAGATATAATGAGCGAGAAAGATGGCACGAGAAGCGAGTCGATGGGCTCGATGCATCTGAGGGACAAGGAGTTGTGTAAGAGTATACCGGCAGACAAGAAGGATGTGCATGACACTTCCGAGGGATGAGAAGTTAGGGAGGATGACTGCTCGAGGAGAAGACTAAAGTTGGATTCAAGTGAACTCAACTCTGGATGACCGGAGAATAGTCCAAGTGACCGGACGAGAAAATGATCAACTTTGAAGATGATCATGTGTAGGCACCTGGACTAGGTCTAGGCATTCAGACCAGGTCCAAGCACCCGGAGCAGTAACGACTAGGTTAGTGAGCCATTGCAGCGAGGATCAACCTTGGAGTTCATGCTAGTTGACTCTAGGTGCTCGGACGAAGTCTAAGCACCCTTGAATCGATAAACACTTATCGGTTAGCCATTGCGAAGTGGATGGAGGCAACCAAATCCAGGCGTTCGAGCTTGGTCCAGGTGCCCAGGAGCTGCCACGTCAGCCGACAGCTACACTCGACTAGTGGGCTATAAATAGAGCCCTGATTCTCGTAGTTAAAACAACACACTCAATTTAAACTTCTAAATTCTGTAATTATCTTTTCAATTCATGCTTTAACTTCTATAAGAGGTTACTTCGCTTCTGATGCTTTGCTCAAAGAAGGAGTCTTTTTAATGCTTTTACATAGTTCTTGGACTAGCAAGTATCTAGTTGCAAATCAACTAATCTCTAGTCTCTTATTTCATTTTTATGCATTTGTTTATTATTAACTAACATGTATTGTCTTTGCTAAGAGATTATTGTTTTTTAATTCTAACTTGTAGGCTATTCAACCCCCTATAGTCGGCCTCATCGGGATCATCAATTGGTATCAGAGCTGGGTGCACTTCAGAAGGACTAACTGCCAACTGAAGTAACAAGGAGATGGCCAGAGTAATCATTCATCCACCAAAGTTTGAGAGAGATTTCACCATATGAAAAAAATAAGATGGAGATATTTTTTAAGACTGATTTAGAATTCTTACTAACTATTAAATATAACTTTGTAGTATCAAGAGATCAACATGAAGAGGAGAAGAAAAAACACCTTTGAAACAAGAAAGAGCCGAGCGACTTCATGGCTAATGTAATAGTAGAATTCTATCTACTGACTATATTACCACCTTAAGAAGTCAACCGCATTGGAAGTTACACCTCGGTCAAAGAACTATGGGAGAAGTTCTTGGAGCTTCACGAAGGCACATCGGAAGCATAGCTAGCAAGACGGGACATCCTTTGAAGTAAGCTAACAAACCTCTGAATGGAAAAAGGAGAGATGGTGACTCAACTACACACGAAGATCTAGGAGCTAATTACCGGACTTATCAACTTCAACGAATTGGTAACAAATCAGGACTTAGTTCGTTATGCACTTAATTCTTTTCCTAGAACTCTAGAGTGGACATCAATAGTAGATACCTACTACATCTCAAAAGACTTGGAGGTAAGTAGTTTAAAATATTTATTTTCTACATTAGAACTACATGAGTCTAGATGTGTAGGTATAAGAAAAGAAAATAAGCCAAGTCAAAACTTAGTGTTGGAAGCCAACAAGAAGGATGAACCAGAGTCAAATTCTTCACTCGACGAAGATGAAGAAGCATCTATGGTAAGAAAGCTAAATTAGTTTTTTAAAACTAATAGATTTAATAAGCCGCAAGCCATGAAATTTCTTCTGAAAAAGAGAAAAGTCAAATGTTACAACTGTCAAGAAAAAGGACACATCAAGGATAACTATGCAAAGCTGAAAAGCAAGGGAAAAGACAAAGGGCCAAGACAATCAAAGCACAAAAATATGAAAGCCACATAGGATGAAACATCATCAGAATCCGACATCGAAGCTTATGCAGGACTTGTATTAATGACAAGTCATCAAGAAAAAGAAGACAACGAAACTTTATCATAGATGAGCATCGAGAGCATTGATGAAAGGGGAACTTCGAATTACGAGTCTGACACTGTAAGTGAGGTACAATTCTAATCTCCTGACCAGTTGTATGAAGGTATAAAAATGCTATCTAGGTCATTATGCAAACTACAAACTAAATGTAAGGATTTAAAAATAGAAAACAACGAGTTAAAGATAAACTTAGCTAATGCATGTCCATTAGACCATTTTGACAAAATTTAAATGAAAAATTCAAAATTAAAAGAATAACTAGAAATATTGGAAAAGAATTATGCATGCTTAAATTTTTACCAATATCTAATTTTAGAAATATTGAATTACTAAATTGGCATATTATATCTCATAGGGACCAAATTATAAAAATACCTAGAAATTGTAACGACCACCCTTCTCTGTCTCATACTGTCCTCACGCTCCTAAGTAACTTTCTCGTGCTTCTGGTCCTAAATGACTTTCACTAATGGTACTCTTTGTTCCTTAGTCTCTTAACTTCTCGGTCCTCTATTATTCATATTGCATCGTACCCATTAGTGGTCCTTGGAAGGCTTGATATCTTCTCTATCCTTTCTAAACATATTATGTATATGAATAAAGAAAACTGTAAAAACTCTTATCTAACTTAAGCACTTATAAGTAATCACTCTATGCTGCAAATAATAAAGAAAGTATAAAAAGGAAACTTAAATACTTTCTTACATGAAGACGGCAAGGTTGGTGCTAATGTGTGATGCTGGAGAATGAGAACTGCTCTGATACCAATTGTAACGACCACCCTTCTTACTACTTCTACACTCTAAGGATGACCGTTACTTAACTACTAACTCTACTTAACCGGTATGATCGAAACCACGAGGAGTCTCTACCAAAAAATTTCGACAGAATCTCCTCTGTACCGGTGACCTTAAACTAAGATACAAACATAATATACATTAGCCACAGGCGGCTGGAATATATATCAATCACTCACGCAGTTAAATAAATGACAAACATCAAAATAACTACTTATTAAACAGAACTCATCTCCATGCAATCTAAACAAAAATAATCTCAAATGACATGAACATAAAATACAACTTCAAATGTTTATTAATTACTAAAATGTGGAAAACTTAATAATGTCCTAAGTCCCTTCCATAGTCCTGGCATCACACATCCATCCGCACCTCCTTGTCGCCTTCTTTTGCTAACACTTTTCTTTTCCTGTATCTGCGGTAAGAGGAAATGCAAACTATAAGCAAAATGCTTAGTAAGCGCTATCTTACTCACAAAATCTCGATATGCATGTACATATATCTATAACATGATCTAACTGATTACTTACTGAAGACTACTCATGCTCATCTACTAATAAAAGAACAAGACATGCTAGAATGCTAACCATGTAAAGCTACTCATGCTCAGAAAATAGCAAAGAACATTAAGCTAATCTAAATAACATGATAGCATAAAAGAAAACTCAACTTGCTGATTTTAAAACAAGGAGAAACTTAATTCATCTGTTCTAAACTTATTCTTTAATTCGTTTGTTTAAAACTTAATC
The DNA here is from genome assembly GCF_018446385.1 of Zingiber officinale. Lineage (NCBI taxonomy): Eukaryota > Viridiplantae > Streptophyta > Magnoliopsida > Zingiberales > Zingiberaceae > Zingiber > Zingiber officinale. The sequence continues at coordinate 68,275,139 of NC_055993.1, forward strand.
TTTAATACTTTATACTTATGTAAAACTTGCTTTACTTGTTCAAAAACTTATACTTATAATACTTTAAAATAATAATCAACTTCTTTTGGGCCCGGCAACTGTACTTTCTTTTACTTTTGTAACGACCTGACCCATTTGGCGGCCCATTTGGTGACCCTCGGGTCGTCGACCGTCGACCGTCGGCCATGCCGTTACTATTAGGTTATCTAAACCTAGGGACGACTATGGGAGCCCAACCCAAGGACAACTAAGAGTCCAGCACAGTGCCACTGATAAAAGTAAAATGCTTGTTATCTTTTAATGCTTCTATATAATGCCTCGGCATTTTCTTTAGCACCTTTTGTGCCAAACTCCCTAAAGTCTTGACTTTGGGATCTACTTAAGGCCTTGGCCTTTTTCTTTCTTCGCTTTATCTTTCTTATACTTGTTAATACCTCTAATAAAGAAATATCTCATGCTCATCTAATAATAAAGGAATCAAACAGGCTGAAATATGAAACTGTAAATAACTAAAGGCTAAAAACCAAATCTACATGCTTAAAACTTCCAACGGAAAGATCTAAAACAACAATTAAACTAAAGGTGAAAACTGAAATGCTAAATCTAGGAATCTGGAACAAATGTTAGAGTAGCACTAAAAGCTAAACTAAAACTGAAGGCTTAATGCTAGGGCTGGAATCTACACAAAGGTGATAAAAATAAAGGCCGTTCGTGCTTGTTCAAGTAAGGAAAATGTACCACACACATATATGTTCTGTTCATGCTAAATAAGGTAGCAAGGAAAGGAAAACTGCACTTCTATCAGCAATGGAAAAGAAATCTTCTCATGCTTACAAATAGCTAAGATAAAGCTAGAAAAACTGCACTTCTATTAGCAATGGAAAAGAAATCTGCTCATGCTTTACTAACAGCAAATGAAAACTAAACAGCAAGAGAAAAATCTAAACAGCATGCTAACTCCATTCAAATTCCTTCTCCTCTTCTTTAACAAACGGAAACTAGAATCTGAAACTTCAATTCATGGCAGTAAATAAAGGAATCTGAAACTACTCATCACTGTGACAAATGAAATAAAGACTACTTGCTCAAAAGAACTAAACTATTTCATACTCAGATTTAACAAAGAAATTTCTAAATTGAAATACTAAACTACACTATCAATGGATCTAAAAACTGCATGTATAACTGGAAAACACACAACCTGCAGCGTATCCCAAAAAAACTTGAACTAGAGAAGAAACTAGGGTCCGGAACTACTCCTACCGCAGGTGAGTAGCAACTTACTTTGGGTTTCTTGGACTTACAGCCGAAGAAAAGGCTTCCAATGCTTCTAGGGTTTGCGGAGGATCTCGCAAACTCGCCCTCTTCCTCGTGCCTACGGACTCTCCTCGACGAGAGGAGCTCAGACTTGTGAAAAACCCACGGAGAGGTCCCCTTTGGCCGGCCGCCGGAGTAGCCATAATTTCCAGCTACTGCGGTTTCGCACGAGACGAGAAGCGCCGATTCTCGCGTGAGGTGAGGAGAAGGAGAGAAGGACTTCAGGGCAATTAGGTTTTGGGTGATTCAAGCCTTAAGTTCCCCTTTTTATAACTAGGTATTCTGTTACCTTGTTTAAGTAAATTTTCCTACCTTTTCTAAACAGAACCGATGGCTGGAGCACTTGGTCCGCCGGCCTTTGACCGAGTCAAGGGTCGTTGGTTCGAACCTCGGCTTGGACATATTTTTGTCAAAACTTCCTTTGTTTAGTAAAAATACCAAACGACTTCCAAAAATTGCATAAAAATACTCTAAAAATTTCTAAAAATCTCTAGAATATTTCTAAAGTATTTCTAAATATTTTTAAGAACTTTTAGAATTACTTAATGAGGAAAATTGGGTCATTACAATCCCACATACCTTATAAAAAGTTCATCCTCGAACTTAGAATAATTCTAGATATCTCTGTCTCATACTGTCCTCACGCTGCTAAGTAACTTTCTCGTGCTTCTGGTCCTAAATGACTTTCACTAATGATACTCTTTGTTCCTTAGTCTCTTAACTTCTCGGTTCTCTATTATTCATATTGCATCGTACCCATTAGTGGTCCTTAGAAGTCTTGATATCTTCTCTATTCTTTCTAAACATACTTATGTATATGAATAAAGAAAACTGCAAAAACTCTTATCTGACTTAAGCACTTATAAGTAATCACTCTATGCTGCAAATAATAAAGAAAGTATAAAAAGGAAACTTAAATACTTTCTTACTTGAAGACGGCAAGGTTGGTGCTGATGTGTGATGCTGGAGAATGGGAACTGCTCTGATACCAACTGTAACGACCACCCTTCTTACTACTTCTACACTCTAAGGATGACCGTTACTTAACTACTAACTCTACTTAACCGGTATGATCGAAACCACGAGGAGTCTCTACCGAAAAATTTCGACAGAGTCTCCCCTATACCGGTGACCTTAAACTAAGATACAAACATAATATACATTAGCCACAGGCGGCTGGAATATATATCAATCACTCACGCAGTTAAATAAATGACAAACATCAAAATAACTACTTATTAAACAGAACTCATCTCCATGCAATCTAAACAAAAATAATCTCAAATGACATGAACATAAAATACAACTTCAAATGTTTATTAATTACTAAAATGCGGAAAACTTAATAACGTCCCAAATCCCTTCCATAGTCCTGGCATCACACATCCATCTGCACCTCCTTGTCGCCTTCTTTTGCTAACACTTTTCATTTCCTGTATCTGCGGTAAGAGGAAATGCAAACTATAAGCAAAATGCTTAGTAAGCGCTATCTTACTCACAAAATCTCGATATGCATGTACATATATCTATAACATGATCTAACTGATTACTTACTGAAGACTACTCATGCTCATCTACTAATAAAAGAACAAGACATGCTGGAATGCTAACCATGTAAAGCTACTCATGCTCAGAAAATAGCAAAGAACAGTAAGCTAATCTAAATAACATGCTAGCATAAAAGAAAACTCAACTTGCTGATTTTAAAACAAGGTGAAACTTAATTATTCTGTTCTAAACTTATTCTTTAATTCGCTTGTTTAAAACTTAATCTTTAATACTTTATACTTATGTAAAACTTGCTTTACTTGTTCAAAAATTTATACTTATAATACTTCAAAATAATAATCAACTTCTTTTGGGCCCGGCAACTGTACTTGCTTTTACTTTTGTAACGACCCGACCCATTAGGCGGCCCATTTGGCGACCCTCGGGTCGTCGACCATCGACCGTCGGCCGTGCCGTTACTATTAGGTTATCTAAATCTAGGGACGACTATGGGAGCCCAACCCAAGGACAACTAAGAGTCCAGCACAGTGCCACTGATAAAAGTAAAATACTTGTTATCTTTTAATACTTCTATATAATGCCTCGGTATTTTCTTTAGCACCTTGTGTGCCAAAATCCGTAAAGTCTTGACTTTGGGATCTACATAAGGCCTTGGCCTTTTTCTTTCTTCTCTTTATCTTTCTTATACTTGTTAATACCTCTAATAAAGAAATATCTCATGCTCATCTAATAATAAAGGAATCAAACAGGCTGAAATATGAAACTGTAAATAACTAAAGGCTGAAAACCAAATCTGCATGCTTAAAACTTCCAATGGAAAGATCTAAAACAGTAATTAAACTAAAGGCGAAAACTGAAATGCTAAATCCAGGAATCTGGAACAAATGTTAGAGTAGCACTAAAAGCTAAACTAAAACTGAAGGCTTAATGCTAGGGCTGGAATCTACACAAAGGTGCTAAAAATAAAGGCCGTTCGTGCTTGTTCAAGTAAGGAAAATGTACCACACACATATATATTCTGTTCATGCTAAATAAGGTAGCAAGGAAAGGAAAACTGCACTTCTATCAGCAATGGAAAAGAAATCTTCTCATGCTTACAAATAGCTAAGATAAAGCTAGAAAAACTGCACTTCTATTAGCAATGGAAAAGAAATCTGCTCATGCTTTACTAACAGCAAATGAAAACTAAACAGCAAGAGAAAAATCTAAACAGCATGCTAACTCCATTTAAATTCCTTCTCCTCTTCTTTAACAAACGGAAACTGGAATCTGAAACTTCAATTCATGGCAGTAAATAAAGGAATCTGAAACTACTCATCACTGTGACAAATGAAATAAAGACTACTTGCTCAAAAGAACTAAACTTTTTCATACTCAGATTTAACAAAGAAAGTTCTAAATTGAAATACTAAACTACACTATCAATGGATCTAAAAACTGCATGTATAACTGGAAAACACACAACCTGCAGCGTATCCCAAAAAAACTTGAACTAGAGAAGAAACTAGGGTCCGGAACTACTCCTACCGCAGGTGAGTAGCAACTTACTTTGGGTTTCTTGGACTTACAGCCGAAGAAAAGGCTTCCAATGCTTCTAGGGTTTGCGGAGGATCTCGCAAACTCGCCCTCTTCCTCGTGCCTACGGACTCTCCTCGACGAGAGGAGCTCAGACTTGTGAAAAACCCACGGAGAGGTCCCCTTTGGCCGGCCGCCGGAGAAGCCATAATTTCGAGCTGCTGCGGTTTCGCCCGAGACGAGAAGCGCCGATTCTCGCGTGAGGTTAGGAGAAGGAGAGAAGGACTTCGGGGCAATTAGGTTTTGGGTGATTCAAGCCTTAAGTTCCCCTTTTTATAACTAGGTATTCTGTTACCTTGTATAAGTAAATTTTCCTACCTTTTCTAAACAGAACCGATGGCTGGAGCACTTGGTCCGCCGGCCTTTGACCGAGTCAAGGGTCGTTGGTTCGAACCTCGGCTTGGACATATTTTTATCAATACTTCCTTTGTTTAGTAAAAATACCAAACGACTTCCAAAAATTGTATAAAATACTCTAAAAATTTCTAAAAATCTCTAGAATATTTCTAAAGTATTTCTAAATATTTTTAAGAACTTTTAGAACTCCTTAATGAGGAAAATTGGGTCATTACAATCCCCCATACCTTATAAAAAGTTCATCCTCGAACTTAGAATAATTCTAGATATCTCTGTCTCATACTGTCCTCACGCTACTAAGTAACTTTCTCGTGCTTCTGGTCCTAAATGACTTTCACTAATGATACTCTTTGTTCCTTAGTCTCTTAACTTCTCGGTTCTCTATTATTCATATTGCATCGTACCCATTAGTGGTCCTTAGAAGTCTTGATATCTTCTCTATCCTTTCTAAACATACTTATGTATATGAATAAAGAAAACTGCAAAAACTCTTATCTGACTTAAGCACTTATAAGTAATCACTCTATGCTGCAAATAATAAAGAAAGTATAAAAAGGAAACTTAAATACTTTCTTACTTGAAGACGGCAAGGTTGGTGCTGATGTGTGATGCTGGAGAATGGGAACTGCTCTGATACCAACTGTAACGACCACCCTTCTTACTACTTCTACACTCTAAGGATGACCGTTACTTAACTACTAACTCTACTTAACCGGTATGATCGAAACCACGAGGAGTCTCTACCGAAAAATTTTGACAGAGTCTCCCCTATACCGGTGACCTTAAACTAAGATACAAACATAATATACATTAGCCACAGGCGGCTGGAATATATATCAATCACTCACGCAGTTAAATAAATGACAAACATCAAAATAACTACTTATTAAACAGAACTCATCTCCATGCAATCTAAACAAAAATAATCTCAAATGACATGAACATAAAATACAACTTCAAATGTTTATTAATTACTAAAATGCGGAAAACTTAATAACGTCCCAAGTCCCTTCCATAGTCCTGACATCACACATCCATCTGCACCTCCTTGTCGCCTTCTTTTGCTAACACTTTTCTTTTCCTGTATCTGCGGTAAGAGGAAATGCAAACTATAAGCAAAATACTTAGTAAGCGCTATCTTACTCACAAAATCTCGATATGCATGTACATATATCTATAACATGATCTAACTGATTACTTACTGAAGACTACTCATGCTCATCTACTAATAAAAGAACAAGACATGCTGGAATGCTAACCATGTAAAGCTACTCATGCTCAGAAAATAGCAAAGAATAGTAAGCTAATCTAAATAACATGCTAGCATAAAAGAAAACTCAACTTGCTGATTTTAAAACAAGGTGAAACTTAATTATTCTGTTCTAAACTTATTCTTTAATTCGCTTGTTTAAAACTTAATCTTTAATACTTTATACTTATGTAAAACTTGCTTTACTTGTTCAAAAACTTATACTTATAATACTTCAAAATAATAATCAACTTCTTTTGGGCCCAGCAACTGTACTTGCTTTTACTTTTGTAACGACCCGACCCATTTGGCGGCCCATTTGGCGACCCTCGGGTCGTCGACCATCGACCGTCGGCCGTGCCGTTACTATTAGGTTATCTAAATCTAGGGACGACTATGGGAGCCCAACCCAAGGACAACTAAGAGTCCAGCACAGTGCCACTGATAAAAGTAAAATACTTGTTATCTTTTAATACTTCTATATAATGCCTCGGTATTTTCTTTAGCACCTTGTGTGCCAAAATCCGTAAAGTCTTGACTTTGGGATCTACATAAGGCCTTGGCCTTTTTCTTTCTTCTCTTTATCTTTCTTATACTTGTTAATACCTCTAATAAAGAAATATCTCATGCTCATCTAATAATAAAGGAATCAAACAGGCTGAAATCTGAAACTGTAAATAACTAAAGGCTGAAAACCAAATCTGCATGCTTAAAACTTCCAATGGAAAGATCTAAAACAGCAATTAAACTAAAGGCGAAAACTGAAATGCTAAATCCAGGAATCTGGAACAAATGTTAGAGTAGCACTAAAAGCTAAACTAAAACTGAAGGCTTAATGCTAGGGCTGGAATCTACACAAAGGTGCTAAAAATAAAGGTCGTTCGTGCTTGTTCAAGTAAGGAAAATGTACCACACACATATATATTCTGTTCATGCTAAATAAGGTAGCAAGGAAAGGAAAACTGCACTTCTATCAGCAATGGAAAAAAAATCTGCTCATCCTTACAAATAGCTAAGATAAAGCTAGAAAAACTGCACTTCTATTAGCAATGGAAAAGAAATCTGCTCATGCTTTACTAACAGCAAATGAAAACTAAACAGCAAGAGAAAAATCTAAACAGCATGCTAACTCCATTCAAATCCCTTCTCCTCATCTTTAACAAACGGAAACTGGAATCTGAAACTTCAATTCATGGCAGTAAATAAAGGAATCCGAAACTACTCATCACTGTGACAAATGAAATAAAGACTACTTGCTCAAAAGAACTAAACTATTTCATACTCAGATTTAACAAAGAAATTTCTAAATTGAAATACTAAACTACACTATCAATGGATCTAAAAACTGCATGTATAACTGGAAAACACACAACCTGCAGCGTATCCCAAAAAAACTTGAACTAGAGAAGAAACTAGGTTCTTGGACTTACAGCCGAAGAAAAGGCTTCCAATGCTTCTAGGGTTTGCGGAGGATCTCGCAAACTCGCCCTCTTCCTCGTGCCTACGGACTCTCCTCGACGAGAGGAGCTCGGACTTGTGAAAAACCCACGGAGAGGTCCCCTTTGGCCGGCCGCCGGAGAAGCCCTAATTTCCAGCTGCTGCGGTTTCGCCCGTGACAAGAAGCGCCGATGCTCGCGTGAGGTGAGGAGAAGGAGAGAAGGAATTCGGGGCAATTAGGATTCGGGTGATTCAAGCCTTAAGTTCCCCTTTTTATAACTAGGTATTCTGTTACCTTGTTTAAGTAAATTTTCCTACCTTTTCTAAATAGAACCGATGGCTGGAGCACTTGGTCTGCTGGCCTTTGACCGAGTCAAGGGTCGTTGGTTTGAACCTCGGCTTGGACATATTTTTGTCAAAACTTCCTTTGTTTAGTAAAAATACCAAACGACTTCCAAAAATTGCATAAAAATACTCTAAAAATTTCTAAAAATCTCTAGAATATTTCTAAAGTATTTTTAAATATTTTTAAGAACTTTTATAACTCATTAATGAGGAAAATTGGGTCGTTAGAGAAATTATATTCCAATAAAATACTTGATTAATCTAGTAAGTAAAAAAATCTATATTGGGTTTCTAAATATGTTATAAACTATTAAATTAATTTTATTTGCATGCTTAGATTTAATTTGATTTAATTTTAAACATTATTAGTAAAATTAATTATTTAGTAATTCTGCTATTCATGTTTGCTGTTGATTTTTTTTTTTTTATGATATACATGGATTATCTATTAGCATAAAATTTCTTAAAAATTTTTGACTAGTAATTAATTTTTTTTATAAATTTTTGATCAAATGTTGGTATTTTAAAAATTAAAATTTTTCGGAGATTAATTTTGAGAAAACTAATTTTTTAACTAACGACCATTATATTTTGAATGCATAGAAAAATCAAAAATATTTTTAGATGATAATTTCATTTTTAAGCATATAAATTTGAAAATAATCATTTCTATTCAAAAATATTTATTTCGGTTAAAATAAAAATATTCTACACATGGAATTTTTATCATGTCTTCAAATGCTTATGGTTGTTATTATAAAAATTTTCAAGATCTTTCGAGACAATAAAATAATTTTTAAATTATTTTTTTAAAAAATAAATATAACTTAAACCTTTGTTTAGAACCCCTAGAAAAGGTTTCAATATTTTTCTAAAATATTTTAATTTTTTTCTAACATATTTTTTATGTGATTAAAGGAGGAGAAAATTAGGGGATTATGTTAAGGGGAGATATATAATTTAATATTCTTTGAATTGATTGTAATGTTTTTTTTGTAATAATTTCAAATTAACTTAATTAAATTGTTTTATTGTTTTTGTTTAACCTAAATTTAACTTAGGTTGATGCACATAAAAATGGGAGACATTGTAAGTACTTTGGATGAGTTTTGATGTGATCAACCGAGTTAAGTTAGATTCTGTAGATTTGATGCCTTGTGTCTAAGTGTGCAAGGACTTGAGCACAATAAGTCGAGTGGAAGATGTTGGATCGTAAAGACTCTAAGGGGGCTGAATAGCGTTCTTCAAAAATCATGATTTAAAACAAGTTATGCAGTGGAATAAAGAAAACAAAAACACACGCTAACACAAGTAATCTTTTACTTGGTTCGGAGCCTTCGATGACTCCTAATCCAAGGTCCGCACTCATCAAGTGCATTCATTGGGAAATCACTAATAGTTTAAAAAATTACAATAATGAAGTACAAGAACTATAATGAAAGATTATCGAAAATAGAGAAAACTAGGTAAATCTTGATGTCCGATTGTTGGTGGAGCGTTATAGCATTGTAAGAGCTTTTTCGAAGTAGCATGCAGGAACGAAAGTTGTAGCAGTTGTTATATCAAAGCTGCTGGTCGAAGGCCTTTATATAGACTCATTCCAAGAGCCTAGAACCCCTCCGGACGCCTGGACCGATGCTGACATGACGATCTCTCGTCAAAACTTTATCCGTGAAGTTTATCTACCTTCGGGTGCTTGGACCCCCTCTGGGCGCTTGGACGTTTGACGTGGGTTCAATCAATCATCATGCTCTAACTCAACTTCTGGATGAAATTTATAGTCCGGACACTTGGACCAACCCCGAGCTCCTGGACCGCCTGGGTGTCTAGCGACCGTCGTGGCGAGGCTGGTTTGGGCACCTGGACTTTCTTTTGTCATCAACTTCTTTTCCTACAAAAAAGAGTTAGTCCAAACAACAAAAAAAAAAAATTTTATCCTGTAAAATAATGTTAGCACAATATAGTAGGATAGTAGTAGTAATTAGATCCTGTCTCCTTGAGACCAGGATCTAGTCAAGATCTCAACTTAAGTTTTCTAAATGGACCTAGGTTGGACCAAGTCCTACAGTTACCTCAACGGAGAATGCGTCCTCACTGAATCTCTCCTCCAGTTGCTTACCTCCACTTATCAACTGTGTTGGTGCAGTAAGCATCCGACGATCGAACCTCAGTTTTGATAATGGCAAAGGGATTCAAAGTTAAGATTCCTTGTTATCTAACGTGGTTAAATAAGGTTTCAGGAAAGTCCTAACTGCGGTTAGGCAAGGGAAAATCCTAAGGGGGGGTAACCTTAGGTCCTAGGGGGTGGTAACCCTAGGTGAAGGAAAATCCTAAGGGGGGGGTAACCTTAGGTCCTAGGGGGTGGTAACCCTAGGTGAAGGAAAAATCCTAAGGGGGGGTAACCCTAGGTGGAAGAAAACCCTAAGGGGCGGCAACCTTAGGTCCTAGGGGGTGGTAACCCTAGGTGGAGAAAAACCCTAGGGGGGCGGTAACCCTAGGTTCTAGGGGGTGGTAACCCTAGGCGGAAAGTCCAGTCGGTCTGGAGGACCGGACTGGCATCAGATAATCTCTCCTGAGGGGAGTAGGTGAGGACGCGTTCTCCATCGAGGGAACAGTAGGCGTCGGGTCGACCTAGGGTTTCCGGCTGGAAATCCAAAGTTAGACTCGGACAGTCCGAAGACTGTCAATTATTACTTACTGTGTTTTATCAGATTCTAACATTGTCTTGTAGGGTATTTTGCTCGGACTAACCTTTGTTTGCAGGTGAGGAACCTGCTGGAAAAAGGCTGTCCGGGCGCCCGGAGGTCCGGCGCCCGGGACCAAATTCTATCCCCTGCGCGACTTCGCCACGTGGAGCATCCTGGTTGGTTGGCCACGTCACACTCTAGGCGCCCGGAAGGGATCCAGGCGCCCGGAACCGCATATAAAAAGAGTGTTGAGGTGCAGCTTCAAGGAACAACGAATTCTAAGTGATCTTTCATCAACACACTGCTCCAAAAGACGCTTCGAAGTGCTACTACAAGTGCCCGACGACCCGAAGCTTCAGAATTAGCATTTCTTGTTGTCGGTATAATTTTTGATAGCTTTTATTTGTACTCATAATTGTAATCTTTTAACGAGCTTATAGTTGTTGCCCACCGGAAGCGATCAAGGATCGCGGGCCTTCGAGTAGGAGTCGACTTAGGCTCCGAACGAAGTAAAATCGACCTGTCTCTTTGTGTTGTCTCTTTATTTTATTTCCGCTTATTCCGTTGCACGTTTTAACTCTGATAGTTTTCCGATAATCGAACGAAATAGCCACGAGCGCTATTCACCCCCCCCTCTAGCGCTTCTCGATCCAACAAACTGTAGTTGCTTGACTTTGTCTTTAAGCCACCAGGTCTTTCTGCCAATTATCAGGTCCCACAGACCCAACTAAACTTCAGCCAGTTGTCAGGTCCCGCAGATCCAACTGGACTTCTCATCAGATATCAGGTCTCGCGGACCTATCTGGACTTTTCACTAGCTATCGGGTCTCGCAGACCTAACTGGATTTCAGCCTGGTGTCAGGTCCTTCAGACCCGTCAACTCTTGCACACTTGGTAAAGCAATTAGACCATAAACACTCTAACTTAAACCTACTTGTCATTCATCAAAACTTGAGTTAGATCATTAGTATAAATTGCATCAACAATCTCTCCCTTTTGATGCAATGACAACTTGGGTTAAAGTTAGATATTGAAAGACAATATGGAAAATACAAACAAATGATCTAAGTTAGTTTTGAATTTGATGTACTTGATCAAATTTATTTTTTACTTTTCTACATTAATCCTTACCCTCCTCCATTGATATTCATAAAAAAAAAACTAAGGTAAGAGAAGGTTAGGTATAATAAGTAATACAGATTTTAATGTAGAAATATAACTGAAAGTAAATACTTTGTATGTGTTAGACTTAGGGAGAGGGTTGAACAAAATATTTCTAAGTGATTTTTTTTCAAAAAAATTTCTAAGTAAATATTAGCAAAGTAAGTTTAAAGAGAAAAAAAATTTTCTAATTAAAATTTACAAACTAATTTTAAAGAAATTTTCTAAGAAAAATCTTCAAAATAATTGTAAAGAAATACTTTTCTAAGAAACATTTTTCAAAGTAATAAAAAACATGGAAAATGATTTTTCAAGATGTTTTCTAGGTAAAGTTTTTTTTAAAAAATTGTCTAAGTAAACATTTTAGAATTTTTGATAAATTATTAGATCCTTCCCTTGAATCTGATATCGATATTTAGCATAATACACACATAATATCTAAAGTGGAAGATAAGAAATATCAAGCATAATGTGATTAGTGAAATAAAACATATAGTAACCAAAGTGAAGATCAAATAACATCAAGTCAGGAAAACATAGTAGAAAATGAACTACTGAGAAGACAGGGAAGAGGGGTCGGAACCCCAAGATCATAGCATGTCACGCCCCCAAAGGAGTCCCTGCCAGACAAAAATCCGGCAACATCTCCCCTATACCAGTGACAATCTGAAGCATACATACACACAAAATATATCAGCCACATACGGCTGGAATATTTACACAACCACGTAGTATATATCATCAGCCCACTCGGCTGGAACAAAATAGACAACAACCATGCAGTTATATAAATATTTAACAACCCACTCGGCTGTACTAAAAACCAACACAGCGGAAAAACGTTAAAGGAAGCCCACACAAAACAAATCAAAACACTGTTAGCCGGCTAGGCTTTATACAACAACCACAACAACACCAAATACACAAATACCAAATATAAGTAAAGCATAAATGAAACCCAAAGCAATCTTCAGATGTGACGTATGACTCGACAGACAGGATACTCCAAGCAACACACCAACAATCTAACTGCTACCTGAAAACATAAAGGTATAAATGCGGTGGTGAGTATAGGTAACTCAGCGGGTAATAGACAGATATGTCCTTGAACAACCTCTTCCCACTATTCTTGAAGTCAATGCAACTGTAGACCAATTGTTGGCCCATTAGAAATATAAGGATAATTTTGTACTTGCTAGTTGCATCATGCTAGCTGCTATGACTCCTGAATTATAGAAACAACAAGAGCATTTGGATGCTTATGATATTATCTATCATCTTTATGAGCTATTTGATGAATAAGTTAGATCCAAAAGGTTCGAGGTCTCCAAGCTTCTCTTTTACTCAAAGTTGTAGGAGGATTCATTTGTAGTACAATATGCATTAAAGATGAACGACTACATAAAGTGTTTAGCATCACTCGATTTTATGATGGATCATGAGTTAAGTATTAATTTAATTCTATATAGTTTGTTGAAAAGTCATTCATAATTTGTGATGGACTATTGGAGAATAATTTAGAATCGACCATCCCTGAGATAATAAATATGCTTAAGACTGTGGAGCCTTCTGTAAAATGTGAACAGAAAACTGTGATGTTAGTAGACTCCTCTAAGAAAGGTTCTAAGAGGAAGCCAAAACATCAGGCTAAGGGGAAGAGAAAAAAGGTCAAGACAGTAGAACTAACACAAAAGGCTCCATACCATCATTATGGCAAGATGGGACATTGGTGAAGAAATTACAAGATTTATCTTGAGTCCGTGAAGAACAATAAGGCATCCGATGCCCCATCCTCTTCAGGTATTTTTGTTATTGATTATCATGTTATTTCCTCAAACACTTGGATATTGGATACTAGGTGTAACTCACATATATGTAATGATATAAAGGGGCTAAGGAATAGCAGAAGACTCGTCAAGGGAGAATCAAGTCCGTGAGTTGGGAATGGAGCAAAGGCTGCTATAGTCACCATCAGAACATACTTGTTAAAGCTTCCTAATGGACTTGTCTTAGAACTAGATAATTGATATTTTGTTCCTACGTACATTAATAAGGAATATTGTTTCTATTTTTTTCTTAAATAAAAAAGGTTTCCATTTGACTTTTAGTAACAATTGTTGTTATATCTTTGAATGGAATGCTTTATGACACTGAAACTTTATGCAATGACATCTACACATTAGATATATCTAGTTATGTACTCAATATTGAAATGAATAATAAATGCGCTTGACTAAATAACCAATTAACCTCTTACTCGTGGCATTGTCGCCTTGGCCATTTAAGCAAGAAACACATGTCTGAATTGCAAAAGATTGTAGTTCTTGAATGATTTGAATTTGATACATTTGATATATGCGATTCATATTTAAAAGGCAAGATAACAAAGTTACCTTTTTTAGAAAGGGTGAACGAGGTGATGAATTACTTAGGCTCATACATACCGATGTATGTGGACCAATGTTAACTAATACACTAGGAGGTTATCACTACTTCATTACTTTCATTGATAATCACTCTTATTATGGGTATCTGCATCTAATGTAATGTAAGTCTAAAGCCCTTAAAAAGTTTAGAGAATTCAGAAATGAAGTAGATAAATAACTTGGAAAAAGTATTAAGACACTTCGATCTGATCGAGGGGGTGAGTATTTAAGCCAAGAGTTTCAAGATTATCTAAGGCATAATGGTATATTATCTCAATGGACTCCACCTTATATGCCACAACATAATAGTGTATCGGAAAGGCGTTACTGAACCTTGTTGGACATGGTTAGGTCAATGATGGATTATGAAAATCTTCCAAAAATCTTTTGGGGTTATGCACTCATGACAACTATTTACTTGCTAAACAGAGTCCCGACAAAGGCAATCTCAACTACTCCATATGAGGTATGGACTGGTAAGAAACTCCTCATATCTTATTTGAAGATATGGGGATCTCCTACTTATGTGAAGATGACTATATTAGACAAGTTGGCCACTAAGTCTGATAAGTGTTTATTTATTAGATACCCTAAGGAAACTAAAGGTTATCAATTCTATCACCCCTTAAAACAAAATGTGTTTGTTTCAAGGCATGCTACTTTCCTAGAGAAATAATTTCTCTTGTAAGAAGCAAGTGGGAGTATGGTTGAACTTGATGAAGTTCAAGAGACTCCAATATACACTAATGAGATGCCTAGTCAAAAATCACAACTAATTATGACACAACCTCCTCTTAGATCAAGTAAGATAAGCAATATTCTTGAGAGATATGGATCTCTTATAAGAGAATCAAATGATATGTTACTCATAAAGGATGAGGAACCTATGACTTACGAAGAGGTTCTGAATAATTCAGAAAAGGACAAGTGGCTTACAGCCATGAAGTCGGAAATGGATTCAATATACAAAAACCAAGTTTGGAATTTGGTGGACCCACCTGAAGGCATTAAGCCCATAGGGTGCAAGTGGGTTTTCAAGAAGAAAACTAACATGGATGGTAATGTAATTACCTATAATGCAAGGTTGGTGGCGAAAGGCTATCGTTCAAGGTAAGACATTGACTATG
Organism: Zingiber officinale; assembly: GCF_018446385.1. Lineage (NCBI taxonomy): Eukaryota > Viridiplantae > Streptophyta > Magnoliopsida > Zingiberales > Zingiberaceae > Zingiber > Zingiber officinale. Next base: position 68,290,329 of record NC_055993.1, read on the forward strand.
ATGAGACCTTCTCACTTGTAACCATGCTTAAATCCATTCGGATACTCCTAGTCATATCAGCTCATTATGATTATGAGATACGGTAAATGGATGTAAAAATAACTTTTCTTAATGGAAATATGCTCAAGGATGTGTATATGATACAACTTGAAGGTTTCACATCGTTGACAAAAGTAAAGTATGCAAACTTTAAAGGTACATTTATGGACTAAAGCAAGCATCCAAGAGTTGGAATATCTATTTTGATGAGGCAATCAAACATTTTGATCTATCACAAAACCCCGACGAACCTTGTGTGTATCAAAAGGTTAGTGGGAGTGTGGTCGTATTTCTAATATTATACATTGATGACATATTGCTTATAGGAAATGATGTGCTAGTTCTACAGTAAGTTAAAGTTTGGTTGTCTAATACGTTCTCCATGAAAGACATGGGAGAAGCAACTTACATCCTGGGGATGAAAATCTATAGAGATAGATAAAAAAGGTTGCTTGGTTTTTCATAGTCGATATATATAGATAGAGTGCTAAACTGTTTAGCATGTTTGAATCTAAGAAAAGTTTCATACCTATGAGGCATGGAATTCACCTTTCGAAGTCTATGTGCCCACGTACTGAAGATGAGAGGATTTGTATGGATAAGATACCTTATGCATCCGCAATAGGATCTATCATGTATGTTATATTATGTACTAGGCCTGATGTATCATATGCTCTGAGTGTTACGAGCAGATACTAGTTTGATCAAGGAATGGATCATTGGGTGACTATCAAGATGATCCTTAAGTACTTAAGAAGAACTAAGGATATGTTCTTGCTATATGGAGATGGTGATATGATCATACGCGGGTATACGAATGCCAGTTTCTAGACAAACAAAGACGACTCCAAGTCCCAGTCTAGATTCATATTCATATTAAATGGAGGCATAATTAGTTGGAAGAGTTCTATGTAAGACACTGTTGCAGATTTTGTTGGATCGTGAAGAATCGATAGAGGGGTGTGAATATCGATAAAAATTTTCATAAATAGAAAGCACAGTAGAAAAAGAATAAGCAAGAAAAGAGCAAGGCTAACACAAGTTCTTTTTTACTTAGTTCGGAGCCTTTGGCGACTCCTACTCCAAGGCCCGCACACAAGGGTGCTTTCGATGGGCAATCCACTAACAATTCGAATAAGTTTTACAAATTGAAAGTACAGGAAATGCTAAAAGAAATGAAGTACCGACAATAATAAAAATAAACGAAAGAACGCGTTGTCGGAGAAGCTTCAACATCGCAGGAGCACAGGAGAGCAGTTCTTCAGTTTTTTTGAGTTCATTCTTTAGCTCCAGCCTTGACCCTCCTTATATAGGAGGTTCGGGGTGCCCTTAGCCCTTCGGGGCGCCCTGAAGTGACGTAGCCGAGCCAACCAGCGAACTCCACGTGGCACAGCGATGTTGGGATGAAATTTTACCTCCGGGCGCCTAGATCACTTCCGGGCGCCTGGACCCAAGTTTTCCAGCAGACTCCTTCCTACAAGAAAATTGTTAGTCTGAGGCAATTATACCCTGCAAAACAGATTGTTAGCATAGTTTTATAGATAAGAAAAATAGTAATTAGATTCCGTCTCTCCGAGACCGGAATCTAGTTAAGATCTCGACTTAGAGTTCCGAAATAGTTCTAAGTCGGATAGGCGCCTAAGTTCCCTTCTCGGAAAGGCATCCTCATGGTCACTCTCCTCTAGTGACTTACCTCAACTTACCTGCCATATGTCTGGTCAGCCCTTCGACCCATTTAGACTTCGTGCCAGCTATCCGGTCAGCCCATCGACCAAGCTGGGCTTCGTGCTAAACGTTCAGTCAACCCGTCGACCCGTTTGGACTTCGTGCCAGCTATCCGGCCGGTCCGTCGACCTAGCTGGGCTTCTCCTGCACACTCGGTCAGAGTGTTAGATCAACAACAAAACTAACTTAACCTATTTTGTCATTCATCAAAATCTGGGTTAGACCGTTAGTGCTAATCGCACCAACAGATTCTACCTGTGAGGCAGAATACATTGTAGCTTCGGAAGCAGCAAAGGAAGTAGTTTGGATCAAGAAATTTGTTACCGAACTTAGTGTAGTTCTATCTACTGTTGAAGCATTACCTGTTTACATCAACAACACTGGAGTCATTACCCAAGTAAAGGAATCTAGGTATCATCAGCAATCAAAACATGTGCTTTACCGCTATCATCTAATTAGGGAGATTATTAGTAGGAAAGAAATACAACTTGAGAAAATTCCCACTGAAAGGAATCTAGCAGATTCTTTGACAAAGGATCTACCATAAAGCAAGTTTGAGAGTCACGTCTGTGCTTACGGTTTAGGACACCATGGCAATTGACATTAAGCCAAGTGGGAGTGTTAGATTTTGAGGAATGTTCTAAGGTAATCACCTTATGATTTTACTATTTATTTGATAAATATAAATTCACTATTTGAGTACACATTATATGTTTGATGGTATTAAACTCATTTATTGAATATCCATAATATAATTCATAGCATGAGAGAATTTGTGATTGGATCATAACTTGTGATTATCTCTACATGTACAATTATGAACGTATTAGAATTTCCCTAGTTGTCGAATTGATGCATTTAGACATCATCAATTCTATAAGACTAGTACATGTTATACTCCTTAGTATGCCAAACAACTATTTTCTCACTAGCTGGAGACATTAGGATGTCAAGAGTTAAACATGGATGCTAGTTATGGTAACTAGTTCATTGAAGTAACTCGTTGTAAGACTTCATATGATTATCTACATATATAGATATGTTTGTGAAGGTCTTACTATAGCTCGAGTGTAAGTTTTCCTTCGACTTGAGGTATAAAAGTCATCCTAGTCATGAAGACTTATACTTTGACATCTTAAATAAGAATTTCATCGAGGTGTGGACCCAAGATGATTGGGTATAAGTTGAAGTGCCTGAAGATATTTGGATAGCCCACAGAGGATTCATCACTCCTTGCGAGAAGATGTATACCCTATGACCACTCGTTAGGATTATTACTCAAAATCTTTGGCCAAAGCATTACATATTAAGAGTACGAGACTCTTAGACACATGTACGAGTAATTTGAAGCCATAGAACAAGAAAGTATTCCTTGGGCTAGGTGTGATGTAGTCAGCCTAGTGGGGATTGAAACATAGACCATGTCCTAAATTAAGTGGGTATAAAATGAGTGAACGGAAAGAGGCATGACTCAATATACTGTTGAAGGGTTCAAAATTAGTTCTGAAATCAACTATGATTTTTTGGCTAATTGGGGATCATGATGTACTACTAGGTGCCACTCATGATCATTCCATAATTAAGTAGTAAATTATGGATGACCAAGATAAATCGGGAACCTAGTAGGTCACACACACTACGAGTCTCTAAAAGACATAAAATAAGTTAAAGAATATGATTCCTATATCAAGTGATAAATGTTTATTGGATCATATATAAGATAAATATAGAAATATTTGTCGGATCAAAAGCCCGGATAGGCCACATCTCTTATGGAAGAGTTAGACCCTATTTGGATTAGTCATGAACCAACTTGGTTTAATTGAGAACCAAACCAAGGGGTTAATGGGCTAATTTTTAGTTAAGGGATAATGGGCTGGATTTGAGCTTTCTAATCTAACTCATTAATGAGGGCTATATATTGATATGGTTAAGAGAGAAACATACATCAATTCATTGTTTAGTTGATTAGGTTTTATAAACCAAATCTTCCTCTCTCCCCCCCTCTCTCTCTCTCACCTCTAACAAGAGGAACACCCTCCTCTTGTTGTCATGACCACCAAGCAAGGAAGAAACTCTTCCTTGTTGTGCTTCTTCTTCCTCTTGATCCCTCTTCTTTTCTTGTGGCTAGTAATTTCCAAAGGAGAGGCTTGTACTCAAAGAGTTATCTTGAAGAGCTAGGTGTGGATACGAATAGAAGCGAGGTTCGACAACATCGCTACGGTTGATGCCCTTCTCGTTACAAGTCCTTCATAAGGTATACCTAGAATAACAATTGTTATTTATTTTCATTTTATTTTATGATCTTGTCCAGTGTGATTCTAACCTGCATGTGTGGTACGTGTTGTAATAAATTAGATTTATTTACGTTTTAGTCTTCCACGATACATGTTTACGAAACATGTTTTAGCACACACTTCATCAGGCATATCCCAACACTGGATTCATTACTAGTTGGATTGAGATGAAAAAGGCATTCTTGTAGAAATTCTTTCCAACTTCAAGGACTACAACTATCAAGAAGAGTATTTATGGTATTCAACAAGTTGTAGGGGAGACTCTTTATGACTATTGGGAGAGATTTAAGAAGTTATGTGTAAGTTACCCCCAACATCAAATCAGTGATCATCTACTTGTCCAATACTTCTATGAGGAATTGCTTCTCATGGATAGGAGTACGATAGATGCAGTAGCTGGAGAGCCTTAGTGAACAAGACTCTAATGCAATCTAGTGAGCTCATTTTAAATATGATAGAAAATTCACAACAATTTTCAAGTAGAGCAATTGTGACTAGAGGAGTTGGTGAAGTTCAATTAGTATCTAATGAGAAAAAGGAAATCAAGAGTTCATTGTTGGAGTTGACATCATTAGTAAAGCAAATGGCATTGAATGGAGTTGGTCAAGTTTCAACATTTCTAGTTCAAGTGATAGGGGTTTGTGGCATTTGTTCTGGCCATGACCACACTTCGGATTTGTACCCTAATCTTTATCAAGATGAGTCATTAGCACCCCTTTCAAGATATCAATACCAATATAAATACAATCCTATGTCATCTACATATAATCTGGGTTAGAGGGATCATCTAAATTCAAGGTACGGAAATCAACATTTTCAACAGCCATCTCACTAGAATTTTCAACAACTGTATCCATAATCTCAACAACAATTTTAGCAGCCTTTACAACCATTTTAGCCACCTCACCAGAATTTTCAACAACCTCCTATTCCATACCTAATCAGCAATTCTAGAATTTTTATATGTAAAATCAGCAAACTCAGAATTATCAGCATCCATTATAGAATTTTCACCATCCATACAATACATTTTAAGGTCAACCGAGATCCTACATGACTCAAGGCACCTACATCAGTTCATATTTATCCAATGCACAACAACAATAACATAGGATGGAGGAGTTAATGCAATAACTTTTGTAACAACAACAGATTATTTTGTAGTAGCAATAACATCAACAAAGGACTGATTCATCTTTGCAAAATATTGAAAAGCAAATTGGGCGGTTGGCAACCAATATCAATCAGATGCAAGCTCAATGATCAAGTCAACTACCATCACAAACAACTCCTAATCCCAGAGGAAATGTTAGTGCATTGACTCTTCGAAGTGGAAGGACCACATCAGATTTAGTTCCAAGTGGAACAAATTTGACTTCAAGGAAGCTAGCAGCCCAAAGTCTAGCTCAAAACAACCCTATTTTGCAATTTCTAGCAACTCAGTTTACTCAAAATTCCAACTCAAATCCAATTCAAATTGATCCAACAACTTTAGCTTAAGAACTAGAGGAAAAGAGCATTTCTATGCCAATTCCAGCAGTTGATTCAGCTCATTCTTTAGCTTTAAAACCAACTCGAAAAAATTCCACCAAGCAAGTTGCTGAGCCTAGCATTCCACTACCTTTTCCCCAACGTAAAATTCAAGCTATGAAAAATGTGGAAGAGGTGAAGGCTAAAGAGTTTTAAGAACTTGTGAATTTATTTAGCAAAGTGGAAGTGAATGAGCCATTGTTGACCATGATCAAGCAAATTCCAAAATATGTCAAGTTTCTCAAGGATCTATATGTGCAGAAAAATAAATTGAAGGGGAATGAATTGATTAGCATGGGAAAGAATATTTCAGCACTTATTCAGTCAGCTCCTCAAAAATGTGAAGATCCTGGAGTGTTCACTATGTCTTGTGAGATTGGAAGTTATGTTTTCAAAGATGTTATGTTGGATTTAGGAGAATCAATCAATGTAATGCCAAAGTTAGTCTTTCAAACACTTGGAATTGGTCCTCTACAGCCGATAGGAGTTGTTATTCAGTTAGCTAACCCAAGCCAATCCCACCCAGCTGGGGTGATAGAGGATGTGTTGGTGAAAGTTAGAGAGCTAATATTTCTAGCAGATTTTTATATCTTAGAGATGGAGAAAGACTTGCTTACTAATAAATCCCCACTCATTCTAGGTAGACCATTCCTAAAGACTGCAAGAACAAAGATTGATGTACATGTAGAGATGCTTTCGATTGAGATCATGGATACAGTAGTTTAGTTCAGTTTATTTGATGCTATGAAGCATCCGTCAGAGGATCACTCTATTCTTAGCATTGATATATCAGATGAGTTGATTAGTAGGGACTTATTTTCTGAGTTTTGTCCCAGTTGGATATTTCTGAGAGTGATGAGTTCGGATATAATTCTGAGGATTCTACTGATGTTGATGGTAATTTTGAAGCAGTTAAGTTGAAACATATTGGTTGTCCATTTTCATTTGAAAGAGAATATATAAGTGTAGGGGATTACACAGTGGAAGCAATACCCCAAGAATCATATCTTTTGATTGAAGCATCACCTAAGTCAAGAAAAGGTGAATATGTAAGTGTAGGGGATTGCATAGTGGAAGCAATACCCCAATAATCACTACCATCAGTTATTGAGTCATAATAGCCAAAATTGAAGCCCCTACCTGAGCACCTTAAGTATGTATATTTAGGAGAGAATCAGTAGCTACCTTTTATTATAACCTAGAATTTGGAGCCAGATCAAGAACAGAGATTATTGGAAATTCTGAGTCAGCACAATAAAGCTATTGGGTAGACACTTGCTGATATTCCTAGGATTAGTCTTTCTATTTATATGCACAAGATTTATTTAGAGGAGGATGCGAAACCGGTGAGGCAACCATAGAGAAGACTTAACCCATTGATCCTTGACATAGTAAAGAAAGAGGTGACTAGACTTCTATAAGCAGGCATCATTTACCCTATTTCTGATAGCAAATGGGTTAGTCCAGTTTATGTGGTTCCCAAGAAGTCAGGTGTCATAGTCGTAGCAAATGATGATAATGAGTTGGTGCCTACGAGAGTTCAGAATTCGTGGAGAGTTTGTGTAGACTATGTTGGTTGCTACTCGGAATATCGTACCGGTTCCCTTGTACAAAATTTTTGTACAAGTCCTGAACCTTTCCTAACAACCTATTGTGTTCTTTAGAAATTAAACTTGGAATCGCAAATAGAACTTAACATTATTGATTCCAAATTTAACTTATCTGTTCTTAGAGGTTTAGACTTGGATCGCAAACGATACTTAACATTATTGATCCAAATCCACCCATGTTACAAATTCGATTAAATATTTATTTCAGAGATCGACTCTCAGGTCAAACATGGCGAGGCACTAGGCCTTCTTGGGTATGGGATCATCCACCACTACCTCGACAAAACCCTTTAAAGAAATTCAATATTTAATCTCCTTATAGTAACCCTAGGTTTAACCAAAAAGAACAATCAAATCACAAGATCGAAAAACAAAAGAAACATAAATTCGAATCACAAATCTGAAACCTAGAATCACTATCCTCTTGTGTTTGGTATTTCAAGATCTAAACAAAAAGATGAACTAGTTATGATGCGGAAACTAATAACTAGTTATACCTTATGTAGCTTATAGACCTCACGATCTTCTATCTTATTCCTCTTCTAATCTCGGACGTCGTGTGGGCGATGATCTATCGAGATGAGAATTCACTCAAGCTTCCTTCTTCTCCAAGCAAGTTTCGGCCACCAACAATCTTCAAGTGATGAAGAACTTTCGGCCACCAACCAAGCTCCAAGGGATGCTAAGAAACAAAGCCTCCTATCTCTCCTTCTTCAACTAGCAAGATCCGGCCACCACCAAGCTCCTTGAGATGAAGATGTCGTCGGCCACACAAGGAAGAAGAATAGGAGAAAAGAAGGAAGAGAGGGTCGGCTACCACCAAGGAATAGAAGAGAGGAATACTAGATCATATGTTATTGTGAGGTGAGACACCTCTACCCTCTCTTTTATATTCCTTGGTCTTGCCAAATAAGGAAAGTTTTATAAATAAAACTTCCTTATATTCCTTGCCAATGTTTAAGAAGGAAAATTTAATTAAAATTTCCTTATTAAACCTCTAATGGCCGGCCACCACCATCCCCTCCAAACAAGGAAAGTTTTAAACATAAAATTAAAATTTCCTAATTTGTTTCCGAAAATTTTTAAAATAAAAATTTCTCTTTTAAATTCTCTTCATGGTTGGTTATAAAAGGAAACTTTTATAAATTAAAATCTCTCCTTTAAAACATGTGGATGATTACAAAAAGGAAATTTTTCTCAAAAATTAAAATCTTCCTTTTCAATCTACAAATAAGGAAAGATATCAAATCTTTCTTTTAATCTTTTGTAGAAAGCTATAAAAGGAAAGATTTATAATTTTTAAAACTCTCTTTTAAAACAATGAGGATGGTTACAAAAAAGGAAAGTTTTATCAAAAATTAAAATCTTTCTTTTAACAACAAATAAGGAAAGATAACAAACCTTTCTCTTAATCTTTTGTAGAAACTATAAAAGGAAAGATTTAATTTTTAAATTCTCTTTTAAATCATGGCTTCCACATAAGGAAAGATTTAAAAAAATAAAAATCCTTTTTATTTTATTGTGGCCAGCCACTAACTTGGGCTCCAAGTTAGGGCCAACCACCTACTTGCTCCATCAAGGCTTGATCTTGACCGACCCTTGCTTGGGCTCCAAGCTTGGCTTGGCCGGCCACCTTAGGATGGGTAAGAAGGTAGGTATGAGTGAGTATAACACTTTATAAATAAGAGGCTACGACAGGGACCGAGAGGAGGAATTAGTTTTGGTCTCCCGATGAACTTGAGCTTCACGTGTTCACCCCGAACACCCAACTCGAGTTCATCAATAATAACTCATACCACTAAAGAGTTATTATTGAACTACCGCACCAATCCCATATTATTATATGGGCTCCTTCTTATCATGAGTGTGTTAATCTCCCTGTGTTTAAGATATTGAATGTCCACTAATTAAATGAGTTACTGACAACTCACTTAATTAATATCTAGCTCCAAGAGTAGTACCACTAAAGCATATTGTCATGTCAGAATGAGTCCACATGTAGGGTTTAACATGACAATCCTTATGAACTCCTCTTGGGGACATCGCCAACCTAGATTCCTAGGGCACAGTTTTCTTTTATAATCAACAACACACACTATAAATAATATCATTTCCCAACTTATCGGGTCTCTTGATATATCGAGATAAATCTCATCCATTGTTAAGTCAAAGAAATAAATACTAGATATATGCGCTTGTTATTATATTAGGATTAAGAGCACACACTTCCATAATAATAAAGGTCTTGTTCTTTTATGTAGTCAGTATAAAAAGAAACTTCCTTAAATGGTCCAGCTCAATACACTCTGAGTGTACTAGTGTAATTTTATAGTCAAGATAAACTAATACCAAATTACACTACGACTATTCCAATGGTTTATTCCTATCCATCTTAGTCGTGAGTAACTATTTGTAATTTATAAAGAATTGATAACATGATCTTCTGTGTGTGACACCACACACCATGTTATCTACAATATAAATTAAATGAATAACTACACTTAGCATATAAATGTAGACATTTGACCAATGTGATTATTTATTTCAAAATAAATGTTTATAAAAAACTAGGCTTTTAGTATACACTCTAACAATCTCCCACTTATACTAAAAGACTATGCTGTCATAAACAATGCCATACATCTGATTCTCATTCCTTCAACATGCTGATCGAAAGCTTTCGCCGGAAGGGCCTTAGTGAAAGGATCTGCCAGGTTATCATCTGATGCAATCTTGGCGGCAACAACGTCTCCTCGTTATATGATGTCTCGTATTGGGTGGTACTTGCGCTCTATGTGTTTACTTGCCTTATGAGCTCGTTATTCCTTCGAGTTTGCTACTGCACCACTTATTATTACAATATACTGTAATAATTTTTGGGCAAATCAGGAATCACGTCTAAGTCCATGATGAAGTTTCTGAGCCATATAGCTTCATGGCTGCCTCAGAGGCTGCCACATACTTAGCTTCCATAGTGGAGTCCAAAAAGCATCTATGCTTAACACTCCTCCATTGTTATGCCTTCACCTCCTAAAGTAAACACAAAACCCCGAGGTCGACTTACTATTGTCCCTGTCTGATTGGAAGTCAAAATCCGTGTAACCTATAGGGAGCAAATCATCTGCTTGGTAAACCAGCATATAATCTCTAGTCCTTCTCAGGTATTTCAATATATGCTTTATAGCAGTCTAATGTCCCTGTCTAGGGTTACTTTGATATCTGCTATCCATGCCTACGGCAAAACAGATATATGGTCTCGTACACAGCATAGCATACATTAGGCTTCTGACAGCTGAAGTATAAGGAACTGCCTTCATGTCCTCTTTCTTCTTTGATGTCTTCGGATACATCTCTTTAGATAAAGCTACTCTATGTCTAAAAGGTAGAAAACCTTTCTTGGAGTCTTGCATGCTAAAATAGATTGGGATAAGCATAATATTCTTTTCTTGCGATCCCTTATTATTTTGATCCCGAGAATATGTGTGCATTCTCCCAAGTCCTTCATATCGAATTTGCTTGTATAACCATACCCTTACTTTCGACAACACTCTGATATTGTTTCCAACTATCGAAATGTCATCTACGTATAGTACAATAAATACCACCACGTTTTCGTCACACTTTTGTATACACAAGACTTAACCGGTTATTAAATAAATCCATAAGACTAGATTAATCAGATATTCCAAGATCTTGAAGCTTGTTTCAGTCCGTAAATAGACCGATTGAGCTTACATACAAGATGCTCTTTGCCTTTTGCAATGAACCCCTCTGGTTGCTTCATATGGATGCTTTCTTCAAGACTTCCTTTAAGGAAAGTTGTCTTGACATCCACTTGCCAAATCTCATAATCTATATGAGCAGCAATAGATAAAAGAATCTAGATAGACTTAAGCATGACTACCGGTGAAAAAGTTTATAATCGATACCCTTTTTCAATAAGTCTTGCTTTGAAAGTTTCCACTTTCCCATCCATCCCTCTTTTTCTATTGTAGACCTATTTACACCTAATGGCTTTTACACCATTTGGTGGTTCTACAAGCTCCCAAACTTTATTAGAATACATAGATTCTATTTCTGTATTCATTGCGCTTTGCCAAGATGCTGCATTTTTATCTTGGAGCGCTTCGTCATATGTTCGGGGATCAGGTTCATGTTCACCAGTTATCAAGTCCAAAGACTCTCCCAAAACATGAATTTTTTTCAGGTTGCCTAACAACCCTCCCACTACGACGAGGCACTATTTGTAATTGTGCATCATTTGTAACACGTGTTGCAGTTTCTTGTGGTATCTCATCTTGTACAGATGGTACTAGTTTAAACGTGTCTTCTCTTATTTTCAATTTTTCTCATGGGCTTATGGTTCATTACATAGTCCTCTTCTAAAAATCGGGCATTGGTGCTAGCAATGACCTTCTAATCTTTAGGACTATAAACCACCTTTTGTTTCTCTAGGATAACCCACAAACAAGTGAACTCCTGTTCTTAATTTCAACTTATCAATGTCTCCCTTCAGCATATGTGCTGGACTACCTCAAAACCGAATATGCTTTAGACTAGGCTTACGCCCATTCTATAATTCTATGGTAGTAGAGGGTTATGACTTAGAAGGTACTATGTTCACTTCCGTTTCCTGAGTTTATCCTCAAAACGAATTTCTGAATAACTTATCATTGATCTAACTATTTCTATAAGAGTCCTATTGCTTCGTTCTACTACACCATTCTATTGGGGTGTACCAGGTGCAATCAGTTGGGATTGTATCCCGACTTCTGATAAGTGACTCCTAAACTCTCCTAAGAGGTACTCGCCACTACGATCTCACCATGGTGTCTTGATACTTTTACCTTGACGTTTCTCCACATCAACTTTGTACTCTTTGAACTTATCAAAGCACTTAGACTTGTGGCACATCAAGTAAATGTACCCGTATCTCAGATAGTCGTCTATAAAAGAGACAAAATATTCGAAACCACCTCTTGCCTGGATAGTCAAAGGTCCACACAAATCAGAATGAACCAATTCCAACACATCTTTGGCTCCATACCCCTTAGACTTAAAAAGCCTTTTGGTCATTTTTCCTTCCAAGTAAGACTCGCAGGTTGGAAAGTTTTCCACCATCAATGAACCCAAAAGTTCATCGGCTATTATCCTTTGAATCCTACTCAAGTTAATATGACCTAGCCTCAGATGCCAAAGATATGATTGGTTCATTTCTGAAGGTTGCTTTTTCTTATTAGAGTTAGAAGATGTGTTATTAATTTTTATTTGTTGCATCATGGGAGTTTTTGGATTATAAATTGCCAACCAACGTACTAGAACAGATAACTTCCCTATTTTATTGATAACAACTTTATTATCAAAAGAGACAGAATATCAAGTTCTTTGAATAGTTTAGAAACTGAAATCTAGTTTTTTCTAAACTTGGTACATAAAGATAATTTCTCAATATCCATATTTTATTCCTATCAGAGGATAAACATCTCCCACTACAACAGTTGCTACTTTTGCAGCAGTGCCCATGTAGACGGTGATTTTCTCTTCATATAGTTGTCGGGTTTCTTGGAACCCCTGCAATGAATTGCAGACATGATTAGTGGTTCCCATATCTGCACACCAGGTACTGGTAGATAACACCACTAAATATGTTTCAACAACTAATGAATAAAATACACCTTTATTGTTCTCAGTTCTGAGAGGACAGTCCACCTTAGTGTCCAAGTTTTGTTTCCAATCATTATAATTGAGACTACTAAGTCTATTCTATAGTATAACAGCTAGGGGATTGACAAACATTTGAAATCCTAAGAATCACAAAAAATATTTGGTTAAGACCAACACCTCAAAATCCCCATGAATTTTGTATGCCACGTTAGTGTGGACGTATACAAATTCAAACTTTAAGAGGAAATTTTATCCATTAATTTTATCTCATCAACCTAACTTTATGACAAATAAAATTAATAGTTGGTCTGTCTTTGATCAAATATTTGGTCAAAACTTTAAATTTTAAAAAATATTGATTCCTCAAAACAATATCATTTAAATTCACCAACACCTCAAACACCGTGAATTTTGTATGCCACGTTAGTGTGGACGTATACAAATTCAGACATTTGTAAGAGGAGGGCCTTACCCATTAATTATCTTGTCAACCTTAAATTACCTCAAACACCATGAATTTTGTATGCCACGTTAGTGTGGACGTATACAAATTCAATTGTTTATAAGAGGAGGTTTTACCCATTTTATTTTGTCAACCTAACTTTATGACAAATAAAATTACCTCAAACACCGTGAATTTTGTATGCCATGTTAGTGTGGACGTATACAAATTCAGACATTTGTAAGAGAGGGTTTTACCTAGCTTTATGACAAATTAATAGTTGGTATTCCTTTGGTCACACAAATAATAGCAGTGACTCCGTTGGGGAGGATACTATTAAATGCGCCTAAGTGTATACCATTACTTGATACTTAGTCCATTAAATATGATTGCACCCCTTCAGTTGGAGAAAATCACACGCTCCTAAATAATTTCCTATAACTATCTATAAAGAAAGTTTGATCTAGTGATTTGCAAACAAACTCATCCGTTGTGGAGGGAGGCAATCAGAGCCAACACGCAAGTTTGTTGCATCACTTACAAACCAATAATGAAGATCGTGGAATTTATTTATAAATCTCTCTCCCACTTAGTTATTTAAGGTGAGGAATTTTAACTATGTAAGCACACATCACATGCACACACACATGCACTACAAGAAAACATGGCTTCAGAAACGGATTTTTAAAACGAAAATAAAATCTGTTTTAGATTTTTATAAATCAGAGACAGATTTGATACGGAATTATTAAACTGTTACATTTTAGTAAATTATAATTTTTTTAAAAAAATAAGACAGAATTTAAAACAAATTTAAAACAAAATTACATATAAATTTTTATAAACAAAAATAAATACGAATTATAAATAGAATTTGAGACTGTATAATTTCTGTAACAAATTTTGTTTATCAATTAATTAAAATTTAAAACAGAAATAAAATTTGTTTCAAATTTATATGCAGATTCTCTACAAAATCATTAATTTATTTAACTTTAATAATGTCACATCCCGGAGGAGTCCCTGTCCGAAGAAATTTCGGCAGTATCTCCCCTGTACGGCGGACAATCTGAAACTTTCTACATCTCTATATACCTCAGCCACATGCGGCTGGAATAATAACAGAAAATAAAATACAACACACAGACATTCCACGCAGTTTAATAAGCAATGATAAGAATACTCAAAATCCACCCTACTCAACTACACTCATAAAACACAAATCCGACGATAAGATCAATTTACCTCTTCTGCCGTCTAGGCAGGCATGTAGTAAAAGCAAAACCAAACAAAATCCATCGACATTACAAAATCCATACCATATACATACCATCAAACAAAACAAATTTAGCATAGTCTATGTAAGAAAACCAAAAGACCAATAATATCCTCGAGGTCTGTAGGGACTAGCAACTGGAACTCTCTCTCTTGACAGCATCAACCTGAAAAATAACAACAGTGGAGGCGGGGGTGAGTCCAACACTCAGCGGGTAACAACTGATATGCATAATAAAGTAAATAACAGATAACACTAATCATGCGTACAGTCTCCTGAATACGAGGAGAATAAATGCAACTGAAACAAAAACAGGAGAAAACTGTACTAACCAGGACCAAGGTATAAAGGTAACAGGGTCGTCAAACCGAGGGTGTCATAATCCTGTATGCATGTCAATCATATGCATCCATATAAATGTAGCAAGTAAATGCAGCAAACACAAACAATAAATGCATCATGCATATGATGCCAATGATATGGTCACCCCTGATGCCAGTCAGCCATCTCACACACAATGGTGAGTCCGAGTGGGTAGAGCTGTGACAACCGTGCACTCTGACATCACTGCCCCTGATGAGTGACCGAGTGGACGGGATGCTATCGGAGTACACACATACCCCTACCCCGAAATAATAAATGGGGGAGCGCAATGCTCTCATCTCCCGGTACACGATGACGGGGAGGAGTCTCTGCGGGCTACCACGCTGAGTCACACTACCCATGAGCGGACCAACGGAGCCAAACAAAGTCCAACTGCCTGCCGGCTACAACGCTGCTACACTAAACCAACGGAGCCAAACAGAGCGGAACTGTCTGCCAGCTACCACGTTGAGTCGCCAGACCAATGGAGCCAAACAGCAGAACTGCCACACACCTGTCTGATGTACCACTAACCCATGAGTGGTGGTGTGTACAGATACATGTAACTGGTGATGTGCTCAACAATAATGGAGCAGATAATCGCACAGCATGCAATCATGCAAGATGATGCATAACACTAAACATGGCAATATCACGAATAGCATAGCATGCTCCATATATAAATATAAAATGTGTACTACAAGATAATGAATCTAATGGAAGGTACACAAACAGATAGGGTATCAAATAAACCCTAGGTCCTAAACATAATGTATCATGTGGTTGGGTCACTACCTAAAGCATGTATGATCAGGTAAATAATAACATGCAGTGCATAATAAGTAAACAAGCAAAATGTAACAGATCATGTAGTGACCAACCGAAACAAATGGATAACACAATCATTGCTATATGTTAAACACATTATTATGCATATCAAAAGACATAAGTCAAAGGACCCGCCTCCAATATGAAAGAATCATATTCGGTCCAATTCCGACGTCGAGATACTCGTCTCGCGTCACAACCCTGAGTCACATATAAATAAATATATTTTATTTAGCTACAATTTACATAAATAGCTAAACAAAATTCTTAAAACTATTTAGGGCAAAACCCTAAACCAACCTCCTCGACCTGCCTAAATTAAATCCAAATTATACCTAATTCAATTCATACCTCTGATCAAGCTATACATGATCGTATAACTACAAAACATATCAGGTCTCTACCCCCTTACCTCGGTTCGCAGCCATTGCTTTGCACCGGAAATCCAAAGTTTACGGTTAGAATATTTCACAGCAAAGCCTTCCTCTTCCTCACAACCCCTGAATGTTGATGCACCGCACACACCAACCTGCTGTAAATCCTTTCCTACGATTCAGTTTCAAGATGAAGTCACGATAGAGATTACAAATATATCAACAATAACCCAATCTTACCTCAACAAGAACCTATGACACAGAGGAAGGGCTCGGCCGAACCTAAACTAGGGCATGTCACAGTAAGGGGAGAAGTGGTGCTCTGCCGTGGGGAGGAAGCCGAAGCAGAAAGGGTGCCGCGACTAGCCGGGTCTAAGGCTCAGCGTTGACGGTGATCGGAGGTCAGCGCGGCAAAAAAGGGGTCAAGGCAGGCAGCAGCGCAAGAGGACACGGCGGTGAACACAAGCTAAGGCACAGGGAAGGTGTGGCTGGCGATCGGCGCCGTCGCTCGGCGAGGAGGCAGAATCGGGAGGGCGGCTCGGCCGGCGCTAGGGCTTGGATGGCGGCGCCGGGAATGGCTAGGGCACAGACCGGCTAGGCAGAGAAGGAGAGAAAGGGGTGTGCGGCGGTGGAGAAGCTAGGGCAGAGAACTTTTGCCGGCTGCCGATGCTCGGAAGAAGAGAAGAAGAAATAGGAGAGGGAAACTGACTCAGCGGTTAGGGCACGGAGACACGGCGTCGAAGAGCTTCGGTAGGGGAAGAGGGAAACGACGACAAAGAGAAACCGGAGGAAAAGAAAAACAAATAAAGAAAAGAAATAAAAGAAAAAGAAAACTTTTCCTCGCTTAAATGGGTAGCCTAAATATGCTTTTCCGGGCCCCGTTTTTATCCCCGTCAACTCGTCTGTACGAGCTCCGAAAAATTCCCGAAAAATTTCCAAAAATTCTGAAAAATTCTCTTATTAATATTCGCCTATTTCTGGTATTTTACATTCTCCCCTACTAATAAAAATTTGGTCCCCAAATTTTGTTTTCTACCATCAGCAAGTACTAATAACAGGTAAAGAGTCTAAATGCTGAACGGTAAACTAAATCACATATCTCAAGTGAAAAGATGGGGATAACGAGCTCGGATCGTATCCTCAAGCTCCCAAGTAGCCTCCTCGTCTGAATGATGATGCCATCCGACTTTAACCAGTCGGATAGTCTTGTTCCGCAACTGACGCTCTTTCCGGTCGAGAATCCGTACCGGATCCTCCTCATATGTAATGTCAGGCTGAACTGGAACTGGAATATCTGCCAGCACATGCGTCGGGTCGGGCACGTATCTCCGCAGCATAGATACGTGGAATACATCATGGACGCCTGCCAGGGACGGTGGTAGTGCTAACCGGTATGCTACCACTCCGATCCTCTCCAAGATCTCGAAAGGGCCAATATACCGCGGAGCTAGCTTACCTCTGAGGCCAAATCTCTTCACCCCTTTTGTGGGTGAAACTCGCAGAAATACATGGTCGCCAACAGAGAACTCTAGTGGTCTATGTCTCCGATCAGCATAACTCTTCTGGCGGTCCTGCGCCTCTGACATTCTTCGTCTGATAGTACGGACCAACTCTGCATCCTGCTGAGCTTTATGAGGTCCCAACATCTGGGCCTCTCCAATCTCATCCCAGAGGACGGGTGTCCGACAAGGTCTACCATACAACGCTTCAAACGGTGCCATCTGGATAGCTGAATGAAAGCTGTTATTGTAAGCAAACTCTACCAACGGCAGATGGTCCTCCCAACTGCCTCCGAAATCCATAACACATGACCTCAGCAGGTCCTCTAAAGTCTGAATGGTATGCTCTGACTGTCCATCTGTCTGTGGATGGAAAGCTATACTGAAACGGAGCTGTGTGCCCAAGGCCTACTGCAGACTCTGCCAGAAACGTGACGTAAACCATGGATCTCTATCCGAAATGATACTCAACGGAACACCATGTAATCTGATGATCTCTCGGCAATACAGATCTGCCAATCGGTCTAGGGAATCAGACCTCCGGATCGCTAAGAAGTGTGCGGATTTGGTTAATCGATCAACGATTACCCAAATCGCGTCATGACCTCGTCGTGTCCTAGGCAAACCCACCACAAAGTCCATGGTAATGTGATCCCACTTCCACTCAGGAATAGGAATCCGCTGAAGTAACCCGGCAGGTCTCTGATGCTCAGCCTTCACCTGCTGACAGACAAGACATCTAGCTACAAAATCCGCAATGTCTTTCTTCATACCGTTCCACCAATAGGAACACCTCAAGTCTCGATAACGGATCCCGCTTGGATGGATCACAAATCGAGAGCGATGAGCCTCCTGAAGTAGCTCCTGTAAGACCGGATGAGACTGAGGTACGCATAATCTGCCTCGGAAGTATATAATACCCTCCTCGTCTCGTGTAAACTCGGTCTGCTGCCCGGAAGCTATCTGACTACTAATGAACTGCAAATGCTGATCACCAGCCTGTGCCTCTCGGATCCTCGTCCTGATCGACGACTGAGCAACCATGGTAACAAGAATACCCTGCTCTGTAGGTCCCTGCTCCTCAAGATCTAACTCA
This sequence comes from Zingiber officinale, assembly GCF_018446385.1. Lineage (NCBI taxonomy): Eukaryota > Viridiplantae > Streptophyta > Magnoliopsida > Zingiberales > Zingiberaceae > Zingiber > Zingiber officinale. The sequence goes on from NC_055993.1 coordinate 68,309,072, forward strand.
AAGAAACTCTGAATCAAGTCCGCGACTGAAGTCCGGTGGCAAGCCAAAGTCCCTCTGGACTTCCTGCTGAGTGCATCGGCAACCACATTAGCTTTCCCTGGGTGGTAGCTAATGGTACAATCGTAATCCTTCAGGAACTCCATCCATCTCCTCTGTCGGAGATTAAGCTCCTTCTGAGTAAAAATGTATTTGAGACTCTTATGATCAGTGAGAATCTCAAATGTAATACCGTATAAATGATGCCGCCAAAGCTTCAGAGCAAAGATGATGGCAGCTAACTCCAGATCATGAACTGGGTAGTTCTTCTCATGCTCCTTCAACTGTCGAGAAGCATAGGAGACTACCCTGCCGTGCTGCATCAGAACAGCGCCCAAACCCTGAAGAGACGCGTCGGTGTAGAGTACAAACCCATCCTCTCCAGAAGGTAAAACCAAAACTGGAGCCGACACTAATCTCCGCTTCAGCTCCTGAAAGTTGGTCTCACAATCCTCGGACCATGTGAACTTCACGCCTTTCCGGGTAAGACATGTCAGCGGCATAGCAATACATGAGAAACCATCGACAAAACGTCGGTAATATCCGGCCAATCCCAGAAAACTGTGGATCTCCTGAACTGACTTCGGTTGCTCCCAACTGGTGACAACCTCGATCTTCTGAGGGTCTACTGAAATACCTCTGCTAGAGACCACGTGTCCTAGAAAACCGACTGAGGATAGCCAGAATGCACACTTGCTGAACTTCGCGTACAGCTGATGTCGTCTAAGAATCTCCAAGACTATGCGAAGATGCTGTGCATGCTCCTCCTCGGAATGCGAGTAGACCAATATGTCATCAATGAAAACGATAACAAACTGATCCAGATACTCCAGAAAGATGCGGTTCATCAAGTCCATAAACACCGCTGGAGCATTGGTAAGCTCAAATGGCATTACCAAAAACTCATAATGACCGTATCTGGTACGGAAAGCTGTCTTCTGAATATCTGAGTCTCTGACTCTCAGCTGATGATATCCAGATCGTAGATCAATCTTAGAATACACTGATGTACCTCTGAGCTAATCAAAAAAATCCTCGATCCGTGGTAAAGGATATTTATTTCTGACGGTCACTACATTCAGCTGTCTGTAGTCAATACATAACCTCATGGTGCCGTCCTTTTTCTTGACAAATAATACCAGAGAACCCCATGGAGAAACACTAGGGCGAATAAATCCCCTATCCAAAAGCTCCTGGAGTTGAACCTTCAACTCGTTCAACTCTTTTGGTGCCATACAATAAGGAGCTTTCGATGCCGGTGCGGTCCCCGGAATCAGCTCAATAGCGAACTCCACTTGCCTTCTGGGAGGCAAACTTGGCAGCTCCTCTGGAAATACATCTGGGAACTCCTGGACTACAGGAACGTAGGAGAGCTGCGAACTACTGCTGTCCTCAGTACTGATCAAAGATAACAGAAAACCCTGACAGCCATGTGACAGCAGCTTTTGAGACTGAATCGTCGAAATGATCGATATGTCGTCATCTCTGATACCAGTGAAATCCCACGAGGGTTGGTTCGGAGACCGGAAGGTGACCACCTTCATCTGGAAATCAACGGTAGCATGATATACAGACAGCCAATCCATGCCAAGAATGATATCAAACTCGACCATCTCCAATACTAGAAGATCTACCATAAGTATCATGTTGCCAAAGTCTAACGGGCAACCTCTGACCTTCTGGGTGACGTCTAAAGTATCACCGGACGGTAGGGAGACGGTCAATCGCTGCAGTCTAAAAGTAGGTAATCTACCAATCTCCCGCATAAAGGTACGGGATATAAAAGAATGCGAGCTACCAGTATCAATCAATATATCAGCAGAAAATGCATAAATGGAAATCATACCGCGGAAAATGGATTCGTCGGCTCGCTGCGCATCCTCTCTAGTAATCGCATGTATACGACCAGTCTCTGGCGGAGGAGGAGGGGGTAACACTGCCAATGGCTGCTGCGGCTGGGCAGAAGCCTGCCACTAAGGCAGTGCTGGATAATGTGCCAGAGAAGACTGAGAGGATGGTGACTGATACTGTGCAGCTGGCTGGAACTGAGTCTGGTACTGGCCTAAAGGCTGAGGCTGCATCTGATACTGCCCCTGCGTCGGATAATAAAGTCCTGGAACAGAACTCTGGGATGCTATGGAAGCACTAGAGTACTCCTGTCCAAGCATGCCAAATGCCGCTGCTGCAGGTGAAGCACTCCGCTGCTGGCCATGCGAAGGTTGGGCTCTTCGCCCTCCTCGATAAGTTCCGGACTGACTGGGCTGTCCTCCATGATCAGACCCTCCAGAAGTCATATGTTGAGTCTTCTGCGGATAATCTCGGCTCTGGTGCCCAGGCAGTTTGCAATGAAAGCAAACTAACTGTCCCAGAGAGTAGACTGAGGTGATATGATCTCTGGACCCACATCTGAAACAGCGAATGTCACTGACGGGTTGTTTCCGATTCTACTAGGGAGACCGGAAATGTCTTGAAGAAGACTGCCCTGATTTATGAGGTTTACGCGATACCCCAGATGTACCCTGATCTGACCGACTACGCCTGCTCTGCAGTAGTGTAGCCTGAGGCTGCTGGATCTGCCTGGATGTCTGACCCGGCTATTTCCTTTTTCTATCTGGAAACGCTCTCTACTGCACTGACTCAATGAATAGGGCTCTGTCTAAAGTCTCCAGATAGGAAGTGGTACCAAGAACGGCAAGTCTTACTTGCAAATGTCCATCCAACCCCTGAATGAACTGCTGCATACGCGAACTGTCCTCAGCAACAAGCTCTGGACAAAATCTGGCCAATATGTCAAACTCTGCATTATACTCAGTCACTGTCCGATTGTTCTGTCGCAGACTCAGGAAATCCTGCCGGCGAGCCATCTGATAAGCTCGTGGAAAGAAACGGCTCTCAAAAGCCTCTCTGAATCTGGCCCAAGTGATGTTCTGCTCACCGATGATGGAACGCTGGGTAAGCCACCAAGTGTCGGCCGCATCCCGTAAGTGAAAAGCAGCCAGCTCTGCTTTCTCCCACTCGGAGCAAGCCATATAGAAGAAGGTCCGCTCCATAGTCTCAATCCAAGACAAGGCTACACTCGGATCTCGGTCTCCTCGGAAGAGTGTGAATCGACTCTTCATCGACTCTGCCAACACTGGAATCCTGGCTCGTGCCGCGACAAAGTCAGTGAGATGTGTCGGAACGGTTGCGGGAACTGGCGGAAACACTGGAGCTGATGCTACAGGTGGTACCGCTGAATAGACCGGAGGAGGTACTCCCGGTGCTGCTGGGTAAACTGGAGCATATGCCGTCAGTGGCACTGTAGGGTGAACATAGGTGGCCGCGACTGGAGGTACCGTAGGTAATGGTACCGGATGTGGAGCAGCCGGTATCCCTAATGCAGGTGCTGCTGGGTACACCGTATGTACTGGGAGCACAGGTACCGCTGGTGTCGAGTACATTGTAGGCCCAGGTGGCGGTGGTGCCGAGTACGCCATAGGCTGCTCTGGAGCAGATGTCGGGTACGCCAATGGTAACCCCTGATGGTACCGGAACTACAGTAGGGATAGGTACACTCGGCATAACCGAGGTAGGTACCACTATAGGAGCCGTCGGGGTCTGAGAGTCCGACGCGCCCGCAGTATGCTGAGTCTGTCCCTGACTGACAGGCTCATCAACAGTAGGCATCTCTGGCATATCCATAGATCCCGTGGTCCTCGTACGTGGTCGTCCAGCACGACGTCTCGCCGCAATACGCGTAGATCTCCTCATATATGTTAAGTTATATTACAGATATTACTACCAATATAACAATCATAAAATAAACATCATACCTATTTGCTGTCTAGAGATGTTCCATCGCTGTCCAGTCCCCAACTTTTGACCTCAAAATTCTGAACGAGAAACATCGCCGGAATCCATATAAATCCGAAACGAAAATCCGAAACATAACCATAACAAAAATCCGAAAATGCCCAGTTTGACTCGCAAACCTGGCTCTGATACCAAATAAATTGTCACATCCCGGAGGAGTCCCTGTCCGAAGAAATTTCGGCAGCATCTCCCCTGTACGACGGATAATCTGAAACTTTCTACATCTCCATATACCTCAGCCACATGCGGCTGGAATAATAACAGAAAATAAAATACAACACACAGACATTCCACGCAGTTTAATAAGCAATGATAAGAAGACTCAAAATCCACCATACTCAACTACACTCATAAAACACAAATCCGACGATAAGATCAATTTACCTCTTCTGCCGTCTAGGCAGGCATGTAGTAAAAGCAAAACCAAACCAAATCCATCGACATTACAAAATCCATACCATATACATACCATCAAACAAAACAAATTTAGCATAGTCTATGTAAGAAAACCAAAAGACCAAAAATATCCTCTAGGTCTGTAGGGACTAGCAACTGGAACTCTCTCTCCTGACAGCATCAACCTGAAAAATAACAACAGTGGAGGCGGGGGTGAGTCCAACACTCAGCGGGTAACAACTGATATGCATAATAAAGTAAATAACAGACAACACTAATCATGCGTACAGTCTCCTGAATACGAGGAGAATAAATACAACTGAAACAAAAACAGGAGAAAACTGTACTAACCAACACCAAGGTATAAAGGTAACAGGGTCGTCAAACCGAGGGTGTCATAATCCTGTATGCATGTCAATCATATGCATCCATATAAATGTAGCAAGTAAATGCAGCAAACACAAACAATAAATGCATCATGCATATGATGCCAATGACATGGTCACCCCTGACGATAGTCAGCCATCTCACACACAATGGTGAGTCCGAGTGGGTAGAGCTGTGACAACCGTGCACTCTGACATCACTGCCCCTGATGAGTGATCGAGTAGACGGGATGCTATCGGAGTACACACATACCCCTACCCCGAAATAATAAATGGGGGAGTGCAATGCTCTCATCTCCCGGTACACGATGACGGGGAGGAGTCTCTGCCAGCTACCACGCTGAGTCACACTACCCATGAGCGGACCAACGGAGCCAAATAAACTCCAACTGCCTACCGGCTACAACGCTGCTACACTAAACCAACGGAGCCAAACAGAGCGGAACTGTCTGCCGGCTACCACGCTGAGTCACCAGACCAACGGAGCCAAACAGCAGAACTGCCACACACCTGTCTGATATACCACTAACCCATGAGTGGTGGTGTGTACAGATACATGTAACTGGCGATGTGCTCAACAATAATGGAGCAAACAATTGCACAGCATGCAATCATGCAAGATGATGCATGACACTAAACATGGAAATATCACGAATAGCATAGCATGCTCCATACATAAATATAAAATGTGTACTACAAGATAATGAATCAAATGGAAGGTACACAAACAGATAGGGTATCAAATAAACCCTAAGTCCTGAACATAATGTATCATGTGGTTGGGTCACTACCTAAAGCATGTATGATCAGGTAAATAATAACATGCAGTTCATAATAAGTAAACAAGCAAACATGTAACAGATCATGTAGTGACCAACCGAAACAAATGGATAACACAATCATTGCTATATGTTAAACACATTATTATGCATATCAAAAGACATAAGTCAAATTACCCGCCTCCAATATGAAAGGATCGTATCCGGTCCAATTCTGACGTCGAGATACTCGTCTCGCGTCACAACCCTGAGTCACATATAAATAAATATATTTTATTTAGCTACAATTTACATAAATAGCTAAACAAAATTCTTAAAACTATTTAGGGCAAAACCCTAAACCAACCTCCTCGACCTGCCTAAATTAAATCCAAATTATACCTAATTCAATTCATACCTCTGATCAAGCTATACATGATCGTCTAACTACAAAACATATCAGGTCTCTACCCCCTTACCTCGGTTCGCAGCCGTTGCTTTGCACCGGAAATCCAAAGTTTACGGTTAGAATATTTCACAGCAAAGCCTTCCTCTTCCTCACAACCCCTGAATGTTGATGCACAACACACAACAACCTGCTGTAAATCCTTCCCTACGATTCAGTTTCAAGATGAAGTCACGATAGAGAGTACAAATATATCAACAATAACCCAATCTTACCTCAACAGGAACCTAGGACACAGAGGAAGGGCTCGGCCGAACCTAAACTAGGGCACGACATAGTAAGGGGAGAAGTGGTGCTCTGCCGGTGTGCTTTATCGTGGGGAGGAAGCCGAAGCAGAAAGGGTGTCGCGACTAGCCGGGTCTAAGGCTCAGCGTTGACGGTGATCAGAGGTCGGCGCGGCAGAAAAAGGGGTCAAGGCAAGCAGCAGCGCAAGAGGACACGGCGGTGAACACAAGCTAAGGCACAGGGAAGGTGTGGCTGGCGATCGGCGCCGTCGCTCGGCGCCGTCGCTCGGCGAGGCGGCAGAATCGGGAGGGCGGCTCGGCCGACGCTAGGGCTTGGATGGCGGCGCCGGGAATGGCTAGGGCACAAACCGGCTCGGCAGAGAAGGAGAGAAAGGGGTGTGCGGCGGTGGAGAAGCTAGGGCAGAGAACTTTTGTCGGCTGCCGATGCTCGGAAGAAGAGAAGAAGAAATAGGAGAGGGAAACCGACTTAGGGGTTAGGGCACGGGCACACGGCGTCGAAGAGCTTCGGCAGGGGAAGAGGGAAACGGCGACAAAGAGAAATCGGAGGAAAAGAAAAACAAATAAAGAAAAGAAATAAAATAAAAAGCAAACTTTTCCTCGCTTAAATGGGTAGCCTAAACAGGCTTTTCCAGGCCCCATTTTTATCCCCGTCAACTCGTCCGTACGAGCTCCGAAAAAATCTCGAAAAATTTCCAAAAATTCCGAGAAATTCCCTTATTAATATTCGCCTATTTTCTATATTTTACAAATAAAATATAATATTTGAAAAGAAATTTAAAATAAATTTTAAAATAAATTTTGATACGAAATTACATATAAATTTTATAAACAAAAAAATAAATATGGATTATAAACGGAATTTGAGACGGCAAAATCTATGTTACAAATTTTGTTTAAATATTTAATGAAAATTAAAACGTAAATAAAATTGGTTTTAGATTTATATAAATCAGAGCCAGATTTGATACAAAATTGTAAATCTGATCACTTTGATAAAATATAATATATGAAAAAACTTTAAACATAATTTAAGCCAAATTCAATATGAAATTACATATAACTTTTTATAAACAAAAATAAATATGAATTATGTTTTCTAACCCTTTCTCCTTGCCTTAATTTGTCTTTGGTTTTAGTAGAATAGGTACGCATTCTTCTTCCCCCGCCTCTGATTTTTTTTTCTCCTTCTTGTTGGGGCCATCTCATGCAACTGCAAGGTTGGCCGCAGCTGCGAGGTCGGCAGCGACTGTGAGGTCGGTCGCGGCTACTAGAGGTTGACTGTTGTCGCTTCTCATGGCCACAAGGTTCGCGATCGCTTCAATCGACCCCCTCATGCAACCGAGAGGTTGTGCACCCTACGGTCCCTGGATGCCGCCTACTACTAATATGTGATAACTAGCATTTTGATGCATTATTTTCCCCTATATTTTAATGTTTTAATCCACTCATATGGTTAATTGTTGATTCTTATCATGTTTATTGAGTTTGAAGCATATTATATATTTTGTTATAATTCTTGTTATTTTTATGGATTTCTTCTTATAATTGTACACTTTTTTTTTTGTAGGGATTGAACTCAAGTTGGACCAAATTAAACCTAAAGACTTGAGTCAAGGAGAAGTCTAATATGGAGAAATATGAGCCATTGGATCAAATATGAAGCAAAGTAATCAAAGGACTCCGATCTAATTAATTTTAGTCGTTCATCGAGATCTGGTTGATTTTGGTCGATCTGTGTAGATTTGGGATTTTCCGAGCCGTTCACTATGATCTAGCCATCTTGATCATTCAACTAGTTCTGGTCGATCCTGACTGTTCAATCAGATTTGATCTCATCCATTCACCTAGATCCGGGCCAATCCTGACCGTCCGATCAGATCTGGGAAAATAAGAGTGGATGAAGCACAGTTTGTTCATCTATTCTCTGCTTCCTCACGTGATCGTTGCCGGGACGCCGCCCCTTCTCATCGAACTCCACCTTCAATCGGTAGGCGAGTTCATCTACCACTCCACCTCCGGCCGATCGATCCTCTCCATCTCGCCCATCTGCATCCCGTCACCCTTCTCCATCTCGGCCTCATCTTCTTACTGATGCGAACGCTGCCCAATGCTAACTCCACCACCACCGGCACACCAAGGAAAGGGGTTTTCTCCCTCTGGTCATCGCCCATCGCGCATTTTCTTCCTCTTCTCATCTTCCTTCCACGATAAGCCTTTAAGCTTCCAACAGCAGCTCCACCACATCTCTTCCATATCCACTCTTCGATCTACTAGTTCTTGGGCTTTCCCAGCTTTGTATTCGATCCGGACAGCTATCTTCTTCATCCATCTTCGATCCAGCTGCCTTCTCTTCTTCGCCAAGTCCGCAGCAATTCCCTTCACCACCAGACAACTTCATATGCACCTCACAGAAATTGGGTTGTTTCTTTTATCATGGATCTGTGTTGATGTTTTTTATTGAATGCTTATATCAAACTTGATCTTCTTTAATTAGATTGAATGCACTTGATTTTAATTGTTTCATGCACACAACTTGTTTGATGAAATGTTCTAATCTTCTAATTCCTGCATGTAACGTGTTCGGTAAAATGTCTCTTTCAATAGTTTGGTTCAATTTGACGCATCTTAGTTTGCTTAACTCTTGCTTTGTATTGATCTTTCAATTGCTAAGTTTTATGTCTTCATTTAAATGCAATTAGGTTAAGTTAGTGTTTTCATTTAAATGCAGTTAGTTTCATGTCTTCATTTCTATGTTTAGTGTGTATTGTATTTTAAGTTGTTACATATTGTTTCCTTATAGCCATAATATTCTAACTAATTTGTAGATGAGAATGAGGTTATCTGGAGGCAATCAAGTTATCCAAGAATGATTCGTAATTATTTAATGAGGTCATTCTACTTTTTCATATTCTATTGTGACTTATGTTTCACTCGTTAGTATCATGTAGGATACCAAGAGCAAATGTTGCATTAGCCACAACAACCAAGAGCACATGTTGCATTCAAAACCATCTTTTAATCTTTTGGTAGGTACTATTTACTTACTATCTGCTATAGTCTTGTTTATTAATATTACAGGATTATTTCTTAGCAATATTTATAGTTTGTGTGGTATTGTGTTTGTGGATATTAAGATTTTTTAGTTTATGATTTAAATTAATTAATGTGCAATAAGAAGACCAGCGAATCTTTTCTATTGTCTTGTATTTGATTTTGTTATATGTACTTAGAGATTCTAAGTTCAAGATTCAAATTCGAAGAAAATCCTACTTAAGTATTTGTTCACATTGACCTAATTTTTATGGTTTTGTTATGCCTATTGTTTCAGAGCCAAAAGAGTCTTCATGACTTGTTGATTCTTTAGCATTGACAACTAACTATGGACTAATTAGTGGATGAACATTGATATTGACTATGACTTTTGTACCATTTCAATTTATTTGTATTAAAAATTCTGATATTGTAAGACTTACTCGTTTCATGTTTTGATTTGTTAGATTGTCTCAACAAAATTGGTTGGTTCGTTAATTTGTACAAGAGAAGCAATTTCTCTCATGCAGTTCGAAGACAGGGAGGGTCGTGATAGACAATGTAATATAAAAATTAGATTACTTATGGTAAGATTTAAAAATTTGTATAGTTGTTTATAGTTTGATTATTGGTCAAATTTATTTGGATAATGTAAATATTTATTTATTTTAATGTTAATTGTATGATACATTTGGAATTAGAAATTATTTCATTTTAATAATTTTAATTTATTTGAAATGAAGACTTATTTTAATATATTGATGAGAAATATAATAATATTTAGTGATAAATTTAAAAATAAAATTATATACAGATTTATAAATGGAATTGTAAATAGATTTATAAACAAGATTACTAACAAATTTAAAACAAAATTAGAGACAGAATTTACATTTAAAATCAATTTTATTTTGTTAACTTAAAAACATATTTATAAACAATTTTTTTTTATCCGTTTCTAAAATTAGAGACGGAATATTTCCATCTCAAAATTAGCTACGGGGCTTTCACTAATGGATTTTTGAGACGAAATATTTCGTCTCAAACTTTCTTTAGAGACGGAAAAAGGACTTTCAGAGGCAGATTTTTTCGTCTCTAAAGCCCCATTTTCTTGTAGTGACATCATAGTAAATAAAAGTAGTAAATATGGAAATTAATTTTCCAACTATTATGGCTTCTTCTATCACTGTCCTCCGTGTGCTGCCATCCCTAGGGTTCATGTCGTCGGGTCCATCAATCTTCCTTTTCTACTGCGCCTCTGGTCCTCCGATAGTATCACACCTTACAAGGATACGATCCACGACAAAAATAGAATTTTATATATATCGATCCTATATTCCACAAGGGAATGTACATGAAGTCTAGATCGAACAAAAAAGTAAAATCCTAGGGCTAATATAGCTCCTACTATATTTAATAAATACAATCATGCACACACATAAAATGCCCTTGACATGTCCAAGGGTCCAATCACACACAATCTCATTAAGCCATAATAGTTGGAGCCTGCAACCACAGAGTTAGCATATTCTACTATTATCCTGCCTAAAATATATATGACATGTGCATAATTAAACTAAAAACCAAACACACAGAGGCAAACCCTAGCTCTGATACCAATTGTTGGTTGCTACTCGGAATATCGTACCGGTTCCCCTGTACAAAAATTTTGTACAAGTCCTGAACCTTTCCTAACAACCTATTGTGTTCTTTAGAAATTAAACTTGGAATCGCAAACAGAACTTAACATTGCTGATTCCAAATTTAACTTATCTGTTCTTAGAGGTTTAGACTTGGATCGCAAACGATGCTTAACATTATTGATCCAAATCCACCCATGTTACAAATTCGATTAAATATTTATTTCAGAGATCGACTCTCAGGTCAAACATGGCGAGGCACTAGGCCTTCTTGGGTATGGGATCATCCACCACTACCTCGACAAAATCCTTTAAAGAAATTCAATATTTAATCTCCTTATAGTAACCCTAGGTTTAACCAAAAAGAACAATCAAATCACAAGATCGAAAAACAAAAGAAACACAAATTCGAATCACAAATCCGAAACCTAGAATCACTAGCCTCTTGAATTTGGTATTTCAAGATCTAAACAAAAAGATGAACTAGTTATGATGCGGAAACTAATAACTAGTTATACCTTATGTAGCTTATAGACCTCACGATCTTCTATCTTATTCCTCTTCTTATCTCGGACGTCGTGTGGGCGACGATCTACTGAGATGAGAATCCACCCAAGCTTCCTTCTTCTCCAAGGAAGTTTCAGCCACCAACAATCTTCAAGTGATGAAGAACTTTCGGCCACCAACCAAGCTCCAAGGGATGCTAAGAAACAAAGCCTCCTATCTCTCCTTCCACTAGTAAGATCCGGCCACCACCAAGCTCCTTGAGATGAAGATGCCGCCGACCACACAAGGAAGAAGAATAGGAGAAAAGGAGGAAGAGAGGGCCGACTACCACCAAGGAATAGAAGAGAGGAATACTAGATCATATGTTATTGTGAGGTGAGGCACCTCTACCCTCTCTTTTATATTCCTTGGTCTTGCCAAATAAAGAAAGTTTTATAAATAAAACTTCCTTATATTCCTTGCCAATGTTTAAGAAGGAAAATTTAATTAAAATTTTCTTATTAAACCTCTAATGGCCGGCCACCACCACCCCCTCCAAACAAGGAAAGTTTTAAACATAAAATTAAAACTTCCTAATTTATTTCCGAAAATTTTTAAAATAAAAATTTCTTTTTTAAATTCCCTTCATGGTTGGTTATAAAAGGAAACTTTTATAAATTAAAATCTCTCCTTTAAAACCTGTGGATGATTACAAAAAGGAAATTTTTCTCAAAAATTAAAATCTTCCTTTTCAATCTACAAATAAGGAAAGATATCAAATCTTTCTTTTAATCTTTTGTAGAAAGCTATAAAAGGAAAGATTTATAATTTTTAAAACTCTCTTTAAAAACCATGAGGATGGTTACAAAAAAGGAAAGTTTTATAAAAATTAAAATCTTCCTTTTAATTACAAATAAGGAAAGATATCAAATCTTTCTCTTAATCTTTTGTAGAAACTATAAAAGAAAAGATTTAATTTTTAAACTCTCTTTTTAATCATGGCTTCCACATAAGGAAAGATTTTAAAAAATAAAAATCCTTTTCATTTTATTATGGCCGGCCACCAACTTGGGCTCCAAGTTACGGCCGGCCACCTACTTGTTCCATCAAGGCTTGATCTTGGTCGGCCCTTGCTTGGGCTCCAAGCTTGGCTTGGCTGACCACCTTAGGATGGGTAAGAAGGTGGGTATGGGTGGGTATAACACTTTATAAATAAGAGGCTACGACAGAGACCGAGAGGAGGAATTGGTTTTGGTCTCCCGATGTTTGAGCTTCCCGTGTTCGCCCCGAACACCCAACTCGAGTTCATCAATAATAACTCATACCACTAAAGAGTTATTATTAAACTACCGAACCAATCCCATATTACTATATGGGCTCCTTCTTATCATGAGTCTGTTAATCTCCCTGTGTTTAAGATATCGAATGCCCACTAATTAAATGAGTTACTGACAACTCACTTAATTGATATCTAGCTCCAAGAGTAGTACCACTCAACCTTATTGTCATGTCAGACTAAGTCCACCTACAGGGTTTAACATGACAATCTTTATGAGCTCCTCTTGGGGACATCGTCAACCTAGATTCCTAGTACACAGTTTCCTTATATAATCAACAACACACACTATAAATAATATCATTTCCCAACTTATCGGACCTCTTGATTTATCGAGCTAAATCTTACCCATTGATAAGTCAAAGAAATAAATACTAGATATATGTGCTTATTATTATATCAGGATTAAGAGCACACACTTCCATAATAACAAAGGTCTTGTTCTTTTATGCAGTCAGTATAAAAAGAAACTACCTTAAATGGTCCAGGTTAATACACTTTGAGTGTACTAGTGTAATTTTATAGTCAAGATAAACTAATACCAAATTACACTACTACTATTCCAATGGTTTGTTCCTATCCATCTTAGTCGTGAGTAACTATTTATAATTTATAAAGAACTGATAACATGATCTTCTGTGTGCGACACCACACACCATGTTATCTACAGTATAAATTAAATGAATAACTACACTTAGCGTATAAATGTAGACATTTGACCAATGTGATTCTTTATTTCAAAATAAATGTTTACAAAAAACTAGGCTTTTAGTATACACTCTAACAGACTATAGGAAGCTACACCAGGCAAGCAGAAAGGATCTTTACCCTTTGTCCTTTATTGATCAAATGATAGAGAGATTGCCTAGGAAGTACCATTATTTCTTCTTAGATGGATACATAGGAAATTTTCTGATTTGCATCGATCCAAAGGAACAAGAGAAGACCACCTTCACTTGCCCCTTCGGAACATTCGCTTACAGACATATGCCATTCGAACTTTGTAACACTCCAAGGACCTTCCAGCGATGTATGGTAAGTGTTTTTGGTGATTTATTAGAGCATTTTATAGAGATTTTCATGGATGATTTTTTAGTTTATGGTTATCTTTCGATCCATGTTTGGAGAATTTATCTCAAGTTTTGAGTCGATGCATTGAGACTGATTTGGTTTAAAATTTTGAGAAATGTTATTTCATGGTTGAGCATGACATTGTTTTAGGCAATATAGTCCCTAGGAAAGGTATTGAGGTAGATCTTGCTAAAATAAGAGCTATATCTTCTTTATCTTACCCCACATGTGTGCGAGATGTTTGATCTTTCCTTGGTCATGTAGGTTTCTATCAGAGATTTATAAGATACTTCAGCAAAATTACTCTTCCATTGACTCAGTTGTTATAGAAGGAAGTGGTTTTTCATTTTGATCAGAGGTGTAGAGAGGATTTTGAGAAGCTGAAGGAAGCTCTTATTATAGCACCCATCATTAGACCACCAGATTGGAGCTTTCCTTTTGAGTTGATGTGCGACGCTTCAAATTATTCAGTGGGAGCTGTACTTGCGTAGAGAGTAGATGGAGCACCACATGTCATTTGCTATGCTTCAAAGACTTTGTATGTTGCACAAGCAAATTACACCACCACGGAGAAGGAGCTTTTAGCTATTATTTTTGCATTGGATATATTTAGACCTTATTTACTATGTTCTCACATGGTTATTTTTTTTCTGATCATGCAGGGTTGAAATACCTCCTCAAGAAATTGGATGCAAAACCTAGATTAATACAATGGATGCTTCTACTTCAAGAATCTGATGTGGAGATACATGATAGGAGCAGAAGGGAAAACTTAGCGGTGGATCACCTGAGCAGGATTGAGGGAGATTTTGACCACAACTATTGATGATGTTTTTCCTAATGAACAGCTGTTACTAATGCATGGTGAGTCACCATGGTATGTTGATCTGGTTAATTTTCTAGTAACACATGTTTTCCCACACAATTTACAAAAGCTCAAAAGAACAAATTAAAAAGTGATGCAAAGTCTTACATGTGGAATGATCCTTATTTGTGGAAATTTTATAGTGATCAGATCATTAGGTAATGTATTCCTGATTTTGAGTTTCATTATGTACTTACCTTTTACCATTCATTAGCATGTGGTGGGCATTTTGGACCTTAAAGGACTGCTAGGAAGGTGTTAGAGTATGGATTATATTGGCCCACCTTGTTCTATGATGCATATATTTTTTATAAGTCATGTGATAGGTGTCAACGAACTGGGAACATAGGACCTAGAAATGAAATGCCTCAACAGTTTGTATTATTCTATGAGATTTTTAATGTATGGGGTATTGATTTTATGGGTCTATTTCCTACTTCTTTTGGATTTCTATATATTTTATTAGCAGTTGATTATATTTCCAAATAGGTGGAGGTCATTCCCACCAGGACTGATGACTCTTCAGTTGTTATTAGTTTTGTCAAGTCACACATCTTTTGTAGGTTTGGAGTACCTAGGGCGATCATTAGTGATCAAGGGTCTCACTTTTTTAACATACACATGAAAGTTTTGCTAAGCAAGTATGGGATGGTGCATAAGGTTTCTTCTCCCTATCATCCTTAGACAAATGGATAAGCTGAAGTGTCAAATAGAGAAGTCAAAGCTATTCTTGAAAAGACGGTGGGACTTTGCAAGAAAGATTGGAGTAAAAGACTTGAAGATGCGTTATGGGCTTATCACACTACCTATAAAACCCCTATTGGAATGTTTCTATACAAGATTGTGTATGGAAAAGCTTGTCATTTACTGGTGGAGATTCAACATAGGGCTTATTGGATAATAAAAGCATGCAACTTTGAAGCTAGCAAAGCTGGTGAGGAAAGGAAATCATAACTTCAAGAACTAAGGAGATTAGGTTGGAGGCTTATGAGAATTCACAAATTTACAAGGAGAAGACTAAGAATTTTCATGATAAGAACATTGTGGTAAAAGAGTTCTAAATTGATGAAAAAGTGCTTTTGTATAAGTCTAAGCTCAAATTGATTAAATAAATTCAGGAGGCTGCTACTAGTCAAATTTTTAAATTGAATGTCCACCAACTCAAGAAATTTCATGAAGGAGTTAATGGATTAGTGGTGGAAGAGGTGAACAGTAAAGATGTTATCAACCCAAGTTGAAGGGGAGTTTGTTTCATCTCACACTCAATTTTTGTTTGTAGAAATACATTTCTTTACTTTGACATAAATAATTCCTTTGCTTACATTAGCTCCCACATATTTTGATTCCGATTTTTGGAAATAAATTATTCATTGTAGATATCATTTCCTTATGCTTGGTCATTTCATTTTCACAATGAAATTTTGGTTCAAAGAATGAATTATACCCTTTGGCACTTCTCAATGTCATCTTAGAGAATTTTGAATGCTAGTTAAATTTGTTTGTTACGTTTAAAATTTATTGTCAAGATTGGATTCTTGGATTATATGAGGTTGCTACCTAATGATGGATTCTAAATTGATAGATTAAGATGATAAGTTTTGCATATCTAGTGAGGATTAAGCTTTATTGTGTGATGTACTTTTGTTAGTGTCACTCTAGAATTTGCTGTGATTCTTTCAAGACCACAATATTGTAACTGTTGGAACCCCAAGGTTGTTTTGGTGTGATCAACAAGTTAAGTTAGGTCCTGCGTTGTTTCTAACCTTGTGTCTAAGTGTGCAGGAGCTTAGGAGCGCAGGTACTCGAGCGGAAGACGCAGCTAGCGAGAAGGACGGCACGCTGTGCGTCCGAGGGACGAGGTGCTGCGGAAGAGTACACCGGCGGACGAGAAGGAAGTGCGCGCGGTGGTTCCGAGGTACGAAAGCCGGAGCGGAAGATTGCTCGGGGAGCAAGAGACGCAGCTAGCGCGAAGGTCGACACGGGGTGCGACCGAGGGACGAAGTCTACGGATGAGTACGCTGGTGGACGAGAAGGGACACGCGGCAATTCCGAGGGACGAGAAGCCGGAGGGAAGCACGCTCGAGAAGACCGGAAGATGGGTTCGGGTGAGCCCTATTCCGGATGTCAGAGATCACCCAAGCAAGCGGAGCCAGAGCAGAAAGACTCGGACCAAGATGAGCCGAACTGAGACGAGTTGAACCGGAGTCGAAAAGTCAACTTATGTTGACCTTAGGGCTCCGGGCGCCCGGAACCATTCCGGGCGCCCGGAACCGACCGGGGCGCCCGGAACCCTTCCGGGCGCCCGGAATCGACTTTTCAACAGGATCGAGTTTTGACTCGATCCGACCGTTGGGGGATAAAATTTATCCCCCCCAGGGCGCCCGGAACCCTTCCAGGCGCCCGGACCAAGACTATAAATATAGCCTTGGTCCAGAAGCTTTTCAACAATCACGATCATTCTATTTCCAAACACTTGTATGCTTTAGTTGTAGTTAAACGCTGTAAGAGGCTTCTCCGCCTGAAGGAGTTTTTGAGCTTAATCTTCCTTGGATTAACAACCTCCCCGGTTGTAACCAAGTAAACATCTGGTGCCTCATCTTTTCTTTTATGCTTTTATTTATCTGCTTAATTCATTTTACAAGTGTTAGCTTAATCGTTCGAGGAAGGGTTGTCTGTATTTAATTGACAGGTTATTTACCTACCCTTATAGCCGGCCCAACGGTCCTACAAGTGGTATCAGAGCTGAGTACGCCTTAGAAGGACTAACCGCCGTCTGAAGCAACAAAACGATGGCCGGAGCTAGCGAATATCCACCAGCATTCGAGGGGGAGTTTTCTTCATGGAAGAAACAGATGGAGGTATATCTTAACTCAGACCTTGGTATTTCCTTAATTTTAAAATCTGGTTATGAAGAACCGAAGAACACGAACGGAGAAAGACTCGATCTACGTCTCTGGAACAAAAAGCAACGTAACGAATCGATGGCAAACGGACGGGCAGAATTTCATCTCCTAACCGTGATACCAAATGAAGATCTCAAAAGAATCGGCGAATACAACAACTCAAAAGAACTTTGGGAAAAGTTCTTAAAACTCTACGAAGAACCGATTGAAGTCGTCCCCTCAATAGACATCGAGTCGTCATCAGAATCTGAGATGGAAGAAATTACCGAGACAGCCTCAACAACCGAAGTACATCCCGAGATCGATGAAGGGGGAGAATTTTCGGAAGAAATTAATTCAACAGGGGGAGAACCAATGACCAACGAGGTAAGTAAGGTATGGTCTCTACCTTCTGAACAACCGGTTAATTCAATAGAAAAATTGCCTGAAGATTTTTGCGATTTAAAAATTGAATTACCGAAAAAGTTTTTTGAATTAGAAAATCAATTGTCAAATTTGTCTTGCAAATTAGAAATATTGTCAAAAGGAATTTACAAATTTAAAAATATTTTGACAAAAGAATTATGCAAATTAGAAGAATTTTTTGAATTAAAAATTTCTCTCTTGAAAGAATTTTGCGATTTAGAAATTGAGTCACCGAAAAGGTGTTTCGGATTAAGAAATCTATTGTTAATAGATTCCTGTAAAATAGTATTTTTATTGTTAAAAAATTCTTGCAAATTACAAAATATCCTTTTGAACGAATTTTGCACATTGCCGAAAGAATTTTTTATATTTTCAAAAAATTTTATCAAGTTAGAATCTATGCTATTTGAATATTTTTGTGAAGTTGAAATTCAAAAAATAATAGAAATTAACATGATACAAATTATTTCATGTTTAATATCTGTGGCTTTAAAATTGAAAAAGTGTAATTTGAGAAGTTATGAAAAATTGAAATGGAAATTTAAAACTTGCTGATATAAGTATCAGTATAAAATAAATAAATAAATGCATAGAAATTTTTTTTAATGCAATCAATTTTCTTAAATTTTCTTGCATAAAAGTCTTTTTGGCTTAGAAAGTTTTTTTTTAACTTAGAAACTTTTCAAAAAGCTATTGTTGACTTAGAAATATTTTAACAGATAACTTTTCAAAATTTTCTATGTCTTTAAACCCTTAGAATTTTAAACCCCATTTTTATTGTGATCAAAGGGGGAGAAGAAGAAGTATAAGTCTAGGGGGAAGTAGAGAAAATTAAAAATTAAAATTTTCTGTTCGAATTTAATTTTCTCTCTTATTGCACTTAATTGCAATATAAGTTAGTTTATGTTTTATGTCTATTTTTCCCCTAGCTTAACTTGGGTTGATCACACCAAAAAGGGGGAGATTATTGGAACCCCAAGGTTGTTTTGGTGTGATCAACAAGTTAAGTTAGGTCCTGCGTTGTTTCTAACCTTGTGTCTAAGTGTGCAGGAGCTTAGGAGCACAGGTACTCGAGCGGAAGACGCAGCTAGTGAGAAGAACGGCACGCTGTGCGTCCGAGGGACGAGGTGCTGCGGAAGAGTACACCGGCGGATGAGAAGGAAGTGCGCGCGGTGGTTCTGAGGTACGAAAGCCGGAGCGGAAGATTGCTCGGGGAGCAAGAGACGCAGCTAGCGCGAAGGTCGGCACGGGGTGCGACCGAGGGAATAACTCTGCGGATGAGTACGCTGGTGGACGAGAAGGGACACGCGGCAATTCCGAGGGATGAGAAGCCGGAGGGAAGCACGCTCGAGAAGACCGGAAGATGGGTTCGGGTGAGCCCTATTCCGGATGTCAGAAATCACCCAAGCAAGCGGAGCCGGAGCAGAAAGACCCGGACCAAGACGAGCCGAACTGAGACGAGTTGAACCAGAGTCGAAAAGTCAACTTATGTTGACCTTAGGGCTCCGGGTGCCTGGAACCATTCCGGGCGCCCGGAACCGACCGGGGCGCTCGGAATTGATTTTTCAACAGGATCGAGTTTTGACTCGATCCGACCGTTGGGGGATAAAATTTATCCCCCCCAGGGCGCCCGGAAACCTTCCAGGCACCCGGACCAAGACTATAAATATAGCCTTGGTCCAGAAGCTTTTCAACAATCACGATCATTCTATTTCCAAACACTTGTATGCTTTAGTTGTAGTTAAGCTTCTGTTTTCTGTGCCTAAACGCTGTAAGAGGCTTCTCCGCCTGAAGGAGTTTTTGAGCTTAATCTTCCTTGGATTAACAACCTCCCCGGTTGTAACCAAGTAAACATCTGGTGCCTCGTCTTTTCTTTTATGCTTTTATTTATCTGCTTAATTCATTTTACAAGTGTTAGCTTAATCGTTCGAGGAAGGGTTGTCTGTGTTTAATTGACAGGTTATTTACCAACCCTTATAGCCGGCCCAACGGTCCTACAGTAACGACCACCCTTCTTACTACTACTACTCTCTAAGGATAACCGTTACTTATCTACTAACTCTACTTAACCGGTATGATTAGAAATCACATGGAAACCCTACCGAAAAATTTTGGCAGAATCTCCCCTGTACCGGTGACCTTAAACTGACATACATAACATAATATACACAGCCACAGGCGGCTGGTACACATATCAAACACACAAAAGGAATAATATCACCACGCAGTTTAATAAAATCAAATCATGCAAGTAATAAATAGCGGAAACAAAATAAAAACATACAATTAACTAACAGCGGAAGACTAAAATGACTCATCTAATACATTCTTAATAAATGACAATCTTAATAAATTCTTAAACTAAGTCCCAAGGCTTCCATAGTCCTGGCATCACACATCCTTCGAACACCTCCTTGTCGCCTTCCTTTCTATATCTTTTTCTTTCCTGTATCTGCAGTAAGAGGAAGTGTAGTCTATAAGCAAAATTTGCTTAGTAAGCGCTATCTAACTCACAAAATCTCGATATGCGTGAGGATATACTGAAATCTAAAACTGAATGCTCAAAAGGAAATCTACTCATGCTCATCTACTAGTGAAAGAAACATACTGAAAGGCTAAACATGTAAAGTAAATCTATACAATCATGCTAGCATAAAGGACTAAACTTACTGAATTCTAAACACCATCTGAATCTTATTTCACTTGCTTAAAGACTTATTCTTTAATACTGTATACTTATGTAAAACTTGATTTACTTGTTTAAAAACTTATACTTATAATACTTCAAAATAATAATCAACTTCTCTTGGCCCGACAACTGTGCTTTTACTTTTGTAACGACCCGACCCATTCGACGGCCCATTTGGCGACCCTATGGTCGTCGACCGTCGGCCGAGCCGTTACTACTAGGTTATCTAAACCTCAGCCCAAGGACAGAGAGTCCAACACAGTGCCACTGATAAAAGTAAAATACTTGTTATCTTTTAATACTTCTATTTAATGCCTCGGCATTTTCTTTAGCACCTTGTGTGCCAAAATCCCTAAAGTCTTGACTTTGGGATCTACTTAAGACCTTGGCCTTTTTCTTTCCTTTCTTTATCTTTCTTATATTTTTCTTAAACTCTTAAAAAAGAATATAGGCATGCTACAACAGAATTAAATCAAAGGAAAGAAAATTTGACTTCTATAAGCATGCTATATCAGAGACAAATCAAAAGAAAGCATATCTAACTTCTTTAAACATGCCACAACAGGTTCAAATAACAACATGAACTTAGAACTAAACTTGGGTATAAACAGTTAGAGCTTAAGGTAAATCATGTATAGGAATATGATAGACTTAAAGCTATGCATACTAGAAGCGATAAATTCATATTAAAATGAAACCTAGGTCATGCTTAAATAATTCAAAAATCTGTATTGCTTCTACAGGTTGTTCATGTTATCCCAATAGCAAATAAATCTAGAAATCTGCTCGTGCACATTTAATAGCAAGGAAACTAGAAATAAAATGCTACACATAGCTATTCAACACTAAAAATCTGTTAAAGCTTGATACCCATGTAAAGCTTATACTTTTATAGAGTGATAGAGATCTTTACACATGTTACAACTAATCAAAGATTTACTACTGAAAGCATAGGAAAAACATGACTGTTCTTCATGTACTGAAACTATGTAAAGCTTATCAACCCACGGCAGAACCTGAAATCTGCAGCAATCCTAAATCATCTAACCGCAACTAATCAGAATCCAACCTAAATATGGTTTCTGCAACAGAATCTGAAACCTGAAACCTGAAGCCTAAATCTGCAACCTAAATATGGTTTCGGCAGAACCTAAAATCTGCATCAAATAATCAAGCCACACCTATCTATACAGAATTCAGGAAATGGAAGGAACAAAAGCAACTTCGAAAACTGAAGAAAGGTTACTAAATCCTTATCAACTAAATTCTGCATGGCATATTCCGAAAGCAAGAAAAGAAAACTAAATCCCTTGCACCCACAATTCTATACAACATGTTCCGTAGGCAAGGAAGGAACAATCAAAACTAGAAAACTAAATCCCTAGCATGTTAACTTTGTACAAAATTCTTAGGCATGCTTCCGTAGAAATAAAAGGAAACAGCAAATAGGCAAATCTGTGCAGCACGATCCAAAAACAGAGAAAGCAAGGGAACTCATGCAAAACTTCGGGAACAAGGAGAGAATCAAGGATTAAACCTCGGAGCTATCCTACTGCAGGTGAGTAGCAACTTACCTCTTCTTAAACCTACAACCGGAACAACTTCTAGGGCTTGCGGAAATTGCAAGCTTCGACTCCTCTGTGCTTACGGTTCCTCCTCGACGCAAGGATCACGACGGTGAAGAACCTCCCCGAGTTAGCCACCCACCGGCTGTAACGCCCGCCCTCCCTGCTAACAACAAGGGACGGGGCTACGATACTCTACATACGTATTACAGCGGAAGACTTAAAAATTATTTTTCTTAACTTAATCCAAACCGAACTATACTAACATGGTTTCATAACATGATAACAAAATCAATAAAAACTTAACATCAAGTCACCAATAGTGTATTACATTTCACAAAACCAAAGCATAGTTCTTAAAGGTTTTAAAGCAGGTTCTTAATTAGTTGCCTAGCCACCGCCACACACATCTTCGTTGCCCCTCCTGCTGCTCCTTTAGCTCATGCAGCTTTTTCCTTTATCTGTGGTACAAGGAAAGTAAGCTGTGAGCACTCATGGCTCAGTAAGTTCCTTTCCTACTCACTAAAGCCAAAAATCAACATATAATCAAAGAATGTATCAACAAGTCATAATCTCAACTAATCATGGCATAACCTAGCATTCTATTCAAGCATATCATGCATCATAATATAATCACCACTAGTCATGGCATATCAAACATCATCATGGCCGAAACATATACCTAGTGCATTGCATAAAACATAGCTAGACATGGCATAACAACCAAGTATCATGGTATATCAAAGCATGGCCGAAACATGTATATCAAAGCATCATAACTATGGCCGAACATGTACATCAAGGCATCATCATATCCATAGCCGAAATCTATATATCAAGCATCAACATATCCATGGCCGAAACATGTCTATAAGGTATAGCATGAACATAACATAATCATACCTTATCATGGCATATCATAATCAAGAGCATAGCATGAAACATAGCATAATCATAAGGTGTATGCAATATGATTTTGGAAAACATGTATCCGAAAAATATGTGTATGTCTCATGATCTTTAAAATCATTTTCTTTTACATATATATACTTGAAAGTAATCTCAACATAAGGGGGATCCCGGCTATGTACCACTTACATATTGCGCGCAACCTTGTAGGTCCAAGGTAGCAAGTCTTGAACCCTACGAGGCAAACATACTAGGCCCTTAGTCCTAGGGGCACTTAGGAGCCCATCCCTAACGAGGTCCTTAGTCCCCGGGGCGCTTATGGAGCCCACCCTTGGTACAAGCCACTCACACATAAAGTAAAGTACATGTCATACATATCATGTATCATAAAAGCATGCATCACTTAGGCACACATCATATCATAAAGGTATGCATCACTTAGGCATACATCATGTCATAAAAGTATGCATCACTTAGGCATACATCATATCATAAGGTATGCATCACTTAGGCATACATCATGTCATAAAGGTATGCATCACTTAGGCATACATCACATCATAAAGGCATGCATCACTTAGGCATACATCATGTCATAACAATATGCATCACTTAGGCATAGATCATAAAAACATGCATATCTTAAGCATAAAGCATATCATCAAGCATGCATGATTTAACCACATAGCATATCATGAAAGCATGCATATTTTAAGCACTAAGCATAGCATTAAAGCATGCATAATTTAACCACATGTCATAACATAAGCATGCATATTTTTAGCACAAAGCATATCATATCATAAAAGCATGCATATCATATCATAAGTCATAAATCACAAGCATACTTATTAAGCATAAGGGTGTATCTTGTGATTATCCTATCATAGGAAACATGGTATCATATTCATCTTGGTTCTAAGCTTCCTAAACCCTTGTGGTCGAAACCCCTTTAGAGCTTAATTTAGGTTAAACACAACATCCAAGCATATGGCACCTAAATTATCATCATAACATTTTCATAGGAAGCATTATAAACATGATTAACTTAGTTTCTAAGTTCTTCAAGTCCCTAATTTCATGTGGCTGAAACCTTAAGGTGTGAAACAAGGTTCCATATGACATAAAAGCATGGACAACTTTAAATCATATTTATAACATTTTTACCAAGGAACAAGGTAAACACATTTGACACATTTGAATTAGTTCCTAAGTTCTTTAAGCCCTTAACATATGTCATGGCCGAAATTTAACAAGTTCTCATTAGGGCTACAAACAAGCATACAAGCATGTGAACTTGGACTAACCTTATGTATAAATTCATACAAGGCATCATACAATAGTTATGGCCGAATCATACCCTAGCATCATTTTAGGTCATAAAACAACATATAGCAATTGAACCTTGGCTTTCTACTTATCATATTTCATGTAGAGTGACATGAGCATATTTAATTTAAGTCCTAGGGTCCCTAGGGCATCTAAACCTTCATGGCCGAGACTTACAATGGTCCATTTAGGTCATGGAAATATTATACAAGCATGTGACACAAGTAATAGGTTATCATATTTTCATAAGAAGCATTTTAACACCTTTGGTTTAAATTCTAAGGCCTCTAGGTCATTTAAACCCTACTTGGCTGAAACTCATCAGTGTTTAAACTTGCTTCAAATAACATAAAAACATATGAAGTCATACGAGTTTCATAGCATATGTAAAGACAAGCATAATGAGTATACATATGAATTGTGTCTTAGGCTTTCTAGGTTTCTTTTTCCCTTTTTCTTTTATTTTTTTCTCATGGCCGAAACCTACCATTCTTTAGCTAGGTTCTTAAGTGGCCTAAAGCATGAAAAACCTAAGTAAGTTTCATGGCAAAAGTTACTAAGAAACATATATACAAATTGGTTCATGAATAAGCTAGGACCCCTTGTAGTCATACATGTTATATGTCGTGCAACTAATTTTTCTACACCCTAATTAAGCATGAGGGCATTAAACAACTTTCATATCTACACAACACAGAGGTCTTGAGCATATTAAAATTTTGTTTATGCTTTTCTAAGCTATCCATCTCATCATGGCCGAAAAACCCTAAGAAGGAGTTCATGAAATTCTAGCAATATTCAAGCATACAAATCCTTTAAGATCTTTGTATTCTATCACATGAGCATGGTTATTTAAATTTAAAGGTCTTCCTAACCCTAAACCCTTTCTTGAACGAATCATATGAGTGGGTTTTCTTTTAGTTTCAAAATATCTTCTAAGGAAGAAAAACTAATACATGATCCTTAATATTTCATAGGGAGACCCTTGTACTAGTTGGGTAAAACAATAAATTTCCCTAGCCTCTTAAGAATATTTTTGGCCGAAATTCTAGGGTTCAGTACTCCTCTGATCAAGCATCATATAGGTATAAAATCATGAAGAAGAACCCTTCTACATAGCATAGAAAAATTTATCATGTAGTGAAGACTAGTTTAAACATCATTAGATTTTTGAAAGCCCTTCTTGGCCGAATTTTCTCAAACTTGTTTCTAGGTTTTAAAATCTTCATAAAATCCGAAAAACACTTAAAACGCCTTGTACCACAGGTGAGGGGAAGCTTACATCCTTTTCTCTTGTGGATCTAAGGTATGGTGAAGAAGAAGTAGCCTCTTCTTCTAGTTCCTTTCCCTTGATTCCCTTGCTAAGTCCTCCTTGTATCTTAGGTTTTCTTAGGAGAAAACCTTGGCTTGGGACCGAAAATGGAGGAGAGGGGGAACTGAGGTTTCGGTGAGGGAGAGGAGAGAATGAGAAAAATGAGAGAAAATAGAATTTTCCCTTTACATATTCTCTTTTATGTTAAGGGGGAAGAGGTAGCAAACTTAGTTTTTGCTTTCCTTCTCCCTTAGCCTTTTTTTTATATTTTATTTTTATTTTTATTTATTTATTTATCCTCATCATTCACGGTAAAATAAGGGGGAATGAATCCCCTTAATCCCTCTTTAAATTTTCGGCAAAACCAAAGAGGAAGAAGGAGAGAAAGGGAGGAAGACAAGTTGCCTTTCTCTTGCTTCTTTTCTTGTTTTCTTTTGGCTAGCTTTTACTCTTACCTTTATCATGAGTTTCCCTCCTTTGTTATCAACATCTTCTCTCTATCCCAATTGGTTTCTACTATTTAATTCTATGAAATATAATATAAGAGGTTCAAGGTTCAATCCTTGACCTCTCCCTATTTTTATTTCTTTTTATTTCCTTTTTGGTTCAACTCACTTCCTATTATTTTCTAAAGCAAAATCCCACATTCATATATTTATCTTACAAGCTTAGTGGGTATTACACCGGCTGCCGGGATCGTGCCCTAGCCGCGGCTTGTTTCCGCCCGAGCTGCCTTTGTCGCGCGAGAGAGGAAGGGATCGGGGAAAATTAGGTTTCGGAAAGCCCTAAATTCCTTTTTATAACTCTAGTATTTCTGTTAACTTAAGACTATTTCGCTGCCAACTCTTTCGCAAAATATCCGCGGAGCAGTTAGTTGGCTGGGTTTTGACCGAGCCAAAAGCCCCGGGTTCAATTCTCGGCTACTACCCCTTTTCCTTCCTTTTATTTCTTTGTTACTAATTCCTATTACTCAAATAAATCTCTTCCTTTATTTGTTCAAATAACACTTGCTAGCCCAGTTGGTTGGCTGACTTTGGTTAGGGTCTAGTTCGGTCCGAGATCTTGGGTTCAAAACCCCACCTTAACACTTTTTTTATTTTATTTTATTTTATTTTATTTTAACTTCTTTCTCTTGGTAAAAATACCAAACGAACTTCAAAAATTACGTAAAAATACTCTAAAAATTTCTAAAAATCTCTATAATATTTTAAAGATATTTCTAAATATTTTTGAATTATTTTTGAGACTCAAAATGAGGAAATTTGGGTCATTACAAATATCATATATTGAATCATGCTTATGAAGGTTATTCCATTTTTTTTACCACATGTTTCTTGCTAACCTTCTTGTTAATTATCATTTCATTTCTCTTTCTCATTTATTATTTCTTTTGGATGTGGATACTTTGAATGTTATATGATGATTTTCTTTTGGCCGAGATGGACAAAGGATTAAGTGTGGGGGAGGTGTGTAGTGTTTTTGAATATTTGGATGCAATTTTATCAAGGCTAGAATTCATATTCAATTTGATGATGGAGTGTTGTCCCCGGGGCATAACACAGCTGGAGGCGCATGGTTTCATGGCCGAGAGGTCCAAGGTTCAATCCTCGGGATGTCATTGCCTGGGATTAACGTCCCGGCTATGCGCTTTCACCTATGTACCTGCATTTACCTCCCTCCATATTCGTGGGACCGGCTCTAGGGGGGCCGCTGATGTGGCGGCTCCACATTTTTTTTGATGATGGAGTGTTGAAATGATGCAATAGAAGTTAAATGTTAGATGCAAGTTGTAGTTTGGAAATGGTTCAAGATGTGATATCAAGGAGCAAGGGTTGTTTTGTGCAGTTTTTCTTGCCCAATTATTGAGCTTGTTTCTCAATAGTATTGTTTTCAATGGATGGCTCTTAAGATTGTAGTGCTAAATTTAATCATTCCTTGAGCTTAATCATATATAGAGCAAGCTCAAATGGTTTTGAATTCTGGAAATTGATACTATGGTGATCCTTTATAGAGTTATTGAAGTGTTCTAATATTACTTTAACAATTCTTTATTGGAGAGAGCCATTCTGAACATTGTTATTTTGTACAACCACTTTGAAATTGATGAATTGGGACTTGAGTGGTAGCTAAATATGTATAGCAGATTTATTCAAAATGTTGAAAATCTATTACTATGGAAGCATGACTGAATATTGAAGTTGTTGTTGTGTAGTTATTTTCAAATGCTACTGATGAAATGCTAATGAAAATGATTTTAGAAACATGATTGATTCTGAGCATTGCCTTTGTGCAGCCATTGTAGAAGTTATAGAAATGGAAATTAAGGTTTGGCCGAAAATTCAGAAATGCTGAAATTTGATCATTGTTATTGATCAGTAATTTACATCATTAAGAGATTATGGAATGCTAATGAGATTACTGGTAGTCTACTTGATAAATAGACTAAGTTGAGGTTGATTTGGAAATATAAAAATCTACAGATTTACGAGCAGAAATCTGCAAAAACATGTAATGTGCAGAAATACAGGATTGTGTATTAAGGTGAATCAAAAATCAGGAATGACATTTAAACAAGTGAGAAGCTTAAGTGAAGCTCTGTAATGTGTAGAAAAAAAATGGGATTCTTTCCCTTCCATGACCTCTACAAACTCTAAAAAGAGGAAATTCAGAAACTACAAATCCTAAAACTTAATCAGTGAGTTAGCAATTAAACAAATGAAGGCTGTAGGCAGTGAACGAAGGGCAGAAATAAAAAGGATAGGTATCTCAAATGGTGAAGTAGTACTCTATTTAAGAAGTATTCTTGAGTTTAATCTAAGATTTAAAAAGGAAAAAAATGGAGACAAGGACAGTAATTTGGTACAAGAACAGAAATGAAGTGAGGGTAAAAATATAGAAATGTGTAGGAATTGCAAAAGGCTTAAAGCTGACCAATGCACTAATGATGTACTATTTTTTAGATAGTGTTGAGAAAATGAAATGTGATAAGTGTGATCAGATTAGAGAAGGTAGAGTATTCAATCCTGAAAGAGAAGCAGTTTGCAAAATGCTAAAATGCAAAAATTTACAGGTTCAGGAGCAGGAAGTTATTAGAGTGTGTAATGCTCTTTTCGATTGGAAGGAAATGAAGGGCAAGCTAATAGTGATTGAATGTTAAGAAGATAGTCTTTTGGAGGTTAAAGTTCAAAGTTTGGCTAGAAATTCAAAGAAGATCATAAAAGAAAGAAATGAAAAAATTCCTACAAATGGAGCATCACTACCAAGCTGTTTTTGTGGCAATTTTGGAAAATGAGTTATGACAAGCTAGAGTTACTGAAACTTGGAAATTTTAGGATGATGAATTGATAAGGATCTTAAGAAGATAGATGAAAAGGAATTGAAATTTTTGGTGGCTAAATGATGACTAATTGACACAAAGTCAGGAAGCTATTTTGAAAATTCATAACCTGCACCTTACTGTACTGATTGATGTTTAGAGACATTGGTTCACTCAAAAATTGAAATTCTACTATTGTTCTAGTATTGTTAAATTCTAATCTTGCTTCTTCAGAGTTTACAAGATTTTTAGACTGAGAATTGGATAGGAATCAGAAACACAAAGCTGGAAATTGAAAACTAAAAAAACCAATTCTATAGTTTGTTTTTGTTTACTAAATTTTTGATTTCTTGATGAGTTTAAGTGTTCAAGACGAGCAAAAATAAGTGTGGAGAAATTGAGAACTAGTATCTTTATCTATTATTTTGGCTCTTAGACTTAGCATTTTTTCCTTCTCACATGCTTAATGTTGTGTTAATATTATGTTGTGAGAGAAGGATTTTTTTTTACTTAATTATAATTTTTCCTACAACTATGACGTTATTTCTTATATTTTGAATTTGATTTTGTAGGAAATCTATAGAGCCATGAATTTGAGTTGAGTTAGATCAAGTTCAACTTGGTTTGAAAGGAAAAGGAAGAGATCACATTTGGAGTCTAGGTCATTGATTGAGCTCAAGGTATCCAAGGGTTTATTAAGAGCTCCAATTCAATTTGGATCTAAAGAAGAGAGAAGCCCAATTCCAAAATCCCAACCCATGAAAGAAAGCCACTTCTCTTATAAAATATGGATCCAAGCTTCTCAACCCAAATCCGGATCCTCAACCTGACCCACTAAGAAACTTACTTTTTCTCTCATCTCACGTGGATGAATAGAAGGACTCACGCATGACTATCTTCTTCTCTTCACGTTTTTGCTAGGGCACGACAACACAACACTGCCCCTTCCCTTCTCCTCCATTCCTCCTCCTCATCTTCGGCTAGTGGCCTCTCCTCTTTCCTGCATTGCCGTCGGTTGGCCATCCACAGTCCATTTCTTTTCTTCGTGATTCCAAGCGGCGAGTGACGACAACACACTTGGCAGGGGCAACAAGCTTCGACGATGATTCCGTTCGAGCTCAACTCGCCTGAGAGGTTCTCTAGTATGACCTCCATCTTTTGACTTCCTTATGATAACATCTACCTTC
Organism: Zingiber officinale; assembly: GCF_018446385.1. Lineage (NCBI taxonomy): Eukaryota > Viridiplantae > Streptophyta > Magnoliopsida > Zingiberales > Zingiberaceae > Zingiber > Zingiber officinale. Next base: position 68,339,254 of record NC_055993.1, read on the forward strand.
TGGGGTTCAGATGGTAGAGCAAGAAGAAGGAGCGATGGAAGTTCATCCCATTTCACAGTGATCTACCCAGTCCGATCAACTCTAGTAGAGGGGTTCTTCGGTGGAAGATTCTTATCATCATTGTCGAAGTGTGTAGCTGATCAACAGTGTGCTACTATTCATCGGAGTTAGGGGTTCTTTCTCTAAGCTCTTGTGTGATGACAAGGATAGTCTTTGGAATGGAAGTTTATATGTGGTTTGTGGAGTGGTAACTTGGTTTTATTCATGTTAATATTTATTAATTATGTCAATTTTCGTATGTTGATGTTTCTTATTGAATGCCTGTATCAAACTTGATATTCCATGTTTACTTTGCACGCATTTGGAAGTGTAAGGACTTGTGCTGTGGAGACAAAGCCCCAAGAATCGCTTCCTTTGATTGCACTACCACCAGAGCCAATTGAGTCTAACATTGTACTTAGTGATGAAGGAAATGTAGGGGAGACTCAAGAATCACTTCCATTGATTGTGCCTGATCTAGAGATAGATCTTTTATTAGATCAAGATGATGCTACATTTATTATTCTAGAGCCTTCAAGTACCTTTCAGGATGGTAAGGTCAATATTTCTTCTAAATTTTTAGAAAATTCCATGGAGGTAATTCATTTTGATTGTATTGAATGTGACACATCATTTGATTCATGCTCTATTAATTTTGATATTATTCTTACTCCATCTAACCCAACATGAGTGCAGGAATTGCATCCACTTTTTAGTGCATAGGATTTCTACAGACATTTTTGTTTGTTAGAGCTCTAGAGCCAATCATATGATGATTGTTGTATGGACTCGATGTATCATATTTCTATATATTTATAAAGGTATTTCTTTATGGTTATTATACTTACTTGTATTTGTGCCAAATAACTAAATATAATAGTGTCCTTGAGTAGAAGGTTCTTATCTATATCAATCGATTGGTTGAATCGATAGTGAGATGATATAGAGAATACTACTCTTAATCATTCCTAGTCAAGTATTAACATTCAGGGATAATGATAATGCGATGAGACTAGCATGTAGGTCAACTCGATGACTTGATCTCACAAGTCATGGATATAGAGATATGAAGTTGATACATGGGTATGCATTGGAGAATGTATACTGAATGACCCGCAATGAGAAAGTTTCATGGATCGTTATATGAGTGTCATATACTTTCTCATGTGACTATTAGTATGACTATCAGTCCTTGGACCTGAAGTCACCATGGTTCCCTACATAAGGAGTTGCATACTTTGACTTCGTCAAACGTCACCCGTAACTGGATGGACTATAAAGGCGATTACTGGGTATGTAACAAATTATGCGGAGGGATGTGAGTGATGTAGAAGGGATCTATCCCTCCTATATGACGGGAGTGACATCATGATTCTTGATAGAGTGAGACCACTAAGTGCATGGCCATGTCCAAATGAGTCGATATTAGATATTGAGCTCATTTGCTTAGAGTGAGTCTACTTAGAGTTCAAGATATAGATTGATTAGAGGATGACACGGTCTATGCCTCAATTTGATCAATCTAGATGTCAAGGATAGATGGACATTGTCATATATTGTGAGAGTAACAATTAGTAGTCACAAAGGTGATATTGGATCTCAACATTCTTGTAACTTGGGTAGTAATGATGTGTTGCTAGATACCGCTCATTACTTATGCTTCTAAATGGGTTTAGGAGCATTGCCAACATTACAAGAACCTATAGAGTCACACACAAAGGGCAATTAGATAGAGATTAGGTTCATATGATGGACCAAGAGGATTAGGTTCATATAATGAACCAAATTAGATTAAGAGTAATCCAAATTAGACTAATTGAGTTGGACTCAATTTGATTCATGTGTCCAATGAGTCTAATTTAGATTATGATTCATTGAGTCAATTTAATTCAATGAATGGAGATTCATTAAATTAAATAGATTTGAATCAAAGGTTGGATTTGATCAACCATGGGAGATTAATGGGTCAAGTTTGACTTGACTTGAGAGGGAAGATGAAGGGTCAAGTTTGACTTGACCAATTGCCACCTCATTGTGACTTGGCATGGGGCCGGCCAATGATGATGGTCCACATCATCAAGGCTACATCAAGTGTGTGCAACCTCATGATGGAGACCAAGAGCAATGACTCTTGGTATTCCATGGAGGTATTAAACCTCATTGAAGTGGTCGGCCACTATTGTGATGGAATGAATTGATTTTTTATTCAAGGCATCATCTTCTTCTTCCTCTCTTGTTCTTCTCTCCCTCTCCTCCATTGTTGTGACTCCTTTGGGGTGCTAGCACACTCTAAGGTATTTTCTCCATTTTCTTGTCCGTGTGGATACATATAGAGGAGTGTACGCTTGACACTCTCGAGATCCGACAACCTTTTTGGACGAGCGGGATAAGCGAAGGACTTTGTAACAAGGGTAATGCTTCTTGTCCACGTAGATCTAAGGTAGATCTAGGTTAGAAACATGTACATGATTTATTTTATATATCTTCGCACAGATCCGTGGCAAGACTTTGAGGTTTCTGCAATGCAAAAAGCGGTTTTTGCGGCTCGAAAGTCCTAACAGTGGTATTAGAGCCACGTGCGAAGCATGTATAAGTTTGTATTTTATTTTTATGAAAATATTTCAGATCTGTAAGTTTCTATAAGTTTGCTATTTTATAGATTTTGTGTGTATTTTTCTCGTAGAAGCGAAGCAACAAGTGCTTGGACACTTGTAGGTTTCGACTAGCGAGAAAAACCTTCCGAAACAGCAAGGTCTCACCCAAATTGTTATGGGACAGCGGCTTAAGGCGTTGTTAAATCAAGATGGGACACTCACGATATTCATTTCGCGAGTAGGGGCGCTGCCCCTAACCCCGCAAGGGGCATTGTCCCACGATCGTGCCCGAAAATCGCTATTCGGGACCGCCGGGAAGTTGTAACTCATAAAATTCATAAAAATAGTAGTAAAATTATAGAAATTTATGTAAAATACATAATTTAGAATTATGTGTGATATTGTGATGGTCATGGCCCAAAAACCCCAATATGATTGGTTAAAATGTGTTGTAATTCATAATATGGCTTGCGCGCCATTTTTGTGTTGTGTGTTGTATGTGATTTGCGACATGCGCGTCGTGCCTCCTTTATTTATATTCCTGTTGTAATTAGATTTTAGACTCAAATGTAACTCAAGTTTCATATTTGTAATGTACAAAATGAAGTGGTGGAAGGTCCACTCAAGAAGGAGTTACGAGGAGGGTGCTGTCAACACATGGCGGTTAAGGGAGGCACTTGAAGAAGCCGTTGATCCTAGGTTGACCGTCCGATCTTCTCATTGGCTTGAGAAGATCGTAGTAGGGTCACGACCTCATCACAATATATATATATATATATATATATATCTTGATATATTTGCTTGTGTGTATGTGATGCATTCTAGTGTAGGGTAATTAGTGCCTTAATGCTTATATGATACACATTTACGATTAGATTAGATCTTAATCAAGTCAACTCGAAATGCCTACCAAGTTTTGATACCCATCACTACCTCGATCATTTGTTGTTGTTGAATCTGCCAAAGTAGAGCAACGCATATTATCTTGGTATGGTGCGGAGGGACAATCTTGGTCCCGCCTATCAAAGCTTGGGCGAGAACAAACTCAATTAGATTGAGTATAACTAGTTAACTCAATTTGATCGGGTATAACTATAGGCATATTCCAACAGTTGGGAAGATAGGATAAAGATCACATTTATACTAAATCTTGGGTGATTTAGCCAAAGCTAACTCAAGGTTTTTTTATAAATGAGGATTTTGATTCTATAAACAAGAGTTACATAGAGATGTAATTGATAACTAGTTATCTGCAGATCATACTAAGTCTTGGGCGATTTAGCCAAAGCTAACTCAAGGCATAGTATGATGTGGATCTTATCCCACGAGAATTATAGTTAATTGGTATGAATCTAGTAGTGTGGTTTGACCACATCCATGACTTGATTCTACAAAAAGCTCTATAATTCAGTGGGAGCATCATTTAGTTAAAGGCCTAATTGAATGATAGATGGAATATGATATTTACTTTCTGCATTATTTCTATTGTAGATTGCCATGTCGACAAACATGAACACTTTCTCCCTGTATTCTGTCCTTGACAAGGACAAGCACAATGGAGCTAATTTCTTGGACTGGTACAGGAATCTGAGAATTTTCTCACACAAGAAAGGAAACTGTACGTCCTGAAGTAGCCAATTCCGGAGGCACCTCCTGCCACTGCCACGCGAGCCGACCGAGATGCTTATAAGAAGCATTAGGATGATGCATTAGATGTATCATGCCTTATGCTCGCAACCATGAACTCTGAGCTTCAGAAGCAACACGAGTTGATGACTGCTTATGATATGGTTGAACATCTTCGTCAACTATATCAAGGACAAGCAAGGCACGAGAGATTCGAGATCTCTAAGGCACTGTTTCAATGCAAGATGCAAGATGGGACTCCCGTAGGACCATATGTACTCAAGATGGTTCGGTACATAGAGAACCTACAAAGGTTGGAATTCCCACTTGGCCAAGAGCTGGCCACAGAGTTGATCTTGCAATCCTTGCGAGAGAGCTATAGTCAATTTGTCATGAATTACAATATGAACGAAATTGACAAGCCACTGCCTGAGCTGCTAAGCATGTTGCGAACTGCTGAGCTCAACCTTAAGAAGGTAAAGCCCAACTCCATTTTGATGGTGCAAAAGCATAAAGGTAAGGGCAAGCCTAAAGATAAGGGAAAGTCCCAAGCCAAGGGCAAAGGCAAGATAATGAAACCTAAAGGAGGGGTTACCAAGGATGCTACTTGCTTCCACTGCGGTCAGGCCGGGCACTGGAAGAGGAACTGCAAAGTATATCTGGAAGATCTTAAGAAGAAGAGAAGTGAGATTTCTACTTCAGGTATATATGTTATAGAAGTAAATCTATCTATTTCTGCATCGTGGGTATTGGATACCGGATGTGCTTTTCACATTTGTACTAATGTGCAGGCGTTGAGAAATAATAGGGCATTGACGAAGGGTGAGGTGGACCTACAAGTAGGCAATGGAGCACGGGTTGCTGCTGTTGCTGTAGGAACTTACTATCTATCTCTGCCCTCTGGGCTTGTACTAGAATTAGATGAATGTTATTATGTGTCTGCTCTTACAAAGAACATCATTTCAATTTCTTGTTTAGACAAGAAAAGTTTTTCTTTTATAATAAAGGACAAATGTTGTTCCATTTATTTGAAAGATATGTTCTATTATAGTGCACCTCTGATAAATGGACTCTACATTCTAGACTTAGAGAACCCCATCTATAACATAAGTACCAAAAGGTTCAAGTCAAATGAAATGAACTAAACCTATCTCTGGCATTGTCGTTTAGGTCATATAAATGAGAATCGCTTATTCCAGCTCCATAAAGATGGTTTGCTGGACTCATTTGATTTCGAATCATATGAGACATGCGAGGGCAAGATGATCAAGACTCCCTTTAGTAGATACAGCAAAAGAGCAACTGACTTGTTAGGACTTATACATAGTGATGTATGTGGCCTTTTCAATGTCGCTGCCAGAGGTGGTTATAGGTACTTCATTACATTTACTGATGACTTCAGTAGATATGGTTATGTGTATCTCATGACACATAAGTCATAATCCTTTGAAAAGTTTATAGAATTCAAGAATGAAGTACAAACCAGCTTGGCAAGAGTATTAAGATACTTCGATCAGATCAAGGTGGTGAATACCTTAGCCATGAGTTTCATGACTATCTAGCTGAGTGTGGAAATTTATCCCAACTCACTCCTCTTGGAACATCACAATGGAATGGTGTATCCGAAAGGAGGAATCGTACCCTATTAGATATGGTACAATCTATGATGAGTCACACAGATCTTCCTATATCTTTTTGGGGATATGCTCTAAACACAGCAGCCTTCACACTTAATCGTGTTCCATCCAAGGCTGTGATAAAGACACCATATAGGATATGGACTGGGAGAGATGCTCAGGTGTCTTTTATGAGGATTTGGGGTTGTGAGGCTTACGCTCGACGTCAAGTCTCGGACAAACTGGGACCCAAATCCGATAAGTGCTATTTTATTGGATATCTCAAGGAAACGAAGGGATATTACTTCTACATTCCCAGTCAGCACAAAGTGTTTGTGGCTAAGACTGGGGTATTTCTAGAAAAGGACTTTGTTTCTAGAAAAACTAGTGGGAGTACGTTCGATCTTGAAGAAGTTCAAGATATGGACCATAACTCTGAAGCCTTGATGGAAGTTGAGCTGGAACCACAAAGTGTTCTGGATGATGAGATTGTTCCACAAGGAGTTGAGGAACAACAACCAGTTCAAATAAACCTACCTCTTCGCAGGTCTGATAGGGTACGTCGTCAGCCTGAGAGATACTCATTTCTCTTGTCTGACCATGATGACGTTATGCTCATTGAGAATGAGACTACCTCCTATCAGGAAGCTGTGATGAGACCAGATTCTAAGAAATGGCTAGAGGCCATGAGATCCGAGATGGAATCCATGTACACCAACCAAGTATGGACTTTGGTTGATCCACCTGAAGGCGTCAAACCCATTGGGTGTAAGTGGGTCTTTAAGAGAAAGACTGAAATGGATGGACTTATCTATAAGGGTCATTTGATAGCTAAAGGTTTCGAGCAAATTCATGGTATTGACTATGATGAAACCATTTCTCCAGTAGCGATGTTTAAGTCCATTCGGATCATGCTTGCTATTGCAGCATACCACGATTATGAGATCTGGCAGATGGATATCAAAACTGATTTTCTGAATGGAAACTTGCTCGAGGATGTGTACATGACACAACCTGAGGGTTTTATAGATCCACAGCATACTAGCAGAGTATGCAAGTTGTATAAGTCCATTTGTGGACTAAAGCAAGCTTCTCGAAGTTGGAATCTTCGATTTGATGATGCGATCAAATAGTTTGGTTTCATCAAGAATGAAGATAAACCCTGTGTCTACAAGAAGGTTGTTGGGAACACAGTTGTCTTCCTTGTATTGTATGTGGATGACATACAACTCATTGGAAATGACATCCCTTTGCTGTAGTCTGTAAAGATTTGGCTGGGAAATTGTTTCTCAAAGAAGGACTTAGGTGACATAGCCTGTATTTTAGGCATAAAGATCTATAGGGATAGATCTAAGAGATTGCTTGGCCTAAGTCAAAGTACATATATTAACACGGTATTACTACGGTTTGCCATGCAGAATTCCAAGAAAGGATTTCTCCCGATGTCACATGGTGTGAGTCTTTCAAAGACTCAAAGTCCCTCTTCTAGAGAGGAGAGAGACCGCATGGATAAGATCCCTTATGCCTTAGCCATAGGATCTATCATGTACGCCATGCTATGTACTCGTCCTGATATCTCATATGCTTTGAGCATGACGAGCAGATACCAGTCAGATCCAGGTGAACGTCACTGGATAGCGGCCAAGAATATTCTTAAGTACCTGAGAAGGACTAAATACTATTTCCTGATATTTGAAGGCGATGACGAGCAAGCTGTAAAGGGTTACAGTGATGCCAGCTTCCAAACTGACCAGGATGATTATAGATTACTATCTGGGTTTGTGTTTTGCTTGAATGGTGGTGCTGTGAGCAGGAAGAGTTCGAAGTAGGACACAATTGCTGATTCTACAACAGAGGTCGAGTATATTGCTGCATCAAAAGCAGCAAAGGAGGCAGTTTGGATCTGTAAGTTCATTATTGAGCTTGGGGTGGTTCCTAGCGTAGCTGATCCTATAGAGCTCTATTGTGACAACAATGGAGCAATTGCACAGGCTAAGGAACCTCGCTCACACCAGCGGACCAAACACATACTACGACGCTTCCATCTCATTCGAGAGATCATCGATAGAGGAGATATGAAGATTTGCAGAGTACCCACAGAGGCTAACGTCGCTGATCTCTTGACCAAGGCTTTGGCACAAAGAAAGCATGATGGTCACACTAGGTCATTGGGCCTTAGAGCCTACACTAATTGGCACTAGTGCTAGCGGGAGATTCTTAATTAGATCCCTAGAGCCAATCATATGATGATTGTTGTATAGACTCGATGTATCATATTCCTATATATTTATAAAGGTATTTCTTTATGGTTATTATACTTACTTGTATTGGTGCCAAATAACTAAGTATAATAGTGTCCTTGAGTAGAAGGTTCTTATTTATATCAATCGATTGGTTGAATCGATAGTGAGATGATATAGAGAACACTACTATTAAACATTCCTAGTCAAGTATTAACATTCAGGGAGAATGTTAATGCGATGAGACTAGCATGTAGGCCAACTCGATGACTTGATCTCACAAGTCATGGATATAGAGATATCAAGTTGACACATGGGTATGCATTGGAGAATCTATACTGAATGACCCGCCATGAGAAAGTTTCATGGATAGTTATATGAGTGTCATATACTTTCTCATGTGACTATTAGTATGACTATCAGTCCTTGGACCTGAAGTCACCATGGTTCCCTACATAAGGAATTGCATACTTTGGCTTCGTCAAACGTCACCCGTAATTGGGTGGACTATAAAGGCGATTACTGGGTATATAACAAATTATGTGGAGGGATGTGAGCGATGTAGAAGGGATCTATCCCTCTTATATGACGGGAGTGACATCATGATTCTTGATAGAGTGAGACTACTAAGTGCATGGCCATGCCCAAATGAGTCGATATGAGATATCGAGCTCATTTGTTTAGAGTGAGTCTACTTGGAGTTCAAGATATAGATTGATTAGAGGTTGACACGGTCTATGCCTCAATTTGATCAATATAGATGTCAAGGATAGAAGGACATTGTCACATATTGTGAGAGTCACAATTAGTAGTCACAAAGGTGATGTTGGATCTCAACATTCTTGTAACTTGGGTAGTAATGATGTGTTGCTAGATACCACTCATTACTTATGCTTCTAAATGGGTTTAAGGGCATTGCCAACGTTACAAGAACCTATAGGGTCACACACAAAGGGCAATTAGATGGAGATTAGGTTCATATGATGGACCAAGAGGATTATGTTCATATGATGAACCAAATTGGATTAAGAGTAATCCAAATTAGACTAATTGAGTTGGACTCAATTTGATTCATGTGTCCAATGAGTCTAATTTAGATTATGATTCATTGAGTCAATTTAATTCAATGAATAGAGATTCATTAAATTAAATAAACTTGAATTAAAGGTTGGATTTGATCAACCATGGGAGATTAATGGGTCAAGTTTGACTTGACTTGAGAGGGACGATGAAGGGTCAAGTTTGACTTAACCAATTGCCATCTCATTGTGACTTGGCATGGGGCCGGCCAATGATGATGGTCCACATCATCAAGGCTACATCAAGTGTGTGCCACCTCTTGAGGGAGACCAAGAGCCATGACTCTTGGTATTCCATGGAGGTATTAAACCTCATTGAAGTGGCCGCCCACTATTGTGATGGAATGAATTGATTTTTTATTCAAGGAATCATCTTCTTCTTCCTCTCTTGTTCTTCTCTCCCTCTCCTCCATTGTCGTGACTCCTTTGGGGTGCTAGCACACTCTAAGGTGTTTTCTCCATTTTCTTGTCCGTGTGGATACATATAGAGGAGTGTACGCTTGACACTCTCGAGATCCGGCAATCTTTTTGGACGAGCGGGATAAGCGAAGGGCTTCGCAACAAGGGTAATGCTTCTTGTCCACATAGATCTAAGGTAGATCTAGGTTAGAAACATGTACATGATTTATTTTATATATCTTCTCATGGATCCGTGGCAAGACTTTGAGGTTTTCGCAACGCAAAAAGCGATTTTTGTGGCTCGAAAGTCCCAACAATTTTATTTACTGTCAATCACACAAGGATGCATTCTATCATTTGAAGAAAGCCCTATCCTTCTATGCAATAATGAAGCTTCTGGAGTGGAAACTCCAACTGAACTATCTTCGACTGCTAGAGGAAATTTTTGAGGAGATGATGATGGAGGGAATAGTTCTCACTTCACCTACATTCATTGCACTTCTAACATGGCTTCTAGAACTAAATCGACTTCGACCACCAGAATTTTAAGGGAGTCTATTCTATCTCACTTTTTCTTTTCCTTTTTGCTTGTATATATTTCCTTACTTGGTTTTTTTTTGCTTGGCAGATCATTTCAATTTTGTTGAGTAAGTTTTCATAATATATTTCATATGCATTCTTTTTATTATTTAAAAATTATGAAAGTGAGTTAAATTTGATTGTCGAGTTTGATGATTTATTATCATGATTAGATTCGTGGATTGCATGTGGTTATAACTTGGTTATGGATTTCATGTTAGTAGATTGAGATGATAATTTTGATATACCTAGTGAGAATTTTTAAGCCTATTATTTCTATTGATGTTTGATGCACTTGTGGTTAATACTACTCTAGAACTTCCTTAATTCTTTCATAATCACAGTATCATAGGATTGCATAATTTTTATAATGGCTATCTCACTTGATTTTATTCATTTCTTTTGTTATCTCATGTTGCTTGAATAATTCCCCTATCCTTGGATACTTTTATTCTTTTCTCTCTTCCATTTATTTCCCTTTATTCATATTTTGGATGTGGATATTTTTGGATGTTGCATGATGAGTGTAGTATCCGAGATGGATAGAATTTTAAGTGTGGGGTGTTGGTGTAGGGAGCACCAAACGATCGAACGTTACTTTTGATTATGGCAAAGAGTCCAAAGTTAAGGTTACTTGTTGTCTAACAAAGTTGAATGAGCTTGCAGGAAAGTCCTAAATCTTCTTAGGCAAAAGTCCTAGTGGATTCTAGGCAGGTGAAAACCCCTAGGAGGAGGTAATCTGAGGCAGTGGAAAGTCCTAACTATGGTTAGACAAGGTAAAGTCTTGGATGGTCGAGCACTTTGGATAAAATCCTAGAGTCAGGGACTCTAGGTGAAAATCCTACTAATCGCGGACCAGGTGGAAGTCTGGACGAGCTGTGGAGCAGACGTTCAGCATGAAGACCTAAAGTCTCGGACGCTGAGAAAAATTCCAGATTGTTTGAGGACCGACCAGGCAAAAGGTAAACTCTCTTGAGAGGAGTAGGTAAGGACGCGCTCCCTCGAAGAGGGAATAGTAAGCGTTAGTTTACCTAGAATTTCAGCGAAACTCAAAATTAGAACGTAACAGTCAGAGGCTGTCAAATTCATATTTTATATACATTTTATACTGCTTGGACTAACTTTGTTTTCCAGGAAATTAAGTGCTAAAAAAGTTTGGTACGAGTGCACAGAAGGGGTTCGACGCCCGGACCAGGCTCACCCCGAACGTGCTTGGGGTGCCTAGGCGGTTCGGGCACCCAGACCAAAAAAGTTATCCACAAGCTAATGTGGAGCTCGTCGATTAGCTGGGACATGTGGTCCAGGTGCCTGAAGGGATTCCAAGTACCCGAAACAGCCTATATAAGCAGTATTCAACCGAGATCATGATAACGACATTCAGAATGACTTATGCATTTGCGCACTGCTTTGATAAAGCCTCTATGACATCCAAAAGCTCTATGATGTCCAAAAGCTTTCATGACAACTCCGCTAAAGTTTTCATATTACTTGTAATTATTTCAAGCTACACTTGTAATCTTTATGAATTGATTAGTGATTGCCCATCTATAGCACTCTCACGTGCATGCCTTGGAGTAGGAGTCGACACAAGCTGTGAACCAAGTAAATCTTGGTCGTGTTAGCATTATTTGCTTTTTGTTTCTTTCTTTATTCTGCTATATTTTACTCAACTTTTTAAATAAATAAATTAGCCACGAGCACTATCCACCCCCCTCTAGTGCAACGATCTTACAATTGGTATTAGAGCAGGGTCAATTCGAATCAGTGAAACCACCATTCAAGCATTGTTTTTCATGGTATTAGTCTTTTATTTTTTTGGAGTCGATCGGAATCGGTACATTACCTCATTCCAATCAGTTTTATAACAATCGAGATTTCTTCCTTCTTGAAATTGGTGCAATACCACTCGAGTTCTTTTATTTAAATTCTTTATCCTGCACTACTAATCCAAGACCAAGTCTTGAGACATGTTTCTATTTTTTCTAATTATGTGCAAGATTTCCTTAATATCCCACCAAGAAGGTTATAGCATTACACATCCTCCTCTCTTCTCTGGCGAAGACTTCAACTACTGGAAGAGCCGAATGGAGTACCACCTCAAAACACAAGTCGAGATGTGGATAATCATCTAGACAGGATTCATATATCCCACCAAAGATGGAGTCCTCATCCCGTGCGATAAATGGGATGCATTAACTAGAAAGAAGATCAAGGCTAACGCAAAGGCTACTCAGACTCTGCGATGAGGCCTTTTGGGGAGAGCCCATGAGGGTCTAGGCCCAAAGTGAACAATATCATATCATTATGGAGATATGTGAACATCCTTTAGTCACAACAAATAGTATCAGAGCAATAAAGTAACTCAAAATTAATCAACTAAAAATTAATCAAACCTAAGTAAAACTCAATAAACCATCTCACAATCACCCATAGAGACAACATGCTTGACAACCTAGATTGAGTGAGATGAAATTAAGGGGTTGAACTCAATCAACTATCTTATAATCCTTTTATATTGGATCCAAATCAAATACTTTATATGCAGGAACATAATGATTTGGACCAATGGATATTGGATAGTGGATGCTCCAGATACATGACTGGAGACTGATTGAAGTTCATCAAGCTAAAATGCAAAAACCTAGGGTTAGTTGCATTCGGCAATGACAGAACACTTAAGGTAATCAGAACAAGTAATATCGAATTGAATTCTGATTTTATTATTCAAAAAGTTTAATTAGTTGATAAATTGAATTTTAACTTACTTAGCATAAGTCAACTGTGTGACTTTGAATACATAATAACGTTTTCAAATTTTGAATGCTTAATTAAGAATGTCGAAAATCCTAAAATCACACTTAAGGGAATTAGGAAAAAAAATATCTACACAATTAACTTACCAACCTCCTCACTCAAGTATTTTTTGACACAATAAGAGGAGACTAAATTGTGTCACAGAAGATTGGGTCACACTCATATCAGACTCATTTCAAAAATGAGTCAAAGTGGCTTAGTTAGAGGTCTACCTAAATTAAAAAATTTAGAAAATATAATATGTAATGCTTGTCAATAAGGTAAACAAACTAAGTCAACCCACAAGTTAACCAACCTAAATCGAACTAACTCAATACTTGAGCTCCTACACTTAGACCTATTTGATTCACATGGAGCCAAGTTACTAATTAGAAACCAATACTGCTTGGTCATAATTAATGATTATTCAAGATTTACTTGGGTAAAATTTTTAAAAACCAAAGATGAAACCCTTGAGATCTTTAGACTTTTTTCAAATTAATATAAAATGGAAAAGACACCAAAATCAAAAGAATTAGAAGTGACCATGGAGGAAAATTTGATAATCATAGGTTTAATGAATTTTGTCAAACAAATGGCTACAATCATGAATTTTTATGCCCTAGAAACCCCCATCCACAAAATGGTCTAGTAGAACAAAAAAATAGAACACTACAAGATGCCGCTAGAACCCTATTAAATGAATATAACCTAAATAATCAATTCTTGGTTGAAGCAATAAATATGGCATGTTACATTCAAAATAGAATAGTAGTCAATAAATATCAAAATAAAACTCCATATGAAATATATTATATTAAAATTCCTAACTTAAATTATTTAAAGGGATTTGGGTGTAAAGCCCACATACTAAACACTAAGGACTATTTAGGAAAATTTACAACAAAATCAACAACAAGAATTTTTTTAGGGTATTCCACAACCAATAGGGATTATAGAGTCTATAATAAAAATACCCTAAAAGTTGAAGAAACAACCAATGTGATTTTTGATGAAGAAAATAATTTACCTAATTCAATAAATGAAAATATTAATCAAAATACAAGAAACATAGAAGATGATGAAGATATTCAAATTAAACCTAAACCTAGAGAATCACAACAATCAATTGTTGACCCTAACATAAGACCTTCTAGAATAAGCTCTAATCACCCGGTTGACCAAATTTTGGGTGATCCAACCCTAGGAGTTCAAATTCGATCATCATATAAAAACCTATGTCAAATAGCTCTAATCTATAAAATTAAACCCAAGACTATAGAAGAAGTCCTACCTAACCCAGACAGGATAATTGCAATACAAGAGGAACTAGCTCAATTTGAAAAAAAAAAATTTAAGTCTGGGAACTTATACCTAAACCCATAAATAAATTCATAATTGACACTAAATGGGTATTCAAAAATAAATTAGATGATAAAGGTGAAATAGTAAGAAACAAGGCTAGATTAGTAGCAAAGGGGTTCAGCCAAATAGAAGGGTTAGATTACGATGAAACCTATGCACCTATGGCTAGACTTGAATCCATCAGGATGCTACTAGCCTATGCAGCACATATAGAATTCAAGTTATTCCAAATAAATGTAAAATCCATATTCTTAAATGGGTTCATTAAAGAATAAGTCTATGTAAATCAACCCCTAGGATTTGAGAATTTAGACTACCCAAACCATGCCTTTAGGTTAAAGAAAGCCTTATATGGACTAAAACAAGCACTTAAGGCATGGTATGCACGATTATTAACTTACCTAATATCCAAGGGGTTTAACCAAGGACAAATAGATCAAACTTTATTTGTTAAAACCTTAGAAAAAGACATCTTTATAGCTCAAATTTATATAGATGCCATAATTTTTGGTTCAACCAATACTAAATTTTTAAAAGAATTTACTAAGTTAATGGAAAGTGAATTTGAAATGAGCCTAGTAGGAGAACTTAACTTTTTCTTAGGCTTACAAATAAAACAAACAAAATAAGGAATATATATTTTTCAAACAAAGTATGCTAAGAAATTAATTAAAAAATTTGGAATAGAAAATTCTAAAAATATAAATATCCCAATGGCAACTAATGTTAAAATTGATTCTAACTTAGAAGGAAAACCAGTAGATTTGAAATATACATCACTCAAGGACTGAACACATAGAAGTCAAACATCACTTTATAAGGGATCACGTAGCTAAGGGTGATATTATACTTGACTATGTTGATTCCAAATCAAACTTAGCTGATATTTTTATAAAACTCTTACCTAAACTTGAGTTCAGTACTCTTAGAAGACAATTAGATATGTGCTTAATAGAATACATTCTAAAACTTTAAAAATCATGTTATTTATGATTTTTTTTTATTTTGACTTTAAAATTCTAAGCGAAATTATTTTTCAAAATTCCCAATTTTACTAGTGTTTAAAAAAAAATGGACTTAGCTTAGGTATCTACCCCCTAGAAAGCATGTACCCATAGGTTTGAACAAGAGCATTTCACAAGTACACTAAGAATACCTTGCTTGTGTATGACAAATACTTAGAATGATGTGAGATGCATAGGGTACTGTCTGGACTTCAGAATACTTATGTATATGCATCAATATAAGTCTAGGTAATAAATACCAAATTAAATTGATCAAGTTAAGTTATCCATTTTAGTAAAACTAACCGGAACACTTACTTAACTTGACTAACCAAGTGAAAGCTACTATCTCATGGTAAACAGCTAGTAGCTAAAGGTTAGATATTTGTTTAAGAAAAGTTGATGTTTGTTTTTGAAGATTTTGTCACTTCAAACGCTCATGCTTGGACTCTAGGACCCTAAACTTAAAACACTTAATTTTGTCATTAATCAAGGGGGAGTGACAAGAGTTAAGGTATTAAGTTAAATATTTTCTCAAAGTTAAAAGTTTTTTTTTTCAAAATCTCAAATATCCTTTAATTTTTTTTAAAAAAAAATCTTGCAAAAGCTAAGTGTTTAATTAATTTTTTTTTGCAAAAGCTAAGTGTTTAGTTAATTATTTTTAAAAATCTTGCAAAAGCTAAGTGTTTAATTATTTTTTTTTTTAAATCATTCAAAAGCTAAGTGTTTAGTTAATTTTTTTTTTGAAAATCCTTCAAAAGCTAAGTGTGTAGTTAAACTTTTTTGAAAATCTTTCAAAAGTTAAGTGTTTAATGTTTAACTATCTTTGGAAAGCAACTTTAAATGTTTTTCATTAAGTTTTGAAAAAGTTTTTTTAAAATCTTAAAGATGTTTTTCTAAAGTTAAGTATTTAGTAATTTTTTTTAAAGAAAATCTTTAGTTAAATTTTCTTAAGAAATTTTTCTAAAACTAAATATTTAAATTTTCTTAATAAATTTTTCTAAAGCTAAGTATTTAAATTTTATTAAGAAATCATTCAAATTGTAAGTATTTAAATTTTCTTAAGACATCTTTCAAAAGCTAAGTATTTAAATTTTCTTAAGAATTTTTTCAAAAGCTAAGTATTCATATTTTTAATTTCAAAAGCTAACTAAAGGCTTTTATCAAATTCTTTCTAAAAAAATAATTAAACTGATTAAGCCTTAAAAATCTTAAAAGTTTTCTTCACTATTAACTAAGTGTTTTAAACTTCTCTCAAAACTAAAAGTATTTATTTAAGGGGGAGCTTAGTAATATAATTATGACAGTAATTAGACGTTTTTTTTACTATCTTTACAAATCAATTTTTTCTCTCTAACTTAGTATCTTTTTTATGTATGTCAAAGGTGGAGAGAAAGGTTAAAGTTAAGTTAAACATATAACCTTTAATTAAGGGGGAGTATAAGGGAATTTTTTTTATCAAATTATTTTGCTATGCATAAGTTCTTTTGATGTTTAAGTTCTATACTTTATTGTTATGTTTTACTTAATTTTGAACCAGGTTGTCATAATCAAAAAGGGAAAGATTGTTGGTGTAGGGAGTATTAGATGATCAAACCTAAGTTTTGATTATAGCAAAGGGTCTAAAGTTAAGGTTACTTGTTGTCTAACAAGTTTGAATGAGCTTGCAAGAAAGTCCTAAGTGTTCTTAGGTAAAAATTCTAGTAGATTCTAGGCAGGTGGAAAACCCCAGGGGGAGGTAACTTGAGGTGGTGGAAAGTCCTAACTACGATTAGGCAAGGCGAAGTCTTGGCAGGTCGAGCACTTTGGACAAAATCCTAGAGTCGGGGACTCTAGGTGAAAATCCTAGTGGTCGCTTGTAACGACCCAAATTTCCTCCTTTTGAGCTCCAATAATAATTCAAAAATATTTAAAAATACTATAGAAAAATTCTAGAGATTTTTAGAAATTTTTAGAGTATTTTTATGTAATTTTTGGAGTTTGTTTGGTATTTTTATCAAGAAGAAGAAGTTAAAAAAAAATGTTGAAGCCGGGTTTTGAACCCAAGACCTCGGACCCGAACCAGATCTTAACCAAACTCAGTCAACCAACTGGTCTGCGAGTGTTTTGTAAATCAAATATGGAGCAAATTATATATAAGTAGTAGCTAGGAGCATTTTAAATAAAAGGGGAATAAAACGTTCGGTTGAGGATTCGAAACCACGACCCTTGACTTGGTCAAAACAGCAGCCAACCAACTCTTCCGCGAGTATTTCGTGAAATGGTAGGGTGCGAGATATATATATATGTTATCATTGAAACCCTAGTTATAAGAGGAGAGAACTTAAGGGGCCGTTTGGTTGGGTCATTTTCTATTTTCATTTTCTTTTTTTTTGGAAATTACTGTTTGTTTTGTGTTTTCCATTTCCATTTTCTGGAAAATGAGAACTCATTTTCTAAGAAAACAGAAAATGACAAAATATCATTTTCTAGAGAAAATGGAAAACGCGCACAGAAAAATAGAAAACTGGAAAACGCGGCGTAACCTTGTGTTTCTGTCCTAAGCCCTAGTTTCTTCTCTCCACTCTCATTTTCCTCCCGAGCCCCTCTCCCGTGGTCTAGCTCCCTATCGCCGCCACCCATCCCTCTTCTTCCCCTCTCCACCGACGCCCCTCTACCACTGCCAGATTCACCACCGCCTCTTTCATCCTTTTCCTCCCTTCCTTCTTTCCTTGTAGCGACCACGTGGCTCGTCGCCTTCCCTAACCTCGCGCTGAGAACGCACCCCTCGTCATCCCCGTCATCGTCGTCGCCCTCTGCGCCATCGGGCTAGGGTTCTTCTCTGAGTCCGCCCCGCTGCCCTCCCTCTCCGATCGTCTCGTCATCCCTATTGTCGCCGCCCTCTGCGCCATCGGGCTAGGGTTCTTCTCTGAGTCTGCCCCGCTGCCCTCCCTCTCCGATCCAGAAGCCACCTTCTCGTTCTAAAAGCTCCAGACATCTTTGGTTTGGATTCGTAAGATTCATCATTTCCTTCCTCCTTTTTCAGTAGATCTTTGTATTTGGATGAAGTATGGAATTTGAAATGAATAGAAATTTTGAAGAAGTATATTTGACCTAATCTTGAATGCTCAAGTCTGTAGCTGTGCCACAATCTAACAGAAGCGTGATCAATGTGTGTTCTAACAAAAGCATGATTTTTTAATTTGTAATTTCTCACCAGCTAGTTTTATTATCTCCTTTTTTTTCCTATACAGTTGTTCAGATTGAGGTTGTTTGATGGCAATTGGTTTTTCATTTTGTTCAATTTGAGAAATGTGGGAATTTTCAAGGAGAGGACATAAAAATGTTATATTTTTATACTTATAAAATGGCTATGATTATATAATAATTTTTTTTTACAAAAATAGATGGAAAGTTGTGTTCTTTATGTTGGAGTCAACCATTAGAATTGTTAGAATATGTAGGTTTAGTCTCACAAACTATATCTAGTCATTATGAATTACATTGGAGTTCATAAATCTATTTGTGATTATTCTCTTTTTACTTGAATAAAACAATGCATATCACAAGTACCATTGTCTATTGCAACTCAATCTCAGGGCCTTGTTTTCTCTACATTGGGGCATTAACTTACTAGATGAAAAGGTTAAAACTTGGATGTACATTCCAATTTTTTTCTCTACATGCTTGTAACTTGCTTAGGGTATTGCTTTGGGTATTACATTTTCTAATATATGTTGCTCTACATTTTTATGTCGCCTTTAATATTGGCAATTTTTAGAGATTACATTATGGGAGGGCATAATCCAAGTATCGAAATTGAGAAGTATGATTGGTCAAAGACAAATGTTGCCATGTTTGTCGATATCATTTATGAAAAAGTGAAGCACAATAAGCTACAAACATCTACCTTCACTAATACGGTTTGGGAGGAGATCAACAAAGAATTATATCAGGTTACGAACAAGAATTATGGTGTAGAAAGGCTCAAAGGTAAATGGAATCGTCTACGCACAAGACAACGTCTTTTTGCAGCATTGCTTGCGCATACTGGTGTGACAATGGATCCTGACACCAATAAAGTGAATGCTCCAGAGGAAGTGTGGGCAGAATTTTATCTGGTAAATACTTATATCTAATCAAATATATAATTTTATTGTATGTTTATGTATAATAAAATGCATTTTTTTGTAATCAATGGAACAGAAAAATAAAAAGGAGTATAAGTCAATACGAAAGGAAGGATGTGATCATTTTCACATTCTTAGTGAAATTTTCGGCGGGACAACTGCAACTGGTGATATGCATAGAGCTTCTACTCAATTACCTCCCACATCTGATGAAGAGAGAGAGCTCGAAGAAGCATTCATTAACAGAGGTGTCAGCTCATATGTTGAAGTTGTCGATGACGAGAATGAGGACGTTGGAGGGGAACCTAACAATCGCCGACGTCGTAGTACAGAATCAACTGAGAGTCATCGACGTAAAGATCCTAAGCGTTCAAAAACTGAAAAATATGATGCTTATATGGACAAGTGGAGTGATACCTTGCAACACCTGAGTCAAGAATCTATTGCTAGGCAAAAATACCTGGATTTGAGGGCTGCTAAGTTAGAACGCGAACAAGAAATTTCTTCCTCTACTGGAACGAGCGGGTTCAGTGATCCTTACTCTATAGATATGTGCATGCAGGTTTTAAATCAGATGGATGACTTATCAAACCAAGTGTACACAAAAGCTACAGAAGCTTTCGGTAAACCTTGGCTACGAGAGGTTTTCATGAAAATTCCATCAAATAGGAGAGCTGGATGGTTGGATTGCCTCAATCTCGACCGTGTGTAGGGTCATATGTTGACAAGTTCATGGGGATTGCTTTTATTACCTAGCCGGAGACTTTTTAAGTAATGATGGTTTTTGATTTTGTGACTTGAATGTGTAAGACATATTTGCTATTTTGTGGATTGAATGTTTAAGACATATTTGATATTTTGAAATTTAATGTTGATGACTATGTCATGCTTTTTAAATTTTAATTGTTTATTGGTTTGCCTCAATTCATAATTAATTTTATACATGTATGCTGAGTTTAATATCGATTTATTGCAGATCATGTCAAACTCTGATGATGAATCTGATGACTATGATGAATTAGGCGCAGATATCAATTTGCTTCTTATTTTGAGCCATGCAAATGATTTTTTTCATGAAATGACTCAGTTTCATAGATCTATTGATCGGATGCCTTGTCGAACGTCATCTCTTACTGGGAGGATGTATATTCAAGAAATACTTGATGGGCACCCTCAAGTTTGCTTTGATAATTTTCGTATGTCGAAACATGTGTTCGTGAATTTTTGTAGGACATTAAAAGAGATGAATATATTACAAGATGGAAAGAAAGTTACTGTTGAAGAAGGTGTCGCTATGTTCTTACTAATCATCGGGCACAACACACGACATCGAATATGTGCAGATCGATTTCAACATTCATTGTACACTTGTAGCAAGTGGTTCAAACAAGTTTTACGAGCTGTTTGTACATTGGGCACACATATTATTCGACCATATGAACACAATGACGTACATCCTCGCATATTGCATAATCTAAAGTGGTTTCCATATTTTAAGGTATATATTTTACCCTAATGTATCTAGTTACATTAACAACATATCTTTACTAAGACATTGTGTATTTTTAGAATTGTCTTGGAGCTATTGATGGAACTCACGTATCGGCATGGACACCGACATCAATTCAAACATCTTTTCGTGGTAGAAAGGTTATTGTCACACAAAATGTGATGCTTGTATGCGATTTCGATATGCTTTTTACATTTGTGTATACGGGCTGGGAGGGGACAGCAAATGATTCAAGGGTGTTCATAGACGCTTTGACTAGGCATGAAAATCATTTTCCTAAACCTTGCGGTGGTAAGTAATAGAAAAAATTCTCTATATATATTCATTTATGTAGGTATTTTACATTATTAATTAATATGATAATACTATCACAGATCAATTTTATTTGGTTGATTCTGGTTACCCAAATATGCCGGGGTTTCTTGCTCCATATCGAGGTCAACGCTATCACTTGAGAGATTATCGACGGCAAGGCAGACCAAGGGGGAAGGAAGAGTTGTTCAATTATAGGCATAGCACATGTCGTAATATTATTGAGCGATGCATTGGGGTGCTTAAGGCAAGGTTTCAAATTTTAAAAGATATGCCAAACTATCCAATTACTAGCCAAAGATTAATTCCACTTGCATGTTGTGCGGTGCATAATTTCATACGTCGGCATCATGCAATGGATAATTTATTTATAGAGTATTCATCTGAAGATATGCTCATGTCTGGAGTTGAAGATAGTTTTGGTGATCAAGAGACGATTCCAATTGATCCAAGCCAAACAGCTCAGATGGGACACATACGTGATGACATTGCAAGCCATATGTGGAATGATTATGTGGAGCATCATCCGTAATTAGCTAATGTCTGGTTTCAGCCTTTTATGGCTCTTGATTTTGTTATGAATGACTGTTATAATTGGCTGTTTTTTGTTTTTGAATTTTGGTTGGGAAGCATTTTGTTACAATCTGTAATTAGCTCAGATGGGAAGTTTGTTGTTACAATCTGTGGCTCTTGATTTTTGTGAAGGAATAGAAAAGAAAGTTGTTGTTACAATCTGTGGACTTTCTTTGAGACCTACAAATTTGAAAATTAATGTCTCAAGTACATAGCATATGTGAGAGGAGTTTGGAACTCTGAATGTTGTGAGGATTGCTGCATATGAACTTTGAATGTTGTGAGGATTGCTGCATATGTTCTTTTTTGCTTATATGATCCTTACTTTTTTTATTTTCTTTTTTGCTGCATAGTTCCCCTCCTCCTCTAGTCATTAAGGTAACAAGCAGTCTTGTTGAAATGATTCAACTTGTGACATCTTATTTCAGAGGTATTGATCTAACTGAGGCATTGCAGCTCCAGATGGAAGTTCAGAAACGCCTTCATGAACAACTACAGGTATCTTTTATAGTTGAGTTATGAGCATGCTCTTCTATTGTTTTATTTCTTTTTTGTATCTTTGACATGATCCAGGCCATAAATTTATGGAATTTTATTTGGTATTTTTCTCAACAAACAATTGTTAATGAATGTTGCGTGATTGTTGATTTCACATCTAACTTCAAAAAACAAGCAGCAGCCTCAAGCGTTAAACTGTATTTGTCCCAATTATTCTTGTTCAACTCACAGCTGTATCGTCGGTAATATTTTTTGTATTCTGTACCAGCAACAGCTAATTCTCTCTCATTATTTTCAACAGATTCAGAGAAATCTACAACTCAGAATTGAGGAGCAAGGGAAGTACCTGCAAGTGATGTTTGAGCAGCAATGCAAGTCAACCATGAACAAATTCAACACTCTTTCCACTGCATAAGAGCCATCAAGTGTATCTTCTGATCCGATTGACATGGCTGCGAAGACCGATACCTCCATCAATTCAAAGGGAGCAGAAAGTTCCAAGCAAACAGCTACCAAAAGGAAGATGCCAGAGCTTGATCCTTCAAATCCAAGTAATGCAGATGCTATCATCGGGTGTAGATTTTTCAGTCTCACCTTGAGATGGTGGCAGGTTTTGGGAAAACCATTTCAAGTTGTTGTATAAGGTGGCAATGTCGCATTGTGCAGGATGAAGACTAGTCTTTTTTGTTCAAGACAATTATGCCATAAAATATGTTGACTGGAGATATTTATTCCTTCAATAAAAGTGTTAATGCAATGAGTTGTGCATTTATGAAAGAATCATTTGATGTTTTGAATTTGGATTCTATGTTTAAGGGTTAATTTGACTGGAGATAATTATCATAGCTTTGTTGCGCGTGTTAAAACCTTGCTCTTTTCTGTGTTACTCTTTGTCGTAAGCGTCTACACATCAATGTTAGAAGATGTGTGTGTCTGTTTGTTTGTAAATAAATTTACAACAATAACTAGACATCAATAACACTTAATAGTTATAAACGAAATAAATATATGATCTTTGCAGAGCAAGTGGCGCATTGAAGGGCATTGTAAAATTCTCAGATATAAGTATAAACAATTAGAAAGATCAAATCCAGGAAAGCAACCTAAACATAAATCTAGTTTAAAAAACTTAAATCTAGTATAAAATAACATTCATATATAAATCTATTTTTTTTCCATATAAACATACCAAACGCATTTTCCAGTTTTCTTTTCTAGAAAATAGAATTACTGCATATCATACCAAACACATTTTCTGTTTTCTAAAAACAGAAACAGAAAACAGGAAAACAGAAATAGAAAATAGAAAACAGAAAATAGAAAATATTTTCCAAACCAAACGCACCCTAAGTTTTCTTTTTCCCCGAACCTTTTTCTCCTTTTCTCCTCTTCCCTTCTGCGACGGCGCCGATTCTGCCGAGTGAAGAAAACGAAGCCCTAGCTTCGTTTCCGGCGGCCGGCGAAGGCATTCTCCGAAGGCTCCATCACCGTCGTGATTCTTCGTCGAGGAGGACCCGTGAGCACGAAGAAGAGCCGGAGAACTTGAGTTTTCTTCAAACCCTAGCAGCTCCTCTTCCCGGTTTTGAGTCCAAGGATAGGTAAGTTGCTACTCACCTGTGCTAAGAGTAGTTCCGAGTTTTAGTTTTCTTCTTTTGTTTCGGATTGTGTTGTGCCGAATTCATATCTGCTAGGGATTTCATTTCATTGTATAGCATTTCAGTTTTAATTCTTTTTCCAGGTTGGAATGAGTAGTGATCTCCATTTGGTGATGAAGTAGAGTTAGTAAGACGAAGTCGCCTAGTTAAGAATTTATTTCCTTCCTAATGCTTTGAAGATTTGGGATGATGGACTGATTAGGAGGAACTGCATTTGGAACTATTATGGATCCTATGACTTCTGGAAATTCTAGAAAATTTTAGAGTAGGTGTGGGTTTTAATTGTTCATTTATATTCTCCTCAACCTGCCGTAATTCAGCGGAAAGGAAGTTTGGATATGAGAAGTTAGTGGTTGCTGTGGTTTAGGTTATCCACTGCTACCATAATCTGAATTGATGTACTATTACTAACTGAAAAGAGTATTTCTCCAATGTATATGATCCATCTTTTACTTCCCTATGCATGAGTTAGATTTTTATTTGTTAGTTCCTTTGAAGCTAGTTTAAGTTCCGTGAAGCTAATTGTTGATGTTTGGATTCTCTTGAGTTGATCATGGATGTGGTAGCAAAACCTACAGATTCAAGTATAGATTTGGTGAGTATCATGTGTTAAGACTAAAGATGATTTGAATTGATGTAATGAATTTAACAGGTGAGAAGTATGTGAGTAATTTAGATATGCTACTTTCATTCGAGCATACAGATTTGAGGTTCTTTAATCTGAACATGAGGTTTAGATAATTTGCTTATGTTAAATCTGAGCATGAGGTTTAGATAATTTGCTTACATTAAATCTGAGCATGAGGTTTAGATAAATTGCTTATGTTGAATCTGAGCTTGAGGTTTAGTTATGCTACTTACATTCAAGTATATGGATAACATCTGTGCTTGGCTGATTCTGGAATTTTAAATGGATTACGAGTTATAATATCTTTATTGAGTGAATTCCAGATAAGCTATGTATTAGTCATATTATGGAAAGGAAGTTTGAGAGACGATGAAAATCTGTACTAGCCAGAATATGTTTCTTTTGTTAAGTTTCTTTGCAAAATTTCTGTTAAGCAAGTGCAGATTTTTGTTAAGCTAGTATGTAGATTTCTGTTAAGCTATTATGCAGATTTTTATCAAGCTAGTATGCAGATTTCTGTTAAGCATTAGTGCAGATTTTTTATAAGTATTGTATGTGCAGATTTCTTTTGTATTCTATGCATGATTATGTGT
Organism: Zingiber officinale; assembly: GCF_018446385.1. Taxonomy (NCBI): domain Eukaryota; kingdom Viridiplantae; phylum Streptophyta; class Magnoliopsida; order Zingiberales; family Zingiberaceae; genus Zingiber; species Zingiber officinale. Next base: position 68,364,466 of record NC_055993.1, read on the forward strand.
TACATAGTTAGTTTCATTCATAGATGCATACGAAAGATACCCTTACAGTAGTTTGAGTTTAAGAAAAGTATAAGAAAGATAAAGAAAAGAAAGAAAAAGGCCAAGGCCTTAAGTAGATCCCAAAGTCAAGACTTTAGGGATTTTTGCACACAAGGTGCTTATTAAAAATGCCGAGGCATTATATATTAGAAGTATTAAAAGATAACAAGTATTTTACTTTTATCAGTGGCACTGTACTGGACTCTCAGTTGTCCTTGGGTTGGGCTCCCATAGTCGTCCCTAAGTTTAGATAACCTAGTATGCAGGACTCTCAGTAGTCCTTGGCCTGGGCTCCCATAGTCGGTCCCTTGGTTTAGATAACCTAGTAAACCCTACTAGATTCGGGACCAGCTATCTCGGGTCTAGTTAGGGATGCGCGCATAGCAAGTACAGTTGCCTGGGCCCAAGAAGAAGTTGATTATTATTTTGAAGTATTATAAGTATAGGTTTTTGAACGAGTAAAACGAGTTTTATATAAACATAAAGTATTAAAGATTAAGTTAGAACAAATGAAATAAGTTTCATATAGTTCTGAAAATCAGTAAGTTTAGTTCTTTATTCTATCATGTTTATCTAGTGGATGAGTAGTTTTCATGTTTACCTATTAGATGAGTAGCATGATTAGCTATTAGAATTACATGAGTAGATTCCTTAGTTTTTCTTTGCTATTAGTTTGACATGAGCAGTTATGTTTATGCTTTATTTCTTTTTAGAGCATATGGTTTCTAGTTCTTTTCGTATATATGCACATTCGTGATTTTGTGAGTTAGATAGCACTTATTAAGCAAATTTTACTTATAGATTGCACTTCCTCTTACTGCAAATACAAGAAAGGAAAAGATATAGAAAGGAAGGTGACAAGGAGCTGTTCGAAGGATGTGTGATGCCAGGACTATGGAAGCCTTGGGACTAGGAAAGAAGTTTTCATTTAGTTTCTGCATTTTAGTTATTGTAAACATTTGAGTTGTATTTTAAGTTCATGTCATTGAGATTATTCTGTTTAGATTGCATGTAGGATGAGTTCAGTTTAGTAAGTAGATATTTGTGTATTTGATACTTATTTAACTGCGTGGGTGTTTGATAAATGTTCCAGCCGCCTGTGGCTGATGTATACTATGCTTGTATCTTGATTTATAGTCACCGGTAAAAGGGAGTCTCTGCCGAAATTTTTCGGTAAGGTTTCCATGTGATTTTTTTATCATACCGGTTAAGTAGAGTTAGTAGTCAAGTAACGGTCATCCTTAGAGTGTAATAGTAGTAGTAAGAAGGGTGGTCGTTACAGTTGATGTCAGAGCAGTTCCCATTCTCCAACATCACACATCAGCACCAACCTTGTCGTCTTCAAGTAAGAAAGTATTTAATTTTTCTTTTATGCTTTCCCTTATTATGTGTAGTATAGAGTAATTGTTTATAAGCGCTTAAGTCAGATAAGAGTTTTTTTTTGTTTTCTTTATTCATATACAAATATGTATGATTAGAAAGGATAGAGAAGATATCAAGTCTTTTCTTGGCATAACTAGATGTCAAGATAGAGGACAAGACAGTGGGGAGTCAGAAATCCCAATTAAGTAATTAGAACCAGAAGCATGAGGAAGTTACTTAGGAGTATGAGGACAGTATGAGATAGAAATGCCCAGAATCATTCGAAGTTCGAGGACGAATTTTTTATAAGGTATGGAGGATTGTAACGACCCAAGTTTCCTCCATTTGAGCTCCAAAAATAATTCAAAAATATTTAAAAATACTATAGAAAAATTCTAGATATTTTTAGAAATTTTTAGAGTATTTTTATGTAATTTTTGGAGTTCGTTTGGTATTTTTATCAAGAGGAAGAAGTTTAAAAAAAAAGTGTTGAAGCCAGGTTTTGAACCCAAGACCTCGGACCCGAACCAGATCTTAACCAAACTCAGCCAACCAACTGGTCTGCGAGTGTTTTGTAAATCAAATATGGAGCAAATTATATATAAGCAGTAGCTAGGAGCATTTTAAATAAAAGGGGAATAAAACGTTCGGTTGAGGATTCGAAACCACGACCCTTGACTTGGTCCAAACCGCAGCATACCAACTCTTCCGCGAATATTTTGTGGAAAGGTAGGGTGCGAGATATATATATATGTTATCATTGAAACCCTAGTTATAAGAGGAGAGAACTTAAGTTTTCTTTTTTCCCCGAACCTTTTTCTCCTTCTCTCCTCTTCCCTTCTGCGACGGCGCCGATTCTGCCGAGTGAAGAAAACGAAGCCCTAGCTTCATTTCCGGCGGCCGGCGATGGCGTTCTCCGAAGGTTCCTTCACCGTCGTGATTCTTCGTCGAGGAGGACCCGTGAGCACGAAGAAGAGCCGGAGAACTTGAGTTTTCTCCGAACCCTAGCAGCTCCTCTTCCCGATTTTGAGTCCAAGGATAGGTAAGTTGCTACTCACCTGTGGTAAGAGTAGTTCCGACTTTTAGTTTCCTTCTTTTGTTTCGGATTGTGTTGTGCCGAATTCATGTCTGCTAGGGATTTCGTTTCATTGTATAGCATTTCAGTTTTAATTCTTTTTCCTGGTTGGAATGAGTAGTGATCTCCATTTGGTGATGAAGTAGAGTTAGTAAGACGAAGTCGCCTAGTTAAGAATTTATTTCCTTCCTAATGCTTTGAAGATTTGGGATGATGGACTGATTAGGAGGAACTGCATTTGGAACTGTTATGGATCCTATGACTTCTGGAAATTCTAGAAAATTTTAGAATAGGTGTGGGTTTTAATTGTTCATTTATATTCTCCTCAACCTGCCGTAATTCAGCAGAAAGGAAGTTTGGATATGAGAAGTTAGTGGTTGCTGTGGTTTAGGTTATCCACTGCTACCATAATCTGAATTGATGTACTGTTACTAACTGAAAAGAGTATTTCTCCAATGTATATGATCCATCTTTTACTTCCCTATGCATGAGTTAGATTTTTATTTGTTAGTTCCTTTGAAGCTAGTTTAAGTTCCGTGAAGCTAATTGTTGATGTTTGGATTCTCTTGAGTTGATCATGGATGTGGTAGCAAAACCTACAAATTCAAGTATAGATTTGGTGAGTATCATGTGTTAAGACTAAAGATGATTTGAATTGATGTAATGAATTTGACAGGTGAGAAGTATGTGAGTAATTTAGATATGCTACTTTCATTCGAGCATACAGATATGAGGTTCTTTAATCTGAACATGAGGTTTAGATAATTTGCTTATGTTAAATCTGAGCATGAGGTTTAGATAATTTGCTTACAATAAATCTGAGCATGAGGTTTAGATAAATTGCTTATGTTGAATCTAAGCTTGAGGTTTAGTTATGCTACTTCCATTCAAGTATATGGATAACATCTGTGCTTGGCTGATTCTAGAATTTTAAATGGATTACAAGTTATAATATCTTTATTGAGTGAATTCCAGATAAGCTGTGTATTAGTCATATTATGGAAAGGAAGTTTGAGAGACGATGAAAATCTGTACTAGCCAGAATATGTTTCTTTTGTTATGTTTCTTTGCAGAATTTCTGTTAAGCAAGTGCAGATTTTTGTTAAGCTAGTATGCAGATTTCTATTAAGCTATTTTGCAGATTTTTATCAAGCTAGTATGCAGATTTCTGTTAAGTATTAGTGCAGATTTTTGATAAGTATTGTATGTGCAGATTTCTTTTGTATTCTTTGCATGATTATGTGTTACATAGTTAGTTTCATTCATATATGCATACGAAAAATACCCTAATAGTATTTTGGGTTTAAGAAAAGTATAAGAAAGATAAAGAAAAGTATAAGAAAGATAAAGAAAATAAAGAAAAAGGCCAAGGCCTTAAGTAGATCCCAAAATCAAGACTTTAGGGATTTTGACACACAAGGTGCTTATTAAAATGCCGAGGCATTATATATTAGAAGTATTAAAAGATAACAAGTATTTTACTTTTATCAGTGGCACTGTACTGGACTCTCAGTTGTCCTTGGGTTGGGCTCCCATAATCGTCCCTAGGTTTAGATAACCTAGTATGCAGGATTCTCAGTAGTCCTTGGGCTGGGCTCCCATAGTCGGTCCCTAGGTTTAGATAACCTAGTAAACCCTACTAGATTCGGGACCAGCTATCTCGGGTCTAGTTAGGGATGCGCGCATAGCAAGTACAGTTGTCTGGGCCGAAGAAGAAGTTGATTATTATTTTGAAGTATTATAAGTATAAGTTTTTGAACGAGTAAAACGAGTTTTATATAAACATAAAGTATTAAAGATTAAGTTAGAACAAATGAAATAAGTTTCATATAGTTCTGAAAATCAGTAAGTTTAGTTCTTTATTCTACCTTGTTTATCTAGTGGATGAGTAGTTTTCATGTTTACCTATTAGATGAGTAGCATGATTAGCTATTAGAATTACATGAGTAGATTCCTTAGCTTTTCTTTGCTATTAGTTTGACATGAGCAGTTATGTTTATGCTTTATTTCTCTTTAGAGCATATGGTTTCTAGTTCTTTTCGTATACATGCACATTCGTGATTTTGTGAGTTAGATAGCACTTACTAAGCAAATTTTGCTTATAGATTGCACTTCCTCTTACTGTAGATACAGGAAAGGAAAAGATATAGAAAGGAAGGCGACAAGGAGCTGTTCGAAGGATGTGTGATGTCAGGACTATGGAAGCCTTGGGACTAGGAAAGAAGTTTTAATTTTAGTTTCTGCATTTTAGTTATTGTAAACATTTGAGTTGTATTTTAAGTTCATGTCATTGAGATTATTCTGTTTAGATTGCATATAGGATGAGTTCAGTTTAGTAAGTAGATATTTGTGGGTTTGATACTTATTTAACTGCGTGGGTGTTTGATAAATGTTCCAGCCGCCTGTGGCTGATGTATACTATGCTTGTATCTTGGTTTATAGTCACCGGTACATGGGAGATTCTGCCGAAATTTTTCGGTAGGGTTTCCATGTGATTTTTTAATCATACCGGTTAAGTAGAGTTAGTAGTCAAGTAACGGTCATCCTTAGAGTGTAGTAGTAGTAGTAAGAAGGGTGGTCGTTACATCGCCGGCTAGGTGGAAGTCTAGACGGGTCGTGGAGCGGATGTTCAGTATGAAGACCTGAAATCTTGGACACTGAGAAAAATTTCAGATGGTATGGAGGACTGGTCTGGCAAAAGGTCAACTCTCTTAAGAGGAGTAGGTAAGGACGCGTTCCCCTGAAAAGGGAACAATAAGCATCGATTTGACCTAGTGTTTCATATAAACTCAAAGTCAGAACCGGACAGTCAGAGGATATCAAATTCATATTTTATATACATTTTATACTGTCTGGACTAACTTTGTTTTGCAGGAAATTAAGTGCTAAAAAAGTTTGGTCCGATCGCCTGGACCAAGATCGCCCTGGATGGGCCTAGGGAAGCCAGACGGTTCGGGCGCCCAGACCCGAAAAGTCATCCACAAACTGACGTGGAGTGCATCGATTGGCTGGGGCATGTGGTCTAGGCACCCAGAGGGGTTCAGGTGCCCAGAAGAGCTTATATAAGTAGCATTCGACCGAGAGCTTGATAATGACATTCAGAATGACTTCTACATTTGTGCACTACTCTGATAAAGCCTCTACAATGTCCAAAAGTTCTAACGATGACCTGCTAAAGCTTTCATCCTACAAAGTCGTCGATATTCTTAGTTTTTGAATTACTTGTAATTTTTTTAAACTACACTTGTAATCTTTACAAATTGATTAGTGATTGCCCATAAAAAATACTCTCATGTGTGGGCCTTGAAGTAGGAATCACCATAGACTTTGAACCAAGTAAATCTTGATCGTGTTAGCATTGTTTTCTTTTCCTTTCTGTCTTTATTTTGATGCATTTTACTCAACTTTTTAAACGAATGAATTAGCCACAAGTGTTATTCACCCTCCACCCCCCCTCTCATCTAGTGCAATGATCCTACATGGGGAGGTATGATCCAATTTGTTGGAAGTGTTGCATGGAATCCATTGGAAGCTGAAATCTCTACAAAACAGAAACACCAAGAAAATCTGTTAGAAACTGCTCACTGTACAGATTCTGTGCCAATCTATTAAATTGATCCTTCTGAGTTAAAACCAATCTAATTCAAGATGATATTGATTAAGTGTTAAATGATATGTCCTACAAGAGTTAAATGTTAAAGCTTGCCTAGAAATTAGATGGATCAGATTAAATTTGAATTGATGTTTAGAAATTCTATACTTCATATTTCTATGAGTTTCAAAGCTATTTGAGAATCTAAGTGATTTGTTTTTTTTTCTGAACCAAACAAATTGAGATCAATATTGAGCTAATCTAGGAAGAGCACTACTTGTTGATGAAGAAAAATGGTGAAATATGTGAAAAATAGTGAAGAACAGAAGCTCGCAACTACTAAAATCTACCACTCTGTAGAATTTTGCCCCAATTTTTTAAATGATTCTGATTAGGAATGAAGTGAGAGAAGCTAAATGAAACTTTCAACTAAACTCAAATCTTCATTCCGAAACATGAAGCAAAAAATTAGCTTCACTCTTTAAGTTTTTGAGATTTATCAAATTGTTATGAACAGAAAAGAAGCTGGAAATTTGGGAAAGAGGTGTTATGCATTGGGAAGTAAGTTCAGAAAGAAGAGAAAAGGGGGGAGCATGGTCAATAAATTCATGTATATAGCATTCTTTTGTGTCAATGTCTTCCACTATAACTTTGAATTTTATTCTCCTCATTTCTTTTCTTACATACAAACTTTCCTTTAATTTGATTCATGCTTTCTTTGTTATCACGATAAGCCTTCACAATTATGTATTATAATGCTTTAGCTAGTGGTGGAGAGTAGAAGATAAGCAAGCATATGATAGTGCACGAAATATGAGTAGCTTGAGTTGCTCCACCATTACATGAATATAAGATTAGAATTGAGAGTCACTAAAATTCCCTTGTGAGGATTAGTTATTGATATCATTCTCAATTTATTCATGATGTTGTTAACCAAAGTGAGAATTGAAACCATGGATGCTTGAATTGTTGAAACTTAACAATCCTAGGTAGCTTTCATTTATCATCTTCTAAACATGATTGAGAATGGTTAAAGGGAACAACCTTGGTTGTTTCTTTAGGTTTTCTTTATTACATGAGACATGCAAGACTAAGTGTGGGGGAGTTGATAAGTAGGATTTTGGTGCATATTTTTAGTTCTCAAATGGAATATTTTATATCTCCTCATATGATTAATTCTTGCTTTATCCAATATTTTACGAGTTGATATTCATGGAGAACTTTGATGCATTTCCTTTATATTTTGTAGAATTTTATCTAATAATTGCATGTTGATTTGTAGGGAGTTTGGTTCATTGAACCAAATGAATTCAAATTGGGTCCAATCCATCAAAGTTGAGCCTACTTCTTGAGATTAACCCAAGTTAAGCCCTCTAACCAAATCCCTAATTTCTACCTAAACTAAACCAAAACCCAAGTCAAAATTCCGATTCAAACCAAGGTTTAAAATCCAAATAAGTCACGGATGAACAGTGGTTGCCCCTACTATTTACCATGCCATTCTGCGTCTTCTTCTTCTCACGAGCGCATGCCCCCGATCCTAGATGTTAACTACTTCTTGTGCGACAAAACCATGGAGGAAATCGAAGGAAGCCTTTAAAATACCTTCCCGAAGCTGGAAACTCGCTAGAGAGGTCTCAACAATGAGCTTTACTGGTGATTCTGATCTTCACTTCTGTCCCTGTTTGAATGGTGTTGATAGTAGGGGAGCTTCAACCATCATCGGGGACCAGCAGAGAGGTTTCTCTGGGGTTCTTGACTATGTTCCGACCGCCATCCGTAATCCATCAGCATCTAATTACTGCCCATAGATTAGAATCTCAAATCCAAATTTTGCAATTTTAGTTTCAGATCCAAGCTTGCATTTTGCTGGAGAGGTTTTCTTTAACCAAGATCTGCAAGTTCTCGACCTAAGCTAAGTTCAGCAGCAGTCTTCTTCTTTATCCTTGGATTCTAACTTTGAGGTTTTAAGTGAGGGTGCTTGTGTGATGACAAGAGTTGTGATTTTAGAATTAGTTGCAATTGGGATTGGTTTAGCTTTAATTTGACATTCCATTCTTGTTGGATATATTTAGATCTTATTGTGTTGATGTTTGGATTACATAGATTAGTTTCTTCCTTGCTAAATTGTTTTAAATCTTGTAGTTGGTAATTTGGTTTCAATGAGTTTTCCATTTAGCTCAATTAGTTCTTAACTTTGTCTTTGGTAAGAATTTCATTAATGTTTAGAATTGTAGTGTAATTTCTATTTTATTACAATTGACTTTTCTAGCTTATATTTAAATTTAAAGTAGTTTCAATCTTGATTAGTGGTCAATTTGTGTAGCCATTCCTTTCGTTTCTTTAGATTAGATTTTCCTTACTAGTGTTCAATCTATTTCTTTAAACTAGAATTAAAACACAAAAAGTTAACAACCATTTCTATTAAGAAAACACCCAAAATTGTCCTTAATCTTGAACAAACATCCTACTATTAGTTTCCTCGAGAGATTCGACTTGGGCCCTATGCTATATCATTTCTTTGGGTAGTTGAGGGTTTTCAAACACTGTATTAATTTGGAATTCACTCGTGACATTCAATTTGGAAAAACCAATAGTGTAGCTAGGTCAAACATAAACCAATTAGCAAATTCCTAATCCTAAACCAATTAGGAAAACATTGATTAACTCAACCTATTAATCCAAACCCCACATTTCTCATACACCATGGTTTAATTAATCTCAAATCAATAATTAGTCTTTTGTTTACTCCATGTATTAATTGCACTATAGATCAATTAATTACATCATAAGCTTATTAAACAATTAATCCAACTTATTAATAGGGTTTAACTAATCTTATCCTTACAATTTACATGTGATAATTAATCCAATGGAGCTTAACTCATCACCTCACCTCGCTGCTAACTGAAACTTGCTCAACCCACCATTATCACATCAGAATTTCATCTCAAAGATTAACAAGCTAACTGTATTGTTAATGCTACCAAACATGATTGATAAATTAAGTATCAAAAAAGAGGAATGATGTCACCGGACAACTCACGACGAGAAGGTGCCACAACAATAGGAAGGCAACACAAGGGAAGAGGAACAATGTCATCGAACTAAGGGCGTTGGATTCTTGCTTGTAGCTGAAGAAGGGTAGCGGCGTCGGCCCATTCTCGTAGTAGAGGGGCGGACCAACACAAGGGGAAGAGAGGTAGCTATGTAACTATTAATGTAATCCCTAAGAGCCAATCAAGAGTTGATTGACTTAGGACATATTGTATCATATTTTATTAATAAAAGGTACTGTTATTATATTTACTTCAGATCTATGCCAGATGAATAAGTATAATAATATCTTAGGATAGTAGGTTCTAGTCTATAGCATATCAATTAGTTGAATTAATGGTGAAAAGATGTAGATATATATAGAACACTACTCTTAACTTAATATACAAAAGTAATATTAATGCATTGGACTAGTATGTATGTCAATTGATGACTTAATTTTATAAGTTATGGATATAAGATATCAAGTTGACACATGAGTATATTTTAGAGAATACGTACTGAATTGACCCGCCATAAGATTGTTTCATAGATTATTATATGAATATCATAAACATTCTCATAGTAACTATTGATATGAATAATCTTTAGACTTGAAGTCACTATGGTTCCCTACATAAGGAGTTGTGTACTTTAGTATCAACAAACGTCATCTGTAACAAGGTGGGCAATAAAGTCAATCGCTGGGTATGCAATAAGTTATGTTAAGGGATGTGAGTGATGTAGATGAGATTTGTCCCTTCCATATGATGAAAGTGATATCTGTGGGACCTTTGATGAAGTAGGACTACTAAAATGCATAGTCATTCTTAAATAAGTCAATATGAGATATTGAGCTCATTTAGTTAAGGGAGTCTACTTGGAGATCAAGAAACACAAAGATTGATAAGAGGATGACACAGTCTAGGCCTTATTGATCAATCTAGATATTGAGGATAAAATGACCAAGTCATACAATATAATAGACACAGAAAGGTTAGGTCAGATCTCAACATTCTTGTTACTTGGGTAGTAATGATATAAAATACGGTACCCAAATAAGCACTAAATAAGAGGATTATTGAGAAATAATCTTATTGAAATTTTTAGCAATTTTCAGGGAATTTTTCAGAGCTCGTATGGAGTATTTAGAGGGGATGCATCTATGGGCTTAGGAAAAAGCTTGTTTGAGCTACCCTATTTGAACGAGGAAATGTTTAATTTTCTTAAATATTTTCTTTTTCCTTTTTATTTTCTTTTCCCGTGCCTTATATCTCCCCTTGCCGAACCCTTCTCTTCATCTCGTGACGCCGCCCAATCTCCTTTTCCCTTCCGAGCCGCACACCGCCGAGCTCTTCTCTATTCCAGAACATCATCACCGATCGCCCTCTCGTGTCACTCATGGTCACCTCGGCCTGACGCCGGTGAACGAGTGCCACCCGAGGGTCACCTCTCCGACCCTCTTCTTCCTTTCCTCCTTGCTTCTCTGCCCTGGAGCGATCGCCGCCTTCTCTCTGCCCTAGCTCCTGATCGTCGTAGCCAGCCGCTGCCTTGTTCCTGGCGCACCCGTGTAACGCCCCGACCCGGGCGGGCCCCACCCGGACCGAACCGGGAACGCCACCAGAATTACCCATCGGGTTGACAACTAGCTCCACAGACCACCAAAAGTCCTTTCAGCGTGCTTTGTCCTCACTCGCACGCATCCTGAAAAACTTTCCAAGAGGTCACCCATCCTCAAATTTCTCCAAGCCAAGCACGCTTAACTTTGGAGTTCTTAAGTTTGGGCTTCCGAAAAAGAAGGTGCACCTTGGTGATATGGATAGTACCATCTAACCTTTTAAGCCATACTTAACCAGAATCTCAAAACTGGGGTATTACAATCACCCCCACTTAAAGACACAACATCCTCGTTGTGCAACCATGAATCACACCACAAACAAATCCCAGAATCTCCCTCACTAGGTGGTGTCCTAGTTGCTCCTGCCATAGGCGCACTCACGGTCGCAAGGTCGCTCTGATACCATTTGTAACGCCCCAGCCCAAGCAGGCCCCACCCGGACTGAACTGGGAACGCCACCAGAATTGCCTATCGAATTGATGACTAGCTCCACAGACCACCGGAGGTCCTTTCAGCGTGCTTTGTCCTCACTCGCACGCATCCTGGAAAACTTCCCAGGAGCTCACCCATCCCAAATTTCTCCAAGCCAAGCACGCTTAACTTTGAAGTTCTTAAGTTTGGGCTTCCGAAAAAGAAGGTGCACCTTGGTGATACCATCTAACCTTTTAAGCCATACTTAACCAGAATCTCAGAACTGGGGTATTACAACCCGTGCCCTAGATCGCGGGAAGCCGAAGACGCGTGTAGGCGACAGAGGTAGGTGGCTTAAGCCCTTCCTCGAATTCCATCTTTTGCTGATCTCTGCCCGTGCCTTGCCTCCTCCTCAGAGTAGTTGTGATCTGGCGGTGTGACTGAAAGGTGAGGGCTTAGTTCTTGATCTTGTGCTCTGTTATAGTCCGATTTCGACCGTGAGCATTACTGGCGGTTAGAGAGGAAGAGGTAAAGTGCACAGATTGTTTCTGGTTTAGGTTGTTAATTGATTGGCGTGTTGATTTCTTGATCTTCTTCTTGATCCAATCAGAGAGGTGTATCCAGCAGCAGCAGCTACTCTTGGCAGCACCCTCCCTGGTTGTGGATTTAGGTAAGGTGTAAAGAATTTGGTTTCTTTCGCTGTAGCTTACACCTAGATTTGAAGCTAGGGGAGGTTAGGAATGAATTGTTTTAGAATTGATTTAGATTTAGACTTTAATCAAAATTGTGTAGTGGGTTGTCTAGGGTAAAGGAAACTAATCCTAGTTGACCAATGAGTTATATGTAGTTAGGGTTAATGATCATATTGATTAGGGTTTTACCTGACTAGTTTTGGGGATTTTATTTAGCTATTTAATTCATATGAATTTAGATAAATAAAATATATATTGATTTATGCAGGACTCTGATTCGAGACGAGCATCTCAACGTAGGATTTTTTATTCGATCTTCTATTAAAGACGGATACTTCTTACTTTGACTCTCTTTAGTTCATTGAAACTCGGTGCATAAGCTATTTTTGAATAAGGACTACTTTACCTTGACTCCACTCGTAATATTTCCTGTACATGATACTTCCACTCAAACCTTTGAGTTATTCATTCCTATATCCATACAGTCACTTGTTGCCATCTATGATATTTAGCAGATATTTAGCAGATATTAGATACCAACCTTGTATACTTTGATTTATTGTTTATTTATGTACTGTATTAAGCATGTTGGCTTCATGTAGCATACCTAATTCCTGTTTATATGTATATGATGACTGTTGTATTTTGCACATCATATCATTACATATATGCCAACGATGAATTCTCCCTTGTGGTCGAGAGAGTTGTTGACCAGGGTCGCACGCTTGGCCACTCGAGAAAGAGTGGTAGTTGGAGCAAATGCTGCTTGTCTTATCGTGCCCCCACTCGCTCACTCATGAGTAGAGAAAACTGGAGTTGCGAGTAGCAGGGACCTCGTCACAGATGTAGCTAGTTAGCTACTATGCAACTATCCACTTAGCCACCCGAGAGAGTGGTAGCTGGAGTGTTGTACAGTTTGTCACTGACCCGGCCTCTTGACCATACAGGGGTCATGGAGCAGAGAGGTGGGTGGGAGTGACCATTAGTGCATATGCTTTATTATTGTTATACCCGCTTATGTTGTTGCTTTCTTATGTTTACAGTTGTTCGTTTTGCCATGTTATACATTTATACTTATTGAGCTATATACGTATTGATCGCATGTTGTTCGACTCCGGTTTACTTATTGATAGAATGTCTCTACCTCACCTGATACCTTCATAGTGATGAATAGTTCAATAAACGATCGGTATAACTCCTGATCTTCTATTACCTAGCCTAGGATATGGTTTCAGGTATGAGCATATATTACGATTTTATTTTAGTATCTGCTATTCCTCTTATGAGACTGTATACTGTTGGCTCACTCTCTATTTGTATGTTATGTTCATGCACTATCTTTCCTTTACCTGCTGAGTCCCAACACTCATCACCCCACAAACTGATTTTTCTTTCGCCAGGTAACAAGTTGATGAATCAAGGATGCTTGGAGAGTCCTAGCTGCCAGTCTCGCATCACATCCGAGGATAGTTTTCTTTTAGGTCTTATTTCTATTTGGATGGTATATTGATTTTGCTATTTTCTTTCTAACTAGTTGATGTGGATTTTGGAGTCTAGTCTAGTGATTTCATGTATTTTGGGGTAATTGCTTTGTTGGTTTTGCATTCGTATATTTTTTTGTGATTTTCGTTGTGTTTACCTTCAGCTGTGTGGGTTGCTTATAAACTGTGTGGTTGTGTTTACTTTCAGTCATGTGGGCTGCTTATAAACTGCGTGGTTGAGTTTACTTTCAGTCATGTGGGCTGCTTATAAACTGCGTGGTTGTGCTTATATCCAGCCGTGTGGGCTATTGAATATGTTTATATGTTGAGTGTGGATGTATATTGGTTCTAATTGTCACTGTTATAGGGGAGGTGTTGTCTGATTTTCGATTGGACACCCTTACCCTCAGGGTGTGACAAATGATGCATTGCTAGATGTCACTCATTGCTTATATATCTAAAATATTATTTTAGATACGTTGCCAATGTTTTGAGAACTTATTGGGTCACACACAAAGAAAATGTTAATTTGGAGTTGGGATTATTTTAGTTTGACTTAAATATGATTGTCCCTAAGATTATAAAGTTAAGTCTAATCTGAATTAAAATCAAGTGAATCCAACCATTGAATTATTGGATTGAGTTGAGTTAGACTCAGGTGAATCCAACCATTGGATCATTGGATTGAGTCTAATCCGAATTAGATTCAATGGATTAGACTCAACCACTAAAGATTAATGTCCATTAAAGAGCTTAATGGAGGGAGGATTGATGTCCATTTAAGGGCTTAATGGAGCATTAAATAAAGGAATACTAAAAAAAAATCTTTTGTATTCATTGGATAAGTACAAAAGGCCTTTTGAAGTGCATTTTAGTGTAAGGGTTTTTACTTATATTTTCCTCCCCTTCTCTTGGTCGAACCTCCAAAAGTAGCTAGCACCGCAAAGGTGGTTCTTCTCTGAATCTGAGTTTGTGCGACGAACTTGGAACATGTTCATGTGGATACTAAAGAGGTGTGAACATTCTAATCAAATTGAGATCTACCGAAGAATCAAAGTTACTATTGGAAGTATCGTTCATGCAACAAAGGTAACTAATCTATCTGATAGAGTAGCAAGAACAAGTATACCGTATTTGCATGGATCTCTAAAGGGATTATTTTTTCACTGCATTATGTGTTATTTTTTTGCATAAGATCCCAACATTAATAGTCGGCGATGTCTTGCGACGGTGGCAGTGTCATCGGGTCGGCCTCACTCAAGCAAGTGCGATGGTGTCGGGTCGATACACAAGGCGGAGGCTAGGGCATGGTGGTGGAGAATGATAGCTGCTGACGGTGCAAGGCACCGACGTCTTGCGGTCAGGGTGACACGGTGATTGGGTAGCAGTGGGGATTCACTGGACTCGACACAACCGAAGGGGTGTCCGACTTCGGTTGTTTTTGAGTAGAAGGTCACAACCTGTCCAGACCCACGGCGGGAAGAAGGATGTGCGGCACCTACAGTGGCTCGCGGTTGTCGGTACGACAACTGCAGTGGCGTCAAGTATTTATGGCGATCAACTACGAGGGGGAGAGGGCAACAACATCAATTAGGGCACACGTGTAGCACGAAAAAAATGATTTAATGAAATTAAACATTTCCTCGTTCAAATAGGTTTTACAAAAATAGACTTTTCTCTTACCCATTTATCCTCATAAAATATAAAATAACTCCTTTAAAGTCTATAAAAATTCCTAAAAAATCTAAGAAAATTATATTAGGTAATTTCTTAATTATCCTTAATTATTTAATTACTATTTACTTGTTGTGTTTAATAGGACTAGTACCAAGGTAATCATAGGTGACATTTTTCCCAACTCTTTAGTTACTGGACTACACTCGGTGTGTGTAAGCTCATTTGGAAAAATCAAAATCCCATAAAAAATGTGAAAAGAGAATAGAAATCAAAGAAAAATGCTTGTGGAAAAAATAAGATGCAAGATGAGTGAGAATAAGGGATAAAAGATAGTTGTCATGGGTAGAAAGGATAGAATGCCCCTTTGAGACCGAGTTAGGTTATTGTGGAAACATCTATCCATTCCTCTCATCATCGAGCATGCCTTTAAGAATTTGTGCCAAGAAAAGGGGACGAACCTCATGTAGGGCAAGTAAGTGTCTAACGCTAAAAATCTTAGGAATACTACTGAATGATGACTTGACTAGGAAGGAATTTGAAACCTAGGAAACACATCATGCACTGTGCACTTAACTAGCTTGTAGGCTTGGTGAAACTGATTGAGTACTTGCATTTTAAGATGATTCCATTTGATAGGATTAGATGGGTTCACTGAAATTGGATATACTATTCACATATTCTTTTTAGATTCATAATTGCTTGGGGACAAGCAAAGGTTTGGTCTGGGGGAATTTGATCATATTTTCATACTACATTCAACCCACTTTTGCATGCATGATTTGAGACAACTTAATTCTATGCTTTATTTTTATGTTTTACTATTCATAGATACTGTTCTTATGTATTTTGGATAATAGGAGTGAAAATTAAAGCGAAATGGGGAGTGAAAAGACTAAGCCAAAGAAGCTCTGCCCTACTATAGAAGGTTGTGCCCAGTGGCATGACTCGTGGTAGGTTCAGCTACCTTGCCACGGGCGACCTGTTGGATCGAGAAGCGCTAGAGGGGGGGTGAATAGCGCTCGTGGCTTTCACTCGTTTCAGAATCGTAAAACTCGAGTAATAAACGCAGCGGAAATTAAAAGGACAATCACACACAAAGACACGAGGAGTTACTTGGTTCGGAACCTGTGGCGACTCCTACTCCAAGGCCCGCAATCATTGATCGCTTCCGGTGGGCAACAACTATAAGCTCGAAAAGTTATTATAAACTAATTACAATTTGAATTATAAAGAAAGCAATACCGACAACAAGAATATCAAATCTGAAGCTCCGGGTTGTCGGGATGATGTTGCAGTACTTCGGGATCGTCTCGTTAGCAGCTTGTAGTGTAAGGGTTGCTCGGAAGGTGTTGTCTCTAGCTGCTGGTCGAGACTCTCTTATATAGGGTGTTCAAGGCGCCTCCATCAAGCTCCAAGGTGGCTCCAACCCGAAAAATCGATCCCGATTTAGCCGCTGTCGATAAGGCCTGCTCGCTGCTCGTTATCCATCTGAAGGTGCCTTCAACCACTCCAAGACGCCTTCAAGCAGTGATCCAAGGGGCCTTCAATCCCCATGAAGAAGCCTCCAGCTCCACTTCGCATCCAGCTTTAGCCTTGCACCCGAGGTACCTCCAAGCTCCATGGAGGCGCCTAGGACACTGTTTATCCGAGGTGTGACTTGCTCCTTTATTCCTCCAAAATGTATTAGTCCCAAACACATACCCTGCAAAATAAAGTTAGCACATAATAGTCATAGTAACAAAAATATTGACAGTCTCTGGACTGTCCGGTTCTGACTTCGGATTTCCAATCAGAAACCCTAGGTCGACCCGACGCCTACTGTTCCCTTTGCAGGGAACGCGTCCTCACCTACTCCTCTCAGGAGAGTTACCTGTTGCCAGTGCGATCCTCTAGATCGACTAGACTTTTGCTTAGCACTCGATGCTTCCGGACTTTCTGCTGGACGACCGCTCCCCGACCCGTCCAGTTTTCCACCTGGTTTACAACACCAGGACTTTCCACCTAAGGTTACCACCCCCTAGGACTTTTTCCTGAAGCCCTCGACTCACCAAGACTTTCCACATAGGGTTACCACCCCCTATGACCTAAGGTTACCACCCTTAAGATTTTCCACCTGCCTAACCTCAGTTAGGACTTTTGCCTAAGTACACTTAGGACTTTCCTGCAAGCTCATTCAAACTATTAGATCACAACATAACCTTAACTTTGAATCCTTTGCCATTATCAAAATACTGGTTCGATCGTCGGATGCTTCCCGCACCAACAATCTCCCCCTTTTTTATTATGACAACTTAAATTCAAATTTAAGTAAAACAAGCATAAGTAAACGAATGTATCAGTAAACATAAGCAAGCTAAATGTCTAAGGCTCCCCCTTAATAAGAGCTCTCTTTCTCTTATCCTTAATTTGAATTTTGAATTTATCTTACTCTCCCCCTTTGCCATATATCAAAAAAATTTTGTATGGAGAACTATAGTAAAAAGACAATATGAGAGGACTAAGTTTTTAACAACTTACATTTTAAACTTAAAAAATTATATTTTAAAACACTTTAAAGCAATATTTCTTGTAAGTGAGATTTGATAAGTGAAAACATGTCTTTGAAATAAACAAAATAAAGCCTAATAAATATTTTAAGCAAGAAGTTGGTTTTAAGAAAACTAAGTTTAGTAACTAATTTAGCTAAAAAGATTTTTTTTTTGAACCGAAACATAGCTAAATTAAAATTACTGATTTGAGCCACTCCTTTTACTTAGCCAAAATTTGTGCAAATTTAGGAAAAATTAAAACAAATGATTTTCAAAAGGCAAGTTTTGAAAATAGTAAGCTTAAGTTTTGCAATGAAAAATGTCTTAGCGAGTTTCGAAAGGCTTTGTTAAAAAATATTTCGTTAAAATTTTTAAGGCCTTTTTAAAAGACATTAATTTCGAAAAGTTTTTTGAATAATTTTTGAAAGCTAAAAAATAGACTGAGACTTCTTGTAAAATGTTTGAACAGAATTTTTTAAAAAATAGTTAGTTAATTTGGAAGGAATTTTTTTAAAATAATATTAGATTCAAAAAAATATTTAGATGAATAAGGAATTTTAAATTAAAGGCAAAGGAGGAGGAATAATTTAAGAACCTAATGTCCAAGCATGAGTTAAGTTAAATGGATTTCAAATTAACCAATTTCCTTTAATGAGGTATCAGAGCCCTAAAGTGCACGCATGAGTCAACTTGAAATTTTAATGTCCTTAACCAACTGTCTAACCTTTAGCTATTGGCTAAATACCTAGAGGGCAACAGTTTTCACTTGGTTAGTCAAGTTAAGTTCAAAATCCAGTTAGATTTGTCTAGGCCTGGATCATTTAACTTGATTAATGTAAAGTTAGCTTTTAACGCCCAGACTCACTATGATGCACATAAATAAGCATTCTGGAGTCCAGGTTGTACCCTATGCATCTCACACCGTTCTAAGTTTCTTTCAAACACAAACAAGTTATGCCTAGTGTGTTTGTGAGATGCTTTGACTGAAACTAAGGGAACATGATTTCTAGGGGGAAGATCCTAGGCTAAGTCCAAATTTAAAAAACTAATAAAACTAGGATTTTGAAAACATTATTTTTCCTAGAATTTAAAAGATAATTTTAAGATTAAGCAATTTTGAACACCAATTTAAAATTAGATGTAAGAAATTGGTTTGAAAATCAAGATCTATTCTACCCAATCACATTTCTATGTGTGCAGAATTAAGCAAATAAAAAAATAAAAACTGGTAAGTAGAAATAAGCAGAGTAACTGAATTTTACTAAGCAAAGTTCAACTAGACTAGGAGATGAAGGTGTCTGTGTCCAAAATCCAAGGTACAATGCATGAAAAAGATGGCATCAATGAGTGGGATCATCAGCTGGAGGTGGTGCAATGGGCTGCTCGGGTGCAGGCTGTCCCTGCCGACGTATCTCATCCCGGAGAGAGGTAAATCCGGCAACTATCTCGGATCAAAGGGATCGGAGGGAGCGATGGCTATCTAGAACAACCCATCGCGTCTGAATGGACTGAACCTCAAGATGAGCAAGTCTGTCATCGACGGAGAGTGGTGTCGAAGTCGAAGGCCCGGCTGACGTGGAAGGCCCGGCTGACGTGGAAGGTAATGGATCTCCGAATAGCTCCTCGACTAAGAAGTCGGGCCACTCCTCTCCCTTGCCTGGGACAATGTTGGGAGGTGCATCCTCAGCCTCAGGATCAATCGGAGCAGCAGCTGGCTGTGGTCGACTCCTCCAAGCTAGAATCCCCTCAGCGGTGATGTGAACACGAGCTAATTTAAGATTGCGCTGCCCAAACTCGTCATATAGGGTAAGAGGGATAATTGGCCCTCTTGTCGTGTCTTTCCTAAGGGTCGAAAAGATGTAGGTCAATACATGACAGTAGGGCATGAGGACTACATGGGATGTGACTGTACTAGATGTATAAATAATGTTCTGGAACATATGTAATGCTATGTCTATGTCCAAACGGTGACTCAAGGCATACATAAGGAAAGAATGCCAGGGTCGCATCTTTGGGATGTCCCAAGATGAGATCGGCACGATACAGGCTGTCAGGACTCTATACATAACATAGTCCTGAACCCTAAGAGAGATTGACTTGAACTCAGTCAAGTCAAGTGGTCTCTCCTCCCCGAAAAAGTACATATAGATGGTATCTAATGTAATATGGGAGTAGGGATTGCCAAATGGAAAATCCCTACTAGGGTAGCATAGAAAGGGACATGTAGATGCCCTAAGCCCTAAACTAGTGCGGATGAGTGAGGGGGTAAACTGGATGTCTGTCCCACCAACTCTGGTAGAATAGGTACTATCATCAACATTCTCGAGGTTGTGATAGAACTGTGCACATAAATCATGATTTACTGCATTACTGCAGTAAACCAGCCTACCCAGTTAGTAGTACTCTATCATCTAGACTGATGGGTGACAATATGAGCTAAAAATGACCTTTTTATGTACCAAGGCTTAATGGGTTCAAATGTGTATCTAGCAAAGTTAGTCCTATGTTTTTCTGAGGGGAATCTGAGATCCGTGGATGGGGTTCTAGCCAGAGTAGGATCAACATTGCGACGTTTCCTATTTTTGACAATATATAAGAAAAATAGCAAAAACTATCACTAAAATCATGTAGGAGATGATTAAGAGTAGTTTAGAGTATACCTAGGAGGCATTGCTAGGTGTAGAAAGGGAAGAGTTGGGTTGAAGGCGCCTTGGTTGATGGATTAGAGGCGAAATCGGCACGGGAAACTCATGGAGAACTTCGGCAAAAGACGAACAGAAAGACTTCTGTTCGTGGAGAAAACCACGGGTTTAAGGCGCCTTGGATGCGTTTTAAGGTGCCTTAAACAGGCTCTTTGAGGCGCCTTATATGTTGTGTTAAGGCGCCTTACACTGAGTTGGCGGGAGTTTTCCCGCCGCTGTCGAGGGTGCCTCCCTTGTGTAGGAGGCGCCTCAGAAAGGTTTTTTATTTTATTTATTTATTTATTTTTATTTTTATTTTTGAAAAAGTTAAGTTAATTAAATTTAAAAAAATATTAAGTTAATTAAATTTGAAAAATATTAAGTTAATTAAAATTGAAAAATATTAAGTTAATTAAATTTTGAAAAATATTAAGTTAATTAAATTTGAAAAATATTAAGTTAATTGGATTTTGAAAAATATTAAGTTAATTAAATTTTGAAAGATATTAAGTTAATTATATTTGAAAAATATTAAGTTAATTGGATTTTAAAAAATATTAAGTTAATTAAATTTTGAAAGATATTAAGTTAATTAAATTTTGAAAAATATTAAGTTAATTAGATTTTGAAAAATATTAAGTTAATTAAATTTGAAAAATATTAAGTTAATTAAATTTTGAAAAATATTAAGTTAATTTTGAAAAATATTTAAATTTAATTTTAATTTAATTCAATTTTAATTTTATTTAATTCAATTTTAATTTTATTTAATTCAATTTTAATTTTATTTAATTTTTATTTTAATTTAATTTTAATTTGATTCAATTTTAATTTAATTTAATTTTTATTTTAATTTGATTTAAGTTTAAGTTTTGTCCTTAGTCATCTCACCTGATCTAGATTTTTCAATCAGGGGATCCTATAATTTTGTGAGATGAATTAGGTTCAATTATAGGGTTTGGTTTAACTTTATGTTAGATTCAGGTTTAGCTTTGGGCTCAACAAATAGGCATTTTTTGGATAAACTTCTGGGCTATGGTGAGTCACTTGGACATCATTAAAGTAACCATGCCTTCGAGGTTTTTCAAATAGTCCTATCCACTGAACTTAGTACAAAACCTTAGTCTAACTAGTGAGGATCCATAAAGGGTAGCTTCGGTCAGTTCCACTTAGCCAAATGCACCAGGTTGAAGCCATATCTTCTTAGACATGCATAGACTAAGCTTTCCTAACGTACTATCATCCAATACTTCACCAGTACCGTGGGTCAAGTTAAACTTAGCTCTTTTTATTCTAGCCCTAATTACCCTGCTGGGTAGGTTGCGTTTGGTTACCCTGTCGGGTATATTCCTTTTGGAGATATCATCTATTCTGGAGCCTCCATTATTGATTTTTTCCTTTTAACTTGTTTTTAAAGTTTTAATTATATTCCTTTTAATTTTATTTGTTAAGATAATTTTTATTTATTAATTTAATTATTTAGATAATTTTAATTTAATTAATTATTTACTTGTTAAGATAATTTTTATTTATTTATTTATTTGTTTGTTAAGATAATTTTTCTTTTTGCTCCTCCTGGATCATAGCCTCGATAAGATTTATCAAGGTAATGTACTTGATCTTTGGGGACCCAATACTTACCAAATCCAACTTGATTGACCAAGTTGGACTTGGGTACCCATGCTTGGACTAGTTTACTATTTGGTCTATTGATTAAGGATAGATAGGATCAATATTTCTTCTTGGTTTTGAAACCTAGTCTAGTTTTATTGTAAACGGCTCTTTGTGTCCCAAGAATTAGGTCAAGTGTAAAATATCGAAAAAATGGCAAATAATAATAAGAGAATTTTCTGAAATTTTTAGAAATTTTTCGAGAATTTTTCGGAGCTCGTATGGACGATTTTACGGGGATAAAAGTGGGTCCCGAAAAGGCATGTTTAGGCTACCCATTTAAGCGAGGAAATGTTTAATTTAAATATTTTATTTTATTTTATTTATTTATTTTCTTCGTTTCTTCCCTCTCCCTCGCGCACCCGAGCCACGCCCCGCTTCCTCGCCCGAACCCTTGCCCTAACTGCTCCCAACCGGCGCCACAAAATCGATGCACGCCTCGCAAGTAAAGCCATCGCCGAGCCCATCCCGATCCTCTCCTCCATACGGTGCCGAGTCTTCGTCTTCCCCGATCCTTGCCCGAAAAACACAAATGCCGAAGCCCTAGCCGCTGTGAGGTATGAGCCCCCTCCCCACTGCCGCCAACGATGCCAAGCACCTCTGCACAGTGCCGTCGGCCTCCCTTCTGCCCTAGTGCCGGCTGTCACCACTGTGCCTGCCGACGCCGCCATCTCTCGACCCCAGCGCCAGCCTTCTCCGCTTGACTGTGCCCTAGTCCTCCTTCTCGTCGGCACCCGAGTACCACCGCCAATGTTCTCCCGTGCCCTAGCACTGTCGCCGACCACCAGAGTTGATCCAGCGCCGCCTTGTGACATCGCTGACCATCGCCTCCTCTTCAGCGGGTTTGTGGAACCTTCTTCCTCTTTAGTGTAGGTCTGCTACCAACCTCGTTCCCTGTCTTCCCTGTAGTATCATCGAGTTTTGCCCTAGCATTCCAGCCACTGCTGCATGCTACCATCGCCGGAGAGGAAGGCTCTGCAGTAAGATATTCCGACAGCAACAATTAGGGTTTCTGGCCTGAATTTCGATCAAGCAGCACCTGTTCCAGCAAGGAAATCAGAGGTACAAGGGTAAGTTGTATGGTAGAAGTGGTGGATTAAAAGATTAATTTGTTGTTTGAGTTTTTAGGAAAATTGTGTTGTTGATCAGCAATTCCACTTTGCTGTAGCCACTGGATCCGGTAGCAACCTCCTCTAGCAGTGGGTAAGTACAGATTTAGATGAGTTTTTGTGTTGAATCTGTGATGGATTTTGTTATAGTATGTCCTAATAAGAAGGTGGAACGATTAGGGTTAATGAAGTTAACCCTAATTAAACAATGAATTTGGATTTAGTTTAGTTAATGGATGCATGATAGAATTAGCTAAACTAAATATTGTGACACAGGACTTTGACGCGAGACGAGTATCTCGACGTTGAATTTGGACCGGTTTGGACTTTTCGATTTGTAGGTAGGTACTTTTGACTTTATGTCATTTGATATGCATAGTAATGTTTTTAACAAATAGCAATGATTGTGTTTCTCATTTGCTTCGGTTGATCACTACCCGATCTGATACATGCTTGTTTGTTTATTTATTATGCACATCATGTTAGTACTTATCTGATTATATATGTTTATAGAGGTAGTGACACAACCATGATATATATTATGTTCAGAACCTAGGGTTTTTGATACCTTATCTGATCTGTGTACCTTTAATTTGGTTCATTTTCCTATGGTACACATTTTATATATGTATGGATATTGCTATGCTGTTCAGGATTTTTGCCATGCTTAGTGTCATGCACCATTCGCATGATTGCATGCTGCGTGATAGTTTGCTCGATTATTGTTGAGCACATCGCCAGTTTCATCTCTGTCGGTGCTCCGTTGGTCCGCTCATGGGTAGCGTGATGCAGCGTGGTAGCACGTCAGTTTGGGCTCTGTCGGTGCTCCGTTGGTCCGCTCATGGGTATTGTGACGCAGCGTGGTAGCACGTCAGGGATCCCTCCCCGTCATGGTGTACCGGGAGATGAGAGCATTGCGCTCCTCCATTTATGATTTGGGGTAGGAGGATAGGTGTACTCCGACAGCATCCCGTCCACTCGGTCACTCATCAGGGGCAGTGATGGCAGAGTGCACGGTTGTCACAGCCCTACCCACTTGGTCTCACCATTGTGTGTGAGATGGCTGACTGGCGTCAGGGGTGACCATGACATTGGTATCATATGCATGATGCATTTATTGCTTGTATTTGTTGCATTTACTTGCTGTATTTATATGGATGCATTTGATTGACATGTATACAAGATTTATGACACTCTCGGTCTGACGACCTGTTGTACTTATACCTTGGTCCTGGTTAGTACAGTTTTCTCTTGCTTTATTCAGTGGCATTTATCCTTCTTGTATCAGGAGACTGTACGCATGATTAGTGTTGGTTTTTATTTTCTTTATTATGCATATCAGTTGATACCCGCTGAATGTTGGACTCACACCCTCCTCCGTTGCTATTTTCAGGTTGATGTTGTCCGGAGAGTTCCAGTCGCTAGTCCCCTGAAGACCCAGAGTTATTTGATCTTTTTGTTATGTCTCTTATTGTACTATCTGGACTTGTATTAGTTTACCTTATGGATACTGTCGATAAGCTTATTTGGATTTGCTTTACTACACGCCTGCCTAGACGGCAGAAGAGGTAAGTTGATTTTATCGTCGGATTTGAGCTTTATGAGTGTAGTGGAGTAGGACATCAGTTTTGTGCTTTATGAGTGTAGTTGAGTAGGGTTATTTTTGAGTCTTCTTATCATTGCTTCTTAGTTGTTCACTATTAAACTGCGTGGATGTTGGATGTGTGATTGTTGCTTATTTATTATTGTTCCGGCCGTGTTGGCCGATGTATGTGTTGCCCTGGGGACGATGTAGAAAGTTTCAGATTGTCCGCCGTACAGGGGAGATGCTGCCGAAATTCCTTCAGACAGGGACTCCTCTGGGGCGTGACAATTTATTTGGTATCAGAGCACAGGTATACGATCCTTTGTTTTCGTATTTTGGATATTTGGGATAACCTGATACCAATTTACTTTGTCGATACTTGTTTGATTTTCGTGTTACTGATCTTCGAGATTTATCTGATACCAATTTATTGGTATCAGAGCGGGTTGTGATACCTGTTTATGGTGTTCTGGATTTTTTAGAGTTAGCTCGAGTTTACTAGTAAACTTGGGTATTTATTTCGGATTAGCATGGATTTCCATTATGTTATGTTTCGGACTTCTGTTTCGGATTTATATAGATTTTCGGTGATTTTCTTGTACAGAATTCTGAGGTAATATGGGGGCTGGAAAGCGACGGAACATCTCCAGACGACAAATAGGTATGATGCTTATTTTATGGTTGTTATACTTGTAGTAATATATGTTATATAACTTAACAGATATGAGGAGATCTACACGTATTGCTGCGAGACGTGGTGCTGGACGACCACATACGAGGACCTTGGGATCTCTAGACTTGCCAGAGATGCCTACCGGTGTTGAGCCTGTCAGTCAAGCACAAACTCAGGATACTGCGGGCGCATCGGGCTCTCAGACCCCGATAGCTCCTATAGAGGTACCTACCTCGGCTATACCGAGTGTACCCATCCCTACTGTATTTCTAGTACCACCAGGGGTACTACCGGCATACCCCACACCTGCTCCGGCCCAGCCTACGGCGTACCCGACACCACCACCACCTGGACCTACTGTGTACCCGACACCAGTGGCACCTATGCCACCAGTACCTACAGTGTACCCAGCAGCACCTGCACCAGCAGTACCGATTGCTTCGCATCCGGTACCACAACCTATCGTACATCCAGCCGTGACCACCTATGCTAACCCTGCAGTGCCACCGGCGGCATATGCCCCAGTTTATGCAGCAGCACCGGGAGTACCTCCCCCGGTCTATTCAGCGGTACCACCAGTAGCACCAGCTCCAGTTATTCCGCCAGTTCCTGCAACCGTTCCAACACACCTCACTGGCATTGTCGCGGCTTGTGCCAGGATTCCAGCGTTGGCAGAGTCGATTTACACTCTTCCGAGGAGACCTTGATCCGAGTGTGGCCCTGTCGTGGATAGAGACTATGGAGCGAACCTTCTTCTATATGGCTTGCTCCGAGTGGGAGAAAGCAGAGATGGCTGCTTTTCACTTACGGGACGAGGTCAGCACTTGGTGGGTTACTCAGCGTTTCATCATCGGCGAGCAGAACATCACTTGGGCCAGATTCAGACAGGCTTTTGAGAGCCGCTTCTTCCCATGAGCTTATCAGATGGCTCGCCGGCAGGATTTCCTGAGTCTGCGACAGAACAACCGGTCGGTGATAGAGTATAATGCAGAGTTTGACAGATTGGCAGGATTTTGTCCAGAGCTAGCTGCTGAGGATAGTTCACGTAAGTTGCAGTTCATTCAGGGCCTGGATGGACATTTGCAAGTAAGACTTGTCGGTCTTGGTAGCACATCTTATTTGGAGGCGTTGGACAGAGCCCTCATGATTGAGTCAGCTCAGCAAAGAGCGTATCCGGACAAGAAAAGAAAGCAGACTGAGCAGACATTAGAACAGCACAGTCAGTCAGGAACTTATCGAGGAGGGCGAAGAGCCCAACCTTCGCATGGCCAGTAGCGGATTGCTCCCCCTGCAGCAGCTGCACTTGGCATGCTCGGACAAGAGTACCCCAGTACTCCCATAGTACCCCAGAGCTCCGTTCCGGGACCTCATTATCTGAGTCAGTGGCAGTATCAGCTGCAACCACAGTCTCAGTATCAGACGCAGTCCCAGCCATCGGTACAGTATCAGTCGCCGCCCTCTCAGACTTCTCTGGCATAGTATCCAGTACCGCCTCAGTGGCAGGCTCCTGCCCAGACGCAGCAGTTGCAGGTAGCGTTACCACCTTTTCCTCCGCCAGAGACTGGGCGTATTCATGCGGTCACCTGAGAGGATGCGCAGCAAGCCGACGGATCCATTTTCCGCGGTACAATTTCTATTTATGTCTTATTTGCAGATATACTGATAGATACTGGTAGCTCGCATTCTTTTATATCCCATACTTTTATGCGGGAGATTGGTAGATTACCCACTATTAGACTGCAGCGACTGACCGTCTCTCTACAGTCCGGTGATACCTTGGACGTCACTAGGAGGTCAGAGTTGCCCGTTAGATTTTGGCAACATGATACTTACGGTAGATCTGTTAGTATTGGAAATGGTCGACTTTGATATTATTCTTGGCATAGATTGTTTGTCTGCATATCATGCCACTGTTGATTGCTAGACGAGGGTGGTCACATTCCGGTCATTATGAGTTTTTGGTAATGTCATTTGGGCTTACCAATGCTCTAGCGATATTTATGGATTGTTGTAGTGGAGCATTGCTCCCACATGTTATGGATTATTGTGGTGGAGCGTCGCTCCCACACATTGTAGATTGCTCGTAGAGGAGCGCTGCTCCCATATAGGTTGCATTGATGGTGGTAGAGCATTGCTCCCACATATGTAGTATTTCTTGTGATGGAGCGTTGCTCTCACATTCGATGATCTATTTCTTTGGTGATTTGTAGTTAGTGATCAGATTTCAGACTTGTTGTCGGGGATCTTATAGTTGAGTATACCTGTTGTACGGGAATTATGAGTTCTAGGTCTTACCATTTAGGCTTACAAAGCCCTAGATGTTTTCATGGTCTCGATGATTTCGGTATTCCTAGGTTGTTTGGATCGGTTTCCATTGCCCTTGTTGACAATGTTGTAATCTATTTTTTTATCCAGGCTCGATACCCCTATCTTTTCACTTGAGGTATGTGATTTAATTTACCGTTCAGCATTTTGTACTCTTTATCTGTTGTTAGTACTTGCTGATGGTAGATAACGAAATTTGGGGACCAAATTTTTATTAGTGGGGGAGAATGTAAAATATCGAAAAAATGGCAAATAATGATAAGGGAATTTTCCAGATTTTTTAGAAATTTTTTGAGAATTTTTTGGAGCTCGTATGGACGAGTTTACGGGGATAAAAGTGAGTCTCAAAAAGGCTTGTTTAAGCTACCCATTTAAGCGAGGAAATGTTTAATTTAAATCTTTTCTTTTCTTTTATTTATTTATTTTCTTTGTTTCTTCCCTCTCCCTCGCGCACCCGAGCCGCGCCCCGCTTCCTCGCCCGACCCCTTGCCCTAACTGCTCCCAACCGGCGCCACAAAATCGCTGCACGCCTCGCAAGTAAAGCCATCGCCGAGCCCATCCCGATCCTCTCCTCCATACGGCGCCGATTCTTCGTCTTCCCCGATCCTCGCTCGAAAAACCCAAACGCCGAAGCCCTAGCCGCTGTGAGGTATGAGCCCCCTCCCCACTGCCGCCAGCGATGCCAAGCACCTCTGCATAGTGCCACCACTGTGCCTGCCGACGCCTCCGTCTCTCGACCCCAGCGCCGGCCTTCTCCACTTGACCGTGCCCTAGTCCTCCTTCTCGCTGGCACCCGAGTACCATCGCCGGTGTTCTCCCGTGCCCTAGCACTGTCGCCGAACGCCAGAGTTGATCTAGCGCCGCCTTGTGACATCGCTGACCATCGCCTCCTCTTCAGCGGGTTTGTGGAACCTTCTTCCTCTTCAGTGTAGGTCTGCTACTGACCTCGTTCCCTGTCTTCCCTGCAGTATCATCGAGTTCTGCCCTAGCATTCCAGCCACTGCTGCTTGCTACCATCACCGGAGAGGAAGGCTCTGCTGTGAGATATTCCGACAGCAACAATTAGGGTTTCTGGCCTGAATTCCGGTCAAGCAGCACCTGTTCCGGCAAGGAAATCAGAGGTACAAGGGTAAGTTGTATGGTAGAAGTGGTGGATTAAAAGATTAATTTGTTGTTTGCGTTTTTAGGAAAATTGTGTTGTTGATCAGCAATTCCACTTTGCTGTAGCCACTGGATCCGGTAGCAACCTCCTCTAGCAATGGGTAAGTACAGATTTAGATGAGTTTTTGTGTTGAATCTGTGATGGATTATGTTATAGTAAGTCCTAATAAGAAGGTGGAACGATTAGGGTTAATGAAGTTAACCCTAATTAAACAATGAATTTGGATTTAGTTTAGTTAATGGATGCATGATAGAATTAGCTAAACTAAATATTGTGACACAGGACTTTGACGCGAGACGAGTATCTCGACGTCAAATTTGGACCGGTTTGGACTTTTCGATTTGGAGGCGGGTACTTTTGACTTTATGTCATTTGATATGCATAGTAATGTTTTTAACAAATAGCAATGATTGTGTTTCTCATTTGCTTCGGTTGATCACTACCCGATCTGATACATGCTTGTTTGTTTATTTATTATGCACATTATGTTAGTACTTATCTGATTATATATGTTTATAGAGGTAGTGACACAACCATGATATATATTATGTTCAGGACCTAGGGTTTTTGATACCTTATCTGATCTGTGTACCTTTAATTTGGTTCATTTTCCTATGGTACACATTTTATATATGTATGGATATTGCTATGCTATTCAGGATTTTTGCCATACTTAGTGTCATGCACCATTCGCATGATTGCATGCTGCGCGATAATTTGCTCCATTATTGTTGAGCACATCGCCAGTTTCATCTCTGTCGGCGCTCCGTTGGTCCGCTCATGGGTAGCGTGACGCAGCATGGTAGCACGTCAGTTTGGGCTCTGTCGGTGCTCCGTTGGTCCGCTCATGGGTAGTGTGACGCAGCGTGGTAGCACGTCATGGATCCCTCCCCGTCATGGTGTACCGGGAGATGAGAGCATTGCGCTCCCCCATTTATGATTTGGGATAGGAGGATAGGTGTACTCCGAAAGCATCCCGTCCACTCGGTCACTCATCAGGGGCAGTGATGGCAGAGTGCACGGTTGTCACAGCCCTACCCACTCGGTCTCACCATTGTGTGTGAGATGGCTGACTGGCATCAGGGGTGACCATGACATTGGCATCATATGCATGATGCATTTATTGCTTGTGTTTGCTGCATTTACTTGCTGCATTTATATGGATGCATATGATTGACATGCATACAGGATTTATGACACTCTCGGTTTAACGAGCTGTTGTACTTATACCTTGGTCCTGGTTAGTACGGTTTTCTCCTGCTTTATTCAGTGGCATTTATCCTTCTTGTATCAGGAGACTGTACGCATGATTAGTGCTGGTTGTTATTTTCTTTATTATGCATATCAGTTGAGACCCGCTGAGTGTTGGACTCACACCCTCCTCTGTTGCTATTTTCAGGTTGATATTGTCCGGAGAGTTCCAGTCGCTAGTCCCCTGAAGACCCAGAGTTATTTGACCTTGACCTGAGGTCTGGACTAGAATTTTCTAAGGTCTTCTCCAAGTCCTTGACCTGAGTTTTCATACTAGAATTTTCTTCCTCAAGCTTTTGGACTTGTGTTGAATTTCCAGTCTAAACTGGGTCAGACAAGGTTTTGGGTTAGTCAGCTACTTCCTTTAGAAGTGACTTGACCCAAATGTTTGATTTTGCTAATTTGCATAATAAATAATTAGCTAAATTATTTAACTGAGGAATACTTACAGAGAGATCGGGCCCTTCGGAAATGGATACGGATCTGTGGCTTCTGTCTAAGTCTGCTTCCGATTCGCTCTTGCTCTCGGACATGTTAATTTGGTCCTGGGCCATTAGTGCTAGGAGGCTCGTTTGTTCAAGCTCGCCATCGATATCTTCTTCTGAGAATTCTTCAAAGGTCGCTTTCAGCACTTTCTTCTTCCTCTGCTTCTTTGCATCCTTCTGATTTGGGCAGTTGGCCTTGATATGCCCCTTCTGATTGCACTCGTAGCAGATCATCTCGAACTTGACTTTTGAACTAGGTTGAACCTCCTTGGATTGTACTGCCTTCTTTAGGTCTCTCTTGTTGAAGCCCTTCTTCTTCTT
This sequence comes from Zingiber officinale, assembly GCF_018446385.1. NCBI lineage: Eukaryota > Viridiplantae > Streptophyta > Magnoliopsida > Zingiberales > Zingiberaceae > Zingiber > Zingiber officinale. Next base: position 68,395,240 of record NC_055993.1, read on the forward strand.
GTAGAACTTCTTCACAAGGTTCACGAGTTCGGTTGTCAGTTCGTCGTCTTCTTCGTCTGAGTCGGGTTCTTCTTCCAGCTCTAGTTCGATTCTTCGTCGTGTTCTTGGGTCACATGTTTTGCTTGTACCTGCAATCAAAGTAATGCCCTTCTCGGTTGGCTGTGCATTAGTCTGCTCATGTAATTCAAACTCAGAAAATAATTCATCTAATTTTAAACAAGATAAATCCTTGGAAACTTTGTAGGTATCTACCATTGATGCCCACAATGTGTTCCTCAGAAAAGAGTTGAGTGCGTACCTTATGACATCTCAATTCTCGACTTTCTGTCCAATTGCATGGAGGGAGTTGAGAATATCTTGTATGTGTGCATGGAGTTGACTTTCTGTCTCTCCTTCCTACATTTTGAGATTGTATAGTTTATTAAACAACAAATCTCTTTTACTCACTTTGGTGTCCGAGGTGCCCTCGTGGAGTTCGATCAGTTTCTCCCATAGCTCTTTTGCGCTGGAGAATGGTCCAAATCTGTTGAGCTCCTCCTTGGTCAGTCCACACTAGAGGGTATAAGTCGCTCTGGCATTGGCTTTCACCTTCTTGATTAGAGCTGGTTCCCAGTTCTCGCAGGATGTAGGCTTGCTGTCTTCGTCGATTGGCAGTTGTAATCCAGTCTTGACAATGATCCATGTCTCGAACTGGATTTTTAGAAAGTTCTCCATTTATCCTTTCTAGTACCCGAAGTCTTCTCCGGTGAAGAGCGGGGGACGAACGGTGTTGTAATCTTGTTGGGCCATTGATACCTTGCACGACAAAAATAATAAAATCTATTCCAAGACTTGGTCTTGGATTAGCAGAACGGGAATAATATATAAAAAAATGAACTCGAGTGGTGTTGCTCCAACTTCGAGCAAAAGCTTATTCGAACGAAGAAAACTTGATCAGAAAATAGCAATTATGCTAATACCAATCGACTCCGAAAAATAGAAAATACCACGAAAGAAATGCTGATTGGTGGTTGCACCAAATCAACGCTACCCCGCTCTGATATCAATTGTTGGATCGAGAAACGCTAGAGGGGGGATGAATAGCGCTCGTGGCTTTCACTCGTTTCGGAATCGTAAAACTCGAGTAATAAACGCAGCAGAAATTAAAAGGACAATCACACACAAAGACACAAGGAGTTACTTGATTCGGAGCCTGTGGCGACTCCTACTCCAAGGCCCGCGATCGTTGATCGTTTCCGGTGGGCAACAACTATAAGCTCGAAAAGTTATTACAAACTAACTATAATTTGAACTATAAAGAAAGAAATACCGACAACAAGAATATCAAATCTGAAGCTCCGGGTTGTCGGGATGATGTTGCAGCACTTCGGGATCGTCTCGTTAGCAGCTTGTAGCGTAAGGATTGCTCAGAAGGTGTTGTCTCTAGTTACTAGTCGAGACTCTCTTATATAGGGTGTTCAAGGCGCCTCCATCAAGCTCCAAGGCGCCTCTAACCCGAAAAATCAATCCCGATTCAACCACTGTCAATAAGGCCTGCTCGCTGCTCGTTATCCATCTGAAGGCGCCTTCAACCGCTCCAAGGTGCCTTCAAGCAGTGATCCAAGGCGCCTTCAATCCCCATGAAGGCGCCTCCAGCTCCACTTCACAGCCAGCTTCAGCCTTGCACCCGAGGCGCCTCTAAGCTCCATGGAGGCACCTCGGATACTATTTATCTGAGGTGTGACTTGCTCCTTTGTTCCTGTAAAATGTATTAGTCCCAAACACATACCCTGCAAAACAAAGTTAGCACATAATAGTCATAGTAACAAAAATATTGACAGTCTCCGGACTGTTCGGGTCTGACATCAGATTTCCAACCAGAAACCCTAGGTCGACCCGACGCCTACTGTTCCCTCTGCGGGGAACGCATCCTCACCTACTCCTCTCAGGAGAGTTACCTGTTGCCAGTGCGATCCTCCAGATCGACTGGACTTTTGCTTGGCGCTCGATGCTTCCGGACTTTCTGCTGGACACCCGCTCCCCGACCCGTCTAGTATTCCACCTGGTTCACGACACCAGGACTTTCCACCTAGGGTTACCACCCCCTAGGACTTTTACCTGAAGCCCTCGACCCACCAAGACTTTTCGCATAGAGTTACCACCCCCTATGACCTAAGGTTACCACCCCCTAGGGTTTTCCACCTACCTAACCTCTGTTAGGACTTTTGCCTAAGTACACTTAGGACTTTCCTACAAGCTCATTCAAACTGTTAGATCACAACATAACCTTAGCTTTGAATCCTTTACCATTATCAAAATACTGGTTCGATCGTCGGATGCTTCCCGCACCAACACGGTCGTGCCTAGTGACACGGCCCATGGCAGGTTCTGCTTCCCTACCACGGCTTGACCATGCCTAGTGGCATGGGTCATGGCAGGTTCGGCCACTATGCCATGGGTGCTCGTGCCCAGCGACACGGGTCATGTCTACGAGATCTGCACTCAATGCCTCCCTACAAGCGGGCGTGCCCAGTGGCATGAGCGGTCCTGCCTAGTGTCACGGCTCGTGTCGAGCAACAGATTTTAGTGGCTATAAAAGGGGATTCACCTGATCAATTTAGGGGTCGATCTAGTGTCATCCAAGGACCCAAGGAGGTAGAGAAGTAGTCTTCAAATCATTCTGGAGTCATCCACACATCAAGGAGCCAGCAGGAGTGTCTAGGAGGAAGATTCATCGAGCAATCTGAGCATCTCTTCCCCTTCTCTATTTAATTTGCATTCTAATTGTTTGATTGATATTGTTAATCATGTTTACTGACTATAACCCCTCATTTATGGGGTAATTTCCTAGATTCTAGGGTTAGGGAACCCAATCCTACGACCCACAAAAAATCAAGACGCGAAGAGTCAAATATAAAAGTGCAACCCAATTTACCACGAGGAAACTTAGGCAATCATAAAACTTAATGGATTAAACTTAATTCGTTGTCATGCAGTAGTAAAAGTGGATAATTAGGGGTCATGGGATCTAGTGATAGGGTCCCCTTAGGTTCTTTTTTTTTAAAGGAACTTTCATATATGATGAAAGAATCATAGTATGAGAGGGACCAAACCTGACCTTATACTAACATTTACAAGGACCCCAAAGATTTACATTAATATTCAAACTAAGACAACTCATCACCATACATACATTCCAAGATCTCAAAACAAAATGACATTACTTACAAATTCTTTAACAAAAGAACTGCAACATACCAGAGAGAAGACATCTATATCTCCAAATAAACACATGAACCCTCAAGAATATAACTCCAAGCTCACCAAAATAAATCAAGAGCACATAAAAGAGATACTTCATGATCTCCAAATAGATTACTCCATTCCAATTCATGCACACATCATTAGCTTCTAAACTCTATTTCACCATTCTCTCCATCAAACAAAATTTCACAAAGAAACCAAATTGAACATAATAAATTTAGAATACAGAAAATTGAGACGCATTCCATTCCACTACTTGCACACAACCTTAGCATAGAAAAGCAAAGACAAATCCTAGCACCAAAACAGAATCACATCCAAACACCAATAACCAAGAACAAAGCACCCATAACAACCACAACAAAGAAAGTCCAAACATAGAATGATTTTAGATATCCATACAACTCCATCACAACCTCCAAACCTTCCTTTAAAATAGAATCAAAAACCACAAGTGCATCTCAGAAAAGAACAATCACCACATAAAGAACAACACATCATCATACCACCAAGTTCTTATCCACTTTCAAGAAATCTCAAGCTTCCACAAAACCATCCAAACACACCTCAGAATTGAAAAACCATCACAAACAATAGAATATAAATCCAAACACCAACCAAAAATATTCATCCAAAAGCAATACCACAATAAAATTACATCAACTCCTTTTAAACAATCTTCATGGATATAGAAAAAGATGTTCCACATTGTAATGAAGCACCGAAATAAAAAAAACTCAACATCTTGAAAAATTAAAACCTCTCAACCAATAGATATCCACAACACCAAGAAATTCTCCAACTTCTCTTTTCATATTCACCAATCATGTTCTATCTTCCTGCTCTATGATCATGCTCTGTCTTCTTGTCTGGATCACACTTTGCCTTTCTATAGTAATCTCTCTCTGATTTCCTTCTCTCTCTTACCCTCTTTGCTTCCTTTTCACATTTAGACTTTGATTCTCATTTGTGACAACCATCACTTTTGATTTAGTCTAGGGAATATTAGGATTGATTTGTAGGCTAATACTTGATCACCAGTCCCTATGAATTCGATCTTATTATTACTTGATGTGTACTTGTAGATTTGCCATCACATCATCTTACCATGATCTAGAAGCCAATTTTTGAAACACTTGCTAAATTTGCTTAAAGAAAAACTTGAATCTAACCTAGGTTGAAATTTACACTAAGAATCAGGAACAAACAATTAAATTGATTAATAATCTGAGCCTAGCCCATACCTAAATCCAAACCCTAATTACAACCACACCAAATCTAAACCAAACTCATATCTTGTCCTAAGCCTTAATACAACTTGAACAAATACTTGTGTAGAGATATGTCATTACAAGAATGATTTAGTACAACCCACCCTCCTCTTTATAATGAAAAAAGTTTTACCAATTGGAGGAGAAAGATGAAACACATCCTTAAAACCAACTCAGAATGTTGGAGAATTATACAAAATGGAACCAATCTGCTCAAAGATGCAAAAGGTGAGCTATGCATGTTCGAATCATGGACAAGCATCATGAAGCAAGTAGCCCAATCAAATGCAAAAGAAACTACATAATTCGTTGTGATCTCACTCAAGCTCAACTTGAGAAAGTTGGACCATTTAAAGAAGCAAAAGACCTTTGGGAAAAGCTAAGTGCAGAAAATGAAGAAAGTGAATCAGAACAATAAACTGCACCACTCTTATGGTTGAATCAAATTCCAAGGACTCAACAAATGAAGCCCAACCTGAGTCAAAATTGAAGCCTTAATCAAAACTCAAGCCCAAGTCATAATCCTGACAAGGCAAGTTAAAGGTAATTGAGTCAGGTAACATCTCTTTAAATTTAAATATATTTATTGAGAAAACTTTGTATGTTGAACATTTCTTGTCTAATTTACTTAGCATGAATAAGTTGTATGATACTTGCCATAAAATAAAATGTCTTTTAACTAAGTATATTGAAGAACCAAACTTGATCTTATTAGGGATTAAGAAAATGGCATGTGTACACTTAACATAGCTTATTACTTACATATGTGTGCTACAACGCAACAAGAAGACACTTTTGGACAAAGTAAGAAATTAAGTCTGTATTGGATCCCCAAATATCACGTTCATTATATGGATTCAACTCATATTAAATCTAGCTCAAACCTAGAAGATAGAAACTTTTGGATAAAAAGAAATAAACCTCCAATTTAGGGGGAGCTAACTTTCAGTTTCACTCAAACTAGAATTTAAGTCTTGTTAAGTTTAAGCCAATTGACTTATTTTTACTTGTCTACTATTGACTTATTTTGACTTTAAAATTAAACTTAACTTAAGATGTTAATACTTAGCTTATTTGTCAAGCTACATGATTACATATTTTATTTTGACTTGACCTCATTTAATTTCAAAACCACTTACCTACTTAACTTTAATTAATCGAATTACTTACATAACAATTCAATTAAAAGATTTAAATTACTCACTTAATAAAATTATTCACTAGTTCATTCAAAGTCTAAGTAACTCTTACTTTATTCAAGTTAAATACTCACTTGTTTACTTATTCATTTGTAAGCTATACTCATCATTGTTCAAAGATTTCATGCTCATTAAGCCTACTATGTTGACTTACTTAATAGATATTTGAGCATACTTAAAATTATTTTAAACTTATTGCTTACTTAGAGCTTACTTACATGACCATTCAAAAGCCTATTAATTATTCAAGTCATGTTAAGTTAATTATCATTTAAAACCTAAGTTATTAAGTCTTGCCTTATTATAAGTCTAATGCTTATATGCTTAATTAATTCTTAAACTTGGCCTGACTTATATGAACTCGCATTGACTTTTAGTGACCTTTAGGTGACGAGTTTTAATTTTTATGTTGACATGGAAAATGTTTTCAATGTTGCTTATATTAACTACTCTATTTGCAAGTTCTACTTGATTACTAAATATATTTAGTCTACTTACTTTCAATTCTACTTTAGAATTCATGAGATTTCAAAGTTGTTAAGCTTACTTAACATAAATTCAAGCTTATTAATTCATCACCTATCTAATGTCATTGAAGCTTATTTACTTAAAAATTGTTTATCTAACTATTCAAAATGCTTCTAGACTTATGCTTGATTTCAGTATGACTTATAGTAACTTAACTCCTAGACTTGTTTGGTTTAACTATTTGACTATGATCTAATTTGAATCCATCTTTACTAATTCCTGAAATATTACACTTGATTATATGTCATGCTTTGTTTGCATTTTAACCCATTTTTTGAAATATAAAAAGGGGGAGAGAAATAAAAGATAAATATCAAGTAATTCAATTTACTTTCTTATTTGATTAAGGGTAAGCAATAATTAAAGAGGAGTTATTTCTTTATTTAATTTATTCATGTATGATTGCACTTAACTCCATCTTCTTTTATACAGTAAATATACAATTTAAAATTTTATTTTTTGATTATTTACTAATTTTAACTTAGTTTTTATATTATTAAAAAGGGGAAGATTGTCGGTGTTGAGTGCACAACATGTGTAACCCAAGGTTTTGATATATGACTAAGGTTAAAATTAGGTTAATTATGATATAACCAGTTATGTCAAATATGTAGGTGCAAGATACTTGATAGGTATTAAAGTTCTGGTTGTGAACCAGACAGTGATCAACTCCTAGTGGATCTAGGTATGAGTTAAATCTTAGTTAGGAGCAAACGGAAAAATTCCTAGTTGGAAGCTAGGTAAATCAAGTTCAAGTGATTAAGGTTTGATAGACATTCCTAGTTGGAAGATAGGTGAATCAAGTCCAAGTGATTAAGGCTTGACAAACAAATTTCTAGCTGAAAACTATGTGAATCAAGTCCAAGTGGTTAAGACTTGGCAGACAAATTCCTAATTGGAGACAAAGTGAATCAAGTCTATGTGGTTAAGACTTGGTAGACAAATTCTTAGTTGGAGGCTAGGTGAATCAAGTCCAAGTGATTAAGGATTGGTAAACAAAATCCTAGCTAGGTGCCAGGTGATTTATGTCCAAGCGAGTGGAATCAGTTGGAGGCTGATTACTTGATAAAAAGTCTAAGTGAGTGGAATTAGCTAGAGGCTAATTGCTTGGCACAAGTTTAAGTGATGGAATCAATTGGATGCTGATTACTTGGCAAAATCGAACTAGATAGGTTAATCTAGTCAAGTAGATGTGAGTATATTAATATTCTTTATTATACTCATTACATGTAATAACTATTGGAAAGTATGCTAGATGATTTTAGGTAATTAGATGAAGTTCGGAGGCGACTAGCTGGTGATAACTCTCTATGAATAGATTTCAGAGAGTCCAAGCAACTGTATGGGTCTAGGCAACTAGGCATACGAGTGATCGAGCAGCTTTTAGGCGACCATGGAGCAACGTTATCAGCAACCCGAACACAATGGTCAAGATAAAGTTTGACCCCATCTTAGGCAATCGGGTGGTACACGAGCAATCGAGAAGCTTCTTTAATATTATCTTATATATAGAAGTTGTAGCCATGTCAGCAATTATATAGGTGACCAGGAGAGTACTATATAAGGAGCTTCAAGGCAGAGCTTTCAAATTATGCCTTGCTCAATCATCTAGTTCTGTCTAGTGCTCTTTTCTCTTTTTATGCTGCGACACATGCTTCATTTCTGATCGACAACACCTAGAGTAATATTTTTATATTGTTTTAGTGTTGCCTTAATCTTTTTTAGTGTTGTCATTTCTTTTTATATTTTCTACTAGGTTTCTCTACCTAGTAGAAATTAAAAATAAGAATAAATTTTTTAAATTGCTACATGTCTATACTTTTGACTTGGTTAATCAATTTGCATGTTTATGTTGTTTGATTTCAATATAACCTTTATCTTACTTGATTCAATTAGTCTAAATTAATTTATTATTTATGTTGTACTAACTCTAATTAATTCAGTTACTATTTGTTGAATATTTTTTTTGTAAAGGTTCTGAATATTATTCATCCCCCTCTAGCGTCGATCTTGGTCATGTGGTTTCTCTCAGACTCAGCTTCCGATTCAAACTTGGACTCGGTCTCATACTTGGTCATGTGATCTTTTGTAGTTAGCACCAGGAAGCTCGCTTGAGTTTATTCTTCTTAGTTTGATTCTTTGATGGAGGCTCGTCCTCCTGCATATAATGTTAGCAAATTTATTCAAATTGAGGTTGTGTTTCATTAATTCCCTCATGGAGTTTGATAAGCTTATCCCATAGGTATTTTACATTGATATAACTCACTACAACAAAAATGTTAAAAGATAATGAATTTTAATCCATTGTCGTAGGCCCTTAAAACCGTTGTAACTGACTGTGTTGTTAAAAGTGGGGGCTACAACAATGGTTTTAAACTGTTGTCTTTGAATGAAAAGACAACGGTTTAAAACTGTTATTATTTAGAGCACTTTTAATATTGCTGACAATTACAACAGTTTTTGGGGCTATGATAACGATTTTTAACCGTTGTCTTTGAGGGCGATAGACAACAACAATAGTTTTAAACTGTTGTCTTTTAAAGTATTATCTTTTAATACCAATATATCATATTTCAATATAAATATATAATAAAGGCTCATAATCATAAAATAAAGAATATTCCCTATATCAATGTCATTCAAAATGTTACTTATATAAGAATTACAATCACAAAAGAAGAAACATATCTCTTGTTCAAATAAAATTTATGTCAATACAAATAAACAAATAAACTCCATTTACAACTAATGAACAATAGCCAAAAGACTAGAAACTTGTGATGGTGATTCATGTCATGTAGGAATACACTTAATTATTGTCAACCCAAGTCTCATTACAATCTTCAACTTATAGGATTTCATTGGACTCCTCTTTCTCACTTGCTCATTCTTTCATGCTAACCTTTTCTAATATTGTTGATCATCAATTCCATAATAAATCCAGTCTTCCCCACACTAGCTCTATCAAAAAGTCCAATCTTTCCACCCCTTTATAAGGCACCAAGAGATCAACAACCTATTGATATCAAAGAAATACACTATTATATATATGAAAAAACTTGTTCTGAAAGAATAATAAACGACACACATATTTTTTTACAATAGTTACTATCTGTGTGCCTTTGTTATTCTTTCAGAGTCGTGAATGGTTCCACAATTTAAAAAGTATACATAAATTTTAGATTTTATTTTTGAATATGCAAAGATCTGATAATTTAGGTTTTACCTTTATGTTCTGCATCAGTCGTTGACCTTGTGTATGGCAACATCGAAACAACTTCCAAGTAAATTGCAAGTGCTAATAATGCACAAGGAACAATCTACAATTATAGAAATAAAAAAAGTCATCAGATCTTGTAAAAACAATCATATAAATAAAAGAAATGTTTATCAGATCTTGTAAAAACATGCAAGTTATTTATGATCAAAAGAGATAAGTTTCAAAATCTTGGACAATTCACTTCAGCAGGATAAAACTGGAAGCAGTCGCCAATCTTGTCTGGTAGGATTGGATGGACTCTGGTTAACCTAGAATTTTCACAAGTTTAACTTGGAAAGAATAGTCAGACCTCCAAGTGAAACCACGTACAGTCCAAATTTTTCAATACAGGGGTCCTAACAATTTATAAGGTATGGCACAAATCATGAAAAAACTTAAGAGCACTGCCCAACTTATCGACAGATATCGCAGTTGTTCTCCTCTTATATTTGTACATTTGGACATAGAATAGGAAATCTCAGTTACAATATCAATCATTGGAGAACAAAAATATTAGTTACGTGTAAATAATTACTTACACATAAGAAAGGGAATGAACCAGATCCTATAGGGAATCAGTAGTAAATTCATTCTCATCCATTAGCCAGTTCTTTAAATAAGTTTTGCATTCGACTGACAGGGTACACCGAGTTAACAGTACATATGATACGTACAACATAAAAACAAGGCTACGTACCATGCATGTAGCTAAGCCTGCATTTTACAAATCATTCTTGCCACTAATACAACTCACCAAGAAAGTGTAATGAGGAGTTATATTATCAGAGAATTTAAAATTTAGTGAGTTAAATGACCATATGACTAAAGACCCAAGAACTGAAGAATGCATAGTACGAGATAGATAATGGACAAACTACTACAAGTTATTAACTTGCTTCTTGTCCAGTTTGACTTCTATATTGACCTAAAAAGTCTTACTATCATGTATCATTTTTATATGAGTCAATACACAAAACGGAACTAACAAATCAAGATCGGATTCAACTCCTAGAAAAGCGATTCTTGGCAAAGATACAAAGCCAAAAAAATCAAGAACTCCAAACTAAAGGAAACAATTATTTGAAAACAAAGATTCTACAGACACACACACAAAAAAAGGAAGAGAAGAGAAGATGAGACTAACCAACCATCAAATCCCAAAGCACTAGCTAGTTATGTAAGTCGTTAAGCATACATTTGGGAAGACTCCTTTGAGGAAAGCAAGGTATTACAAATTATTCTACATTCATCCCAATTCAACCAAGAAAGTTCCTAAAACCTTAATATCCATAAAATCATGCAACAAAGCAAAAAAAGAATAAGTCAAGTTTTAACGGAATAGAAAGCAACATCATGTGAATCAAGCTGATTGAATGAACTTAGGTAAGAGAAACTTCCACACTTTGATAAATGATAGGTTAATAAGCAAACAGAGGATAGGAAAGTTCAAAAAAAATAAGACTGGATGAAGGAAAAAATGAATCTCAGAGGCATAGAAACGTATGTGTTTTGAGCAAAATTAAATAGAATGTCGCTGATGAATCAACCACTCTTTTATCTGCAGTGAAAACATGAATAAAATAGCTTAGCGAGGTATAGTTCATAAAGAAAATCATCACCGTAATTATCAAGAATAGTGGAGTTGGAGCATTTTAGACCAAACAACAACATAAAGGGGATGATAACCATCGGGAGAGAATACCTTGATGCCATGGGTGTGGGCGGAGTTGGTCCAGCACGGCAGCGGCAGCGTGACTAGGTCATGTGAGAAGTAGACGAAGACATCCATGAGTTACCAATGCCAAATCGCGTATGCTCCGGGGTTGCCACTCCCCTGCACTCGCATGTCGTCGATATACCTACCCTTCATGTCATGGCAAACGAGGATCCTATGGCGGTAGCAGGGGGGAGGTGGCAAAGGACAAGAGCGGGACGGAGGCGCGGTTCAAGGGGAAATGAAAGGAGCAGAGGTAGGAGCGGGAGGCGAGAGCTTCGAGGCCAGTGATGGGATAGGAGATCGGGGGAGAGGGCTACGACAGGTCGAAGGGAGGATCCCATGGCTTGGGGTTGCGCTTCGAAAGGTTGTCGCGATGGCAGAGGAGGAAGTCGACTAGGGTTTTGAGGTACTTGCAAATCTCGTGCAAGTGCTCCATTTGGTGTCATGCGTGAAGAGATCGTCCAAGGAGAGGGAAAGAAAAATAGCTTAGGGTTCGGGAACGCGAAGGGGAAAACATGGCACCGAAAAGATTTTCAGAGAGAGGGAAAGTAAAACTTTGAGAGGGAAAATGACGAAATGAATAAAGTCAAAAACAATTATTTTATCAAAACTATTGTCGTAGACCTTAAAAAAAGCGTTTAAAGACAACAATTTTATAAAACCGTTATAAAAAGTGTTGTTGATTTAAAAAGAAGTCACTCAATGACAATAGTTTTTACAAAATCATTGTCTTTTATATTTAATGGGAGTTCAAAGACAACAATTTTGTCAAAAACCATTGTCTTTGGCTAAATTCACAATGGGTTCTCTTAAAACTATTGTCTTTATAATGTTGTCTTTTAACATTTTTGTTTTAGTGATAAAAGGGTCAACATAATTCAATTCCTTTTTGGTTAGACCACATTGTAGTATCCAAGTTGCCTTGGCATCAGCTTTAATTTGCCTTTGTATTTTGGTAGTCCATCTCTCATAACCTTCTTCGTTGATCGGTAGGGTGAACCCGATCTTGATTATGATCCATGAATTTATGCGGATCTTTAAGAAATATTTCATCCACCCCTTCCAATAAATGAAATCATCGCCATTGAATAAAGGGAGTGGACAATACTATAGCCTTCTTGGATAATGAGCAAGAAAAATAAAATAAAAAGGTGTAAGAAAGGTAGTTGCATCAATTCAGAATTACCTTGCTCTTATACCAATTGTTGGATAGAGAAAGTGCTAGAGGGGGTGAATGGTGTGCTTCATATACATTCAAAATTTGTTCAAGAAACCAAAGTCATGCAATGGAAATAATAAAGACAGAGTAAGAAAGACATAGTGGTTTTTACTTGGTTCACATCCAAGTGGCTACAACTCTAAGTTCCACAATTAGTTTGACCGCTTCAATGGACAATCACTATCAATCTTCTTCCCCAAAGAGAAGAAGACTCACTTCTTTTACAAATGAAGGGTTCGATAATAAGCCTATCGACAATTAGAGTATTTTCGCACAAAAGAAAGAGAGTGTAATTGAAAGAAACAACTAAACATTACCCAAGGCTAGGCTCATTTGAGCTCGTAACGATGTCGTGTCATTGTCACATCTTTGAGGCTTAAGTGCAGTAGAGTGTTGGAGTTTTAGAAGCTTAACAAAGCACTCGAGGGGTTTAGAAAGATGATCCTAAAGGTGCTATTCAAGAATTCTTTTACAAGGTGATCAGGGCACCTGAACTATCCCCGAGCGGCCCTAGCAAGGCCTATCTAATCCACATCCATCTGTGAGTTATCCAACTCTGGGCACTTGACTTGTTGGTGTGGTAATCACTAAACAAAGTTTTATCTACATCGACTTTATCCCTTCTCAGGCTCCTAAAATCCTTTTAGGCATCTAGAAGCTGATGTGCACTACCCAATCATGGCTTGCCACCTCATCTCGACGTGGCCTGGAGTTTGAGCTGTCTGAGCACCTACATCTACTCGGGGTGATCGGATTTGGATCGCCTAGATCTACTCTAGGCTCCTATAGTTCCTTTTTCCTTCCAGCTCCTATTTTTTATTCTTGCATCACTTTATTATCACAAGTATAACAAGAAGAGTATGATTGACAGGTTTTCAGTTGTTTGGTCTCAACTTTAGGTTTCTCATAAAACCTAGGTTAGAGCAATGCCTACTGCTATTTTTCTGAGAGCTCGTCCTCACCACTCCACTCGGGAGAGTTTACTTGAGGTCAAACCTTAATCCACCTGACTTGTTTAGACTTTTGCTCAGCTAATCTTGACCCTTGGAACTTTCTACTAGACCTCCAATACTCAATTAGTCTAGACTTTTGCCTGGTGTCCTTGACCCCTGGGGATTCCCGCCTGATGTCCTTAATTCACCAAGATTGTTTTCCTAATCTCACTGATCAGAACTTCCTTGTCTAGTCATTCTAACTAAGACTTCTTTGCCTAATCTCAGCTAGAAATTTTCTGCAAACTTGATCAACATGTTATAATACCACAAGACTTAACTTTGACCCTTTGCCAACATCTAAACTTAGGTTCGATTGTATGATGTTATTTGCACCAATACCATATCACAACCTTTATTTTATAGAAAAATAGAGTCTTCAATTGATCGAAGGGTGTGGTCGGCCGAATAGTGATCATATGAAGATAAGCACAGCTATATATGATCCAAGTCCAAAAACAAATAAAGGATTGGTCGACCGATAACAAGGATTAGTCAACCGAGCTTATATGGAAACAAAGGATTAGATGCGATGACAGCAGGAAGCAAAGGAAATCCTAAGGTTCAATTAACTAATTAGGAGTATCAGTCGACCAATCAAGTGGATTACACAATGATTTGATCTAATTGTGTCACGCCCCGGAGGAGTCCCTGTCCGAAGAAATTTCGGCAGCACCTCCCATGTACGGCGAACAATCTGAAACTTTCTACATCCACAATATACCTCAGCCACAGGCGGTTGGAATATACACATAACCACATAATTTATATGCAGCCTACTCGGCTGATATAATAAAAACACAACCAAAATACAGCAGAAAATGATAGAAAACCAAATATACAAGACTGCTAGCCGGCTAGGCTTACACCACATAACAACACAATACTCCGGAAACAAAACCGGAACACAAAGCTAAATACACACATACCATATACCACGATTAACATAAATAAAATGCGAATACTGGTCTTCTAATATGACGTGGGGACCGGCAGTCAGGATACTCCAAGCGACTCCATAAACAACCTGGTACCTGAAAAAGATAGTGTCCATGGGGGTGAGTTCAACAACTCAGCGAATACCAATAGACATGCCTAGTAAGATATATCTAACAGCAATAAACATGAAATGCAACTTCCTAATCATATATAGGAAAAATGCAAGACTGAAAGGCAACTGAGGAAGCTGTACTCACCAAGAACTCCTATCTAGAACAAAAGAATCGTCAAACCAGATACACAATATGCTTCCTGTATGCATGTCAAACAAATGCATCCACCAAAATGCAGCATATAAGTGCAGCAAACACAAGCAAATAAATGCAATACATGCATATGGTGCCAATGACATGGTCACCCCTGACGCCAGTCAGTTATCTCACACACAATGGTGAGACTGAGTGGGTAGGGTTGTGACAACCGTGCACTCTGACATCACTGCTCCTGATGAGTGACTGAGTGGACGGGATGCTGTCGGAGTACACACATACTCCTACCCCAAATCATAAGTGTGGGGGCGCAATGCTCTCATCTCCCGGTACACCATGATGGAGAGGGATCCCTGACGTGCTACCACGCTGCGTCACACTACCCATGAGCGGACCAACGGAGCACCGAACAGAGCAAAACTGACGTGCTACCACGCTGCGTCACGCTACCCATGAGCGGACCAACGGAGCACTCAATAGTGATGAAACTGGCGATATGCTCTACAATAATGGAGCAGCCTATCACGCAGTATGCAATCATACGAATGGTGCATGAAACTAAGCATGACAATATCCTGAACCAAATCCACACACATATATAAAAATGTGTACCCTAGTACAAGTAAGTCAAATCCATAGATTTAGGGTATACAAGTCCTCTATGGTATAACAACCTAGGTCCTGAACATATCCACCTCCATAAAATATGTACCAACAATGTACATGGATCAAAGCAAAAGGTCTAGGTATACAGATCAGGTATGATATAAAAATATAGATACACATGTCAGATAATAAAAATCCAGAGTCTAGTCCTAAACTCAGTAAAGCATGGTATGTCACTTACTCTAGGAACTAAAGTACTCATGGTAAGAATCATGAAGTATAAACATGGATACATAACAAGCGACCAAACAGATCATCCTATGGGTATCAAACCGTGACATACCAAAGGCAAACATGATCATTGCTTGCAGCTATAAAATACTATGCATATCCAATTGACAATATCATAAAAAGATAAGTCAAGAGGTACATGCCTTAAAATCTGTCAATCATGATAAGCTATCCCGCGTCACGACGCTCGCCTCGTAACAAAGTCTTGAGATCACATACTGTATTTAGTTAATTACTTATACAGTAAATAACTAAATAGACTCCCTAATCAAATTATGGAAAACCCTAATCGCAATAAGTAACCTAATTTCTTAACCTAATTAGGTTTAACTAAATCCACAATCTTTCACTTCAATCCAATCAACCTATCAACCATATCATCAATCACAAACTCTACCATCCTTTAGAAACTTAATTTAGCAACATACTAATAAAATACCCAAGGTACATCACTAGAAAAGCATTGACCTTGAGGTATGACCGAAACTCCAGTAGCTCAGTAACCCTACCAATCACTGCCAAGAAGCTCAATCCATAAACTCAACTATATAGTAAAAGATTTGCTGAAACCTTAATTCAAAACACCAAAGCTCACCTCAACAGAACCTTACCTCAATTCGTAGCCTTGTTACTGCTGATGGAATACGACCCAAGGGGTTCACCGCTGAAGCTAGATCGCTGGAACCGTGAATAACACGTAATCCGTATTAACCGAAATTATACTGACCATACAAGCATAAAATCTGATACGAACCATACACACCAAATTCTGAAACCTAAGCTGAAGCAAAAATCACTACAGCAAATTCCAAAAACCCTAAATCAGAAATATCACCACAACCATATAAATGTTTCCAACCAAAAGACTAAATCCAAATACTCACCCAAACATAAATGCCCAATCTGTTGAGTCACTACCGTATGTGGCTGCAGTCGGATAACGTCGAAAACCAGTGGCCGGAACAAATCTCCAAGTCCAGTGGTCGTCACAGAGGAGAGCAACAACCCTCAGCCAGCAGTGAAGAACTAGCAAGGTCCGGTGGTGTCTGTTGGCGTCGACAGCGGCGCTAGGGCACAACAAGAAGATGGCAGCCAACACGAAGGCAGAGAGGGGAAGCACTCAACACTATGGCTCGCGGCGAGTAGGAAGACTAGGGCATCGGCTTTGGGGTGGTGCTCGGGTGGTGGCTATTAGCGTCGAAAGGGCACAGTGTATCAACTCTAGGGCACGACATCACTGACGGTAGTGGGGATGATGCTAGGCGGCTGCGGCAGTGGAAACTAGGGCACGGTGTGGCGCTAGTAGATATCGGCCATAAGGGGTGCGTCGGGGAGAGGAGAGGGATCTGGCAGCTCTTGCTCAAACGCTGGCGAGGAGGAAGAGAGGGGAAGAAGAAGCTTGGCCGGCGTTCGATCGGAGAGGAAGAGGCTGTTGGTCCCTTTAGAGGCCGGCAAGAGGGGAGGGGTGAATTTCCCTATAAAATAAAACCAAAAACCCTTCTCGGATATTCAACTAACTTAAAAGAACTTGTAATTAAAAAGGCAGAGACTAATTAAAACAGAAAATAGACACAGAGGAATTACTTGGTTTGCAATCAGAGGATTGCTAATCCAAGGCAAAGAAGGCGCACTAATTGATTCTCCTCTGGGCGGAGTAGCCTCTTACAGCGTTGAAAGCACAGAAAGAAATAACACAAATGAAAGCACTGAATTACAAGTAGTTGCATTCAATGTACGGATCAGTACTTTATTTATAGTACTGGTCTGGGCGCCTGAAAGTGGTTCCGGGCGCCCCCGGGGGGATAAACTTTATCCCCAGGTCAATTTGCGAAAATCGCGATCCTGGTCAAAATCATGCTCCGAGCGCCCGGAATGGTTCCGGGCGCCCCGGAGCAAAAAGTCAACTATGGTTGACTTTTTGTCCAGGATCACTTCTCCGTTAAGTCCCAGTCTCGGTCCGGGTCTGTTCGCTCCGGCTCCGCTAGCTTGGGTGATCTCGACCTTCCTGAATAGGGCTCACCCGAACCCATGTTCCGGCCTTCTCCTCGAGCAGCCTTCCTTCCCGGTTTCTCGTCCCTCGAGCGCCGCGCACGCTCTTCTCGTCCACCGGTGTACTCTTCCGCGGACATCTCGTCCCTCAGACGCACCGAGCCCGTCGGCTCTCTCCCGTGCCGTCCTTCTCGCTAGCCGCGTCTTCCGCTCGACTTCTTGTGTTCCTAAGCTCCTGCACACTTAGACACAAGGGTTAAACAAACGCAGGACCTAACTTAGCTTGTTTGATCACATCAAAACACCTTGGGGTTCCAACAATCTCCCCCTTTTTGATGTGAGCAACCCAAGTTAAGTTAGGGTAACCATATGCAATAAAAACAATTTATATTAAAATAAGTCTAAATATTTTTCAATTGAAAAATTATAGTACCTCCTCCTAGACTTAACATACTTCTCCCCCTTTGATCACATAAAAATTGGGGTTATAAACAAGTCTAAGGTAAATTCAAACAAGAACTTTTAAGTGTAAAATATTTAGTAAAGACACTCTTCAGAATTTTTCGTTTAAAAAAATATTTTTCAGATAAGAACAGTCATAAGTGTTAAAAAAAATTTAAGTTTAAAACTTATCTCAGCATTCTCAAAAAAAAAAATTTCTAATTTTTTAAAATAAAATTTCTAAGTGAATATTCATAAGAAACAATTCTAAGTCAATTTTTTTAAAAAAATGATAAGGCAATTTTTTAAAAAAATCTAAGTTAACCTTTAAAAAAAAATTCTAAGTCAATTTTCTTGAAAATTTCTAAGATAATAAAAAATTTCTAAGTTAAGTTAGAAAGTTTTTAAATATTTTCTAACACAAATTGAATAACTCTTTTAAAGCATTAAGTAATTTAAATTAATGCTTTTTCAGTTAGTCAATTAAACTTTTCATTTCGATAGTTGGCTTCCAGGTCATGGCGAGGCACTAGGCCTTCTTGGTTATTGGAGCAACAATCACTTCCTTTGACAAAGCCTCATAAAGAAATTAGTTGTTTAATTTCCTTGCTGAAAATGCTAAGTCTGACTTTAATTTTAAGTTAAACAAGTTTTTGGAATCCAGTAAAGGTTCCTACCTACAGGATTAACCAAGTATTTCCTAGGTATGTAGATTTTTGATATATTTCTAATTTGACTTTGATGAAATCTATAATACCAATTTAAATTTCTAAAAGTAGGAATATTTGAACCATTAGATTTTTTCAATCTTTCTATTTCTTCTTTTAGTTTTTCATTTTCAATTTTTAATTTTTCAAAATCCTCTATAAGACATGATTTTGTCAAAATTCTCTTTGTTTCTAAAATTTCATTTTCTAATTTGGCATTTTTATTTTCTAATTTATACATGGATTTAGTCATAGCTTTTATACCAGAGTAAAGCTGATCAGGGGGTAAGAGGCATACCTCACTTACCATGTCGGACTTGAAGCCTGAATCTCCCCCTGCTTCACTGCTTTCATCCGAGGTCGCTCCCTCTTCATCGATGCTAGGTTCTGATATACTTTGTCTATCGTAGCTTGCCATTAGTGTTATTCCGGCATATTCTTGAGCTTCTGATTCGGATGAAGAAGTGTCGTCCCAAGTTGCTTTTAGGTTGTGTTTCTTGGGAGACTTCCTTTTAGCCTTTTTGAGTTCTGGGCAGTCTTCTCGTAGGTGTCCCTCCTTCTGACACTGGTAGCACCGCACCTTTCTTCCACCTTTTTGATTCCTTTTATTCTTCATTTTAAATTTATTAGATCTAAAAAACTTTTTAAAATTTCTTACCATGTATGCTTCTTGATCGTCTTCGGAGTCTGACTCGAGTTCATCCTTCTGGGTTGCGTTTAGCGCCATAGTCTAGGTTGTATCCTTTGTCGTTCCTGCATACCTAGTTTCATGCAATTCAAGAGTAGAAAACAACTCTTCTAAAGTGCTTACCTCCAGGTCTTTTGAGATGTAGTAGGCGTCGACGATTGATGTCCATTCCGGAGTTCTTGGAAACGCGTTGAGCGCGTAGCGTATAGTGTCCCGGTTTGTTACCATTTCACCGAGGTTCTCGAGACCAGTAACTAGTTCTTTTACCTTTGCGTGTAAACCAGCTACTTTCTCACCTTTCTCCAGACGGATGTTCATCAGTTTGTTGCGGAGGATGTCCCTTCTAGCGAGCTTTGCTTCAGACGTTCCTTCATGGAGTTCCAAGAACTTCTCCCAAAGTTCTTTAGCAGATGCATAGTTTCCGATGCGGTTGACCTCTTGAGGCGGTAACACGCTCAGCAGGTGATGTTCCGCACGGCTGTTTGCTACCGACTCATTCTGCTCCTTCTTTGTCCAATCGCTCTCTTCTTTGTCTTTTCCATCTTTATCTATTGGAGCTACAAAATCATATTTCATAATAAACCGAATTTCAAAATCTGTTTTTAGGAATACCTCCATACGACGCTTCCAGTCTGCGAAGTTCCCCTCGAATTTTGGTGGAACGATGCTTGGTCCGGCCATCTTGTTGCTTCGATCGGCGGTTAGTCCTCCTGAAGTGTCTGGCTCTGATACCACTTGTTGGTCCCTTTGGAGGCCGGCAAGAGAGGAGGGGTGAATTGCCCTACAAAATAAAACTAAAAACCATTCTCGGATATTCAACTAACTTAAAAGAACTTGTAATTAAAAAGGCAGAGACTAATTAAAACAGAAAATAAACACAAAGGAATTACTTGGTTTGCAATCAGAGGATTGCTAATCCAAGGCAAAGAAGGCGCACTAATTGATTCTCCTCTGGGCGGAGTAGTCTCTTACAGTGTTGAAAGCACAGAAAGAAATAACACAAATGAAAGCACTGAATTACAAGTAGTTGCATTCAATGTACGGATCAGTACTTTATTTATAGTACTGGTCCGGGCGCCTGAAAGTGGTTCCGGGCGCCCCCGGGGGGATAAACTTTATCCCCCAACGGTCAGTTTGCGAAAATCGCGATCCTGGTCAAAATCATGCTCCGGGTGCCCGGAAGCATTCCGGGCGCCCCGGACAGCTCCGGGCGCCCGGAATGGTTCCGGGAGTCCCGGAGCAAAAAGTCAACTACGGTTGACTTTTTGTCCGGGATCACTTCTCCGTTAAGTCCCAGTCTCGGTCCGGGTCTGTTCGCTCCGGCTCCGCTAGCTTGGGTGATCTCGGCCTTCCGGAATAGGGCTCACCCGAACCCATGTTCCGACCTTCTCCTCGAGCAGCCTTCCTTCCCGGTTTCTCGTCCCTCGAGCGCCGCGCACGCTCTTCTCGTCCACCGGTGTACTCTTCCGCGGACACCTCGTCCCTCAGACGCACTGAGCCCGTCGGCTCTCTCCCGTGCCGTCCTTCTCGCTAGCCGCGTCTTCCGCTCGACTTCCTGTGTTCCTAAGCTCCTGCACACTTAGACACAAGGGTTAAACAAACGCACGACCTAACTTAGCTTGTTTGATCACATCAAAACACCTTGGGGTTCCAACAGAGGCAACCGCCGGCACTAGGAGGTTAGGGCACGGGTGAATTCGGCGGAGGGGAAGAAGAATGGCACGCGGGGAAATAAAAAAAATGAGGGAGAAAAGAAATAAGAAAGGAAAAGTAAATAAATAAAAATCAACTTTTCCTCACTTAAATGGATAGCCTAAACAGGCTTTCCCGGGCCCCATTTTTATTCCGGTAAACTCGTCCATACGAGCTCTGAAAAATTTCCAGAAAATTTCTAAAACTTCCAAAAAATTCACTTATAATTATTCGTCATTTTTTCGGTATTTTACAGATTGGATAGGACAAGAAAGGAAAGTTTGTGTTCAGTTGACCGGTGAAGAGATTTAGTCCACCGAAAAACTCAGAAATCAAGAAATAAGTTGGAGGGATCACATCCAGATCAGTCAACCGAGTGTGGTGTTTGGTCAACTAATTGAAGGCTATAAAAGATGCTTGAGATAAAGGCTTAGTATCAATTCAATCAAGTTCTTCTATGATCTACTCAGTAAATCAAGCCTTGCTCATCTGTGCTGTATCATCTAACAACCTACGCTAAGCTTCTATCATATAAGATGTCGATAACATTTTTTATATATTACGTTTCATTGTATTAGAGGAATAGTAGCTTTTACTATATTCGCTATATTTGTAAGAGGTCTTCTCTCCCTCTAAAAGTTTTTCAAAATGAGAAATTATAGTGCTTATCTATCTAAAAATGATATAAGGGATTATAGGCCTTGGAATAGTAGATGTTGGACTATGAACCAAGTAACCACGTGCACCTATATCTGTATGTTTTTATTTCCCGCTATGACTCTGATTTCTAAAAGTGTTTGAAAAATTTTTTAACATGTGATATTCACCTCCCCCCCTCCCCCTCTATATCATCTTCCCAGTCCTACACTTTTATTGTAAAGTTTTAGTTCAATTGTAATCCACTTGGATTTTACCCTTGACAACTCGTCGTTGGACTTTTAATTGTCAAATGTTAGTCAATCATTACCCAAAATTAAACTTCTCCACTATCAAGATACAAGTCAACTCTGACCTACCTAACATCTCACTCAATCAAAATATATATATACACTTTTGACAATTGAAAGTCCAATGACGAATTGTCAAGGGTAAAGTTCAAGTGGATCCCAATTGAACTAAAATTGTGTGTGTGTGAGGGTAAAGTCTAAGTGGATCCCAATTGAACTAAAATTGTGTGTGTGTGAGGGTAAAGTCTAAGTGGATCCCAATTGAACTAAAATTGTGTGTGTATGTTACAACAATAAATATCTCGCAGTCAGTCAATGATAGCAAAAATAATTTAAATTTTTCAATAGAAAATACAATCACAACATTCCCATGTGAATTTTAGACCGTTGAGATAGAAATAGAACAATATTTTTTGTTGCATTTTTTTTACAATGTTTTTAAATTTCCATCACAAAGTATATCAGCCAATTTACTTTGTGATTGAATTTGTGACCATCTTAAATTGTTGTTTTTGATGGATTATTTGGTAAACCATTATTGATGTCTTAAATTTTTGTAGTGAGCCTTTTTCTAATAGATTAATGGTAGTCATCTTCACCAGGTTAATTTGTTTTATTATATGTACCGTTCATTCTCCAATACCTTTAGGATAAATAAGTTGCTTGAGTCTTTCCTTGTCCAAAGATAAAGACAAGGCTTATATTATATATATATATATATATACACTAAATTAAAATTGTGTTTGTTCTCATATGTTATTATTATATCAAATATGTAATATTTTGTTGAGTATGCATTTGTTTGGATCACATGAAATTTGTTATGAAAGTTGATCCGGTGGTAAGAGTCCGGGACCCCTTAACGAGGGGTCAATGCCACGTGGAGGTCAAATGCCCAAGTAGCCCGCCGGAGAAGGGTGAGCAGACCAGACTTGGAAGAAATGGATAAGACCGATCGGCCGACCAAGGGATATTCGGTAATAAAAGGCGCCCCGACCGGGTAGGGGTTCCGACGCTCTATCGAAATAGTAGTTAAGAGCCGAGCGGAAGAACCAGGAGAAAATGACACTGCTAACAGTCTCTACATAGCGCCTACGGGAAATTTCCCCAGCACACCAATGTCAGCGGCAGGCCGGACGCGAGGTGAGTGCCATCCGGCCAGCGCGTAAAAGGAGGAGGGGCCGGCCGGCCGGACTCCCTGTCCAGCCGGTCGGACGCCCCGGATTATGAACAGTGAAGAAGGGGGAACATCTTCTAACAGCCGTCAAGTCATATGGCTAGGCCATACTCCTAGTCTGACCACGGGGTGTCCTGTTGTCCCATCGAAGGCGCAATGGGACTGTTGCAGTATGGCGTCAGGTAAGCTCTCTGACAGGTGCATACCGGGGTATGGGCTGCAGACACGTATGCACCTCGGTGGACGTGCATTAGTTCTTTCACCGCTTTATATAAGGAACCTCTTACTTCGCCGGAGGTACGCACGCTACGAGTTTTGGAGCCCCTTTCTCTCTATTGAGCTTTGCCTGACTTGAGCGTCGGAGGGTCGCCACCGGGAACCCCTTCCCAGCCCGACTTCTGTGCAGGTTCGCCGGAGATTCGTGCGACCAGACGGAGGACTACAGCATTGACTAGGAAAGTGCCACGTGCCCAGCGTCCTTTGGTTCGGCGATTCGGACATGATCAATTTGGCGTCGTTTGTGGGAACGCTCCTGCATCCGATCGGCAGCAATGGACGAGGCTGGACGACAACACACAGTGACGCTCTCGAACGAGGAACTTGACGCTCTGATCGAGATAAGGGCCGCCAAGCTCGTGGAGCAAAAACAAAAAACCACAGCCGAGCGGCCGGAACAGCAAGCAACCTCGGCGTCCGGTGGTCGAGCGGAAGTACCACCGACCACCGTTGCATTTCATCGAGCCCTATTCCGCACCCCTAAAGCCGGACCAGCTCATAGGGATAGGGGATCTTCTTCGGATGAAATGCCTAGGCGAGATGACAGGAAGGGGAAAGCCCCCCGAGCGGACGCATCGCCCGAGCGGATCAATCGCCAATTTTCAGAGGCTATTCTACGAGACCCTCTGCCAAAGCACTACGCGCCTCTGACGATCGGCGAGTACAATGGAACAACCGACCCAGATGATCATCTGGGTAAGTTCGATAACACAGCTACTCTCCATCAATACATAGATGGAGTAAAATGCCGAGTTTTTCTTACCACTCTCTCGGGATCGGCTCAACGGTGGTTCCGGCGGCTGCCGGACGGATCCATCACAAGCTTAAAGGACTTCCGAACGGCCTTCCTCCATCATTTTGCAAGCAGTCGACGCTATCAAAAAATGAGCGTGAGCCTGTTCGCCATCAAGCAAGAAGCTCGTGAATCGCTTCGAGCTTACATCCAGCGGTTCAACCAAGTAGCAATGGGCATTCCAACGGCCACCTCGGAAACCATGATGAATGCCTTCACACAAGGCCTAGTGGATGGAGATTTCTTTCGATCGCTCATCTGAAAGCCGCCCCGAGACTATGATCACATGCTACACTGGGCGAACGAATACATCAACGTGGAAGAAGCGCAAGCGGCAAGGAAAAAGGAAACTCCAACCGAGCGGGCTCCTCCGGCCGAGCGGAAACAGCACGCCACTCATCAGCCGCCTAGAGGACCAAGGGCCGAAGCAATCCGATCCCCCCACGCCAGGTCCCATGTGCAAGAGGTAGCTGCCGCCCGGCCCAAGCCAAAAAAGAAATGGACCCCGATGTTCTGCTCCTTCCACCAGACGGACATGCACAATACAAGGGATTGCCGAAGTCTTCCCTTCGTGACTCATCCTGTGCCCCGGAATGCCGGACGACGGTCTCCCTCAGTCGACAGGCGACAGAGAACTCATGAAGCCGATCGGACGAGAGATAGTAGGCCACAGCAACAAACTCCCAATCGGCATCGTTCTCCAAGGCAGGAGAATCGCCGAGCGTCCAGAGAACGGTCGCGACCGTCCACTCGGGAAGAGGAAAATAGAAGCAATACTTCTCGAGGCGAGATCAACGTTATTGCTGGCGGGCCAACCGGAGGAGACTCCAATCGAGCCAGAAAGGCGAGCGTCCGGCAGCTCCAGATTCATGCGGTCGGCTGTAGCCGAGAACAAGCAGAAGGACCCGAAATTAGTTTCGGGCCCAGGGACATGGAAGGAGTTGAAGTACCCCACGACGATGCTCTGCTCGTCAAAGCGGTAATAGCAAATTACACTATTCATCGCGTATTTGTTGACACAGGGAGCTCAGTCAACATCTTATTCAAGAAGGCGTTCGATCAGCTGCAAATTGATCGAGCCGAGCTGTTACCCATGACAACTCCGCTCTACGGGTTTACGAGTAACGAAGTTCAGCCGGTCGGGCAGATCGGGCTGGCTACCTCGCTGGGAGAAGAGCCACTCAGGAGGACAAGGACAACAAACTTTGTGGTGGTCGACTCTCCCTCGTCCTACAACGTCATTTTGGGACGACCGACGCTCAGCGAATTCCGAGCGGTCGTCTCAACCTTCCATCAGAAGATCAAGTTCCCCGTGGAGGACAAAGTGGGAGAAGTACGGGGAGATCAGCTAGCAGCTCGGCGATGCTACATCGAGATGGTCCAAGCAGAAGCCAATTTCGCTCGGAAGACGCCCCGAATCGAAGTAAACGCCATCACTGAGAAGCCACCTTCTTTAATTTATGAAGAAAAAGAGGAGGTACAGATTCACCCAACCCGATCGGAGGCCACGACTTTTATTGCGTCCGATCTGGAGGAGAAGCAGAAAGAGGAGCTGATCCAATGCCTCCGAAGAAATCATGATGTCTTCGTCTGGTCGACACATGAGCTGCCCGAAATTTCGCCGAGCGTAGCGCAGCACGAGTTACATGTCCGACCGGACGCCCGACCAGTCAAGCAAAGAAAAAGGGACTTCAGCGCCGAGCAAAATGCCATCATCCGGGCGGAGGTAGAGAAACTGCTGGAGGCCGGCCATATACGCGAGGTGCAGTTCCCGAGCTGGTTGGCTAACGTAGTATTAGTCTCCAAGCCGGGCAATAAGTGGAGGGTATGCATAGATTTTCGGGATCTCAACAAAGCTTGCCCGAAAGATTTTTATCCTCTGCCCCGGATAGATCAGCTGGTGGACTCTACGGCCGGCTGTGAATTAATCTGTATGCTCGACGCCTACCAGGGCTATCACCAAGTGCCGCTCACCCGCGAAGATCAAGAAAAAGTCAGCTTCGTGACGGCCGACGGCACTTATTGCTATAATGTAATGCCGTTCGGATTGAAGAATGCGGGGGCCACATACCAGTGCTTGATGAATAAAGTATTCAGAGAGCAGATCGGGCGGAATCTAGAAGTTTACGTGGACGACATTCTCATTAAGTCCGTCCGAGCGGCCGATCTCTTCAAAGACATGGAGGAAACCTTCCGAACGCTGCGCAAATATGGAGTCAAACTAAATCCCCAGAAGTGCCTGTTCGGAGCAAAAGGAGGGCGCTTTCTGGGGTACATAGTGACCGAGCGGGGAATTGAAGCAAATCCCAGCAAGGTGAAAGCTCTACAGGATATGTCGCCTCCAAGAAATACAAGGGAAGTGCAGCGTTTGACCGGGCGGATCACCGCTCTGTCCAGATTCATCTCCAAAACCGCCGACCGGAGCCTTCCTTTTTTCAAGATCTTACACAAAGCTACAAAATTTCACTGGGATGAAGAATGCGACCGGGCATTCGAAGATTTGAAGGCATTTCTGAACTCTCTCCCGATATTAGCCAAGCCGACTGCGGGTCAGCCACTTCATATGTACTTGTCTTCAACCGAGCATGCAATCGGCTCAGCTTTAGTGAGGTCGAGCGGAGAAGAGCCTGTGTATTTCCTTAGTCATATTTTAAAAGATGCCGAAGCTGGCTTTCGCTCTGGTCCTGGCCGCTCGGCGCCTTCGTCCATACTTCCTGGCGCATACGATCATTGTCAAAACCAATAGCCCGCTCGGACGTGTCCTACTAAATCCGGAGGCATCCGGACGGCTCATCAAGTGGACGACGGAGTTAAGTGAATTTGACATCCAATACCAGCCCCGCTCGGCGATCAAAGTGCAATCCTTGGCTGATTTTGTGACTGAGGTGCAAAGGCCGGAGCCGGAAGCTATGTGGAGAATATATGTGGATGGGTCATCCACTCGGCTCGGAAGCGGGATTGGAATATTGTTGATCTCCCCTCAAGAAGAAAAGATGCACTTATCCGTCAGGCTGGATTATAAGGCTACCAACAATGAAGCAGAGTATGAAGCCCTCATAGCTGGCTTGCAGGCTGCTCGGCATGTGGGAGCCGGTCGGGTAACGCTCCACTCGGATTCGCAGTTGGCCGCGCAGCAGCTCTCCGGTACCTTCGAAATCAATAGCGTTCGGCTCAAGCTCTACGCTGAAGCCTTCGAGAAGCTGAAAACCGATTTTAGAGAAGTTATTGTCTAGAAGATACCCAGAGCAGAAAATCAAGCAGCTGATGAGTTAGCCAAACTCGCGAGCTCAATAACGTCGATCGCCATTCAGCAACCAATTGAAAAAGTACCGTTGGTAGCGCACGTCGACCGGATGGAAGGCCTCACATTTCCAAGTGACTGGCGGACGCCCATCATAGAGTTCCTCCGCTCGGGCGCCACACCATCCAATGAGTATGAAGCCCAGCTGCTGAGGAGGAGAGCCGGTCGGTTCACACTCATCGGCGATAAGCTTTATAAAAAGACTTTCTCACGCCCGTTGTTGAAATGCGTGAGCTCGGAGGACTCGGCTTACATCCTCCAAGAAGTACATCAAGGATCGTGCGGAGGACATCCGGGCGGACGAGCACTAGCTAAGAAGATCCTGCTAGCTGGATACTTTTGGCCGACTTTACAAGCAGATGCCGCTCGGACAGTGTCGACATGCCTTTCATACCAAAAGTACCATAACTTCAACCACCGACCTGCAGAAGAAATGAAGGCATCAACAGTTTCCTGTCCATTAGATCAATGGGGAATGGATATTGTTGGTCCATTCCCGATGGCGACCGGGCAGCGGAAATTTTTGCTAGTGGCGGTTGATTATTTCTCCAAGTGGGTGGAGGTCGAGCCGCTAGCCAAGATCACCGAACAGATAGTCAAAAAATTTATCTGGCAACACATCATCTGTCGGTTCGGCATCCCTCGCCGATTGGTCTCAGACAATGGGCGGCAATTCACAGGGAAGATGCTAGAGGATTGGTGCAAAAGCTACGACATCGAGCAACACTTCACGTCCGTGGCTTATCCCCAAAACAACGGTCAAGCCGAAGTGGCCAATCGGGAAATTCTTCGTATTTTGCGCGCTCGGCTCGACCATTTGGGAGGAAGTTGGCCAGATGAAGTGTCGGGCGTCTTATGGGCCATCCGAACGGCTCCAAAGGAAGGGACGGGCGTCACGCCTTTCCACTTGGTGTATGGCGGCGAAGCAGTCATTCCTGTTGAAGTCGGAGTCGAATCCGATAGGATCCAAAGCTATGATGAGGGCAACGCCGAGCGGAGGAACACAGAGCTGGATC
Source organism: Zingiber officinale (assembly GCF_018446385.1). Classification (NCBI taxonomy): domain Eukaryota; kingdom Viridiplantae; phylum Streptophyta; class Magnoliopsida; order Zingiberales; family Zingiberaceae; genus Zingiber; species Zingiber officinale. The sequence goes on from NC_055993.1 coordinate 68,423,800, forward strand.
TGGTCGAAGAGGAAAGAGCCAAGTCGTCCGTCCGGCTGATGGCGTACCGGCAACGGATGAAGCAAAATTACAATCGCCGCGTAATCCCCATATCATTCCAGGTTGGCGATCTTGTCTGGAAGAAAGTCAAGCCGGTCAGCGACGTCAGCAAATTGGAGGCACCGTGGGCGGGCCATTTCAAAGTTATTGAAAAGCTCCGCTCGGGCGCATATTATTTGGAGGATGAATCCGGGCGGCAGCTGGATCGATCGTGGAGTGCAAATCATCTCCAGCCTTATCGAGCTGGATGAAAGGTGCATGAATGTAATTCATTTTTGTATATATACTAGTCGCCTGCGTCCTTGTAATGCAGGAAGCAAAAAGATGAAAACGCATTGAGCATTATCCGCCGAACGGCTTACTGCGTGAGGACCCCGTGCCGTTCGGCCGGGGCGTGTAAATATATAAGCCAAATGCTCGAAGGTGAAGACCCCGCGCCGTTCGACAGGGGGAATTGTACCCGAGCCAAAGGCTCAATATCGAAGGCCCCGGGCCGTTAGGCCGGAGGTATATTGTACGAGCCGCACGCTCGATAGCGAAGACCCCTCGCCCCTCGGCAGGGCGTATATAATCAGTTAAAAGTTAGCCGTAAAGGCCGTCGAGCTCCGACGTTAAATATCGAGAGACGAGCCGGCGTCTATAAACGTCCGAGCGGAAGGCCGTCGAGCTCCGACGTTAAATATCGAGAGACGAGCCGGCGTCTATAAACGTCCGAGCGGAAGACCGTCGAGCTCCGACGTTAAATATCGAGAGACGAGCCGGCGTCTATAAACGTCCGAGCGGAAGACCGTCGAGCTCCGACGTTAAATATCGAGATACGAGCCGGCATCTATAAATGTCCGAGCGGAAGGCCGTCGAGCTCCGACGTTAAATATCGAGAGACGAGCCGGCGTCTATAAACGTCCGAGCGGAAGGCCGTCGAGCTCCGACGTTAAATATCGAGAGACGAGCCGGCGTCTATAAACGTCCGAGCGGAAGACCGTCGAGCTCCGACGTTAAATATCGAGAGACGAGCCGGCGTCTATAAACGTCCGAGCGGAAGACCGCCGAGCTCCGACGTTAAATATCGAGAGACGAGCCGGCGTCTATAAGCCCGGCGGAAGACCGCCGAGCTCCGGCGTTAAAATCGAGACGAGCGGCGTCTATAAACGTCCGGGCGGAAGGCCGTCGAGCTCCGGCGTTAAATATCGAGAGACGGCGTCTATAAACGTCCGAGCGGAAGACCGTCGAGCTCCGACGTTAAATATCAAGAGACGAGCCGGCGTCTATAACGTCCGAGCGGAAGACCGTCGAGCTCCGACGTTAAATATCGAGAGACGAGCCGGCGTCTATAAACGTCCGAGCGGAAGACCGTCGAGCTCCGACGTTAAATATCGAGAGACGAGCCGGCGTCTATAAACGTCCGAGCGGAAGACCGTCGAGCTCCGACGTTAAATATCGAGAGATGAGCCGGCGTCTATAAACGTCCGAGCGGAAGACCGTCGAGCTCCGACGTTAAATATCGAGAGACGAGCCGGCGTCTATAAACGTCCGAGCGGAAGACCGTCGAGCTCCGACGTTAAATATCGAGAGACGAGCCGGCGTCTATAAACGTCCGAGCGGAAGACCGTCGAGCTCCGACATTAAATATCGAGAGACGAGCCGGCGTCTATAAACGTCCGAGCGGCTCGCATTGTAAAGATCTAGTGCAAACCCCTTTGAGATAAGGCGCAAAGCTAGAGATGGTTAATTAGAATTAAAAATGTGAGCAAGTGAACGAATGACGTTCGAGCGCCGAGCGGCTACCTAGTTGCATAGCGAAAGATGTTATTGAAGGCAAGCCGCTTGAGTCCACGCTATAGCGTAAAGCCGAGCGGAGGAGTTATAAAGAACACTTAAAATGTGACGAAAGAAAAATTTCTTGTCAAAACAGAAGTTGGAGGAATAGAAAAGATTATCTATTATGCACTGGGTGAACCAAAAAAGTTACTACAAAGATAAGTTGAGCCGAACGGCTGGAATACAAAAAAGTTCAAAAAACGCTTATCACGCGTCAAAGTCAAAAAGAGTGTCTGGGATGGCGCCCATCACGGTCGCGAGGTCCTCGGGGGGGATGGCCAGCTCGGCGGGCAGGTGGCCCTTGGTCTTCAGGTAATCTACCGCCGCCTTGATCGCTTCTTCGAAAGTGAGGAATATCTTGTCGGTAAACTTCTCTCCGAAATCTTCCGAGCGGAGATACGCCTTCCTCACTTCGTCAGAACGGGCCGACTCCCCCCCTTGATATTCTTTTAGCGCGGCGTGGGCAGCGTCGCTGGCGGCTTGGAGATCCTTCAAGTCTCCATCAAATCTTTGGAGATCGGCCGAACGACTCTCCTTCTCGATAGCCAGCAGAGCATCCAGATCCTTGATGCGTTGCTCCAGCCCTCGGATCTCCACCTTCATCCGGTCCATATCGTCGATGGCCTGGCGCTTCCGGGTGGTCGCCGTCTTGATCTCTTTATCTCGTTGCTTGATCATCGCCTCAAGCCGAACGACCTTGCTCACCAGATCGGAAGTCCTTTTCCGTTCGGCTTCCAGTGACTTTTTGGCCTTCTCCAGAGCGGTCGTCGATTGTTGGTTGTCCCCGGCGGCTTTAAGTTTTCTCAGTTCATCCTCCAGCTCGGCCAACCGATTGCTAATGGTAATCTGCTCCACCCAGTTCTACGAGCAAAGGTGAATAGGTTAAAAACTTAATTCAACTACACGAATAATGAAGAAGAGCATACCCCGGTGGCCTGTTGGAGGTTACTGTCGCCGAGCTGCCCAGGAGTCATCGCTTTTATGCGACGCCGAGCGTCCTCCCAAGCTTTTGCAAGGGGGCCCGTCAAGGTGATCTGCTGCTCGGGGACCACTGGCCGATCAGCAGCAGCCATATATTCCTCTAAGGGGAGGCGCAGAACGGTCTTTATTAAATTCGAGCCGCTCGGCTCGCTCTGAGAGGCATCGGCCTTACCGGTGGACGGGGAGGGAAGCTCGCCCAAATGCTTGATACGGCGCAGAGTTCTAGAAGGGCTGGATGGCGGCACCTCAGAGCTGGCCCTTGGAGAGCCATGTGGGGTCGGAGTACTCTCGAGGGAAACCGTCCCGGACAACACCGGAGCATCCGCGCCCCGCTCAGGCTGTGGTTCATCAAATGGAGTTGAGGCAGATGCGGATTCCGGTCGTCGGCGTTTCCGAGTGCATAGCGGCATGTCATCGGCCGAACGGCCCTCCACCTCGGTTTCGGTAGAAGGTTCTATGTCGCCCACGGCCTCATCGTGAGAGGCAGGGGCGTCTAAGGCTTCGGGGACAGTTGGAGTCCCCTCACCTTCTTCGCCGGCCGGATCAGCTGGAGCCAAGCCCCGCTCGGCGACCTCTTTGTTCTTCACCGCCTCGATCTGAGCGGCTTTCAATTTGAGCTTTTCGGTTGCCTTGGCGCGCCACATGACTTCAGCTACAGAAGGAAAAAATAAATCAGTTAGAACAAAACAAATGGGAGGATAAGGGAATTTACTCATGCTGCAGGGCAGATCGGCCGGGGTAGAAGACAAGCCAAATATGTACATTACTCCCGGGAGAAGTAGCTTGTCGATATGATATCGTTGGCCGACCAGCCGTTCGGCTGCCTGAAGGTAGGCCGCGTCACCTCTAAATTTGTCGAGCTCTGGTTGCGCCGGCATCGCCGTCTGCCACTTGGTACGAAAAGTTGGCCGCTCGGGAAAACGTATATAGAAGAAATGCTCCTTCCAATGTTTGTTGGAGCTCGACATATTATCAAAAAGGACGAAGCCTATCCTAGACTGGAAAACAAAGGTGCCCCACTCGACTTGCTTGGGATAAAAAAAGTAGTGGAAAATTTTTGGGTCTAAGGGGATGCCGTTCAGTTTGAACAAAACTATCACTCCGCTCAGGAGCCTAATAGAGTTGGGAACTACCTGGCCGAGCGGAATGCGAAAATAATTGCAAACTTGTAAGAAAAATTGGTGGGGTGGAAAACGCAGTCCGGCCAGAAATTGGTCTCGGAAGAAAAGAACTGTGCCGGACGGCGGTTCATGAGGCCGATCGGCCGGTGTGGCTAACACTATTTGGTGGTCGGTCGGCAGGTCATAGGTTCGAGTAAGGCGCAAGGCGTCCTCCTCATCGAACCGGCTTTCCATGGCCGAATACCAAAGACCCGGAGCACCGCCGGTCGATTGCGAAGTACTGGTCATGATCGAAAGACAAGAATGCGGGACAAAAGGGGAAGGTTCAAGCGAGGAATGGATGGAAACCGACTGAAGGAGACGATTAACAGAAAGAAGAAAACGTTGGGAGCGAGAAAAAAAGGTCTTACGAGTAAGGAAGACGGTCTGAAGACGCTGTAGGGTCGCCAAAAAGCCGAAACGCAGGGTCGCCGGCGAAAGGAGGAGCAGCGGGATATCGAGAAACGAGGAGGTCGAAGTGCGGCGAAGAGCAGGGGTCGGGAGCTTTATATGGGCGGCCGCCATCAATTTCCACCGTCCGATGCAGGTCACCGATATCAAGGTCGTCATCCAGCCGTTCATTTCAAACGGCGACTGTCCCATCGAAAGTGACGCCACCGCCATACGCTGACAAACGCACGATCGCCACGTGTCAGCGGGATATTGGCCGCATTTAATGAGCTCCCCTTACCGTGCGCAGCGCACGTGATGGATAGTAGGGGAGAGCATCGGACATGGATTCCAAGAAAACACAAGGCACGGACAAGATGCCGCCGAACGGACGAGCATCCTTATGCCTGGCCGAGCGGCCCAATGCAGCGATCATTGCTTAAAGACAAGGCTTATATTATATATATATATATATACACTAAATTAAAATTGTGTTTGTTCTCATATGTTATTATTATATCAAATATGTAATATTTTGTTGAGTATGCATTTGTTTGGATCACATGAAATTTGTTATGAAAGTTGATCCGGTGGTAAGAGTCCGGGACCCCTTAACGAGGGGTCAATGCCACGTGGAGGTCAAATGCCCAAGTAGCCCGCCGGAGAAGGGTGAGCAGACCGGACTTGGAAGAAATGGATAAGACCGATCGGCCGACCAAGGGATATTCGGTAATAAAAGGCGCCCCGACCGGGTAGGGGTTCCGACGCTCTATCGAAACAGTAGTTAAGAGCCGAGCGGAAGAACCAGGAGAAAATGACACTGCTAACAGTCTCTACATAGCGCCTACGGGAAATTTCCCCAGCACACCAATGTCAGCGGCAGGCCGGACGCGAGGTGAGTGCCGTCCGGCCAGCGCGTAAAAGGAGGAGCGGCCGGCCGGCCGGACTCCCTGTCCAGCCGGTCGGACGCCCCGGATTATGAACAGTGAAGAAGGGGGAACATCTTCTGACAGCCGTCAAGTCATATGGCTAGGCCATACTCCTAGTCTGACCACGGGGTGTCCTGTTGTCCCATCGAAGGTGCAATGGGACTGTTGCAGTATGGCGTCAGGTAAGCTCTCTGACAGGTGCATACCGGGGTATGGGCTGCAGACACGTATGCACCTCGGTGGACATGCATTAGTTCTTTCACCGCTCTATATAAGGAACCTCTTACTTCGCCGGATGTACGCACGCTACGAGTTTTGGAGCCCCTTTCTCTCTATTGAGCTTTGCCTGACTTGAGCGTCGGAGGGTCGCCGCCGGGAACCCCTTCCCGGCCCGACTTCTGTGCAGGTTCGCCGGAGAATCGTGCGACCAGACGGAGGACTACAGCATTGACTAGGAAAGCGCCACGTGCCCAGCGTCCTTTAGTTCGACGATTCGGACATGATCAAAAGTAAATATAGTAATAATGATTGATATTAGTTTCATGTATACAAGATTACATATATTACTAATTTCAAAATATTTTTTCTATAATATTGCGACAATGTCTACCATCCTAGGAAGTCATCTAATGATTGTGAAATAGAATTTGTTGTGCTAGAAATCCTTATTTCATGTATGTTGCAAAATAGTGTCATTTTGTGCATGACCAACTGATAATGTTTTTGTGGATGTTACATTGCAACAACATTTTATCAAAATAAATTTTTTATGTGGAAGACATGACTATACTTGAGAGGACCTCCCTTGCCATTACAAATGAGGTTCTATAACTATGACCAACTTAGTCACGATGGCATGTAGATGAGACAATTTTTATAATTTATGTTACTAAGTTAAAGTAAGATCAACATGTTATTTTAACTAATGCAACATGACTTGATTTGTCTAATGTAATCAAATGGTTTATGTTGGATCAACCATATAAGATTGTGTTGAATTTAGATAATAGGTTTTGATCTTATTAATATTAAATTAGTTGGTTTGAATCAAAAGTAAAAGTGTCATAGGGCAATGAGACAATTCATTTGTGACCTATTTACATGAATTGTAACTATTGTATATCTTATCATTGCTTGTGCCCTATATTTGATGACATTTTTATGGTAACATTTGTATGGAATGACTAATATATATTTTTTATGATGATATACTGAAATGAATTTTCATATTATTTTGATATTGATAAATTGAGTTGCAAGATAATATAAATTTATCTTACATTAAAAAGAAAATTCATTCAAGATATAAATCTTTATCTAACTTTTAATAAGTTGTTCAACCTTATCAAAACTTCTCTAGAACTTTAAAATGACTCCTTGCCTTTACAACTTATTCATTGCATAATGATTTTCTTGGAATTTTTTTTCATGCATTCAATTCTAGTTGAACACTTAAATTTGAAATTCACTTCCAAGATCAACTTCATACAAATAAATTTATCTTCAACAATCAAAGCAAAAAGATCAACTTCATGTTCATCGACTTGAAATGCTTCGCTATAAGAAGTCAAACAACACAAAGCTTATATATTATATATTGAAACAAATGATATGGTTCTCATAAAACACCTTAATATTTCCTTATCTTACATATCCAAATACATGAAATTCATTGCTCGAATATACAAATTTCTCCCTTTTCGCTTGAGGAGTTAATTAAAAATTGGTCCACTACCTCCTTCTCATTGTGTAGCAAAAGAAATGTCATCTCTGAGTTGCTCCCCAAGCAAAAATCCCCCATCACATCATGTTCTTCAATAATAATATCGTTGAACCTATTATTATTATTATCCTCGTGGCTCAATTGTGATGCAACGAACTTGTCAAGTGCCCTCCAATCTGTGACCTTATTTGCCAATTGGTCTTCTCTAGTGTTGTCCTTTGATTGTAGCTTGGAGCTAGGTTGGTGCAAGGGAGGGCTTTCAAGTTGGGGAAGTTGGACAAAGTCACTAGAGTGGAGGAGGTGAAGGTCGTCAAGGAGCTCACTTTCTTCTTGCTTACATTGTGGAGTCATGGGAGGGGGTTGCTCGTGCATAGGAGAGAAGAGGTTGGGATGATGGTTCAACATGGGGTTCATCCAGCCAAGGTCATCATAGCAATAGTTGGAATTCCAAATGTTTCCAACGTTGCTCCGTGCGGGGTAGGTTGTGGCTCGTTTCTTGAATGCACGACACACCACCCAACCTTCTTCCTATAAACATGTAATGAAAAAGTTAATTAGGAGATTTAACAACAAAAGACACATTAAAAGGGTCTTTTATAAAGTCTCCCAATAACAATTATGATGAATATGATTTTAAGGTGTTCAATGTGTTGACATATTCTTAAATGCTCAATAACTTAGAATTCATGCCTAATTATAACAACAAATATTGGCATAATTTCACAAAAATATTGTCATCTAAAATGAAATAATATACAAGGTGATTTCTTATAATCTAAATTCTTACTAAATATATTTTCTCAACAATATAAAGAAAATGCAAATGTTGCGCTTAGTAGATATTTCCAAAGATATAAAAAGATTAATATATCATGCCCTCATGAAAGTAATGTTGATAAGGTTTGTTAATTCATTTTGAATTAATTAGTTCATGAACAAAATTGATAGTTATTGTCAGATTCTTTTATTGGTTTTCCATTTATTAATATATCTAAATATATAATTTCTACAAGCCAACTTTGATGTCTATCAATCTTGTGGGTAGGGTATGCTTATAGTAGATCTCAAGTCCTTAAATATCTAATGACAAATTAGTTCTGTTAAATAATTCTAAACTTTTCTTGATTCATATCATTATATTTGTACTTCTCAAAAAGTATTCTTCTTGATTAATATTTAATTTATTTATTTCATATGTTTACTTTTAATGGTTTATATAGATACATTTTGGTGTAGTTTATGATGGAATTCCTTACTATTAAATTAAATTAATTAAATATGGATCTAACTTCTTAATTATTTTTTTTTTTTTTGTTTATGAGGATGAGACTCAATGCAAAGAGTTCAAGAACATTTATATTGAGATGTGGAAGTTATAGATCTAGAATTCAAACTACTGACTGGGAAGAGAAAGTATGAAAAATATGCATGATCATTTAGTTTTGGGGTTAGTTGTTATGAATCTTTAAATAATGAAGATGCGATATCAATGTAATTGATGCATATATTTGATAAATTTTTCTTTATGCAACAATCAAGTTATTTCTTGGATTTCATAGAGTAAAATCAATTTGTGTTGAAACAAGGAGTCCCTCGCTTTCCTTAATTTGAAGTCGTTGGGTTTGCGATGCAGAAAATGATCAAGACTCCATAATTATTAGCATTTCTAACTACCAATAAGAGCATGTCATTAAGTCAAAAGTTAACACTTTTAAGATTATAACTCACATTGTGTCCAAGATTACATGAAACTCAAACACCTCTAACACCAAGGTCACCCCCTGAAATCACTCTCATTTGTTCAAGATACAATCTAACCTTCATAACCCACTCTTCCATGAGTGAGTGTTGCCATCAACTACGGTGTAGATCACCTCCCAAACATATTAGGCGCTAACACAATTGAAACCACAATTGCAAGAGTGTTGAAAATATAAACCAGATTAATTGAGTCAAAATTATTTAATATTGTGTGATAAATATTAGAGGTCTTTTGGAGGATTCAAGACTGACTCTTCGGATGATCTATGTATGTCATTTATTATTGGTTGATGTATTTGTGTAGATACATCTTGGGTATTCCCTATAAATACCCTATTTATTTAACAATTCAGATATGGAAAAAGGATAATACAAATTAGTTTCCTCCCGTCTTAAGTGTTATAGTTTTTATGCTCTCCATCTTCTAACAAAATGGTATCAGAGCTCACCATTTTGTGTTTGGAGATAATAGCTTGAAGGAAAAATGTCGAACAGAACTCGATTTATCTTTCCATCTCTCACCAAGGAAAATTATGATAATTAGTGCATAAGAATTAAGGCTTTGCTTGGAGCATATGAAACTTGCGATCCTGTGGAGAATGACGTTGATGAAAATGAGGCATCCGTCCAGAAGAATGACCAAAAAGTGCTCACCCTCATCCATCAAAGTTTGGATGAAAAGATGTTTGAGAAAGTTGCTGCGACAACTACTTCCAAGCAAGCATAGGAAACTCTTCAAGCTTCATTTAAAGGTGTTGATAAAGTGAAGAAGGTATGTCTTCAAACATTGAGAGGAGAGTTTGAATTTCTATGCATGATAGATTTCGAATCTATTTCGGATTATTTCTCAAGAGTATTGGCTATCACAAATCAATTGAAAAGATATAGAGATAATATGAAAGATGATCGAATTATTGGAAAAATGTTGAGATCTTTGGATCCAAGATTTAATTATACCGTGGTTTCTATCGAAGAGTCTAAAGATCTAGACACCATGACCATTGATGAACTTGCCGGATCTTTACAAGCACACGAAGAAAGATTAATAAAACCGGTTCAAGTATTGGTTGAACAAGCTTTGAAAGCAAAGTTATCATTGAAGGACACAAACCAAGGCACATCCCAAAGAGGCCACGGACGTGGAGGATCTTGAGGACAGGGCCAAGGTCAAGGCCATGGTCATGGAAGAGGTGGACGAGGTGACAAAAACACTTCATATAATAATGAGACGAGTCGAAACTCCAATCAAAGAAGAAATTGTGGAAGAGGTAGAAGTCGTGGAGGTCGTCAAATGATGTATGACAAATCTGAAGTTGAGTGTTTTACTTGTCATCGTCTTGGCTATTATTCTTGGGAATGTAGAAATAACATGGAGGAGACAAACAATTTTGCGGAGAGCAATGATGCAAAAGAATATTTGGGCCCTACTTTGCTTTTAGCTTGCAAAACTTATCAAGACGAAATGAGAGTACATGGTATTTTGATTCCGCCTCAAGTAGCCACATTTGCGGAAGGAGAAATTTGTTCATGGAACTTAATGAATCAACTGATGGAGATATAACTTTTGACGACTCTTCGAAAGTTCAAGTGAAAGGAAAATGTACGATTTTGATTCGTTCAAAAGATGAGAGTCTTCAATTAATTTCTAATGTGTTCTATGTGCCAGCCATGAAGAGTAACATTTTGAGTTCGGGTCAATTATTAGAAAAAATTATGATATTCACTTAAAAGATAAATACTTGACATTGAAAGATGAAAGTGGAAGATTGCTTGCTAAGGTGCCCATGACAAAGAACTGAATGTTTTTGATAAATATTCAAAGTGATGTTCCTATGTGTTTGAAATCTTATTTCAAAGATTCATCTTGGCTATGGCACATAAGATTTGGGTATTTGAACTTCGATGGGCTAAAAATGATGAGCAATGGAAGAATAGTGAAAGCATTGCCCTCCATAAACCATCCTAATAAATTTTCTGAAGGATGTCTTTTTGGAAAGCAAGCGAGAAAGAGTTTTCCCAATGAGTCTTTAACGAGGGCTCAACATCCATTGGAGTTGATACACTTGGATGTGTGCAGACCAATCAAGCCATCATCACTTGGTAAGAATAATTACTTTGTGCTTTTCATTGATGACTATTCTCAGAAAACTTAGGTGTATTTTTTGAAGGTAAAATCGGAGATGTTTGGAACCTTCAAAAGGTTTAAATTAATGGTGAAGAAACATAGTGACTTAAATAAAAGCTCTTTGATTTGATAGAGGTGAAGAATTAACATCTAATGAATTCAAGGTTTTTTATGAAGAAAATGGCATTCATCATCCCATGGTGACTCCATACCACAACAAAATGGAGTCGTAAAGAGGAAGAACTGAATTATTTTCAACATGGTGAGTATGTTAAAAAGTAAGAACATGTCGAATAAATATTGGGTCGAGGCTGTCTCTTGTGCAGTATAGTTGATGAATCGGTGTCACACCAAAAGTGTTTCACACTTGAGGGTTTTTGGAAGCATTGCCTACACACATGTTCATGATGAGAAAAGAACGAAGCTTGATGATAAAAGTGCAAAGTTTCTCTTCATCGGTTATGATCAAAGATCTAAAGGTTATAAGTTGTATAATCCAAGCAATGGGAAGATTGTCATAAGCATAGACATGGAGTTTGATGAAGTAGGTGTTTGGGAGTGGAGTACTACTAAGAAAGAGATGAGATATAGTTCTTTCCTTGATGATGATAAGGAGGAAGGCATGGCACCATCTAATACTCCACCACCAACACCACCACCACAAAATTCACAAATAAATGAAGCAAGCTCGAGTGAAGGGCCTCAAAGATTCAAAAGTTTGAGTGACATTTATGATACCATTGAAGAGGTAAATTTTAATGATTTTACTCAATTTTGTTTATTAGCATAAGTCAAGCCTATAAGTTATGACAATGCCGCTCATGATATGGAGAAAGGCCATGAATGAAGAAATCAAGGCAATCAAAAGAATGATATATGAGAGCTAATATCATTACCGAATGGCAAGAACACAATTGGTGTGAAGTGGGTATCGAGATTGAAAAATACAAAGCAAGATTAGTTACCAAAGGGTACAAGCAAAAGGTCGAAATTGACTAGGATGAAGTTTTGCACCATTGCCCGCCTTGAAACAATTTGGTTGATCATTTCTATTACAGTTCAAAACTACGATATGCCCATAGTACACTAGGGAGCTCATCGACCCAGCTTCCTCCGACATGTTCTAAATTGGTTTTATGCCATCCTATGATTTCTCTATTTGTTACCTCCATCTAGCCGTTGCTCTGGGGATAAGACATCGATGTAAAGGCTTAGGTGATACCATAGGTTGAGCGCCATTCTTGAATTTTCATATCTTGGAATTGTCTTCCATTGTTTGAGACTAATTTATATGGAATTCTGAACTTACAAATGATATGTTCTTATAAGAATTTGATAACTATCTGTTCGATTATCTTGGCCACTAGCTTGGCCTCCACCCATTTCGAGAAATAATCCACTGCCACTGTCAAAAATCTTCTTTAAGCAGATGCCAAGGGAAAATATCCTACTATATCCATACCCCACTGATCAAAGAGGTAGGAGATAATGGAAGTCTTCAGTAACTCCGTGGGATGATGTGGAATATTTTGGTGCTTCTGACAAAATAAGCAAATCCTTACTAATCACACCACATCAACTTGTAAAGTAGGTCAAAAATATCTGGCCAGTAAAATTTTCTGTGCAGGGGATCAGTCGCCCGTATGACTTCTACATGAGCCCTAATGTACTTTCTGTAAAATGTATGAATATCATCCATCCCAATATACTTAAGTAGTGGACATGAGAAAGTTTGCTTGTAAATATGGTCACTAATCATAGTAAACTGATTGGCTCTTTTCTTAATCATGTGTGCCTATTCTCTATCTATTGGTAAAATTCCTTGCTGTAAAAATAAAATTATAGGTGGTATAAAATGCCTTCTGAAAGCTTCTAGATTGACAAGTACCCAACCCAAAGTGATTTTAGTGAGTATGATTGGATGAGAAAGGAAATAAGAAAGTAACCTCCTGACAACTAAGACCAATCTATACGCTAACTTCTTGAGTGCAATATAATGACACTCGACTCCTTTCATTAAAATGACTTAAAAAGTACATAGGCTGCTGTTCCTTTTCCCCTTGTCTCGCTAATATTGACCCGACTGCATGGTTATTAGTCTACAAATACACCCACAGAGTTTTGCCCACTATCAGCTTGGCACTTATAGGCAGGGCAGATAAGTAATTCTTTAGTTCCTCAAAAGCTTTATCACAATCAGCATCCCATTGAAATTTGGTCGCTCAACGGAGTATCTTAAAAAAAGACAGAATCTGATCGATTAACTGGGATATAAAGCGAGAAAGGACAGTGATATGACCGGTCAATTTTTGCACGTCCTTCAAACTACGTAGAGGAGTCATGTCTTGAAGCGCCCGCACCTTGCTTGGATTAGCCCCTATTCCCTGCTCAGTCACAATGTATCCCAGAAATTTCCCGCTCTTGGCCCCAAACAAGCATTTACTAGGATTAACCTTTAGTCTGTAATGCCTTAAAGTGTGGCAGATTTCCTCCACGTTAATACATAAACCAGTCACCCAGAAGGACTTGATAAAGATGTCATCCACATACACCTCCATATTTTGCCTGATCTGCTTTCGGAACATCTTGTTTATGAGCCATTAGTAGGTAGCTCTTACATTCTTCGGACCGAACAACATAACGTTATAACAATAAGTACCCTCGGTAGTTATGAAACTGACCTTCTCTTGATCGTCCTTGAAGAGTGAAACTTGATGATATCCTTGATATACATCTAGCATACAAATAAATTCACATCTGGTGGTGGAGTCAACTTCTTGGTCGATGCGAGACAATGGATAATAATCTTTCGGATAGACCTTGTTAAAATCTCTGAAATCGATACAAACTCTTCACTTATTCCTTGGCTTAGACACCAGGACAACATTAGTCAACCAACTTAGGAATTGGACTTTACAAATGTAGTTCGCCTCCAGTAATTTGTCCACCTCCTTTTTGATGATCTTGTTCTGATTGGCCCAAAACCCTACTTCCTTTGCTTGACTGGCCGAGCATCTAGGTAGACATGCATCACATGCTCCATGACCGTTGGTGACACCCCAGTCACTTCTTCGGGTGTCCAGATAAAAACATCATTGTTACGTGTAAGGCACGCAACAAGCTCCTTCTTAAGTTCTTGAGGTAGGTCAACCGCCAACTGTGTAACAACTTCCGGTTAGCTTGGTCAAATCTGGACTTCCTCTTTTTCTTCATAGACCAGGGTGGATGGTGCCTCCCAGATAATGTTAACCTCCATCCACTACATCTTTCGTTCAGAGCTAGCCTTAGTTTTTATTACATCAACATAGCACTTGCGTGCCGCTAGTTGGTCTCCTTTGACTTTCCTAAATTGATCATTTACGGGGAACTTTATCTTCTGATTGAAAGTAGAGACTACTGCCCGAAACTCATTCAAGGTCGGTCGACCCAAACTAACAGTATAGGTCGAGGGTGTGTCCACCATTATGATGATCGATCTGCGCAACCTCGCCAGGGGCTCCTCCCCAAGGATATGGCCAATATTATTTGACCAAGCGACTGGACCTCATTTCCCGTGAATCCATACAAGGCAGTCGCCATGGGTTGAAGCTCGCTTGAGTCTATCTATAACTGCTCAAACACTTGCTTGAAGATGATATTGACTGAACTTCCTAAGTCAACAAAAGTATGAGAAATATTATAATTAGCTATAACATCCTTAATTAGTAAAGCATCACATGGGGGTATTTCCACCCCCTCTAAATCTTTGGGTCTGAAGTTGATTTCAGGCTCGACTGCATGTTCTATACTATAGCCAACCGCGTGAATCTCCAAACTCTAAGCATGTGACTTTCTTGCTCGGTTGGAGTCTCCATTGATAGGCCCCCTGGCTATTATGTTGATGGTGCCCCAAGCGGCATTGTTGTGGTTCTCCTCTTTCCAGTTTGGTAGCTCTGGTTGGTTTCGAGCTAAAGTTGGTGTACGATCTGCACATGGCAGTGGTGTCCTCTAGCTTCACTCGATCTCTCACTGATTTCTTCTAAGCGAGCCGTTTAGTTGTCGATAAGGGCATCGGTCAGATGATGGAGTGAGCCAGCAAAATCTCCAATTACCCCTTGGCGATTGGCCAAAATATAGCAGCCTTGTGTGTCATGAGTAGTCAACCGGTGGAGGGTGCACCACCGTCGCAGAGCTCCTTGGGGGGGGGGGGGTATCTCTCTTGCTCGACCTCCACATGTTGTACGGCCTAGGGCCGTGGTTTTTGATGATGAGGTTGAGGGCCTACTTGGGGCCCCTTAGGTGGAGGAGAGGGCAAGACTCGATGCTTGGGTGCCAGAGTTGTAGCTGGTGCGGTGACTTCCTTCCTCCAGGCGACCTTTTTTTTTCCACATTAACAAATTTGGTCGCTCGATCCAACAGATGATCTAAAATTCTTGGTGGTCTCCTAACCAAGGAGACAAAGAACTCATTATTATTAAGCCCTTAAGAAAAGGCGCTCGCTAGGATCTCAGTGGTGGCTGAAGGGACATCCATAACCACTTGATTGAATTTTTTAATGTAGGCCCTCAGTAATTCCTTGGGCCCCTGTTTGAGTGAGAAAAAACTCAGGGGAGTATTTTGGTAGTGTCGGTTGCTGGCAAAGTGATGGAGAAAAATCTTGTGGAAATCCTTAAAACAGCGAATGAATTCAATAGGTAGTCGCTTAAACCACTTCTGCGCTAAGCCGCCGAATGTAGTGAGGAATACCCGACATTTTATCCCATCAATAAATTGATGAAGGAAAGCAGCGTGCTCAAATTTAAGGAGATGATCCTCAGGGTCAGTTGACTCTGAATATTCCCTTATCGCCAAAATTTGATAATGCTTTGGTAGTTTGTCTTCTAACACCTTCTGAAAGAATAGGGTGCTAATTTCTTCAGGGAGCTACACCTTACTGGAGGTTTTCCCTTACTCTCTTCTTGGACATGCGCTTCTCCCGAGGATTCTTGGTGCAATCTTTCCTGGCCCAAGTGCTCAGATGGCATGTGAAAAAGTGCTAGATGGCGTGGAGCCAGTGAGTAGATGCTTGCGGCAAATGAACCAGGCCTTCCTCCGAACTCCTTTTTCCCTCTGGTGGGCTCTTGTTGATGCAACGAGATTGGGTGGTGGCAGGGTGCTTCCGGTAGCCACTTATTGTTGTTGTTGTTGTTGTAATAATTTTTGCACTCAGGTATTGATGAGCAGATACAAATATTCTTATGTCAGGATAACGATAGTGAGTTTTCCATCTTCCTCCATTTTTGATTCTTAGATTCAGGTGAGAGTTCCCACAAACGGTGCCAAATTTGGTTATGTCTAAAAAGTACAGAGATGACGCGCTGGGCATGATGGATTGAGGGTTGACTGGTAGAAGACCTTTTTCTCCACAAAAAAGCTTTTTGCTCCTCCTGCGTACATGGAGATGAGTCAACAAAACATCAGCGCCTAGAAATCAGGGGAGTCCCTAGCGAAGGCCCTCCGACGCTCAAGTCAGTACAAATCCGGATGGGTGGATGAAGAACAGTAAGAATGTGCACACGAGAGTAAAATTGAGGATGTTCAAAGATAGTACCTTTGCCACGGAGAGGACTCCCCTTTTATTTACCACCTCACATAACTTCCATAATCATGAGATGATAGAGTGTGCCTGAGTTTGTTAGGTAAAGAAAAGTGTACAACTCAGGCAGTGTGAAATAATCCTCTGAGGAATCTTCCTTTTACCCACATATATACTTCTTTTATCGTTTATAACTTTTGTTACTGTTGAGGTTGATGAAGGAATAGGTTGTTATAAATGGTTAGCTGACAGGGGACAAAAGAGTCCTTGAAGAAGGTTCTAGGAGAATATTCTCTAACATATGATTTGTTATTCTAACAGGATGTTAGGATGTTATCTGCTGAGTATATCTCGGCCAGTCATTAAACCGACCACCCTGTTAGGCCGAATTGCTTTTATATCTGTCTCGGCCTTAAGCCGTTTGGTTATATTCTACCTAGTTTTAAGTCATTCGTTCAGAGAATAATATAATGCTTGTACACATTGAGTGTCTGTTTGAGAAACAATATAATAACTTGTGTGTGCTAGAGATCCGTTTGATCCGTAATATGAAGCTAAACACCTTAACTCCCTTAGGCCCGATCGATATTTTGTTCGGACGGGCATACAACTAGCCTCTGGAGAAATGTTGTGTTCCGAGAGGTTCGGTCAACATCCCAAGCCAAATAGTCCTAGGCCTGATCGACCCTTTGTCTGACCTGGAGTATAGTAACTTGCAGGTAAAATGCACTTGGCCATCCGACCAGATTCATAAAGTTATCCCGCTTATACATAGAAGAGATGGGCATTAAGTCATATGAACTCGGTCAATTCTACTTTTGAGCAGATACCCATAAAGCTAACGGGTGATCAGATCGACTGGTGTATATAAAAAGGCTCCTACATAAGAATGAGTTCGACCCTCCCTTTGACAGTGGGTCGGCTATTCTAGCCGACCTATAAGGGTGACCGTCCTTAAACTCGATCGGTTATTGAGTGACCAGGTGCGTTATTTCTTTAGTTCAAAGGTGAAGCATTGAAACCCTTATGTTCGACCAGCTTAAGGGTCAGTCGACCTTTTTTCCGCACGGCTCAGAATTTGACCAAACCCATCTGACGAATCTTAGCATTGGGCAGCCAATCAGAGCCCGATGAGAAGATGCTCTCCTCCGTTGACTTTTACTGTCATGTCACCTTGATTTTGACCGTCACGTCATCTTTCGGGTTCACTCATTATAACCCATTTCAATGATGGTCACAAAATTTGGGGCTACATTATATGTGTAAAATATATACGTGACAATTAACTAGATTTCATCGAAAAATTGTTGTCTAGAAGGGGATAGGAGTAGGAACTTACAATGACTATTTGGTGTAGATACATAACTTAGGAGGTGGATAGCAAATGGTAATGAATGAGATCCAAGCTAACAAATATTTGATCTTCATTGAAACTAAGAACTATATAGTCAAGCATGGAGATATGTTTTCATAAATTTGAAAGAAAAATAAATTTTACGATACCCTTTTGATAAGCAATAATTTAGTAGCAAAACTGTAAGAGTAATTTAGAAATAAAAAAGGTTACTATGGTATATATATTATCTACTTAAAAGGCCATAAAAATGTGAGAGATTATACAAAATAAAATAGAAGTACCTATAAGTGAAACTGAGAGAACAGTAGTTTATAACTTTTTCTTTTAAAAAAGTATAAATGTATTCAAAGACCATTGAAGTGTTTTTGTTCAGTATATATAATAAAAATATCAAAATGTTTAGCTTAGAAAGGAAAGCGCTTTGGACATAAATGTGTATAGTGAACAAAAGAACAAAAAGTGGAATGAGTTTACAAGGTGAATTAGTGGAAGCTAAAGAACACAAAGTATCATTATTGCACCCATTATAATTAAGGATGCCTGTGCATGCTCATAATTAAAGCTATTTGTCTTTCTAAAAGCTAAAAGTTGTGTACATCATGCATCAGTTTGTAATATATTTAAATAATCTTCTGAAGCTCCATGCAATATTAAGATAATACTGAAAATTTAAAGTATTACTGAAGAGAAAAAAGAGAGAAGGTGAGATAGCATTTGAGCTTGCCTGAGGTGGTCCGTTCTCTTCGGACTCCAGTCTGTACTCGTGCATTATCCAGTCAGTCTTCTGCCCGTTTGGTGCTCTCCCTTTGTAGAACACCAGCGTCTTCCTCATCCCGATCACTTTGCTCTTGTCATGGACCGCCTTGTCTCGCCCTGTCGCCTTCCAGAACCCGGCCATGGTTGCCCGGTTAGTCCTCGTCCCCGTGGGGTACTTCTTGTCCTTGTGGCTGAAGAAGTACCACTCACTCTGCTCTTCGTACCCGATCCGGCATTGTTCTTAGCACAAACACATTGCGGGCATACGATTGGTTAATCGTCTGCGTGTTAGACGAAATGTCTACCTGAAAGAGTACTGCTATATATACGCTTTTTCACGTACCTTGGAGATCCCATGGCTCAATTCTGTAAAGATCGATGTCTCTGATGACATCCAGGTCTATCTTCTGCGAGGCCACCTTCTTCTTGAGGTAATACCCAACGAGCTCCTCGTCGGTGGGATGGAACCTAAAGCCAGGAGGAACGCAGCACTCCATGGCTTCCCTTGCCTGCACCAGAGCAAGAGCTCTTCCTTATATATAAGTGATGCATGCTTCATAGGAAGAGAGAAAGAGAGAGGAAGGAAATGATTTTAAAATACTTGGCATGGCTCTGGTTTTGTACTGTCCTTTATGAAATCAAGGGAAAATGGCCATGTGTTGGAAGCCGGGACAGGGCAGTCCCTGCCATGATGCTGTCCCTGGAATGTGAATGGTGGCAATCATTCGGCTACAACATGTGCTCTATTAGTCCTCAATAATCATGGTTCAGACCTAAATGTAAGGGAGCAAAGCCAAGTGGTTATGGTTTTTCATTTGTTTTCTTCTCCTTTCCTTTGCCTTGAGCAATCATGGCAGCTTCAGCTACTGCATTAATTACCATCTACTTGAACATTGGAGTGTAATTATTGGCTAAGATGTGTGGTTTGGTGATGATAAGCTTAATTAACGGAGGATCCAGCCGGGGAGTGCATGTTCAATTGGCATGAGCATGCATGACGTTTGGTAAAGGACACGGCATGCGCTTCTTCTGTGAGGGGGAATGTCATCTAAAGGTAACAAAGGAAGCTTTCTTAGAGTCAGGCCTGTCACGGAGAGGCTTAAAAGGAGGAAACTGAGCTCTTTGCACACTGACTCATTTGTCTCCTTGTCTTGGGATTGCATGTCAGTACACATCCCTCTCCCTCTCCCTCTCCCTCTCCCTGTACAGTACAGTACCTTTTGTCTTACTAATTAACTAAGTCGTCTTCCCTACTTTAGCTTGAATTCAACAAGGTGGAGGGATCCAGAACAAGGTTCGACCTCTTCATGGCAATGTATAATAGGTTCGACCTTTTGGCTTGCTAATTAGTCTTGTAGATCTTGATGGGAAAGAGAAGTTTTATGTCAAGCGAGTTAAGATGTGTAAAAGGATAGTAAAAAAGTAGAATAAAAAAAGGGAAAGTGAGCATATATACTTATGATTAAGTTTTGAATAGAAGGGGGAAAAAACACTCTTGAAAGCCTGTATAATTTCTCCTAGATTAAGAAACAATTGCTTCTTGGTTTCTCTCTCTCGTATGGATACGAGTGTAAAGGTAATTATGATCAAATATCTCTAAAATATTTCCCTTTTATACTTTTGCGTTGTAATTTATCAAAAATGACTCCTATATATACTCCATTCATAATTTACTTGCAGTTTCATCAATTGCGCAGAAAATATTAACTGCTGTTTCTGATAATTCATGGCTTCAATCTTCTGTCTCCAGACTAGCTAAAAGATCATTACCTTGGAAAGAATCAGCAAAGGTAGATCATATATCCAGAATATTGAATAATCATCACAAAAAAGATGCATGTACCAGCTTCAGGATCTGAGATCTCATATGATAACTATAAGAAGCTTGCAATCTTCATTCTTAAACCAAGTGATCAATAAAACTCCAAGATCTGTATACTTTGCAGTTTCCTTATCAGAAACTAATTAATAGTTATGTACATAGACAGAACCCTAAAATTAACCAGTTCTCTCTTGCTTCTGTTCAATGATAGTGGATAAAGGGAAGAAAGAAAAACAAGTAGATTCTGATCAAGAGATCGATTCATTAATGTGAGAAAGGGGACGTATCGGTTACCCCCATGCATCATATATATTCGTATTAAATATATGCTACACTTGATAAAATTAAACTAACCATATGATATGGGGGAAAAGTTGTATGAAGGTAGCAGCTAGCGTCGTCGTCAACAATTCCGAATTGAGGAGGGAGAGGGAGTAGCAGGCCAGAGCAGCTAGAAATTAAGGGGTGGCGTTCTAAGGAAGGAGAGAAGGTGGCCTGAGGGGATATATAAATTAAGTTTTAAAAGGAGATGAGCCTGAGAGGAGGCAGACCCACCCCCTCTGCCTCTGCCTCTGGTTTCGATTGCGCGTGGGTTGATGGAATGAAGGTCGTTTGACGTCACACACCCACTCTCCCTTTGCTTTCCACCTTTTTCCTATCTATCTTATCACAAAAGACTCTTCATTGGCTTCGGCTTCGGCTTCGGCTTAGCTTTTGCCTTTGGCTTGTAGAGCAGTGCAGATTAGACTGCGAGGGTGCATGGTGCGTTGTGGGGCGGGGGGTGGAAGGGAACCGTACAGCGGGGATGAGGGGAGGAATGAGAGCATGGCAGATTTAACTTGTTGTCAAGCGTATTGTGATATATCGATCGATCTCGATCGATCGGCAATGAGGAATTGGTCTGCGTGCAGTGCAGTGCAGTTCAGTGGCAATTTTGTTGGCTTTTCTCATGCCATGATTTGCTGCTGGGTGGAGTGGAAGGCCAAATGAATGCTTGGTTGGGCCATTTAGAGATCATAATTGAGGATTTGGAGGGCAAAACAGAGCTTGCCAGTGACGCGCACTGCGGATTAATGAGATAGATAGATAGATGGTTATAATTATTACTCAAATCTCACTTGATTCAGTTTCATGAGTAATTCAATTTGAGTTAGATTTGATTTTAGTCAATTGGTTATGATCATCTCCAAATACTCATTTTGGCACGTGCGACTACTCCTACCTAATAAGGAGAAAATTTACGTGCACAAGACCATTAAAAAGTTGAACAAACAACTCCACAAAACAATACAAAAGAAACACCCATTGAAAATTTATTCCAATCTCCATGTGGATTATCCAGTTCACTACCTAAATATTTGGTAATTTAACATAGGCATTATGAAAAATCATTATATAATGTTCTGAAAGTAGCTGTAAAAACATTCAAAGCCCGTTTGTATCCTCTTTCTAGTTAATTTTAGAACAACTCAAAATTCACCAGTTATCTTAATTTGTTGTAACATTATCAATTAGGTAACCTTAATGCAAAGGATGGTTCCTAGAAAAGGAGAGAGGTTGAGAGGATTACTCAACTCTAGGGTTTGGTCGACAATCAAGTATGCATGGGAATACAAAATTGGCCCTAATTTGAAACATACCAATGCAAAATTCTTCAAGTAAAGTTGACAAGACCCCAAAAAACTCCTATAAGGATGTTTTTTTCACCCTAGTTGAATTTTGGTTCGAGTTTAATAGTAATGATAATCCAATAAAATAATTATATAATAAATTTAAAAAATAGGAATATAAAATTATGTATTTTCATTTATAAGTATCATAATTAGCTAGTGTATTTTGTTTTGAGTTACAAGAAATGAACTAATTAGGCCTATCTAATTATCCAACCCAAAGAACATATCATGAAGAGCAAATAGGCTTGATTTAGCCCAATGAGTACCCCCAAGAGGGGAGAACCCTTCTCCATAGAAAGGAACAGAGCCCCCCAACCCTAGATTAGAATATAAGATGCGTGAAAAATGGGAGAAAACCTCTTTTATAGACAAGGGCATGATCCTTGCCCGGTCAATGTCACAGTCTTGCCTCCTTATCATGGTCAAGGCGTGTGCCGCCCCTGGATGGTGAGGCAAGGTCGTGCCTAAAGGTACGGCCAAGGCATGTGTCGCCCTTGGATGGGGAGGCAAGATAGTGCATAAAGGCATGCCCCCTCCTTGGTTGAGCTCTGGAAATATGGCATGGTCATCTCATTTGGCACAGCCTGGTCGTATGCTCCTCTGGTGATGGGGCATGGCCCGACCATGATTTGGCTATGGAGAGGACCATACCCTGGATGCTTGCTGGTAGGAGGCACGACCTACCATTGGGTTGACATAGAGTCGTGCCTCTAGGGCATGAATAGGTTGCTGATTTTCTCTATGTTTACTCCAATGTGCGTCTTTACTTCATTTTCACTCCAATTTACATCCTATCAATCAAAATAAGTAAAGAGTAAATCTGTGAATAAAAGGAATGGAAGAAAGACATTATAATGAAATACGGTGCAATAAATATAAATTATACTCATGAAATGCAAGTAGATATGCGTCAAATAATACTTAGAAATATATATAACCTATGCACATTAACTTCATAGGTGAACAATGAAGAATATAATACTAGAGCAAGTTTGGAGGACTTGGTGCATTCAATATACTAAGGGTTGAGGTGAGATGAACTCAATGCAACATAAAACATTGACAAGATCAAAGACTTGAAGGTAAGAGAGTCGTAAGAGATTATGAGTGAAATGTTATCATATATTTGGGTCTATGATCAATATGGTTAAGGGATAACTCAAGATTGAAGACCTATAACCTAAGTGAGCTATTCAAGATGATAAGTGATTGTAATCTTAGGCTTCCCACTTTTAGGCAACGTCATCATGGGTTAAGTGTGTAACTAGGTAGGTACCTAAATTATCTAGTGGTTTGTAGGAATCCTTCAATCGAAGGACAAGAATTCTATGGTTGTAGTATATGTTAAGCTTAATTCTGATCTTTTGAATGGGCTTATAATGGTGTAAACTGAGTGATCAATAACTTTGAGCAAATTTAGTCAATTAGAAGTGAGCCTTTGCTAACTTAAGTGTTCATTCTATTCGGGAGTCAATTGGACATAAGGATGTGGAGAGCATAATATTTCTATTTGGGCTCTAGTTCACTATAAGTAATCTAATCGACTAGATGAGTAAGCAGTTGACTGGATAAGAACTCTAGTCAATTTTCCAATTGAAGGTGGGCAAACTAGAGTTGCTAGAGACAAATAACATCCAAGGGCTCACAATTCAAAGTCAGGGCTTTCTCCTTCAGGATCTTTTGTTTATTTGACTGTTTTATTTCAAGAGAATAAATACTAGTAAGATATTTAATCCACCTTTAGTAAAGTAGATTTTATTAGTGGATTTATGAGAGTGATACAATTAACAAATTGATAAGCGGTAGAATAGGAATAGAGCATTGTGTTACTATGTTTATATCCATTATTGTTTTAATTCATATTAGTGGCATATACAATATTGACATGATGAATTTAATCTGCACACAAGCATCATGCCGGATTTTTGATTTCCTGAAATCCAATTTCAGCGAAATTCAGAAATGCCCTAGAAATTCTATAAAATTCTAAAAATCATGAAAATTCATGTAGACATTACTTAGGTTATATACTATCATGGAAAAATAGTTTTCTATGAAAATACTTCCTATTTTCAAATATTGACATAAACTTGAAAACTTGTAAAAATTTCAATGTTTTCTTCTAGTTTGTGTCTAACTTTTCAATGATGATTACTATAAAAGAAATAGTCTTCACCAAGGTTTTTCAAAGTATATTTAAAATCATTTCCAAAACTAATATCCAATCATGTTCTTTGGGCTATGCACATGACTTGTATATTAGCTTTCCTAATGATTGGAAAACACATAACTGTGTTTTGATGAACCTAAAACTCAAAAAGAATGCAGTAAATTAATATCTTGAGTTTTGTTCATCATCCTAACATCTCACTTGTATCTAACATGTACTAAAATACATACAAGTCACCTACTCTTGACGACACCTACTCGAATAAAGATATATATTACAAATTAGAAATCAAAATTGTACACCAGATTCTAATTGCATGGCCTAAATGTCACATAACCATCAAATAATTGAAATGTAATATTATTACATTTCATGCATCTCAAGATAAGCTTCTAGGAAAAAATAGACCTCAATAGAAGAATAATTGTATGAAAAAACAGACCTCTTGCAACTCTCAGCGAATTTGAAGGGCATAGGTGACAATAAGAGATAGATTTCACATCAAGATTCAACCTTTAAGAAAGAATCATGTGAATCATGAGCATATGCAGTTGTGATGGGAATAAAACATCAAAATTCAAAAATCTGCAAGAAAAAAGTGAAAAAGAGAGACAATTTGCATTAAGAAGTGATTGATCACACAATATTAAACATTTATCTATAAGGAATCTGAACTTTTTACACAATTAATAATGAAAACAACCAAACTATTTAGAACTATTATGAACACTATATAAAAGAGTTAAATTATTCAAAGTATGCATGTTTCATAGACATAATGAACTATTATGAACACTGCATCATTTTCCTCAGCAACAGAAGCTTGCTGAGATTCATTATGAACGAGAAGTTTGATTTACATAATTGATAGTAACATGTATGAAAAAACAAAACAACTAAAAATTGTAAAACAATAAATATGAAGGTCAATACTTAGAGTTACTCAAGGAACATGAATACATGCAATCAAGCAAGAGTTAGCAACTAACATAGAAGCTCAGTAACTGAGAGAAAAAAAATCCCTGATGACATAGTTCAAAGTCAGAAAAATTGAGACAAAACAGTTTATCAATACAAAACAATATAATACCATGTAGTAGATGAAGTTTGGAATTGGGTGGTCTAGAACATCCAAGTCGGCAGCTTTATCCAAAGCATTGATGAACATCTACAAAATCATTAATTAGGATTCCATGCCAAGTCTCTATAGCATTTACAAATCATGACAATTAGAAAAGGCATTCTTATAGTTAAAAGCCACCATAATTTGACCAAATCAAAAGGAGCTATAATAATGAAGCATTGTGCATTCATAAGAAAGTACTGTAGCATCATACAAGGGTTTTTTTTCCCTCAAGATGGCTGGAAACATTTTGACACTTTGCATGTTTGGCTACTAATTTTAGGTTGCCCATAAACTAGGAATTGGATGTGGGTCAAAACCAACAAACATGTAAACACAAAAGACTCAAAAAGCTAAGACCCAAGCCTTGCCTTGGCTAAACTGGATATAGGAGTAACACATGCAAACTAAATAACTAGAGGCCAGAAAACAAATAGTGCATTTATGCCAAAACATGTTACTAAAAAAATAATGATATATATTTTTTAATATCTCTAGTTCACATAAGACAAAGCGTGTTGATGAGACTTAATCTCCAAAACATGTTATAGGAAAAGAATGATGAAAACAAAAAATTGAATATCTCTGGTACACATCTGTTCACAACTGTGAAAGTGGAAAATGTTTCCATGATACATTAACACTCGTAAAATGGGGAGTTAAAAATACAGTATCAAGTAAGCCGGCAAAGAATATCTTGGCAACAATGACCATGGCTGGGACTGGCTTCCACAACAAAACCAACTATAGAGAGATCTGCATACAATTGAAATAAAATGCTATCACTAGAATGCATAAAACTGTGAGATCTTAAAGGAAAAGCTAATGAACAACTGAAAATCATGAAAAATGAAAAAGGGTAACTATGAATAACAATACATATAAGAGATGAAGAGATCGAGCAGGACAATGAAAGTTACGCTATCTAAATATTTATCAAAAAACTGGGGTGGTTTAAGAGAACAAAAAAATTGAGGCCTTCAACCTTACAAAATAATGGACCAAGGAGGATCGGAAAAATAAAATCAATGAGCAAAAAAATCATTCACATCAAGGCACACAGTTCGAATCACCTAGAATACCAACAACTGGAAGTAGGAAAACCAATGACAGACAAGGTGAAGAATTACCAAGGGGGACGAAGAAAAGCAAGGAGGATCGAGAGGATAATACCTTACCCTCACCCACCTGAGAGTTCTGGGAAGGAGCGGCGGCAACAAGGAAGGTGTCGTGCTTCGTCGGATGATGGGGCTCTAGCGGCAGTGAGGCCATGTGAGATGGTTGGGAAGGCTAAGGGATAAGGAAGAGCAGTGGAAGTGAAGAGCCCCGTGCGGTCGCAAAGTGAGTAGCAGAGGAGACGGAGGAGAAGAGGTCGACAAAGGCATCTGTGGCTTCGATAGGCATAGGTGAAAACAGTCACACGCGACTGAGAGAGGAGGTGGGAAAAAAAATTTAGGGTTATAAAATAATTTCCGTCGTCTTAGACACCAAAACACATACATACACAACAATTTAATAAAATTGTTGTCTATTACTATACAAACAATATTAATAGTTATCAACCACCGTTGTACCAAAAAAATAATCTCAAAAATAATGATTTTAAAAAACTGTTATTTTTGACCTACATAAGACAACAGTTTATTAAAACTCGTTGTGTTTTACAAAACAAAAATATCCAACAACAATGGTTTTCAATAAAACTGTTGTTAAATAGAAAAAAACAACAATTTTTTAAAAAATTATTATCTATTGGGTGTGATTGTATCTCAAATTTTTTGTAGTGAATAAACAACAGTTAATTAAAATTGTTGTTGTAGATAAAAAAAAATAAGCTCATAGACAAAACTGTTGTCTTTGACATATATAACACAACAGTTTATAAAAACTGTTGTCTTTTTTCAAGAAAAAATAGTCAACAACAATAATTTTCAGTAAAACCGTTGTTAAAAAGAAAAAAGACAACAATTTTTTAAAAAACCGTTGTCTATTAGGTGTTGTTGAATTCTAAATTTCTTGTAATGGTCTAACTTAAACCGTACATCCTCCCCCTATTGGCATACATCAAAAACTCTCCCCCTGAAGAGTTACTCACTGTTGTTCACAACTGCACTTGTTGTGTTCAACGCCATAATGAAGGTCACATACCCTTCATTATGTATAATGCTCATCCTTGAGCATACGCAACTAAACAATGAAGATATCCATTCTCCATTGTGTTTAAATGCTCAACCTTGAGCATTTTGCTAAGGAAGGTTGATCACCTTCCAAGGTTTATGAAAAATTAATTTTCATGTCCTTAAAGAGTAACTCCCCCTAAAGACATGCTCGTAACTTCTGTCATTGCACCAGCAATGAGTTGGAATTCCTAAATCTTTAGGAAACCCAAATTTAGAAGTTTTGAGGTTCAAAACTTCAATATTGAAACCAAACCTCAACCTAAACTTCTACTTAGTTTCCCTTAACCAATCCATTCATGTTTTCATCATAAAAACTCTCCCTAAATATATACAAATGTGTGTCAAGGGGTTAGGAATGGTTACCTAGACTAAAAATGGTTTAAAATGCTGAAATCAGGCTTTCCCACCCAAAATCAGTTTTTTCAATCGATTGAAGTTGGGTCTCAATCGATTGAAACCATTTCAATCGATCCACTGATTGATTCCATGAGCTTCTGTTCACAAAAATTACCCTTGAATCGATCGGCTGATCGATCCAGCCTGGTCAATCGATTTCCTGAAATCCAATTTCAGCGAAATTCAGAAATGCCCTAGAAATTCTATAAAATTCTAAAAATCATGAAAATTCATGTAGACATTACTTAGGTTATATACTATCATGGAAAAATAGTTTTCTATGAAAATACTTCATATTTTCAAATATTGACATAAACTTGAAAACTTGTAAAAATTTCAATGTTTTCTTCTAGTTTGTGTCTAACTTTTCAATGATGATTACTATAAAAGAAATAGTCTTCACCAAGGTTTTTCAAAGTATATTTAAAATCATTTCCAAAACTAATATCCAATCATGTTCTTTGGGCTATGCACATGACTTGTATATTAGCTTTCCTAATGATTGGAAAACACATAACTGTGTTTTGATGAACCTAAAATTCAAAAAGAATGCAGTAAATTAATATCTTGAGTTTTGTTCATCATCCTAACATCTCACTTGTATCTAACATGTACTAAAATACATACAAGTCACCTTATAGTTCTTTGTGAGATGTAAAGTTTGGTTTTGCCCTAAACTAAAGATCATGCATATCCACCTAGGAATTTTGGATTATGAATATCTACCTAGGATGCTACTTGTGAGTAAATGTGATTATCCTTAATTGTAAGGAATTAAAAATAATGCATGATGAGTTATGACATACATCAAAATGAATAATTTTCAAAAGAAAATTTGCTATAACTACATGATGTATGTATGACATGGTATGGTATTTTTATATTTTTCATAATAAAGTATGAATACAAAATATGATATCATGACATATGATGGGAAAACAAAACATGGTAATTTAGCTTAAATTAAGTACCAAGATTATCTATCTAAGTATCCTTAATCTTTAGCTAACTTAAAATTAAATCCTAGATTGTCCATATTTTTCTTCAAGAAAATGTCAAAACTCAACTTGGCATTTCTTTACCTCTTGATTAATTATGTCAATTTAAAATTAAGCATATTTCTCAAATTTTTAGCACATTTTACTTTTCCAAAGAGTACTTATTTTAAATTAAGGCATAGATTGGCCCTTAACTTCCTAAGAAAATACTCAAGTCCCAACTTGGTATTTCTTATGCTTTTCCCAATTGTGTCAATTTAAATTGAATTCCAATTCCTCAAGTTTTGGCACATTTTACTCATTCAAAGAGTAAATGATAATCCACTTCATTTTCAAAGGCTTACAATAACCTTGAAAATGCTCTTCGAGTGTCAACTTCATCAAGATTGGGTTAACTACCCTTCCAATTAGAGTTAACACTCTCTAACCTATTCAAGGGGTAGAGAAAATGCTCCTAGGAACCCAAAACCTATTGGTTCTCCTTGGATGCTCTAGGTACTCACTAGGGATAACCTTCCTAGTTACCTTCTTAATGACCTTCCTAGGTTTCTTAGAAGTCTTGGTCATCTCCTTTAGGTTAACTCTAGGGATTGCTTCCCTTGTGACCTTCTTAGTGACTTTCTTAGAATTCTTAGAAGTTTTAGTCACATTTGTAGTTACAAAGATACTCCTAGGGATAACTTCCCTTGTATCCTTAACTTTACACCTAGATCTAGAGTTGGTTCCAT
This sequence comes from Zingiber officinale, assembly GCF_018446385.1. Taxonomy (NCBI): domain Eukaryota; kingdom Viridiplantae; phylum Streptophyta; class Magnoliopsida; order Zingiberales; family Zingiberaceae; genus Zingiber; species Zingiber officinale. The sequence continues at coordinate 68,453,483 of NC_055993.1, forward strand.
AGCTATATGGAACCCTATGGTAAGAAGTTACATCCTTCTTAGCCTTAGGTTTGTATCCCAAATCTCTATGGCCATTGGATGACTTTGCACTCCTAGACCTAGGTTATGTTCATTTTGCCCTTTTAGGATGTTTTCATCTTTTTTAGGGTCTTTTCTATTTTATCAAGCCTTGACCTTCAGACTTGATTTTCTTTCCATAAATTCCTAGATTTTGGTTTTTCATTATGTTCTTGAGCATTTTTATTTTTAGGCCTATAACTAAAATCCTTAGAGTTATTGCCTAAATTTTTATCTACCTTCCTAACCCTAGGTGTGGTAGTCTTAGCATGAAGAGTCACATGATGTTCATTAATTCTATCATGCCTCCTATGTTTATGGTAAATAGTATTAAAATGATATAGGTTAGAACTAGCATGCTTTTTACCATGATTTAGAGGGATAGGCTCAATAAATGATGCCTTGGATCTTGGAAGCTCCCCCTTGACTTGTGTTTCCTCTCTTAGGCTTGACTGATTTCTTCCCCGTAGGATATTAACTTCGATAATATCCTTTTTGGTTGCACAAGAAATACACAATGCCCTCCTTGCTCTTCTTTATTGTGGGGGTGGTCTCCTTGTGCTGCTCCTTGTCCTTTTGTGCCACTTGGCTCTTCTTCTTGGCCAATTTAGGGCACTTGCTCTTATAATGCTCATGTTCCTTACACTCAAAGCAAATGATATGATCTTTATTATTAACATTTGAAATTGTTATACCTTTGCTTGTAGGGGTGACATCTTCTCCTTTTGATCCGGATGTAGATGCTTCCTCTTGATCCAACAATGATGCTCCTCCAATTGATTTGACTTGACTTTTGGAGGTGGAAGCTTCTTCATCTTCATCCCTTCTTGATCTGGAGATGGAGGCTTCTTCTTATTCTTTGTCCTCTTGTACATTAAACAAGGAGTATGCTCCCTCCTTACTCTTTTAGTTGTACTCTTTTGAGGATGAAGCTTCTAGGACTTCTTCCGATGTTGAGCATCTCTCAACCTCGGAATCCTCCTCCTCTTGGTCTTGCTCCAATAAGTTGTCCTCTTTGAATTTCTCTTGATTTGGTGTAGTGGAGGGTTCTTCATGAAGCTTGGCTAATTTGCTCCACAATTCTTTTGCATTTCAAATTCTCCAATTTTGTATAGAATTGTGTTTGACAATAAACTAACTAATAATTTGGTTACCTTGTCATTCACCTCGCACATTTGGACTTGCTATTGGCTCCACTTGTTCTTCTTGAAAATTTTGCCTTTGCTATTTGTTGGAGATTGAAAACTTTCCATTAGAGCAAACCATTGCTTTATCTCCATCATAAAGAAATTTTTTATTCTTGATTTCCAAGAATCGAAGCTTACTGATATGAATGGTTGAGGCACCATTGTATCGAATTCAAATCTATCTTGGAATTCCATCTTGAAGTTGAGCTTTCTGAATTCTTTGAATTGATGAATTTTGCTCTAACTTTTTCACCCTCTAGCCTTTTTACCCCTTCCGGCGCTGATTCCGATAAAGAGCGACCTCGCTCTGATGCCACTTGTTAGGATCATTTTGGTGCTAGAGGGGGGGTGAATAGCTTGTCGCGCGTCTCGTTGCTTGCTTCTTGGTGATGATGTGCAGCGGAATGAACAAGAAACAAACTTACAATGCTAACACAAGGGATTTACTTGGTATCCACCTCAAGAAGAGGTGACTAATCCAAGGATCCACACGCGATACACACTCCACAAATCAAAACATTCCTTCTCGGTTGCAGTCGGAGGTGGAGAAGCCTCGTACAAACTCGCACAACAATATACAACACCCGCAAGAAGAAAATACAAAAGATACAAATGAAAACTCTTTCTTCTTGCTTACTTATTACTTGTTGTTGACTCTTGAACCTTGGAATTGTAACTACACTTGTTTCCAAGAGCCTTTAAGAACTGGCTATAAAAGTATGGAGAAGCTCATGAATTGTCATTTTTTTTGCTCTAGATAAGAAGCACCCGAAGAAGACACTCGGCAACGGCTATAACTTGTGCAACAGTCGGATTCCAATCGATTGAATAGCTCTCAATCAATTAGGGAGGCTTTGAATCGATCAGATGATCGATTCAGAGTGCCTCTGTGCTCTCTGGAAAATGCCTGAATCGATCGCCCGATTAATTCAGCCTCTATCGCGCGATTTCTAATCGGTTGATCGATTGAAGGTTTTAATCGATCAACTGATCAATTCAGAAGCTCACTATTCACTCATAAACTCTCCCAATCGATTGACCAATCAATTAGGAAAGTTTTGATCGATTACCCAATCAATCAAGATAGTTTCTGCATAAAATCGTGTCAGCCAATCGATTGGCTGATCAATTGAACCCCCCAATAGATTGGTCAATCGATTAGCAAGTAGAAAAATATGTAGAGCTTGAAATGAGCTTCGTTTTGCATCTAAGATTATCGCATTCCAATATCCGAGTCAAAAGTTATGGCCTTTGAAAGTTTACTATGTCCGAACTTCCTAGTTCCATGTCAACTCCCTATTGGACTTCCGACCACTAAGTGTTCGGTCAACTTTTGACCCATCTAGACTTTCTCTTTGCCAACTGCTCATTGAACTTTTGATCACCAACTGCGGTCCTCCTTGACCCACTTAGATTTACCGTCTCGTGCCAAGTGTCCGGTCCTCCATGACCCACTTAGACTTCCTTCCACCAGATGTCTAGTCACCCTTGACCCATCTGGATTTCCTTGTGCCAAGTATTCGGTCAATCCATTGACTCACTTGGACTTCTCAATACTAGGTGTCCGATCAATCTTGACCCACCAGGATTTCCACGTGCCTGGCTTCACTTACCAAGTCTTTCCATCTGCCTGTCTTCACTCACTAGGACTTCCCCTTCCTATCTACCTGGCTTCATTCACCAAGACTTTCGCCTAGGTTCACTCACTAGGGTTTTCACCTAGCTTCACTCACCAGGATTTTCCCACTGCTCGGCTTTACTCACCGAGACTTTCACCTGCCTAGCTTCACTCACCAGGACTTTCACCTAGCTTCACCCACTAGGATTTTCCAATTGCCTAGCTTCACTCACTAGGTCTTTCACTTGGCTTTACTCATCAATATTTCCCAACTGCCCGGCTTCACTCACCAGGATTTTCCAACTACCTAACGTCTAGTTAGGACTTTTGCAGTCAAGTATTCAGTCAACCCTTTGACCTACTTGACTCTTCTTCACATCTAACTGGTCAACCTTGACCAGAGGGGAATTGTATCAACAATCTCCCTAAACTGACGATTGCATCTGCAATCTTCATGTATTATCAAACATCAAAACTCAAATATCAAGACTCAAGCCTAGGGATATTGCACCAACATAAAGGGGGTTCGCCAGTGTGAAGAGATCAGGAAAGAAAAATGAGAAGTAGGTGAAGAGATCATAGGTTGGACACAAAAAATTTTGAGGAATGGGAAAGAAAAATGCAACAGCAAAAAATGGCGAAGTCGAAAAAATGACAAAGGAAAAAAAAAATGATATTCAACAACACTTAATAAACAATTATTTTCAAAAATCATTGTCCTAATCCCCAAAAAAGTGCACATAGACAACTATTTTTAAAAATCATTATTGTAGCCTTCAAAAATCATTGCCATAGCCCTAAAAAAGCATAAGTAGACAATGGTTTCTCAAAATTGTTGTTGTAACTGCTAAAAGACAATAATTTTTATTAAAAGCACTGTTAAAAGGCAAAAATAATGATTTTGGCATAAAAATATTGTCTTTTGAATGTTGTTGAATGAGCATTTTTTTGTAGTGAACGTACAGGTCAAATCACCTCCTCCGTAACACAACGATAAGTTTACAATTCCTTCAAGATATTAAAAAATCATTTTCACTGCTTTCCAATGCTCTCTTCTAGAATTAGCCTGATATATGCTTACCAGACTTACTTCATAACATATGTCCGAGCGAGTACACATCATTGCATACATAAGACTACCAACTGCATTGGAGTAAGGTACTTTACTTGTAACTACCTGGCCCCTTGACCCCTTGGGCGGCCCAACTGGCAGCCCATTTGGCAGTCCCTTGGGCGGCCCAACTGGCGGCCCAAATTGGCGACCCCTTATGTCGTCGACCGACGACCCTCGGGTGTGTGCTGTTACTCACTAGGTCTTCCCACCCCTGGCTAGTGGGTTTTTGTCTTCCCCAGGATTCGAACTCTAGACTTCCAGGCTAAGTACTAGAGTTTATGAATCCTACGTTAGGATTGTAACGACCCGACCCCTCGGCCCCTTGGGCGGCCCAACTGGCGGCCCATTTGGTGGCCCCTTATGTCGTCGACCGACGACCCTCGGCCATGTCGTTACTCACTAGGTCTTCCCACCCCTGCCCAGTGGGTTTTTGGCTACCAGGATTCATAATCTCTAGTACTTAGCCTGGAGGTTAAGAGTTCGAATCCTGGGGAAGGCAGAAACCCACTGGCCAGAGGTGGGAAGACCTAGTGAGTAACGGCACGGCCGAGGGTCATCGGTCGAGGACATAAGGGGCCACCAAATAGACCGCCAGTTGGGCCGCCCAAGGGGCAGAGGGGTCGGGGCGTTACATTACTCATTTCCCTTATTTCTTCTTGTGTTTTAGGACACATTTTCATACATAGACCTTCTCCTTTTAGCAATTGGAATATCTGTGGGATTACATTTACTCATCTCAAAGCGCTCAAAAATTTTCTTAATGTAGGTCTCTTGTGAAAGAGTTAACATTTTCTCGAGCGATCCCTCTAGATCTATACTCTGAGAATAAGCTCATCTTCACCCATGTCTTTCATATCAAAGCTGGCTAACAACCATATTTTAATGGTTATTAAATACTTAATGTTGTTCCCAAGCAACAATATGTTATCCACATATAACGATAGAATCACAAAAGAGTTATCTGACAGTATTAGATAGATACAATGATCCTCCTCAGCCATAGTAAAACCTCCTCATGAAATCTTAGGTACCACTATTTGGATGACTATTTAAGGTCATATATTGATTTTCAAAGTCGACAAACCTTATCTTCCTGACCTACTAGAACAAACCCAAGGGTTGTTCCATATAAATCTCCTTATCTAGATTCATGTTAAGGAAAGCAGTTTTAACATCCATCTGGTATAACTCCAGATCTAAATAAGAGATAATCGTTAAAAGTAAATAAATCGATATAAACTTGACTACTAGGAAGAAGGTCTCCTCATAATCAATGTTCTTTTTTTGCATGTAACCCTTGGCTACCAAACGAGCTTTATACTTCTTGATCGACCCATCGACTTTCTTTTAATTTTGAGAGCCCAATTGCTCTCAATGGCCTTTCTATCCTTAGGTGAGTCAACTAGGTCCCATACCTTATTGACTTCCATTGATTCCGTTTCTTCCTACATGGCCTTTGACCATTAGTTTTTTTGCTGAACCCTTGAGAGCCTCTCTGAATATCCTTGGTTCATTGTCCTCTAGAGTTACAATGAGAATCTCATCCTCAATCGGGAAATGAAGATGAGGTACCTTGTCCCGATAACTCCTACGAGGAGGGAGAGTCATCAGACCTTCAGACGGACCACTCTTATTAGGAGCAAAATCCTTAATAGGATCTATCCCACCTTTGGGTATAGCTGAGCCACAAGGCTCATCCATCTCGTAGAATGTGAAGTCTCGATCGATTTCACCTCTCTTAGGGAAATCATTCCTGAGAAACTTGGCATCACGAGACTCAATCTCAGTGACAGCCCCATCTGTATGTTCTCATAGGAACACAGCCCCTTGGAGTGATCAGAGTACCTAATGAAGATACACTTCTTTTCTCACATGCCTAACTTGCTATATTTGTGTAAGGAATCATAAACATACGCAGTGCAATTCCATGGTTTTAATTTGCTAGGTCAGGCTGCCTTCCTGTCCAAAGTTCATACGGGGTGTTGACTATAGACTTCGTTGGAATATGGTTGAGGACGTAGGTTGTAGTCAATAACGCATCCCCCTAATGGAAGATGGATAAATTGGCCAATGCCATCATATATCTTATCATCTCCAATAAAGACCCATTCCTTCTCTTAGTGACTTCGTTTTGTTATGGATTAGTAGGAATAGTCAACTATCTTGTAATGCCTCTCTCAAAACATAATTCTTTAAACTATTCAGATAGATACTCACGTCCCCGATCAGTTTTGAGAGTTTTCACCCTCAAGTCTAGTTGATTTTCAACCTCGCTTATAAACCTCCTGAAGCACTCTAGTGCCTTAGACTTGTGCAAGATTAGGTTAGACATAGCCAAAACACGTGTAGTCATCTATAAACGTAATAAAATACGTGGTTCCGTTTATGACATTCACATTCATGGGTTTGCAAATCTCAGAATGAACCAACTATAAAGGAGTCCCAACTCTCATTGTTTTCCAAAAGACTTTCTTGTTGCTTTGCCTGCTAGGCAGAACTAACACAAGGGCAACTCGACCTTGGTTACTGGGCCCAACAGGCTACTTGTTGCTAACCTACTCATCCTCTCATGCCCTATGTGGCCAAGTCTGCTATACTATATAATCACATCATCTACTACACTATCAAATGCATAGATAGTAGGAGAATAAGAATAAGCAAATGAAATCAAATTTAGTACATGGACTAAACCAGAGCAAACTAAAGAGTTGTCATAAGAAATAAAAACTTCAGAGTTTCCTAACATCACATAGTATCCTAATTGATCTAGATATCAGACAGATACAAGATTTTTCCTAATCTCTAGAGCATTTAGAACTTGGTCGTTTTACAGCAATAGCTTGCACGTCCCAATCCCTCTCACTGCCACATATGCTTTGTTCCCCACATATAACCTCTTTATATGAGGACTCAAATGGTGGAACTCCACAAATGCTCTCCTATCACAAACTATATGGTCTGTGGCTCCTGAGTCTATAATCCACACAGGAGAAGAGTTAGCCAGCATCATACTAGATGACACATAACTCATATCATCATTACAATAAAATTGCTAAAAAATAACACCACAAAGACAATGATTTTAGGAAAAAAAATATTGAAAATTTGGAAAAAGAAAATGATTTTTGACAACCCCGTTGTCTTTGATGCAACAGTTACCCTAAAAGAGAATGGTTTGACACTATCCATTATCATTTAGGGAAACAATTTTTTTAAATAACAACGCATTTTACAATGATTTTCTAAAACCATTATCTTTAAGAGTTTTTTATCTTAATAATAGTTGGGATAACGATTAAATGAACCATTGTAATTGAGAATATTTTCATAATGCTTGGAATAACGGTTCATAAACCATTGTCATTATAATACTAAGGCAACGGTTATAACTCGTTGTCAATGAAATTATAACCGTTGTATTTTTTCTGCCTCAAAACTCTTGCATGGGGAAATGTAAAAATAAATTAAAAATAAAAAACCTTAACCCTAGATTTGTTCTTTGCACGACTCCTTTATAAATAAATGAACTTCAGCCTTCGACCTCGCTGCTTCACTGCTTTGCCATAAAATAAGAAAGAAAGAGAGATAGAAGAGGAGGATGGATAAGATGTAGAATCTCATGGTCATCGTCTCTTCTTCCTCTCTCTCTCCGCCATCACTGTCGTCATCATTCTCAAGTTTGAGAGTGTATGGGCAAGCCACACGCCCCAGTGACTGCAGCGGCTGTGGTGGTGGGCTAGGCCTATGACGATCACCTTCGAGGAGATGAGCCGCCTTCGAGCTTGATCGTGGGGCTGACGACAGCATTGCTTCAATCTTCATTGATGCCTGTAGTAGAAGAGCGAAGGAGCCCACCTTCAAACTTGCCCCCAAATCTATCCTTCCTCCACCCCTCGGAAAGATTTGAAATAATTTGTTTAAAGTTACCTTGAATGAGTATATTGTCTATGAATTGGACCCGTGATATGGCTTCTCTACCATGGACATAAAATTAATTTGTGATTCAAAGTTAGTTTCTTTTTATCCTCCCACTAACGAGTTAAAAAATATCTATTTGAGGATGGGTTCTACTTGTTGCAAACCCATTAACTTCCATTTGTGATTATAGCAACATTATTAAGTGTGGACTGGTAGAAGGATGTTGCATATGATATGCATTCTATTTTGATGCTTTTATCTACGTTCCACATCTACTCTAAGCATGCCCACAGTTTGATCTTTTTATTAGCATACCAATATGACCGGGTGTCATCTTGTTTTGATAATGATTTGCACTCAGTTCTCACCTTGTAAGAAATAATGTATATTGTGAAAGTTATTTTGTATGCTATTATTCTTAATTGATAATGTTTAGATATAAATTGTTTGCATCCTATAATATGAATTTTAATCCAATTTGTTAGGAGCCTTATTGAAAGGCTTGTATCGTTAGGTTTCCTCCGCTACGAATGGTGTTGATGAGCAGCTTCATTTTTCGATTGGTCGACGTCGCACTATCTGTTATTTTATTTTATTTTTGCAAGAACCAATTGACAATAATGTAAAAATTTTCTATATCAAGGGTGGTTGATTTGAGAAGGTACATGATAGAGAGTGCTGCTAGAGCCTTGAGGGATAAGCAAGTTAGCAACACAAACGATAAAATTGGAAAAAACTAGTATTTTCTCTACATTCAGATGCATAAAATCTATGTTTTGTTGCCATTTATAAGTATTATTATTTATAATCATGATCATTCCACATAACATGAATTGTAGATTCTTTTGTTTTTCCCAACTCATTAGTCAACTTATAGTATGCAGCAACATTAGTTCAACTTACTGATGTTTATAAGGAAAATAACAGTTAAAATGACATCTTTTAGTTTTTTGATTGGTTTTCTACTGTATATATTCTTTTTATAATTCTAGATTTATTAAATAGACACTTGTTAACTCTATTTACTTGGATTTATGTTATTGTCAATATGCTATTTAGTAAAGGATTTAGGATTGTGATGTCTCTTGTCATTTTCAACTTTCAAAGTCAAGATGTAATCCTTGGCTAAGGTTGGTAAGACAAACTACAAAAGTCTCATTTTGGAATGAACTTTAGAAACTTCCCCTTACTTGTAGGAACTTGTTTTATTGGTATATTAACAATATCATGATTAGTTTGTCTATCTCAAGTTATTATATAAGATCAAATAAAGAATGACTAGATAACCAGAAGATTATTCATCTAGGTTTACTTTATTATTAATGCAAAAAATCAACTGGATATGAAGGGAAGAGATCTCTTAATATAAAATTGTATTGGTAGTTCAACCAGCATTATGTATGATAAGTTTAATTAATTATTATGTGCCTTTTATTTTCATATATTTGAGTATAATTATTATTATATATATTTTAATAATTTACTGCATATGTGCCTTCATAATATATATGCAATATCTATTGACCTGTCAAAATACTGCTTATGTTTGTTTGTTAAAACCTGGCCAGGTTTCCTTGTTTATACATATAATTGACATGCTACATCTGGGTTGTTCTAATTGTTTATTCCTATTCAGCTAAGTGGATTACTTCTTAGTGAAGATCAGGTCAGAAGCTTAGTTAAACAAATAAAACATGTGATAACTGCAAGTGTAGTTAGGAAAAAGGAAAGGGCAGAAAGGACTAAAGCCAAGGATTTTGATGTAGAGGAAGAGGAAATCCTCAAGGAAGAAAATGAATAGGAGGAAGTCTTTGGTTAGGTTATTAATGCTGTTTGAAAAATGTCATTTTTTATTAATTTGTACAAAGATCCTTTTGATTGAAAGTAACAGATTATTAAGAAACCTGTGAAATCAATTTATTGAATATTTAGCAGCTTCTCTGGTTAATCCAATTCAGATTGGGGATTACCTTGGAACTCTGATTAAGACCTTCAAGGTGTCTTTTCTTCCATTCTTTGATGAGCTCTCTTTTTATATTACTCCAATGCTAGTATGCTTGACACACTCTTGCTTATTACTCCAATACCTATGTTGACTACAACAATTTTCATTTAATCACCATAGTTTAATTTTGAAGGTAGTTCGATTTTGAAAAAAAAATCTGTTGCAATGCTATGCATTTTTTCCTTCAATAATTGAATTTTCCTGATAAACATCATGTGTTAGTTGAAGTAGAAATGAAGTATATATTGTTAGTTAGAGCCCTAGAGTCAATCATATGATGATTATTGTATGGACTCATTGTATCATATTCCTATATATATAAAGGCTTTTGTTTTGGTTATTATACTTACTTGTATTGGTGCCAAATAACTAAGTATAATAGCGTCCTTGAGTAGAAGGTTCTTACCTATATCAATCGATTGGTTGAATCGATAGTAAGATGATATAAGGAACGTTACTTTTAATCAATCCTAGTCAAGTATTAACATTCAGGGGCAATGTTAATGCGATGAGACTAACATGTAGGTCAACTCGATGACTTGATCTCACAAGTCATGGATATAGAGATATCAAGTTGGCACATGGGTATGCATTGGAGAATGTATACTGAATAACCCGCCATGAGAAAGTATCATGGATTGTTATATGAGTGTTATATACTTTCTCATGTGGCTATTAGTATGACTACTAGTCCTTGGACCTGAAGTCACCATGTTTCCCTACATAAGAAGTTGCATACTTTGGCTTCGTCAAACGTCACCCGTAACTGGGTGGACTATAAAGGCGATTACTGGGTATGTAATAAATTATGCGGAGGGATGTGAGTAATGTAGATGGGATCTATCCCTCCTATATGACGGGAGTGACATCATTATTCTTGATAGAGTGAGACCACTAAGTGCATGGTCATGTCCAAATGAGTCAATATGAGATATTGAACTCATTTGATTAGAGTGAGTCTACTTGAAGTTCAAGATTTAGATTGATTAGAGGATGACACGGTTTATGTCTCACATTGATCAATCTAGATGTCAAGGATAGAAGGACATTGCCATATATTGTGAAGAGTCACAATTAGTAGTGACAAGGTGATGTTGGATTTCAACATTCTTGTAACTTGGGTAGTAATGATGTGTTGCTAGATACCGCTCATTACTTATGCTTCTAAATGAGTTTAGGAGCATTGCTAACGTTACAAGAACCTATAGGGTCATACACAAAGGGCAATTAGATGGAGATTCGGTTCATATGATGAACCAAGAGGATTAGGTTCATGTGATGAACCAAATTGGATTAAGAGTAATCCAAATTAGATTAATTGAGTAAGACTCGATTGAGTTAGACTTGAGTTAGACTTAAGTGAGGCTAGACTTGAGTTAGACTCAAGTGAGGCTATACTTGAGTTAGACTCAAGTGAGGCTTAATGATGATATTCATTGAATTTTGAATTCAATGATAAATGGAATTCAATTTGAATTCTAGATTCAAATTTCGAATGAGTTTTAAAATGGTCATTTAATGAAGAATGAATATTCATTAAATATTCATTAAGGCTCATTAATGATGTTAATGAGCATCAAGTATTTTCATTAGATGAAAATACTTAAGCCATTTTTTACTCTGATTTTCATAATCGATCATTATTATTCCTCCTTGCTTCTTCTTCTCTCCCTCTCCTCCTCCTTGGCCGAAACCCTAAAAGAGTGCTAGCACACTCTAAGGTTTCCTCTCCACCTAATTGTTCATGTGGATACACACAGAGGGGTGTTCACTTGACACCCTTGAGATCCAGCATCTTCTTGGACGAGCGGGATAAGCGAAGGGCTTCGCATCAAAGGTATAAACTCCTAAACATGTAGATCTAGGATTAGAAAACACGTACATGAAAAATTTAATATTCGCACGGATCCGGTGGCATGGGATTTCGGGGTTTTCGTAACACAAAAAGCAGTTTTTACGGCCCGAAAGACCCAACAGTGGTATCAGAGTCACGTGCGAACATGTACTTATTTTTATTTTAATTTTTATGAAAAATTACAGATCTATAAGTTTCTATAAACTTATGATTTTTATGTATTTTATGGGTATTTTTCTCGTAGAAGCGAAACAACAAGTGTTTGAACACTTGTAGGCTTCGACTACCGAGAAACACCTTCCGAAACGGCAAGGTTTCGCCCAAAATGTTTTGGGACAGCAAAGGCGTTGTAAGATCATCATAGGACACTCGTGAGACTCATATCGCGAGAAGGGGCGCTGCCCCTAACCCCGCAAGGGGCATTGTCCAGCGATCGCGCCCGAAAATCGCTATACGGGACCACCCGGAAGTTGCGACTCGTAAAAACGTAAAAATCAGTAGTAAAATTATAGAAATGATGGAAATTACATAATTTAGAATTATGTATAATTTTTGTGATGGTCATGGCCCAAATACCCAATAAGATTGGACAAAATGTGTTGTAATTCATAATATGACTTGCGTGCCATTTTGTGTGTTTGCGCGTGTTGTATATGATCGCGACCTGCGCGTCGTGCCTTCCTTTATTTTATATTCCTGTTGTAAATAGTTTAGACTCGAATGTAACTCAAGTTTCAAATTTGTAATGTACAAAAATTGAAGCGGTGGAAGGTCCACTCGAGGAGTTACGAGGAGGGTGCGAGCAACACATGGTGGTCAAAGGGAGGAGCTTGGAGAAGCTGTTGACCCTAGGTTGACCATCCGATCTTCTCATTGGCTTGAGAAGATCGTAGTAGGGCCATGACTAATCACAATTTAATTAATTGCTTGTGTGTGTGTATGTGATGCATGCTAGAGTAGAGTAATTAATTAACGATTAGATTAGATCTAAATCGTGTATATGATGCACCACGATTAGATTAGATCTAAATCGCGTATATGATACACATTAACGATTAGATTAGATCTAAATCATGTCAACTCAAAATGCCTACCATGTCGTGATACCCATCACTACCTCGATCACATGTTGTTGTTGAATCTGTCAAAGCAGAGCAACGCATATTATCTTGGTAGGGTGCGGAGGGACAATCTTGGTCCCGCCTATCAACGCATGGGTGATGAAAAACTCAATTAGATTGAGTATAACTAGTTAAATTGGATTTAATTATAGGCATTATCCAATAGTTGGAAGATAGGACAAAAACACATTTATATTAAATCTTGGGTGATTTATCCAAAGCTAACTCAAGTTTTAATATACATGCGGATCTTGATCCTATAAACAAGAGTTGCATAGAGATGTAATTGGTAATTAGTTACCTACCAATCATACTAAGTCTTGGGCGATTTAGCCAAAGCTAACTCAAGGCGTAGTATGATGTGGATCTTGTCCCACAAAATTATAGCTAGTTGGTTAGAATCTAGAAAGTGTGGTTTGACCACATCCCTGACTTGATTCTACAAAAGTTCTATAATTCAGTGGGAGCATCGTTTAATTAAAGACCTAATTAAATGATAATTGGAATATGATATTTATTTTCTGCATTTTTCTGTTGTAGATTGTCATGTCGTCAAACACAAACTCCTTCTCCCTGCATTCTGTCCTCGATAAGGACAAGCTCAATGGAGCTAACTTCCTGGACTGGTACAGGAATATGAGAATAGTTCTCACATAGGAACGAAAATTGTACGTCCTGGAGCAGCCCATTCCTAAGGCACCTCCTGCCACTGCCATGCGAGCTGACCGAGATGCTTACAAGAAGCATCAAGATGACGCATTAGATATGTCCTGTCTCATGCTCGCGACCATGAACTCTGAGCTTCAGAAGCAACACGAGTTGATGGGTGCTTATGATATGGTTGAACATCTTCATCAACTAAATCAAGGACAAGCAAGGCACGAGAGATTCGAGATCTCTAAGGCACTGTTTCAGTGCAAGATGCAAGACGGGACTCCCGTAGGTCCATATGTACTCAAGATGATTGGGTACATAGAAAACCTACAAAGGTTGAGATTTCCCCTTGGCCAAGAGCTGGCCACTGACTTAATCTTGCAGCCCTTGCCAGAGAGCTACAGTCAATTTGTCATGAATTACAACATGAACGAAATTGACAAGCCACTGCCCGAGCTGCTTAACATGTTGAGAACTGCTGAGCTCAACCTTAAGAAGGTTAAGCCTAACTCCATTCTGATGGTGCAAAGGCACAAAGGCAAGGGCAAGCCTAAAGACAAGGGAAAGTCCCAAGCCAAGGGCAAAGGCAAGGCATTGAAACCCAAAGGAGGGGTTGCCAAGGATGCTACTTGCTTCCACTGCGGTCAGACCGGGCACTGGAAGAGGAACTACAAAGTGTACCTGGAAGATCTTAAAAAGAAGAGAAGCGAGACTTCCACTTCAGGTATATATATATATATATATATAAGTCAATCTATCTATTTCTTCATCATGGGTATTAGATACCGGATGTGCTTCTCACATTTGTACTAATGTGCAGGCGCTGAGAAACAGCAGAGTATTGACGAAGGGCGAGGTGGACCTACGCGTAGGCAATGGAGCATGGGTTGCTGTTGTTGCTGTAGGGACTTATTCTCTATCTCTGCCCTCTAGGCTTGTACTAGAATTAGATGATTGTTGTTATATGCCTACTCTTACTAAGAACATTATACCAGTTTCTTGTTTGGACAAGAAAGGCTTTTCATTTATAATAAAGAATAAATGTTGTTCAGTTTATTTAAATGATATGTTCTATTGTAGTGCACCTCTGATTAACGGACTCTATATTCTAGACTTAGAGAACCCCATCTATAACATAAATACCAAAAGATTCAAATCAAATAAAATGAACCAAACCTATCTTTGGCACTGTCGCTTAGGTCATATAAATGACAAACGCTTATCCCAGCTCCATAAAGATGGTTTGTTGGACTCATTTGACTTTGAATCATATGAGACATGTGAGTCATGCCTACTGGGCAAGATTACCAAGACTTCATTTAGTGGACACAGCGAGAGAGCGACTGACTTGTTAGGACTTATACATAATGATGTATATGGACCTTTCAATGTCGCTGCTAGAGGTAGTTATAGGTACTTCATTACATTTACTGATGACTTCAGTAGATATGGTTATGTGTATCAGATGACACATAAGTCTGAATCCTTTGAAAAGTTCAAAGAATTCAAGAATGAAGTGCAAAACCAGCTTGACAAGAGTATTAAGATACTTCGATCAGATCGAGGTGGTGAATACCTTAGCCATGAGTTTCGTGACTCTCTAGCTGAGTATGTGATTCTATCCCAACTCACTCCTCCTGGAACACCACAGTGGAATGGTGTATCCGAAAGGAGGAATCACACCCTATTAGATATGGTGCGATCTATGATGAGTCACACAGATCTTCCTATGTCTCTTTAGGGCTATGCTCTAGACACAGCAACCTTCATACTCAACCGAGTTCCATCCAAGGCTGTGATAAAGACACCATATAGGATATGGACTGGGAGAGATGCCCAGGTATCTTTTATGAGGATTTGGGGTTGTGAGGCTTACGTTCAACGTCAAATCTCAGACAAACTGGGACCCAAATCTGATAAGTGCTATTTTATTGGATATCCCAAGGAAACTAAGGGATATTACTTCTATATATTCCCAGTCAACACAAAGTAGTTGTGGCTAAGACTGGGGTATTTCTAGAAAGGGATTTTGTTTCTAGAAAAAATAGTGAGAGTATGTTCGATCTTGAAAAAGTTCAAGATATTGACCATAGCATTGAAGCCTCGATGGAAGTTGAACTGGAACCACAAAGTGTTGTGGATGATGTTGTCCCACAAGGAGTTGAGGAACAGCAACCAGTTCAAGTAGACCTACCTCTTCGCAGGTCTGATAGGGTACGTCGTCAGCCTGAGAGATATTTATTTCTCTTGTCTGACCATGATGACGTTGTGCTCATTGAAGATGAGCCTACCTCTTATCAGTAAGCTGTGATGAGACCAGATTCTGAGTCATGGCTAAAAGCCATGAGATCCGAAATGGAATCCATGTACACCAACCAAGTATGGACTTTGGTTAATCCACCTGAAGGGGTGAAACCCATTGGGTGTAAGTGGGTCTTTAAGAGAAAGACTGACATGGATGGACTTATATATAAGGATCGTCTGGTAGCTAAAGGTTTTAAGCAAATTCATGGTATTGACTATGATGAAACCTTTTCTCCAGTAGCGATGTTTAAGTCCATTCGGATCATGCTTGCTATTGCAGCGTACCACGATTATGAGATCTGGCAGATGGATGTCAAAACCGTGTTTCTGAATGGAAACCTGCTCGAGGATGTGTACATGACACAACCTGAGGGTTTTGTAGATTCACAGCATACTAGCAGAGTATGCAAGCTGCATAGATCCATTTATAGACTAAAGCAAGTTTCTCGGAGCTGGAATCTTCGATTCGATGATGCAATCAAATAGTTTGGTTTCATCAAGAATGAAGATGAGCCTTGTGTCTACAAGAAGGTTGTAGGGAGCACAGTTGTCTTCCTTGTATTGTATGTGGATGACATACTACTCATTGAGAATGACATCCTTTTGTTGCAGTCTGTAAAGACTTGGCTAGGGACTTGTTTCTCAATGAAGAACTTAAGTGAAGCATCCCGCATTCTAGGCATAAAGATCTATAGAGATAGATCTAGGAGATTGCTTGACCTAAGTCAAAGTACATATATTGACAAGGTATTACTAATGTTTGCCATGCAGAACTCCAAGAAGGGATTTCTGCCGATGTCACATGGTGTGAGTCTTTCGAAGACTCAAGGTCCCTCTTCTAGAGAGGAGAGAGACCCCATGGATCAGATCCCTTATGCTTCAGCCATAGGATCTATCATGTACGTCATGCTATATACTCGTCCTGATGTCTCGTATGCGTTGAGCATGACGAGCAGATACCAGTCAGATCCAGGTGAAAGTCACTGGATAGCGGTCAAGAATATTCTTAAGTACTTGAGAAGGACTAAAGAATATTTCTTGATATATGTGGACGATGACGAGCTAGTTGTAAAGGGTTATAGTGATGCTAGCTTCCAAACTGACCAAGATGATTATCGATCGCTGTCTGGGTTCGTGTTTTGCATAAATGGTGGTGCTGTGAGCTAGAAGAGTTCGAAGCAGGACACAGTCACTGATTCTACAATAGAGGCCGAGTATATTGTTGCATCAGAAGCAGCAAAGGACGCAGTTTGGATTCGCAAGTTCATTACTAAGCTTGGGGTGATTCCTAGCATAGCCGATCCGATAGAGCTCTATTGTGATAACAATGGATCAATTTCACAGGCTAAGGAACCTCGCTCACACCAGCGGACCAGACACATACTACGACGCTTCAATCTCATTCGAGAGATCATCGATAGAGGAGATATGAAGATTTGCAGAGTACCCACAGAGGCTAACATCGTTGATCCCTTGACCAAGGATTTGGAACAGAGAAAGCATGATGGTAACACTAGGTCATTGGGCCTTAGAGCCTACACTGATTGGCACTAGCGCTAGTGGGAGATTGTTAGTTAGAGCCCTAGAGTCAATCATATGATGATTATTATATGGACTCATTATATCATATTCCTATATATATATAAAGGCTTTTGTTTTGGTTATTATACTTACTTGTATTGGTACCAAATAACTAAGTATAATAGCGTCCTTGAGTAGAAGGTTCTTACCTATATCAATCGATTGGTTGAATCGATAGTGAGATGATATAAGGAACGCTACTCTTAATCATTCCTAGTCAAGTATTGACATTCAGGGGCAATGTTAATGCGATGAGACTAGCATGTAGGTTAACTCGATGACTTGATCTCACAAGTCATGGATATAGAGATATCAAGTTGACACATGGGTATGCATTGGAGAATGTATACTGAATGACCTGCCATGAGAAAGTATCATGGATCGTTATATGAGTGTTATATACTTTCTCATGTGGCTATTAGTATGACTACTAGTCCTTGGACCTGAAGTCACCATGGTTCCCTACATAAGGAGTTGCATACTTTGGCTTCGTCAAACGTCACCCGTAACTGGGTGGACTATAAAGGCGATTACTGGGTATGTAACAAATTATGCGGAGGGATGTGAGTGATGTAGATGAGATCTATCCCTCCTATATGACGGGAGTGACATCATTATTCTTGATAGAGTGAGACCACTAAGTGCATGGCCATGCCCAAATGAGTCAATATGAGATATTGAGCTCATTTGATTAGAGTCAGTCTACTTGGAGTTCAAGATTTAGATTGATTAGAGGATGACACGGTCTATGCCTCACATTGATCAATCTAGATGTCAAGGATAGAAGGACATTGTCATATATTGTGAAGAGTCACAATTAGTAGTCACAAGGTGATGTTGGATTTCAACATTCTTGTAACTTGGGTAGTAATGATGTGTTGCTAGATATCGCTCATTACTTATGCTTCTAAATGAGTTTAGGAGCATTGTCAACATTACAAGAACCTATAGGGTCACACACAAAGGGCAATTAGATGGAGATTCGGTTCATATGATGAACCAAGAGGATTAGGTTCATGTGATGAACCAAATTAGATTAAGAGTAATCCAAATTAGATTAATTGAGTAAGACTCGATTGAGTTAGACTTGAGTTAAACTCAAGTGAGGCTAGACTTGAGTTAGACTCAAGTGAGGCTAGACTTGAGTTAGACTCAAGTGAGGCTAGACTTGAGTTAGACTCAAGTGAGGCTAGACTTGAGTTAGACTCAAGTAAGGCTTAATGATGATATTCATTGAATTTTGAATTCAATAATAAATGGAATTCAATTTGAATTCTAAATTCAAATATCGAATGAGTTTCATAATGGCCATTTAATGAAGAATGAATATTCATTAAATATTCATTAAGGCTCATTAATGAAGCTCATTAATGGTGTTAATGAGCATTAAGTATTTTCATTAGATGAAAATACTTAAGTCATTTTTTACTCTGATTTTCATAATCGATCATTATTATTCCTCCTTGCTTCTTCTTCTCTCCCTCTCCTCCTCCTTGGCCGAAACCCTAAAAGAGTGCTAGCACACTCTATGGTTTCCTCTCCTCCTAATTGTTCGTGTGGATACACATAGAGGGGCGTTCACTTGACACCCTTGAGATCCGGCATCTTCTTGGACGAGCGGGATAAGCGAAGGGCTTCGCATCAAAGGTATAAAACTCCTAAACATGTAGATCTAAAGTAGATATAGGATTAGAAAACACGTACATGAAAAATTTAATATTCACACGGATCCAGTGGCATGGGATTTCGAAGTTTCCGCAACGCAAAAAATGATTTTTGCGGCCCGAAAGACTCAACATATATATTCTTGGAATCACTAAGATATTGAATAGTAAGATTAGAACTGAAGCTTTTTTGGGACTAATACGTATTTCTGATATGATTATGGAAAATTTTATCTTATCATAATTTTTGATCCATGAATTAATATTGTATTATCCTATGAATAGTGATTTTTTTTACAAACTGATGGTTGTTAAATACCTTAGAATTTAGAATTAACTTCTATGTTGTCTACTAATGTTTGTTCCCCTTGTTTAAGCTAAATCTATGTTATGTTTTACTGATACTGATATTTATTTATCCATAGATACACCTCTATGCACATCATTGTTGCTCATTAGAAGGTTTATTTTGCTGTGACTTTATTCTGACAGTTAAAGCTTTTTTTTTGTTGTTTTATGATATTTTTGGATCGTCAACAGAAGTTCTTCTGCTAATTTGTCTACTTGCATGTTGTTCTTGCTCATTAGGTTTAGTTTCTTTTATTTTTCAATTTCATACCATAATTCCTTATCTCTCTTGCTTTGTTTTATGATTCTCTTGGACTAGAAGCAACTAATTCCTTTGTTTTGCATCACAAACTTGTAGTTTAACATGTTCTTTCATTGTCTTTTGTGCAGGGGAAGGATAAAACACCTGAGGAGAGAAGGATTATCATTTGTATCTTTGATGATGTTGTAGAATAATGTCGGGAAGTAGCTCTTAGGTATGATTTTTAGTCAATTTATTATTGTCATGCTTGTTTATGTACAACAACACAAGTATCCAATATTTCTATTTTCCAATTTGGCAGATATTATGATACCTACCTTCCTTTCCTTTTAGAAGCATATATTGATGATAATACAAAAGTTAGGTAGGTGAGGAGTGATCCTTCCTCTTTCCTATCATATGTACTTGTGCTCTTGCTATCCATTCCGTACATATTCATATAACTTCAATGGAATATGGTTGTTATTTCTAAGTAATCATTTCTAGGTTGTTGTTTATGGTGTTGGTGTTTGTGTTGAATTTGGTAGTTCTATGTGTAACATCCCCTAATCTGTCTCATATGAGTCATGTTTTTTTTGGAAAGAAAGCATAGTTCAAAAATCCAACCAAACAACTAGGGGTTTGTACATACTTAAAATGAATATTGGACAGAAGCTTCTATAACATTACTTTAAATTCGAATGGAACATAAACTAGTAGGTTTTTGGGTTGTACTATCTCTATCCCAAGCTTACTCATTGGTCAAAGCCTCTGGTCTCATGCGTCTCCTCTCTTGTGACAATTAGAGCTATGAGACTAAAGACTAGTACGTTCAAACCAAAATATGCATTAATTAATTCTTAAAGATATGTGCTCTAACAGGAAACTACACTAACCATTTTTAACCCTTAGCTACTTACATTGCATAAGCATCCGCATGAACGTAAGCATACTTCAGCAAAGCATAAACGTGAACATACTAATCTCAGAGCCTAATTAATTTCATGATTAAACCATAGCATAGGCATAATTAATTTCATGATTAAAGCATAAGCATGAGCATAACTTGAAGTATAAGCATAAGCATAATTAATGTGATGTTCTAAAACTTAACAAGAGCATAACATAAGCATAACTAACGCATTCACATAAGCATGACCAAAGTATAAACACATGCATAACATAATCATGAACCTAACCTGAACATAACTTGAACTTGAGCATAATCATAAACGAAATGATACGTAAGCAGACTTGCATGTCATAAACCCCGTAGGGTTAGGTGAATTCATGGGCTAGGGTCACCAGTCACACTCTCTCTCATAGGATTTGGTAAGCTCCTGGGCCAGGGTGACCGGTCACACTCTCCCTCGAAGGATTTGGTGAGCTTCGAGGATAAGGTCACCGGTCACACTCAATCACATAGGATTTGGGTGAACTCTCGGGCTAGGGTCTCCGGTTACACTCTACCAAGTAGGATTTGGTGAGCTCCCCAGGTTTAGGTCCCCAATTCATAACTCCATAAACACACATGACATATTTTCGTAAAACCCATCACATAAATGTCCCTAAATAATGAACTAATCTAACATACTAAGTTGTCAAAACATGATTGAGTGCATGAAATATTAAAACCCTAAAAATCTAAAACTAACCTATACTACAAGGTTATCAAACATAAACACTTTCATAGCATGTTAACCCTAAATGAAATTCAACTTCTAGCATACAAAGTCATCATGATATAGAGAGAGAAGGAACATAAGCAATAACCTAAACCTATGCAAAAAATTACACCTATGTCTTATAATGTTACCATGATAAGAAGTAAGATGAAACATAGGCATAAGTAGAACCAATCTGAATCACATAAAATTAACATGTGACTCGTTATGTTATCATGATAAAAATTAGAAGAAACATAGACATAAAAATTAACATGTGACTCACTAAGTTTTCTTGATAGGAAGCAAGAAGAAACATAGACATAACTAGAACAAAAATCCAAAACACATAGAATAGACATGTGACTCATTAAGTTAGCATGATGAGAAGCAAGAAGAACATAGGCATAACTAGAACCAAAATCCAAAATCCATAACATAAGCATGTGACTCATTAGTTAGTATGACAAGAAGCAAGAATAAACATAGGCGTAACAAAACCAAATTATGAAATCTTACATCTAACCAATAAAATTATTATGATATGAGGTAAGAAGAAAACTCTATGCAACTAAACAAATTTTGAAAACCTCATCTATTCCACCATGGTATCTAAACATACATAGACCAAACTCTCAACCTCACCACCAAGGCACCAAACTCTCAACCTCTCCTCCTTGTTAGGGTAAGTGCCGGCTACCTTTTAAAGGGGGAAGAATCATTCCCTTATTTATTTATCTCCTTTTTTTCCCTCTTATCGTTCGAAAAAAATACCACTTCCATCATCTCCTCGTTGCCAAGTCTAGGCCCCTCTTTTAAAGGATTTAATATTAAATAAGTTAAATCCTATCATAGTCTCATATTTGTTTCCAAGTAATCTTAAATAAATTAAATCCTATCATGATGTCATATTTGTTACCAAGTAATATTAAATAAATCAAATCATCTCATATTGGTTGCCAAGTAATAAATCAAATCCTATCATGGTCTCATATTTGTTACCATGTAATATAAATTAAATCCTATTATGGTGTTTTCCATAACCGAATGGTATTTGCTAGACATATATACATATTCTTTCTTTTTTTTCAGTATTAAATAATTAGTTAATTGCATACTAAATCTTGGCTTAATCTTTAAGATAGAGGTTATCCTAATAAGCATTTATATTAATTACTAAGTCATGTAAATTTTATATATGCTAAGTCATATACAATTTTTACATAAAAACTTATATCTATGAATAATATAAATTTTTATATATACTAATTCTTATAAAAATTTATATCCATGGTGTTATAAATTTTTATACCTACTAAATCATATAAATAACTATTTTACCTACTAAATCATACAAATAACTATTTTCAACAATTTACTTAATAAGTTCTGAATTTTAAATAAATTAAAATTAATATAATAACTCTCCTTAAATAAGTGATTTCAGACACTACACTGTGTTTTACCCTTTGGTTGGAGGTAGCTTTATATATAAGATGCTTTTTACATACAAGTTAATGCATTAATGCTGCTGCTAATAATAATTTGTCCAATATTTCTTTTTGTATAGAAGCTCTCTTTAGTTTGAATAATGTGATTGAACATTCTGATGCATTACAATCAGATAATGTAATTGTTGGGACATTTCGGAGCAAGAGGGGGGTGAATAGCTCACTCGCTTCGTCGATAAAGATCTTTTGCAACGGAAATACTCGAAGAAAGCTCTCAATGCTAACAAATAGATTTACTTGGTATCCAACCCAGGGAGAGGTGACTAATTCAAGGATCCACACACTGAGCACACTCTCCACTATGTAAACCCTCCTTCTCGAAATAATCAGAGGTGGAGAAACCTCGTACAACACTCACACAATTATATAACTCAAAACAAGAAGTAAATGTATACAAATACAAATAAAACATCTTCTTACTTGGTCTCGTGTAGTTTGAGGATGCCTCTTGACTCTTGGAAATGCAGTAATACTTGCCCCCAAGATGCTTCAAGAACCGACGATGATGAGTTTGAAGAAGCGGAGAGAATCATGTGTAAGCACTGTTGCGTTTGAACCTCACTGTCACCTTTATACTCCGCAATCTAGGGTTCCTAATAGATTGGACTTACTCCCAATCGATTGACATGTAAGATCTGAGCAATCCTAGCCGCCCAAAAGTCGTAACCTGTGTAATGGTTATATCCCAATCGATCGATTGATCAATTGGGAGTAGCTGGATCGATAAGCTAATCGATTCAGCAGCCTTCTATGTTCTCACAGAAAATCCCAGAAACGATTAACCAATCAATTCTGGTTTCTTCACATTCATCGCTAGAAAATCAACCCTAATCGATCGACTGATCGATTTGAGTATCCCAATCGATCGGTTGATCGATTAGGGAGCACACTATGCTCTTCGCCCGGGAGTATCCTCCAATCGATCAGTTGATTGATTGGCGTACCCCAATCGATCGGCCAATCGATTGGACAAGCATTGCTCGTGAGACTCTCCCAATCAATCAATTGGTCAATTAGGCTCTAGTTCAATTGATCGACTGATCAATTGACCCACTCTAATTGGACTAACACAAGTCTAGGGTCCCAATTCTAACATTCGATCAACTGTGACCCGTTGGACTCCCCGTACCTAGCATCCGGTCAACCTTGACTTGCTAAGACTTTGTGACCAAGTATCCGGTCAATCCTTTAATCCATTTGGACTTTTATCTTCATGCCAAGTATCCGGTCAACCTTGACACACTTGGACTTACCGTCTCGTGTCAAGTGTCTAGTCCTCCATGCCCCACTTAGACTTCCAAACACCAAGTGCCGACCTTGACCTACTTGGATTTCCTCATGCCTGGCTTCACTCACCAAGGCTTTTATCTACCTAGCTTCATTCACTAGGGCTTTCGAACTGGCTGGCTTCATTCACCAGGACTTTCCATCACCTAACTTCACTCACTAGGATTTTTCAACTGCCTGGCTTCACTCACTAGGACTTTCCATCTGCCTAGCTTCACTCACTAGGGCTTTCATCTGCCTAACTTCACTCACTAGGGTTTCTCACCTGGCTTTATTTATCAGGATTTCCTTCTACCTAGTTTCACATACTAGGGTCTTTGAAACTGTTTGACTTCACTCACTAGGACTTTTCAATCAAGTATCTGGTTAACCTTGACCTACTGAACTCTTCTTCTTCTGCCAACCCTCCTATTGGACTTGCCCTTACTTAACCTCTAGTTAAGACTTTCTAGTCAAACATCTGATCAACCTTAACCTATTTGACTCTTTTTCACATCAAATTGGTTAAACCTTGACCAATCTCTCAAAACGGACAATTGCACTAGTAATCTTCATATATTGCCAAATATCAAAACTCAAACATCTAGACTCAAACTTGAGCCAACTCAAACTTAGTCAACTTGGTCAACCTTGACCCATGGAAAATTACACCAATAATCTCTCCCTTTTTGATATTTGACAATACGTTTAAGTTAGGCTAATCCCATAGTCTCAACTTCTTCTTCATGTCAAAACATAAATGGGAGTTTCCTTAATTCCCCCCTTAACATAAGGGTTTCACAATCTCCCCTTATAAACATGGAGAATTTCCTAATTTAAATTCTACATTCTCCCCTTTTGGCATATATTAAAAACCCTTCACCTTAAGAGTTATCTCCATGTTGGTCACAATCGCACTTGTTGTTCACAACATCATAATAAAGGTCTCATACCCTTCATTATATTCAAATGCTCATCCTAGAGCATACATTCATCATGTTTGGAAATAAATTTTAAAACATGTCTTTAAAGAGTAGCTCCCCCTTGAAGCATGCTCTAATTTTCTATCATTGCACCAACAATGACTTGAAATTTCTAAACCTTTAGGAAATAAAAAAAGTTAAAGTTTTGAGCATCAAGAACTAATATTGAATGCAAACCTCAACCTAAACTCTAACTTAGTCTCCCTTAACCATTTCATTCTTTTTTTATCAAGAAAACGACCCTTAATTATTCTTAAACAAGTTTTTTAGGGTTCAGAATGGTTAATAGGATTAAACGCGGACCAAATCAAACTATTTCAACCAAAATCAATTTTTTTCAATCGATTGAAGTTGGGACCCAATCGATTAAAGCCTTTTAATTGATCAACTGATCGATTTAGCAAGGCTCTGTTTGTAGAAAAGCATTTTAATCGATCAACCGATCGATCCATCCAGGGTTCAATAAATTTGTTGATCAATTCTGTCATCTTTTGTTAGTAGAAAAACCCAATTCAATCGATGTCCTGATTGATGAACTCCCCCAATCAATCGGTCGGGTTTCTAATTTCCTGAAATTAAATTTTAGTTGAAATTCAGAAATTTATAAATAATTCTACAAAATTTTAAAATTCATGTAGACATTATTTATGCCATATTCTATCAGGAAAAAATAGTTTTCTATGAAAATACATCTCATTTTCAAAAATTGACACAAACTTGGAAACTCTTGAAAAATTTCAATGTTTTGCTCTAGTTTGTGTCTAACTATACAATGATGATTCCTATCAAAATATAGCATTCACCAAGGTTTTCTAAAAGTATTTTGAAATGATTTTCAAAATCAGTTTTCAACCATGTTCCTTGGGCTAAATGCACATTACTTATACATTAGCTTTCACAATGATTGGATAATACATAACTATGTATTTGGACGAAATTAAAACTCAAAAAGATGCACTAAATCACTATTTTGAGTTTTATTCATCCTCCTAACATCTAACTTATATCTAATGTGCACTAAAATAAGTACAAGTCAACTTATGGTCTTAGTGAGATGTAGATATTAGTTTTGCCCTAATCTAAGGGTTCATGCATATCTATCTAGGCATTTATAAATGTTGATTATCCACATAGGATGTCACTTGTTGATTAATGTCATTGTCCTTAATTACAAAGAATTCAAAATAATATATGATGATGATTATGACATATATCAAAATGAATATTTTTCAAAAGAAAAACTATTTTAGCTATATGATGTATATATGACATAACATATGATTTTTCATAACAAGTATAAATGCATAAAATGATGTCATGGCATATGATGGGCAAACAATCACGGCACTTTAGCGAAAAGGAAATACCTAGATTATCTATCTAAGTGCTTCTATCCTTAAACCATTTGCTAGACCAAAATTAATCCTATGTTGCCCCTTTTTCTCTCAAGAAAATATCAAAATCCCAACTTGACATTTATTTGACTTCTATTCTAATTATGCCAATCTAATTAAGTCCAATTCCTCAAATTTTAGCACATTCTGCTCTTCCAAAGAGTAACCATTTAATTCTTCTCATTTTCAAGCCATTATAATACCTTGAAAATGTCCTCCAAGTGTCAACTTCTGCAAAGTTTGGTTAATTACCATTCCAATTAGAGTTGATACTCTCTAAACCTCTCTAGGGTATAGAGAACACACTCTTAGGAACCCAAAATTTATTGGTGCTCCTTGAGTGTGCTAGGTATTCACTAGGGATAACTTCCCTAGTTACCTTCCTAATGACCTTCCTAGGCTTCTTAGAAGTCTTGGTCATGCTAGACTCCACTAAGTCAACACTAGGGATAACTTCCCTTGTGACCTTCTTAGTAATTTTCTTAGGCGTCTTAAAAGCCTTAGTCACATTGATCTTCTCAAGGTTGACTCTACGGATGGCCTCCCTTGTAGTCTTGACTTGACCATTTAACCTAGGGTTAGTTCCATAACTATATGGAACCCTATGATATGAAGCTACACCTTTTTACCTTTAGATTTGTACCCCAAACCTTTATGGTCATTGGATGGCTCTCTCTTATCTATTCCTAGGCTTTTGTTCTTAAACCCTTTTTCTTAATTTGTCAATTTTCTAAGGGTCCTCTCTAATTTATCAAGTCTTGACCTTAAGACTTGATTTTCTTTCCATAAGTCATCAGATTTTCTTTTTTTCTTAAATCCTTGAGTTTTCTTTTTCTTAGGCATATATCTAAAATCATTAGGATTATTGCCTAAGTTATCACCTACCTTTCTATACTTAAGTATGGTGGTTCTTGTTGGGATCTAGCGCGCCAAAGACGCGGAAACGAAGCGGAAAAATACTAGATCATCTATCCAGCAGATCCTTGCGAAGGGAAGAAACATTTTCTATTCATAATCTATACTAAGCTACATGATAGGATTATACCTTTGTTGCGTGCTCTTCGCAATCCCGATAGTAACCTTTCTTCGGTGCAGATCTCAGCACGTTCAAGCATCTGCGCCTCTACGGTATCCACACGAACAAGCCTTGTCTTTGCTTGTCTCACAAACAAAGCAAGATGGAGAAGAAATCACAAGGTTGTGCTAGCAACCACAATGGTGATTTCGGCCAAGAAGAGGAAGGAGGAAGAAGAAGAATGCCAAGGGTATTAATACTTGTTCATCTACTCAAAATTATCATCCAAATGATATTTATAACCATCCCATGGTATACCAAGAGTCTCCACCCTTTCATCTTCTAATCTAATGGCTCAAAATCAACCATTCAATCCAATGGTTCAATTTTGACCATTCAATCCAATGGTTCAATTTTGACCATTCAACTTCCTTGGTGAACTCAAGTTCAACCAATGAGTCCAACCCATTGATTCTCAAGTAACTCGACTCAATCCAACAATTGGATCCCTTTGAGTCTAACTCAATGAGTCAAATTCGGATTACACTTAATCCATTGATTCATCATATGAACCTACCTCCATATCAACTTGTTCTTTGTGTGTGACCCTATAGGCTCTTGTAACGTTGGCAATGTACCTAAATCAACATTTACGATGCATAAACAATGTGTGGCATCTAGCAAGGCATCATTGCTACCCAAGTGACGAGAAAGTCGAGATCCGACCTAACCTATCCGTGACTATCATCATGTATGACTTGGTCCCTCTATCCTTGATATCTAGATTAATCAATGAGGCATAGACCGTGTCATCCTCTTATCAATCTTTGTGTTTCTTGATCTCCAAGTAGACACACTCAATCAAATAAGCTCAATATCTCATATTAACTCATTTGCACATGGCCATTCTTTCTTGTGTCCTACTAATCAAGGGGCACACAGATATCGCTTTCATCATATGGAAGGGATAGATCCCATCTACATCACTCACATCCCTCCGCATAATTTATTGCATACCCAGTGATCAACTTTATAGTCCACCCTATTACGGGAGACGTTTGATGATACCAAAGTATACAACTCCTTATGTAGGGAACCGTAGTGACTTCAGGTCTAAGGACTATTCATACCAATAGTCACATGAGAATGTTTATGACACTCATACAACGATCCATGGAACATTCTCATGGCGGGTTATTCAATATATATTCTCTAATATATACCCATGTGTCAACCTGATATCTCATAACCATGACTTGTGAGATCAAGTCATCCGTTGACCTACATGCTAGTCTCAACGCATTAATATTGTCTTTGTATATTAATGCTCGACTAGGAATAGTTAAGAGTAGTGTTCTCTACAATATCTTACTATCAATTCAACCAATTGATATACTGTAGATAAGAACTTACTACCCAAGGACATTATTATACGTATTCAATTGACACTGAACTGAAATGAATATAATAACCAAAACCTTTGCCTTTTATTAATAGTGATATATGATACAAAATGAGCCCTTTACAATCATATCATAATTAGTACTAGGGCTAATACTAACAGTTCTAGCATGATATGTAACATATTTTTTTAACCCTATCATGCTTTCTATTTTTATGATAATTTACATTAAAATGATATAAATTAGAACTAGCATGCATTTTATCATGATTTAGAGGGATTGGTTCAATTAATGATACTTTGGGTTTGCTCTTGAGAGCTCCCCCTTGACTTGTACTTCCTCCTTTGATCTTGGTTAGTTTCTTCCCTTTTGGACATTGGCTTTGATAATATCCGTTTTGTTTGCACAAGAAACACACAATGCATTCCTTGCCTTTTTGTACACCAGGACCGACGTCCTTGGGCTTCTCCTTGCCCTTTAGTGCCGATTAAACCTTCTTCTTGGTCAACTTATGACACTTACTCTTATAATGTCATTTCTCCTTACACTCAAAGCATAAAATATTATCTTTGTTTTTGCAATTTGAAATTTTTATACCTTCATTTTTTGTAGGGTTGACACTTAATTCTTCATTTGATCCGGATGAAGAGGCTTCTTCTTAGTCCGACATTGATGCTCCATGCTCCCCCTCAATCCTTGAGGCGAATGCTTCTTCCTCTTCACCCTCGGATGTTGAGCACCTCTCAATCTTCAAATCCTCATGTGCATCAAACAAGGAGTACACTCCTTTGCCTTTGTCCTTGTGCTCTCTTAAGGATGGATCCTTTTGAATTTCTTCTTCTTCCGATGTTGAGCACCTCTCAACCTTGGAATCCTCTTCTTCTTGGTTCAATGAATCACCCTCTTTGGATTCTTCTTGATTCAGTGTAGTGGAGGGTACTTCATGAATCTTTGCCAATTTGCTCCAAAACACCTTGATATCCTTGTATTCTCTGATTTGGCATATGATTTTGATTGACAATAAATTAATCAAAATTTTAGTTACCTTATCATTTGCCTCACATCTTTGAATTTGTTCCTTGCTCCAATGGCTTCGCTTGATGATGTTGTTGTTGTTATCCTTTGGAGCTTCAAATCCCTCCATTAGAGTAAATCATTCCTCTATTTCCATCATGAAAAGGTTTTTGATCCTTAATTTCTAATAATTGAATCTTGATGCTATAAATGGTGGAGGTGCCCTTATGTCATATCTGAGTCCATCTTGGAAATCCATCTTGAAGTTGATCTCTTTTGATGAAGTCTTTGACTTTGTTGACTTTAGGTCTTTAACTTCTTCTTCCTCTAGCTCATTGCCCTTTCTAGTGATGAGTCCAGTGAAGAGAAACCTCACTCTGATACCACTTATTGGGACACTTCAGAGCTAAGGGGGAGGGGGTGAATAGTTCACTCGCTTCGTCGATGAAGATCTTTTGTAGTGGAAATACTCGAAGCAAGCTCTCAATGCTAGCAAGTAGATTTACTTGGTATCCACCTCAAGAAGAGGTGACTAATCCAAGGATGAACACATTGAGTACACTCTCCACTATGTAAACCCTCCTTCTCAAAACAACCGGAGGTGGAGAAATCTCATACAACACTCACACAATTATACAACTCAAAATAAGAAGTAAATGTACACAAATACAAATAAAACCTCTTCTTGCTTGGTCTAATGTAGCTTGAGGATATTTATTGACTCTTAGAAGTGCAGCAACACTTGTCCCCAAGATGCTTCAAGAATCGGTGATGACGAGCGTGAAGAAGCGAAGAGAATCATGTGTAAGCGCTGTTGAATTTGAACCTCACCGTCATCTTTATACTTAGCGATCTAGAGCTCTTGATCAATTGGGCTTACTCCAAATTGATTGCCACATAAGGTTTGAGCAATCCCAACCGTCCAAAAGCCGTATCCTATGTAACGGTCATATCCCTATCGATCAGCTGATTGATTGGGAGTACCTAGATCAATCGGCTAATTGATCCAGCAACCTTCTATGTTCTCACAAAAAATCCCATAATCGATTGATCAATCAATTTCAACTTCTTCGCGTCCATCGCAATAAAATCAACTTCAATCGATCGACTGATCAATTGGAGTATCCCAATCGATCGGTTGATTGGTTGGGGAGCACACTATGCTCTTCACGTGTGAGTGGCCTTGCTGATCAATTGGCGTAGCCCCAATCAATCGACTGATCGATTGGACTAGTATTGCTCGCAAGACTATGCCAATTGATCAACTGATCAATTGGACTCTGGTTCAATCGATTGGCTGATCGATTGACCCACCCTAACTTGACTAACTCAAGTCTAGGGTCCCAATCCCAACATTCGGTCAACCATGGCACCAAATTCTGTGTCCTTGGGAAACACAGCAAAGTGCAATTCAAGGCGGCAACAAATAAGATGGAGAGGATTCTAAACTATGTACATACAGATTTATGGGGACCAACCAATATAGAATCATGTGGAGGACACTTGCACTTTGTGAGTTTTACTGATGATTACTCACGAAAGGTCTAGGTATATTTTATGCGTCACAAGTTGGAAACTTTTGCAAAGTTTAAACTGTGGAAAACTAAAGTGGAGAACCAAATCGGAAGGAAGATCAAATGCCTTAGGTTAGACAATGGGACTGAGTACACAGATTTAAAGTTTTAGATATTTTGTGAGTAACATGGGATAATGAGGCATTCTCAGTTCGTAGGATACCTCAACAGAATGGGGTAGTGAAAAGATTAAACAGGACAATCATTGAGAAGACAAGATGTTTCAGGCTGAATGTAGGGCTAGCAAAGAATTCTAGGCGGAAGTAATTAATATGGCATATTATCTCATTAATAAATCACTAAGGGCAGCACTAGAAGGCAAAGTATCAGAGGAAGTACGGATAAAAAATCAAGTAGATTACTAAAAAGGAGTTAAAGGTTTCAAACTTTGGGATTCTAAGACAAATAAGGTAGTGATCAATAGAGATATGGTGTTTGATGAGAAGATTATTCTACAACCTCCTCAAGAAGAAGGAAAGGAAATACCACAAAGTAACATGAAGAAAGATCTTGTGCAGGTGGAGCTAGAGACTCATGACTCAGATAATTCTAGCTCAGAGCACATGGAGTATTGCACTATAGTCAGTGGAAAAATGAAACATGAGTTGTGAAACCACCCTCCAGATATGGATTCGAAGACTTGGTATCTTATACACTTATTACTAGTAGCGGAGACCCTACATCTTTTCAAGATGCAATACACAGCTCTAAGAAGGACAAGTGGACGGGTGCTATTGCGGAAGATATGAAGTCGTTGCACAAGAACTAAACATGGGATCTAGTGAAATTTACTGAAGGAGAGAAAGCTATAGGGTGCAAGTGGATTTTTAGATACTTGAGAAATACAACTGATTATGACATCATGCTTGGTAGACAACCAGAAGATCCTTCAGTTGTTGGGTATGTAGATGCAGACTATGCAAGAGATTTAGATAACAGAAGGTCTATTACAGGATACATTTTCACTGTGGCAGGAGAATCTATCTGTTGGAAATCTATGATACAATCTATTGTTGTATTGTCTACTATGGAGTTAGAGTATATGACAACAGCTGAAGCAGCGAAGGAAGCTTTATGACTTACAAGGTTAGTCAGAGAACTGGACGTTCAGCAAGGTAGAGTCAAGTTGTTATGCAATAGTTAGACTGTTATCTATTTGGCTAAGAATCAGGTGTATCATGCAAGAACTAAGCACATTGATGTGAGGTTTTACAAGATCAAAGAGATGATTCCTTCCGGAGAAATTCAACTTGATAAAGTTCACACTGCAAGAAAATGCAATCTAGAATGTGCATAGATGACATGTAAGAATCCCTAAGAATCAATTGAACTTGATTACATATAGTTGTTATTGTTATGAGCATGATACAAAAATTGTTTGAGTGTTGCCTAAGTAGAAGTTCTCCGTGCTTAGTGAGTGGCTTAACTTTCTCAAGTGTTAATCTCAAAGCCTATTTAATTTTTTATTTAACCGTGTTCCTCATACTTCCAGCTATAGGCACTTACCTACCACACGTAAGATTCATCCCCCACAAAAATATTATTCATCGTCTACACAATGTCTCAAAGGAATACTTAGTATCAAGAGAAACATAACATTCATTTCCTTAGTAACCTAACTAGGTCTCAAAGGGGTGACTTACTAGTTTTCACTCATGATAACTGATGTCACGCCCCGAGAGAGTCCCTGTCCGAAGAAATTTCGGCAGCACCTCCCCTGTATGGGTGACAATCTGAAGCAATTCTACATACAAAATATACATCAGCCACAAGCGGCTGGAATATACACACAACCACGCAGTTTATATCATCATCCCACTCGGCAGGAACAAAATAAACAACCACGCAACTATATATATATTTAATAGCCTTCACAGCTGTACTAAAACCAAAAACACAACGGAAAAAGACAACACATACAACCCAAAACGAAAACTGCTAGCTGACTAGGCTTACACAATAAACAAAGCAACATTTCCAGAAACAAAACCGGAACACAGAACCAAATACTCACATATCATATACCATGATAAAACAACAAAAAGACAGCGACATGTCTTCTGATGTGACGCGGGGACCAGCAAACAGGATGCTCCAAACGACACCATAAATAACCTGGTACCTGAAAATATTGTGTCCACGGGGGTGAGTTCAACAACTCAGCGAATACCAATAGACATGCCTAGTAAGATATATCTAACAGCAATAAACATGGAATACAACTTCCGAATAATATATAGGAAATATACCAAACTGAAAAGTAACCAAGGAAGCTGTACTCACCAGGAACTCCTATCCTGAACTAAAGGGTTATCAAACCGATACGCAATATGTCTCCTGCATGCATGTCACACTAATGCATCCACCAAAATCCAGCATATAAGTGCAGCAAACAAAAGCAAATAAATACAATCAATGCATGTGATGACCGTGCACTCTAACATCACTGCTCGTGAACAGTGACCGAGTGTACGGAATGCTGTCAGAGTACTCCTGTCCTCTGACCCCAAATCATAAATGGGGGAGCTCAATGCTCTCATCTCCCGGTACACGATAACGGGGAGGATATCTCTGCCGGCTACCACGCTGAGTCACCTGACCAACGGAGCCAAACAGAGTCCACCATCTGCCGGCTACCACGCTGCTACACTAAATGCCAGCGGAGCCAAACAGAGCGGAACTGACTGCCGGCTACCACGCTGAGTCACCTGACCAACAGAGCCAAACAGCAGAACCGCTACACACCTGCCTGATAAACCACTAATCCATGAGTGGTGGTGTGTGCAGTACATGTAACTGGCGATGTGCTCAACCATAGTGGAGCCGACAATTGCCCAGCATGCAATCATGATGCATGAAACTAAGCATGACAATAAACTGATCAGCATAACCATATCCATATACATAAAATGAGTATCATAATATCGATGGTCACATACCAAGATCTATAGTACACAGGTCAGATAGAATATCAAAAACCTATGTCCTGAACATAATAAGTATAGAATATCCTGATCAGCATAGAAAAATCCATATATACATAATATGGGTACCACAGTATCAGTAGATCAAATCCACGGATCTAGGGTATACAGGTCCTCTATGGTATAACAACCTAGATCTTAAATATATCCCCCTTCCATAGCATATGTACCAACAATATGCACAGATCAAAGCCACAAGGTCTAGGTACACGAATCATATATGATATACCAATAGAAATACACAATCCAGGCATGGCATAAAAACCTAAGTATCAGATAATTTGGATACACATGCCAGAAACAAAAATCCAGAGCCTAATCCTAACCTCAGTAAAGCATGGTATGTCACTCTAGAAACTAAGATACTCATGGCAATAAGATACTCATGGCAACAAATAACGAGATATAAGCACGGATACATCACAGGCGACAAACCTAACATGCTATGGATATCAAACAGTGACATACCAAAGGTAAACATGTTCATTGCTTATAGTTATAAAATACTATGCATATCCAAATGACAATATCATAAAAGATAAGTCAAGAGGTACCCGCCTCAAATAACATGTTCAATCCAGTCCAGTCCAACGTTGAGATGCTCGTCTCGAATCAACGTCCTATATCCGTGTACTTGCTGTTAACTCACCGACAAAACACCCACTGCTAGAAAAATATGATCAGAGCTAAAATATCCCATAGTCTCCAAATCTAGCACACTAAATCACAAATCAACACCTCCCCTTTGAGCATCAACCAAATCACTACTCAAATAATCTTTTTAAACAACAAATCTTACCTATATCTATGCCAACATATTTCGGTTCATGTGAAGAACCCATCACTGATAGCTAGGCAGCAAATCTGTGTCACCTTCTCCGTAATGAAGCCATCCAACAACCTAACCATCTCAGGGATGACGATCTACTGTGAAAGGAATCTGGAATCCAAGAGGCACTGATCTGGTGATGAACTACAGCAGAAATCAAACAAGAACATAGCACAAGATTAAGAATTAAACCCTCACCTGTCGATCACAATGCCAGATCAATACTGTTCTGAGGAGACAAGGTACGGGAAAGGGACGGCGACAACTGGCCGAAAAGGGAGGAGCAGTGTCGCTGGTGCTCGTGGTGATCCGTCTACACTGTGTGGCGTGGCATGGTCAAGGACACGTCGCACCGGTGTTGCGATGAGGAACCGGAGCTACTGCTCGGGCAGAGGAAATCAAGAAGAGGATCGGCGACAGATCCATGTCGGCGGCACTTCCACGCGGTAGTGGCGCGATGGAAAAGAAAGGTCGGCGCTGCTCGGCCGGTGTGGCGTAGTGAGACCACATTTGCTAGGGCACAAGGGAGGAAGGGCAGCGGCACTTCTGTGCGGCCGAGGCGCTGTGCAAAGGTGCGGTAGCAGGTCCTGATCCCAACGGCGGAGACAGGGAAGAAGGAAAGAGGGCAAGCTCGGGGGAGGAAGAAAAGAATGAGAGGCGATGGGTTTGGAACCGCCGCGTGAGAGGAGAAGAAAAAGGGCGCCGGCGCGAGTCGGGGGAAAATGAAGAGGAAACGGCGAAAATGAAGAAAGAAAGAAAAAGAAAATAAAAAAATAAACATTTCCTCATTTAATTGGGATAGCCCGAACATACTTTCCCGGGACTTAATATTGATCCCCGTAACCCCAAACCATACGACTCCGAAAAATTCCTAGAAAATTTCTAAAAATCCCGAAAAATTCCCTTATGGAGTTTGCCCATTTTCGGTATTTTACATTCTCCCCTACTTATAAAAATTTGGTCCCCAAATTTCGTTATCTACCATCAGCAAACACTAACAACAGATAAAGAGCATAAATGCTGAACGGTAAATTAAATCACCTACCTCAAGTGAAAAGATGGGGTTTTGAACTCGGATAGTATCCTCGAGCTCGGATCGTATCCTCGAGCTCCCAAGTAGCCTCATCATATATATGATGCTGCCATCCGACTTTAACCAGCCGGATAGTCTTGTTCCGTATCTGACGCTCTTTCCGATCCAGAATCTGAACCGGAACCTCCTCATAAATGACGTCAGGCTGAACGGGAACTGAGATATCTGTCAGTACATGTGTCGGGTCGGGTATGTATCTCCTCATTATAGACACATGGTATACGTCATGAACTCCTGCCAGCAATGGTGGTGGTGCCAACCGGTAAGCTACCGCTCCAATCCTTTCCGAGATCTGGAAATGTCCAATATATCGCGGAGCTAGCTTACCTCTGAAGTCAAATCTCTTCACTCTTTTCGTGGGTGAAACTCGCAAAAATACATAGTCGCCAATAGAGAACTCTAGGGGTCTCCGTCTCCGATCTCTTCTGGCGGTCCTACGCCTCTGACATCCTCCATCTGATAGTACAGACAAACTCTGCCTCATGCTGAGTTCTATGAGGTCCCAACAACTGGGCCTCCCTAACCTCATCCCAAAGGGTGGGTGTCCGACAAGGCCTACCATACAACGCTTCAAACGGTGTCATCTGGACAGCCAAATGCAAACCGTTGTTGTAGGCGAATTCTACCAATGGCAAATGGTCCTCCCAACTGCCTTCAAAATCCAATACACAATACTTCAGCAAGTCCTCAAAAGTCTGAATGATTCACTCTGACTGTCCATCTGCCCGCGGATGGAAACTGTACTAAATCATAGCTGGTTGTCCAAGGCATGCCGCAGGCTCTGCCAGAAACGAGACATGAACCGAGGGTCTCTATTTGAAATAATACTCAATAGGCCACCACGAAATCTGATGATCACCCGGTAATACAGATCTGTCAATCGATCCAGGGAATCAGTCTTCCGGATCGCTAAGAAATGCGCGAATTTGGTTAATCGCTCAAAGATTACCCAAATCGCGTCGTGATCTCGTCGTGTCCTCGGAAAATCCACCTTAAAGTCCATAGTAACATGTTCCCATTTCCACTCGGGAATAGGAATCCACTGAAGAAATCTGGCAGGTCTCGAGTGCTCAGCCTTCACCTGCTGACAGATAAGACATTTAGCTACAAAATCCACGATGTCTTTCTTCATACCGCTCCACCAATAGAAACACCCCAAATCTTGGTACACACGGCTACCGCCTGGGTGGACAACAAATCATGAGCGATGAGCCTCCGGAAGTAACTCCTATAAGACCGGATGAGACTGAAATACATATAATCTGCCTCGGCAGTGTATAACACCCTCCTCGTCTCGTGTGAACTCGGGCTGCTGCCTGGAAGCTATCTGGTTGCAAATAAATTGCAAATGCTGATCAGCAGCCTATACCTCTCGGATCCTCGTCCTGATCGACGACTGAACAACCATGGTAACACGAATACCTTTCTCTGTCCATTCTTACTCCTCAAGGCCTAACTTGGAAAAACCTTGAATCAAGTCTATGACCACAACTCGGTGGCAAGCTAGAGTCCCTCCGGACTTCCTGCTAAGTGCAACGGCAACAACATCAGCTCTCCTCGGGTGATAGCTAATGGTACAACCAAAAATCCTTCAGGAACTCCATCCATCTCCTTTGTCGGAGATTAAGTTCCTGCTGAGTGAACAGACATTTGAGATTCTTATGGTCAGTGAGAATCTCAATTGTAACCATGCACCGATAATGCTGCCAAATCTTCAAGTCAAACATACTGGCATTCAATCACAAGTCATGTACTGGGTAGTTCTCCTCATACTCCCTCAACTACAGAGAAGTAGGAGACTACCCTGCCGTGCTGCATCAAAACAGCGCTCAACCCTATAGAGATGCGTCGGTATAGAGCACGAATCCGTCCTCTCCAGAAGGTAAAATAAAAAATCGAAGCCGACACTAGTCTCCGCTTCAGCTCCTGGAAGCTGGTCTTAAAATCCTCAGTCCAAGTAAACTTCACGCCCTTTCTGGTCAGACGTGTCAGTGGCATAACAATCCGAGAGAAACCCTCAACGTATCTCCGGAAATATCGAGTCAAACCAAAGGAAGTTGCGAGCCTCTTCTATAGACTCTGTCTACTCCCAACGATAACAACCTCTATCTCCTATGGAAACCACGGTACACTCCTACTGGTGACCGTGTGTCTCAAACATCTCACAGAAGACAACCAAAAATACACACTACTGATCTTCACATATAGACGTTTCCGACAAAACATCTCTAGAACTATGCAAAGATGGTGTACGTGACCCACCACGGATCAGAAATATATCACCACATCGTCAACAAAGACAATGGAAATCAATCCAAACATCCTAGGGATACCCAAATCATCGAGTCCATGATAATATCTAGGGCACCGCAAGCACTAATGGTAAAACCAAGACACATAATGTATGTATCACAAACATTCCTAACCATAAGATCCTCAACAATAAATAGATCTGATCACCAACGATATAAATCACCAAAGAATAGATCCTCCAGTGTGAGAGCAACGCTCCATCACACGAAATACCATATATGTGGGAGCAATGCTCTACCACAAGAAATCCTCAATACGTGGGAGTACACTCCACTACAGATAATCCATAATATGGATCTGTAATAAATATGGGAGCAATGCTCCGCTACAAGCAACCTGCAATATGTGGGAGCATCGCTCCACCACAAACAAACAATAAGCTACGCTCCACCACAAACGATTTATTACCTGTGGGAGAACAATCCAAAATATGTGACATAAGTGCCCAAAGCACCTAACTATCTAGCCAGAGTCTGCACGAGATCTCTCTACCACATATCACTGTGGGTAGCCTAGGGTATAACAACACAGTAAGCGAGTCAAATCCATAGTCAACTCTATCATCATCCTAGTGGGTCGATTACCCACTAATAGGAGAATTAATTGACAGGGTAATACAACCAATAACATAATGTAGACACTCTCATTCTACATTCAACATAGGTAGAATCATCATGATGTTACCAATCATACACCTGGCACACGTGCACACACAACATATGTATAATCGACATAATCCTCCAACTAGTACACAACAAACATACTCACAACACATACCAAATGAGTAAAATCACTAAATATTTCCAATAAAGCCTAATAGACACAAGTGTACCCATAAATTATATATATTCCACAAGATACCTCGAATCTTACACCGAACACATCTGCACATATCACAACACTGATGTAGTCGACAAGATACATCCAACATGACACTCACACCCTTGTGCACATACCACGACACAGATTAAAATCGATAAGATACCTCCAATATGTCAATCAGGCACGTACAACAAACTTAATAGCTATAATCCACAAGGAACCTACAATAACCATATCTAGATGGGAATACCCACACTATTTACAAATGAACTATTTATCATAGAATTCCTTCAACTCATAACAATCATATCTACACACCACATAAATATGCATAATCAACATATTTTTAAATCCAATCTACCACACAAACCCTACGCCACCTTCTAAGTTATCCTACAAGATACATACAGTCTAAATTTAAGGTACCCACGGAATAGGATAAATCAATCCTCTAAAGACTGACCAAAATCGACAATAATATACGATCAACTCAGTCTTTTCCACGTCAGTACAAAACATGTACTCAAATGCGCTCTAGATACCAAACTAAGCACAACAACCCAAAGATCAGCATCTCCATAAAATAGGGTATGATGGTCCTCTACTGATCGGTCCAACAAAACAAAATCGACCATCTACCAACTGATCAAGATTACATTAATCCCCTTCAAGCAACTATGGTAAATCAAACTTCTACTGACGGATCTCACAAGAGTAGATCAATTATCTACTAATGAAATTAACTAAGATAACATGGTATACTACTGGCTAGGTCAACATAAAGATATAAATACTATCCACTACCCAGCTATTAAAAGCAGAGGCTGGTATGTGCCTCAATCTGCTAACCAACTAGTAATTACATAAGCTAAAAACTACTGGTGTATGATATGATAAATCACCAGAAACTATAACCCTTAATCTCTATCAAGGTCAATCATCATCAGGGTTTTACCTAATACATAAAATATCTACTATCTCAACTAGACAAGTACTAGTAAAGAGTGCTAATACATGTCATAAACTATAATAGTCAACGGTGCATATACTAACAAAAATGTAGGATAACAGTATACCAACATACCTCCTATAGCTTGGAGATGTCCTGCTGCTGCCAGGTCCCAAAACCCGAAAAGTCACATCGAGAAGACCAAAACAGAAAATCCGAAACACCGGGAAAATAAGACTCGTAAGCCGATCTCTGATACCAAATAAATTGGTATCAGATAAATCTCTAAAATCCAAAACACATAGCAAGTATCGTATACCTGCTCTGATACCCCTAAATTGTCACACCCCGAAAGAGTCCCTGTCCGAAGAAATTTCGGCAGCACCTCCCCTGTACGGGTGACAATCTGAAGCAATTCTACATACAAAATATACATCAGCCACAAGCGGCTGGAATATACACACAATCACGCAGTTTATATCATCCGCCTACTCGGCTGGAACAAAATAAACAACCACGCAGTTATATATATATTTAACAGCCTACACAGCTGTACTAAAACCAAAAACACAACGGAAAAAGACAACACATACAACCCAAAACGAAAACTGCTAGCCGGCTAGGCTTAAACAATAAACAAAGCAACATTTCCAGAAACAAAACCGGAACACAGAACCAAATACTCACATATCATATACCATGATAAAACAGCAAAAAGACAGCGACATGTCTTCTGATGTGACGCGGGGACCAGCAAACAGGATGCTCCAAACGACACCATAAATAACCTGGTACCTGAAAATATTGTGTCCACGGGGGTGAGTTCAACAACTCAGCGAATACCAATAGTAACAAACTGAAATATACAGGGAGGATATCTTCCGAATAATATATAGGAAATATACCAAACTGAAAAGTAACCAAGGAAGCTGTACTCACCAGGAACTCCTATCCTGAACTAAAGGGTCATCAAACCGATACGCAGTATGTCTCCTGTATGCATGTCAAACAAATGCATCCACCAAAATGCAGCATATAAGTGCAGCAAACACAAGCAAATAAATACAATCAATGCATGTGATGACTGTGCACTCTAACATCATTGCTCCTGAACAGTGACCGAGTGTACGGAATGCTGTCGGAGTACTCCTGTCCTCTGACCCCAAATCATAAATGGGGGAGCTCAATGCTCTCATCTCCCGGTACACGATGACGGGGAGGATATCTCTGCCGGCTACCATGCTGAGTCACCTGACTAACGGAGCCAAACAGAGTCCACCATCTGCCGGCTACCACGCTGCTACACTAAATGCCAGCGGAGCCAAACAGAGCGGAACTGACTGCCGGCTACCACGCTGAGTCACCTGACCAACGGAGCCAAACAGCAGAACCGCCACACACCTGCCTGATAAACCACTAATCCATGAGTGGTGGTGTGTGCAGTACATGTAACTGGCGATGTGCTCAACCATAGTGGAACCGACAATTGCCCAGCATGCAATCATGATGCATGACACTAAGCATGACAATAAACTGATCAGCATAACCATATCCATATACATAAAATGAGTATCATAATATCGATGGTCACATAACAAGATCTATAGTACACAGGTCAGATAGAATATCAAAAACCTATGTCCTGAACATAATAAGTATGGAATATCCTGATCAGCATAGAAAAATTCATATATACATAATATGGGTACCACAGTATCAGTAGGTCAAATCCACGGATCTAGGGTATACAGGTCCTCTATGGTATAACAACCTAGATCCTAAACATATCCTCCTTCCAT
The DNA here is from genome assembly GCF_018446385.1 of Zingiber officinale. NCBI lineage: Eukaryota > Viridiplantae > Streptophyta > Magnoliopsida > Zingiberales > Zingiberaceae > Zingiber > Zingiber officinale. The sequence goes on from NC_055993.1 coordinate 68,495,763, forward strand.
AGCATATGTACCAAAAATATGCACAGATCAAAGCCACAAGGTCTAGGTACACAAATCATATATGATATACCAAAAGAAATACACAATCCAGGCATGGCATAAAAACCTAATTATCAGATAATTTGGATACACATGCCAGAAACAAAAATCCAGAGCCTAATCCTAACCTCAGTAAAGCATGGTATGTCACTCTAGAAACTAAGATACTCATGGCAATAAGATACTCATGGCAACAAATAACGAGATATAAGCATGGATACATCACAGGCGACAAACCTAACATGCTATGGATATCAAACAGTGACATACCAAAGGTAAACATGTTCATTGCTTATAGTTATAAAATACTATGCATTCCAAATGACAATATCATAAAAGATAAGTCAAGAGGTACCCGCCTCAAATAACAGGTTCAATCCAGTCCAGTCCAACGTCGAGATGCTCGTCTCGAATCAACGTCCTATATCCGTGTACTTGCTGTTAACTCACCGACAAAACACCCACTGCTAGAAAAATATGATCAGAGCTAAAATATCCCATAGTCTCCAAATCTAGCACACTAAATCACAAATCAACACCTCCCCTTTGAGCATCAACCAAATCACTACTCAAATAATCTTTTTAAACAACAAATCTTACCTATATCTGTGCCAACATATTTTAGTTCATGTGAAGAACCCATCACTGATAGCTAGGCAGCAAATTTGTGTCACTTTCTCCGTAATGAAGCCATCCAACAACCTAACCATCTCAGGGATGACGATCTACTGTGAAAGGAATCTGGAATCCAAGAGGCACTGATCTGGTGATGAACTACAGCAGAAATCAAACAAGAACATAGCACAAGATTAAGAACTAAACCCTCACCTGTCGATCACAATGCCAGATCAATACTGTTCTGAGGAGACAAGGTACGGGAAAGGGACGACAACAACTGGCCGAAAAGGGAGGAGCAGTGTCGCTGGTGCTCGTGGTGATCCGGCTACACTGTGTGGCGTGGCATGGTCGAGGACACGTCGCACCGGTGTTGCGGTGAGGAACCGGAGCTAGTGCTCGGGCAGAGGAAATCAAGAAGAGGATCGGCAACAAATCCATGTCGGCGGCACTTCCACGTGGCAGTGGCGCGAGGGAAAAGAAAGGTCGGCGCTGCTCGGCCGGTGTGGCGTAGTGAGACCACATTTACTAGGGCACAAGGGAGGAAGGGCGGCGGCACTTCTGTGCGGCCGAGACGCTGTGCAAAGGTGCGGTAGCAGGTCCTGATCCCAACGGCGGAGACAGGGAAGAAGGAAAGGGGGCAGGCTCGGGGGAGGAAGAAAAGAAGGAGAGGCGATGGGTTTGGAACCGCCGCGTGAGAGGAGAAGAAAAAGGGCGTCGGCGCGAGTCGGGGGAAAATGAAGAGGAAACAGCGAAAATGAAGAAAGAAAGAAAAAGAAAATAAAAAAATAAACATTTCCTCATTTAATTGGGATAGCCCGAACATACTTTCCCGGGACCTAATATTGATCCCCGTAACCCCAAACCATACGACTCCGAAAAATTCCCAGAAAATTTCTAAAAATCCCGAAAAATTTCCTTATGGAGTTTGCCCATTTTCGCTAGTTTACAACTGATATGGGTTAGGTTTCATGGATCCCCGTTAAGGAACATGGATCCCCGGTAAGGAAGGGAAAGGAGATAGCCGAGTTGAGAAGATAGATCAATATCGACCGAGATATACCTCCGGGGAGGAAAAAACCAATATCGGTCAGGATATACTTCCGGAGAGGAAGGCCAATATCGACCGAGATATACTTCCAAGTAGATAGGCCAGTATCGATCAAGATATACCTCCAAGGAGGTAGGCTAATATCGGCCGGGATATACCTCAAAGGAGGTAGGCCAATATTGATCAAGATATACCTCCAAGGAGGTAGGCTAATATCGGTCGGGATATACCTCAAAGGAGGTAGGCCAATATCGATCAAGATATACCTCCAAGGAGGTAGGCTAATATCGGCCGGGATATACCTCAAAGGAGGTAGGCCAATATCGATCAGGATATACCTCCAAGGAGGTAGGATAATATCGGTCGGGATATACCTCAAACAAGGTAGGCCAATATAAATTGAAATATACCTCCAGGAAGGCAGGCCAATATCAGTCAGTATATGCCTCTAGGGAAGTAGACCAATATCGATCAAGATATACCTCCAAGGATGTAGGCTAATATCGGTCGGGATATACCTCAAATGAGGTAGGCCAATATCAGCCGGTATATACCTCCAGGGAGGCAGGCCAATATCGATCAAGATATACCTCCAAGGAGGTAGGCTAATATCGGCCAGGATATACCTCAAAGGAGGTAGACCAATATCGATCAGGATGTACTTCCAAGGAGGTAAGATAATATCGGCCGAGATATACCTCGAACAAGGTAGGCTAATATCAATCGGAATATACCTCCAGGAAGGCAGGCAAATATCGGTCGGTATATGCCTCTAGGGAAGCAGACCAATATCGATCAAGATATACCTCCAAGGAGGTAGGCTAATATCGGCCGGGATATACCTCAAATGAGGTAGGCCAATATCAGCCGGTATATACCTTCAGGGAGGTAGGCCAAAATCGATCGGGATATACCTTCAGGGAGGAAGGCCAATATCGGCCGAGATATACTTCCAAGTAAGTAAGACCAATATCGGCTGAGATATACTTCCAAGTAAGTAGGAAAATATCGACCGAGACATACCTTGAAAGAGGTAGACCAATCTAGGCTTGATAATACCTTGAAAAGGATATGCCAATATTGATCAGATTACATACTTGATAAAATATAGCCTAGTACTAGCTGGGATAATAAACTTAGAGGGGTGCGGACAGGTATTGCCCAAGAAGCCTCAAGAGAGGTAATAGTAATTGACCAGACCTGGTTTAAGTTCAGTTTCGACCGATGCAAGGAACAATATTATATTAGGCTATCTATGATATAACAAAAACAGGAGGGGCAAGTAAGAACGATAGATACACTTTGAAATAATTTGTGAAGCAGGACAGAAGTAAATATTTCAAATAAAGTAGTTTAATGAAGATATTTGTAGTATGTGATTGTATAACAGGTTTTACATATTTAGCGGGAAATGTGTTTTATACTTTTCTGCAGGTACTAGACGACAAAGAAGGTACATCTGGGGTACAAAAAAGATTCCTTAAAAGTCATTTACCATAAGTACGCAACTTACATTATCTCATAACAAACTCTAACAAACCGGGGTCCACTTCATGACTACGGAGGTTATATGAAGTGGTATAAAAGGGGGAATCCTCTCCGTTGGCAAAGTAAGTTCACATCATTGCGCACATTCATAACCCTAATTCTCAACTACTATTCATCTTCTTCTTTTTCCTTTTCCCACACAAAGAGAGATCACTAACTTGAGCGTCGGAGGGCCTAGCCAGGGATTCCCACCCCGGTCTTAGGTCACTGACGATAGTGTTGGTTGGTCTCTGGTGCGCAGGAAACTCAGGAAGCTTCGGGAGTTCTGGATCTGGGTTTTCTTCAGTTGGATTTCTTGTTCGCCATCAGGGCTTCGCACTAGAAGGACATCCCGGGACTTCATTCTCCTAGATCCGCTTTGGGTTTCTCGGATCAGTGGTCTATAGGTATTACTTTTCACAAATGGTAGGTTTTTTCTCCCAGCTCTCCGTTTTGTCAAGCTTCTCAGACAGGATCAAATTTGGCGTCGTTTGTGAGAACTTCACCTGAATCTGAGACTATAAGATGGAAGAGGCTGGAAAATCAAATCTACTCACCACTAGTCATGAGGACCTAGACTTCCTCATCAATACTCATGTGCAGAAAGCTCTACAACAACAACAGCAACAACAACAAGCTCATACTGGAGCCACTCTGCAGGTAGCTCATAATCCAGTAATTTCAACTACTGAGCACCGAAAGGGAAAAGAGCCCGAAGAGAAAGAACATGTGTATTTTCCTCCAGCTACGGTTTCTCCGACAAGGCGTCCATGAGCCTTTCTTCATACTCCTATGGAACAGGGAGGACGAAGGCCTGTGTTTCAAGAATCTTCTGGCGAAGCACCAGATAGGGAAAAGTGTAAAGTTAAAATGATAACTAGTGATAGCTCGCCGGAAAAAGTCATCTCTCCAATTTCTCAAAGCGTGCTGGATGATCCGCTTCCTAAGTGGTATCAAAATCTTCAGATCGGCGAGTACACCGGGACTACAGATCCAGAGGATCATCTATTGAAATTTGAAAATGTAGCATTATTACAACAATTCATTGATGGGGTAAAATGTCGGATGTTCCTTACCACACTCGGGGGAGCAGCACAGCGTTGGTTCAAAAGATTGCCAGAAAAATCTATCCAAAAATTTAAGGATTTCAAGAAGGTTTTTCTACACCATTTTTCCAGTAACAAGAGGTATCATAAGACTCCTTGGAGTTTATTTTCAATCAAACAAGCATCTAAAAATCCATCAGAGCCTACATCAAAAGATTCAATCAGGTAGCTATCGATGTACCCAATGCTACTACTGAAATCTTAGTAAGCGCTTTCTCTCAAGGTTTAAATGATAATGATTTCTTTAAAGATCTGGTGAGAAACCCTCCTGCCAATTTTGATTCCTTAATTGAACGTGCCACTGAATTTATTAATGTGGAAGAAGCTCAAGCTGCCCGCAGAAAGGAGGGCATTACTTCTTCTCCTACTCTGGTTAAGGAGAAAGCTCCTGCTCCTATTCCTCCACCAAGGGGGCCTCGAGCGATTCATCCACCTCATCGTCATCCGTAATATCATCTGCAAGCAGTACAGCATGTGGAGATACAGCCAGAGGCACCCAGAAGATGATGCACTTATCATAAAACTAGCAGTCATCATACTGAAGACTGTTTTGTTTTGAGAAATAAAAGAGCAAACAGGGAGCGCTACCAAAGGCAAAACTATTATCAGCAGCAGTACCCTAGGCAGCAAAGTCTGCTCAAATTGGAATATCGCCCGGTCGAGCCTCGGTAGGATGCATTACCTACCCTAGCCGGTACAAGTCAAGTGTTAGAGAAGACTCCGTCTGAAGCCCTGACAACCCGACAAGAAGAAAACAGGAGTGATGTCGCCCGGGGCAATATCAGTATGATCGCGGGCAGGCCCACTGATGGGAATTCTAATAGGGCCAGAAAAGCACATGCACGAAGACTTGAGATCCATGCTGTGGGGTGCAGCATCGAACGAGCAGCTGGTCCCGAGATAACTTTTGGACCTAGAGATCTTGAGGGGTAGAAATACCCCATGATAATGCATTAATAATCAAGGCCGTGATAGCCAACTATATTATTTCTCGTACCTTTATAGACACTGGTAGTTCTGTCAATATTATCTTTAAGAAGACTTTTGATCAATTACAGATCGACCCGAGCGAACTTCAACAGATGGTAACTCCTCTATATGGATTCACGGGCAATGAAGTACAACCGCTCGGTCAAATAAAGTTGGTCATATCTCTAGGGGAGGAACCTAATGAGAACAAGAAGATCTTATTTTATGGTGGTGGATGCCCCGTCCTCTTATAATGTGATACTGGGTCGATCGGTCCTAAACGAGTTTAGGGCGGTCGTTTCTACTTTCTGCCAAAAAATTAAATTTCTTGTTGATGACCAGGTCGGGGAAGTGCGAGGTGATCAGAAGACAGCTTGAAAATATCATGTAGAGATCGTTCGGACTGAAGCTAATGCTGCACGAAAAATTCAAAGAATGGAAGTCAATGCCATTCTGGAAAAGCCACCTGTTCTGGTTTATGAAGAAAAGGAAGAAGTCCAGATTCAGACCGGGCGACCTGAAGCTACTACTTATATTGCGGCTGATCTTGATCCCACTCTGAAAGCTGAACTAGTGCAATGCCTGAAGAAGAATAATGATGTGTTTGCCTGGACGCCCAAGGAGGTCTTGGGCATTTCTCCTACAGTAATGGAGCATTCTTTGAATGTCTTTCCAGATGCTCGGTCGGTCATGCAAAGGAAAAGAAATTTTAGTGCAGAGCATAACCAAATCATCAAGGAAGAAATAACTAAACTCATGGAGGCTGGCTACATCAGGGAGGTATAATTTCCTAACTGGCTAGCAATGTAGTCTTAGTTTCTAAGCCAGGAAACAAATGGCGGGTATGCATTGATTTCCGGGATCTCAACAAAGCTTGTCCAAAAGATTATTATCTGTTGTTGATACAGTCTGACCTGGCTGTTGTTTTGATGTTGACACTGATTTAAGTTTGTATCAGATATTAATTAAACTTAGATTGATTACTGATCAAGGTTGATCAGGTGGAAGGGAAAAGTCCAAGTATGGAGACTTGGCACGCGGAGTCGGAGAGGGCTCGGTAGCTCGTTCTCCGGACTAGGTCAGAGAGGGCTCGGTAGCTCGTTCTCTGGACCGGATGGAGTCGGAGAGGGCTCGGTAGCTCGTTGTCCGGACTAGGTCAGAGAGGGCTCGTAGCTCGTTCTCTGGACCGGATGGAGTCGGAGAGGGCTCGGTAGCTCGTTCTCTAGACCGGACGTGGAAGTTGGAGAGGGCTCGGTAGCTCGTTCTCCAGACTAGGTCAGAGAGGGCTCGGTAGCTCGTTCTCTAGACCAGAAAGACTTTAGGGTTTAGGGCTGGGAAGCTCTAAACCTACATAGGCATTGGATCGGTCTGTTGACCGATCCAGTGATACTATGGTTATCGGATCAGTCACCAGACCGATCAGTAACCAATCAGTAACTCTCTATGAGAATTACTGATCGGTCTGTAGACCGATCAAGAGGCAACGGATTTCAGGAGAAAGGATAGGGGGATCAGTCTGGGACCGATCCACCTATAACCTGATCGGTCCACAGACCGATCAGAGACTTCTTGGACCGATCAGGCTATGGCCTGATCGGTCAAAGAGGATGTGGATCGGTCTGCTGACCGATCCATGATAATATGTTGTTTCTCTGCAACTTCTGATTCGTCTGATTTAATCATCTGCTGTGAGCTTTTTAATTTGCAGGTTGCAGGTATCATGACAATGCTAAAATTCAATTTAAGATCCATCAGAAGAATAAGACAAAGTGTTTGTTCTACTATGTTTCGCTGCAAATGGTGCAATTGGAGCATCAACGGTTACTGGCTGCGATCTGGCCACGATCAGCTGGCAGTCAGTTTGACTCCTGCTTATTGGTTCGAGCTCAGAGACACCTGTGAAGAACATGGGTTCTATTGGTGTGAGTTCAGAGAACCAGATGAGAAGGAAGAGTGATTGGCGACGCCTTAGCTTGCAGCAGTGATTCGGTGCAGGTTGACAGCGATTTGATACAGGCTGAACGCAGTGGAAAAGCAGGGGCATAAGAAGAAGGAAAAAGAAAAAGAAAAATTGATCGATCGATCAAGCAAGTGCTAAGCTTTGAGCTCTTGGCTGAGAAGCTGCTTCCTTCGTGTGCTCTGCTTTCACCGTCGTCTTCGCGTGGCTGTGAGCATATTCTCCATTTTCTTTAGCCACTGATCATTGTAAGTCTTGTGCTTTATTTACATATCATCTGAGACTTTGTGGAGAGGTTACTCCACCGAGAAGGAGAAAATCTTTAGCCGAAATCTATCCGGGGTGTGATCTACCGAAAGATCAAGGGATCGTCCACCTTACGGGCACGCCGAGGAGTAGGGGCAAGTTATGCCCGAACCTCGTACATACTGGTGTTAGTGGTGTTTGTCTCTTTTTCTTGTATTATCTTTTCGTTTGCATATTTCCGCTGCGCTAACGATTTGTAGGAAGAAATTCTTTAAGCTTTTAGAGGAGGCTATTCACACCCCCCCTCTCTAGCCATCCGAAGATCCTATCAAGTGGTATCAGAGCAAGGTTCTCTTCATCCGGATTAACACCCTAAAGACAAGAAGATGGCTATGAAGGAAGGGTTTAGCACCAATCGTCCACCCTACTTTGACGGAGCGGACTTTCAATATTGGAAGAGCCGCATGGAATATTATCTCAAGACCGACATCTCAATGTGGTTCTCCGTCAAGGAAGGGTTTACACCTCCGAAGGACGAATAAGGTAAGGAACTAGACTCATCAAGATGGTCCGCCGAGCAAACTCGCAAAGGACAAGCCGATGCCAAGGTAGTGGTCACTCTACAATGTGGGATAGCCAAGGACCAACTCGTCAAGGTAGGTCCATTCATGAGCGCAAAAGACTAGTGGAACAAGCTCCCAAGAAGGAACTCGAGACTCTCGGATCGCCAAGAGAGATTTATTCTTAAATCAATTACAAAACCTCACCATGAAGGAGAATGAGACGGTAAGTGAACTACACGGAAGGTTCAAAGAAATTATCAATGGTCTTCATTCCGTAGATGAACGCGTAGAGAATCGTGATCTTGTAAGGTATGTTCTCAAAGCCTTTCCGAGGAATGCCTTGTGGTCATCTATGGTAGATGCCTACAAGGTCTCCAAGGACCTTTCAATTGTTAAATTAGATGAATTTTTTTTTGTGAAATGGAACTCCATGAATTTGCTAACAAGGGTCAAAAAGAGAAAGGTATTGCCTTAGTTGCAGGAGAAAAGAGCAAAGATGGAAGAAGGAAGAAAGAAAAGAAGAAGGAAAAAAGAGATTCCTTCATCCTCATCCTCCTCCGAGTCCGATGATGAAGGTGGATCATCATCAAGCGAGATGGCCAACTTTGTAAGGAGAATCATGAGAAGGAGCTGGAGATACAAAGGGAAAGGTAAATCTATCGATCAAAATGTTGATAAAACTAATGTCACTTGTTTTGAGTGTGGCAAGAAAGGACACGAGCGAGTGTCCAAAACTCAAGAAGAAAGAGGAAAGGGCCAAAAAGAAGAAAGCTCTCAAAGCTACTTGGGATGAATCCTCCTCAAGATCATCGGAGGAAGAGAAGAAGGAGAAAAGCACACGTCAATTAGCGTTCATGGCAAGGGAGGAATCGGATTCCGGGAGTGATGGTGACATGAGTGATACCTCAGCCGCGGGTTCATCATCTTCGGATGATGAAGAGGTAACTTCTCCTCATTTAGAAAAATGTTATAAAATCATTGCACATTTATCTACTTTACTTAAGAAATAAAAAACTCAAATTAAATCATTAAAAGATGAAGTAGAGCTCTTGAGGGCCCTTAGGGAAGATGAGGTTGATGACCTACATCTAGATGCCCTTGAGGATGAAAACAAAGCCTTAAAGGGTGAAGTTGAGAAACTCAAGAAAATGCTTGAAAAATTCTCAACTAGCTCTAAGACCTTAGATATGATTCTAAATGCCCAAAGGGCGGTCTACAACAAGGCTGGGTTAGGATATCAACCTAAGGAGTCTAGTTTCATTTCGCTAGTGTCTAGAACCCAATTTCATAGATCACATGCTTCTAGGGTTCATGAGACTAGGAAGGTTGTGACCAAGGCATGGGTTCCTAGGTCGTTTATTGTAGATGCATTAGGTCCCAAGATTTGGGTACCTAAAACGTCTATCTTTCGTGTCTTGTAGGCATTGGTCAAGGGGGAGCATCTATCAACTTGGTTTGTTGATAGTGGATGCTCCAAGCACATGACCGGGGACAAGTCACTCTTTACTACCCTTCAAAACAAAAATAGAGGTAATGTGTCGTTTGGTAATAATGGTAGCCTTAAGGTTATAGGAGTTGGAGACATTCATATATCCGAATGTCTCCAAATCAAGAATGCCCTTCTAGTCAAGGGGATGACCTTTAATCTCCTAAGTGTCAGCCAATTGTGTGATACGGGTTACACAATTGAGTTTCATTCAAGTCAATGTCTGGTCAAACACATTGACACACTTGACACGGTACTAGTAGGCACAAGGGTAGATAACATTTATCAAGTATCTTTTAAAAGTGCTACTAATGCCTCTGCTAAGTGTTTCATGTCAAAAGAAGAAGAATCATGGCTTTGGCATAGGAGGTTGGCCCATGTGAACATGAAGAATATTCAAAGTGGCCAACAAAGGATTAGTGCGAGGCCTACCAAGCATCAAGTACCAAAAGACAAAATTATGTGATGCATGTCAAAAGGGTAGGCAAACAAAAGCGTCTCATAAAGGTAAAAGCTGTAAGTACATCTACTGCTTTAGACTTATTGCATATGAATTTATTTGATTGCAGTAATGTCATTTCATTGAATGGAAGTAGATACTGCTTAGTGATCATTGATGATTTTACTAGATATACATGGACTTTCTTTTTGAAAAATAAGGATCAAACCATAGATATTTTTGTTTCTTTTTGTAGAAGAACTGAAAATGAAAAATCAACAACAATTAAAACAATTAGAAGTGATCATGGTGGAGAATTTCAAAACCATAGATTTTTAGAATTTTGTCAAGAAAAAGGATATAGGCATGAGTTCTCTACTCTAAGGACCCCACAGCAAAATGGGGTTGTGGAGAGAAAGAACCGAGTCTTGCAAGAGGCTGCACGAAGCATGCTCAATGAGTACTCACTACCGAGCTACTTATAGGCTGAAGCTGTAAATACAGCTTGCTATGTGCAAAACCGAGTCTTGATACATAGGTTTTTAGGAAAGACTCCCCATGAACTTTGGTTTGGGAAACCCCCTACAATTAAACATCTTAGGGTGTTTGGTTGTAAGGTGTTTATCTTGAACACCAAGGATCATCTTGGAAAGTTCACGGCTAAGGCTGATGAAGGGATACTGGTCGGGTACTCTCTCATCAGCAAAGCCTATTGAGTCTACAACAATAGGACTAAATTGATTGAAGAATCCTCGGATGTAGCATTTGAAGAAATTCCTAAATCAAATGATCAATCGAGGGATGTAGGAGAAATTCAATTTGAACTTAGAAGTCTAAATTTGAATGATCAAAACATAGAAAGAGTCGAAGTTGTCTCCGATGATGATGAGCAAAGGCAACAAAGGGCTCAGGCTGATCCTTTGCCTGATACTGAGTCCTTTCCTGTGCCTAGTGAGACCACTAATGAGACACCGCCAACACCAAGGCAATCTAAGATAGCGTCTAGTCATCCCCAAGACCAGATTGTTGGAGACATCCAACAAGGGGTTAGGACCAGATCATTCTTTAGAAATGAGTCTAATAAGGTCGCCTTGATCTCAGAAATCGAACCAAAATTAGTTGATGAGGCATTGCACGATCCTGACTGGATCATAGCTATGCAAGATGAGTTAGGTCAATTTGAGAGGAGCCAAGTGTGGGACTTAGTTCCTAGACCTAAGAAGACCACCATTATTGGAACCAAATGGGTCTTCAAAAATAAGTTAAACCAAAAGGGAGAAGTCGTAAGAAACAAGGCAAGACTTGTAGCCAAGGGCTATAGTCAAGTCGAAGGCCTCAATTATGATGAGACTTATGCTCCCGTGGCCCGATTAGAGTCCATTCGTTTAATGCTAGCTTTTGCTGCACATAGAGGCTTCAAGCTCTATCAAATGGACTTTAAATCGGCCTTCTTAAACGGTTTCATTAAAGAAGAGGTATTTGTTGAACAACCACCGGGGTTTGTGAATACCAAAGCTCCAAACCACGTGTACAAGCTCAAGAAAGCTCTTTATGAGCTTAAACAAGCACCTCGAGCTTGGTACGAAAGGTTGTCAACTTACTTACTAGAAAAGGGGTTTGTAAGAGGTCAAATAGATCAAACACTATTTCTGCGTAGAGATGGTGAAAACATATTTGTAGCCCAGGTGTATGTCGATGACATAATTTGTGGCTCAAATAACAAGGGCTATTTGAATGAATTTATCACTCACATGGAAAGTGAGTTTGAGATAAGTCTGGTGGGAGAATTGACATTCTTCCTTGGACTTGAAATCAAACAAACTCGAGATGGCATTTATGTCCATCATACAAAATACACTCAAGAGATGCTCGAGAAATTCAAAATGAATGACTCTAAGGAAGTATCCACTCCAATGGCGACAAACACTCGCCTTGACAATGATGAGAATGGAAAACCAGTTGATCTAACGCAATATAGAAGCATGATCGGTAGTCTTCTATATCTCACAGCTAGTCGACCGGACATACTTTTTGTTGTGGGCATGTGCGCTAGATATCAAGTATGTGCCAAGGAATCTCATTTAATTGCAGTTAAGAGAATCCTGAGATACCTTAAGGGCACAATTAGAGTAGGTCTCTGGTACCCTCGTACTGAGTCGTTTGATTTGATAGGCTATACCGACTCCGATTATGCTGGGTGCAAATTGGATCGGAAAAGCACTAGTGGGGGTTACCAATTTTTAGGTTCATCATTGGTTAGTTGGTCAAGTCGGAAGCAACATTGTGTTGCTCTCTCCACGACCGAGGCTGAATACATTGCCATGGGAGAGAGTGTATCACAATTGTTGTGGATGATCCACACCCTAGAAGATTATGGGCTTTCGTATAAGGGAGTGCAAGTGTTGTGTGACAACATCAGCATAATAAACCTAACAAAAAATTCAGTCCATCATTCAAGGACCAAACACATTGAAGTGCGTCATCACTTCATTAGAGATCACATAGCTAGGGGAGACATTGCGCTCACATATGTTGAGTCAAAGTCAAACCTAGCCGATATTTTCACCAAACCCCTTCCGGAAATGAATTTAGCCATTTAAGGAGAGAATTGGGAATGTGTTTGGCTCAATAGGCCATTAGGACTTCATCATGATCAATAAGGACAATTAAAACGACAAGAGAAATTGGGAAATTAATTTGGACAACTTGGGGACATCTCACACAAACTATAAGGTTTAACAAATTATTTTTGTTTGCTAGAAATTGGGTGAGATGCTAGGATCAGCCAAATTATTCAAAATGTATCATGCATCCCTTGAATAATTAGGTTGAAGAGACATAAATCGAGTATGGGGAAGACCATTACATAATTCATGTGTATTTGGTTCCTAGATCTTACTCATATATTCCAACCAAGGAAACTTGGTTGGACCTTTATCTAGAAATTAACTAACTTTGGTTGATGTGTTGATTGATACCTTTGATCGATACCTTTCATGATTTTGATTGAAAATAGGACAAGTTGTTGAAGTAATGATAGTAATTTGGATATATTTTAACAAACTCGAAACTGATCATAGCAAGGATGTGTTTTGAACCAGGTAATAAATAGCCTGAGTATTGACTAATACATTAGTTCACTATAGATCATAGTTTCAGAAGTTTTTCTGGTTTTGAAACCTTAAGGTTTAAAACGTCTGAACTCTATGCGTTTGGAGTTGGGCTGTGTTTTTTTTTTTTTTAATGTTTGAAACCTTCTGGTTCTGAACAATTTCAGACCATAAGAGCTCATCATTCGGAAATATTTATGTTTGTAGATTCTTCAGATTCTAGGTTCTGAATTTGGAAGTTTCTGAACTTCTTGATTTCTGAATCTTCAGAATTCTCGATAGAAAACTTCTACGAATTTCAGTTACTGAAATTCCTGGAGCATCGTCAATTTGTCAGACACTGATTGGTCTACAGTCCGATCAGGAGAGACTGGATCGGTCTGTCGACCGATCCAGAACTCTCTGTTTTCTTACTGATCGGCCCAGGGACTGATCAGGTCATTCTGGTACGCAAGAAGGCGTTCTGATCGGTCCAGGGACCGATCAGGAGGCTTCCTGATCGGTCCACCGACCGATCAGGGTATTCCCTGACCGATCAGGAGGTTCCCTGATCGGTCAGGATCTCGATCTCTCCTGATCGGACAGCTGCCCGATCATATCACCACCTGGATTATATCCCTCTTAACTCTTCTCGATCCTTTCTCTTCCCATTGCATGCCGAAGCCCTAGTCGACACCCTCCTTCGCCTCAACTCTTCTCTCCTTTATCCGAAAGATACATAAATGGCACCAAGGTAACTCCATTCTCCCCGAGCTCTACTCATTTTGGCACTTCATTTTCATTTCTCACCGTATCTTTGTGATTTGGCTTGGTTCTCGGTTGTTGGTAGCTTCCGTGCTCACCTATTTGCCTCGTTCGTGTCACATTTTTAACCTTTAGGAAGAAACAAGTTAGTGAGGGAACCTCTAAGTTGTCAACTGAGAAATCTAAATCTAAGGTTCCCTCCCGACCTCAACCATCCGTTTCTGGAAGATTTCCAAACCATCACTTTGAACAAGCTTTTCAACAAAGAACCTTCAAACTGCTTCCTTGTAGGTCTGTGGATCAAAAATTCATGTATGAATTTTGCCCATCTGTGTCTGAAATACTTGCCTATTACAAACTTGATTCTCTAGTCTATTTAGAACGGGACATCAATTATGACTTAGTATCTGAGTTTTATAATAATCTTCATCAAACTAATGATGTTAATTATAAAACTAGAGTTGCTAAGCAGACTATTGATTTCAATTTCTCGACCTTCTTTGATTATCTAGCTTGCCGAAGGTGTTCAGGAAATGTCTTTTCCATATATCCTGATTTACCAGACCCCTTACCTTCTCCCTTTGATGTCTCATCTGACTACATTTATGAGTATTTCTTCGGACATCCTAGACCGGGTGGACAAGATGAGTTAGATGTTGATTTTCCTACCTTTGCAGCCCTGAGACTATCTGCCCCAGATTACATTGTCTGCCTTCTGCCAATCATATCTAAACCCTTGTCAGAGATCCGACCATATCACTGCTTGATGCTTTATGGATTGCGTCGATGTCTTGATTTTGACATCATGTCGAGCATTTATTCGTCTATCATCTCCTATAGTGAGCCTAACAGCTTCACCGTTTATATGCCTTATGGGCATATAATTACGGATTGGCTCGAGACCCTACAGATTGATATCTCCAAGGGAAGGATAGTCAAGATGGTGAGGCAGGACTGCAGACTTGGAAAACGTGCATTTTCCAAGTCTGGCATCATAGGACAGTATGGGGAGGTTTGTTGGAAGGACGGGAGAGCACTGGGTGAGATACCACGGGCACCTCCACGACAGGTTGATGCTGCTCCTGTTGCTGCTCCTCCTCCTCCTCCTGCTGAGTATGGAGAGGCAGATCCTGATCTGCGCTGGCAGATCGCTGAGCTGGAGAGCCGCATCGATCAGCACGATGAGTTGCTGGCTGCTGAGCTCCATGGGTTGCACGTTCGGATTGACCAGCGTTACGATGATCTACGCAGTCAGCATTTGGCGACGCAGCAGGTGCTTCTGGGATGGATGGCCAGCTACCCACCTCCGTAGTATTACTCATGCTATCCACCCTCGAGCAGCAGCATGCCGCCTCAAGGACTCACTCCTCCAGCTGATGATGATGATGCTCCTCATATTGAGGATGTTTATTGATACACCTTGTTTTATGTTGGTCATTTTGATTGCCTATGTTTCGGATACTGTTGATAGATACATGTGTCTGACCTGGATATTAGCTGTTTTCATATATTTATGCTACTCGTTTTTCTATTACTTGCTTCTCTTTATGTTTCAATTCTTATTGGCTATTTATATGCTTTTCATATGCCATATCTTGCTTGTCTCTTATTTACTGTCCGATAATACACTTAGAGGGAATTTTATGTGGATTAAGAAAGAGACAGTATGGGTTAAGGGGGAGTCCTTTAAGTCTTATTACATAATTCGCACCTTTTTGGTGTTTGACAAAGGGGGAGAAGATGACTAAGTTTAGAGATGAATGAAGTTTTGATTTTAGGAGAGAGGATAACCTTGAGGATTATTGACTTCCTTACATAGTGTTGTATCCGTCTTAGGGGGAGGATCTTGATTCCCCTAAAATTATAGAAAATGAGCATTTCTGATCTAAACTTAAATCGTGTTGTCAAACAACAAAAAGGGGGAGATTGTTGATACAGTCTGACCTGGCTATTGTTTTGATGTTGACACTGATTTAAGTTTATATCAGATATTAATTAAACTTAGATTGATTACTGATAAGGTTGATCAGGTGGAAGGGAAAAGTCCAAGTATGGAAACTTGTCACGCGGAGTCGGAGAGGGCTCGGTAGCTCGTTCTCCGGACTAGGTCAGAGAGGGCTCGGTAGCTCGTTCTCTGGACCGGATGGAGTCGGAGAGGGCTCGGTAGCTCGTTGTCCGGACTAGGTCAGAGAGGGCTCGTGAGCTCGCTCGGACCGGATGGAGTCGGAGAGGGCCTGGCTCGTTCTCTAGACCGGACGTGGAAGTTGGAGAGGCCTGTAGCTCGTTCTCCGGACTAGGTCGAGAGGGCTCTGAGCTCGCCTTCAGACCAGAAGACTTTAGGGTTTAGGGAAGCTCTAAACCTACATAGATTGGATCGGTCGCTGACCGATCCGTGATACTATGGTTATCGGATCACCACGGCACCGATCAAGAACCAATCGGAACTCTATGAGTACCGACGGCCAGAGACCGATCAAGAGGCAACGGATTTCGGAGAAAGGATAGGGGATCGCCGGACCGATCCACCTATAGCCTGATCGGTCCATGCATCGATCGAGATTTCGACCGATCAAAGCGGCCCGATCAAAGAGGATGTGGATCGGTCTGCTGACCGATCCACGATAATCTACTGTTTCTCTGCAACTTCTGATTCGTCTGATTTAACCATCTGCTGTGAGCTTTTTATTTGCAGGTTGCAGGTATCATGCCAATGCTAAAATTCAATTTAAGATCCATCAGAAGAATAAGACAAAGTGTTCGTTCTACTGTGTTTCGCTGCAAATGGTGCAATTGGAGCATCAACGGTTACTGGCTGCGATCTGGCCACGATCAAATGGCAATCAGTTTGACTCCTGCTTATTGGTTCGAGCTCAGAGACACCTATGAAGAACATGGGTTCTATTGGTGTGAGTTCAGAGAACCAGATGAGAAGGAAGAGTGATTGGCGACGCCTTAGCTTGCAGCAGTGATTCGGTGCAGGTTGACAGCGATTCAATACAGGCTGAATGCAGTGGAAAAGCAGAGGCATAAGAAGAAGGAAAAAGAAAAAGAAAAATTGATCGATCGATCAAGCAAGTGCTAAGCTTTGAGCTCTTGGCTGAGAAGCTGCTTCCTTCGTGTGCTCTGCTTTCACCGTCGTCTTCGCGTGGCTGTGAGCATATTCTCCATTTTCTTTAGCCACTGATCATTGTAAGTCTTGTGCTTTATTTACATATCATCTGAGACTTTGTGGAGAGGTTACTCCACCGAGAAGGAGAAAATCTTTAGCCGGAATCTATCCGGGGTGTGATCTACCGAAAGATCAAGGGATCGTCCACCTTACGGACACACCGAGGAGTAGGAGCAAGTTATCCCCGAACCTCGTACATACTGGTGTTAGTGGTGTTTGTCTCTTTTTCTTGTATTATCTTTTCGTTTGCATATTTCCGCTGCGCTAACGATTTGTAGGAAGAAATTCTTTAAGCCTTTAGAGGAGGCTATTCACACCCCCTCTCTCTAGCCATCCGAAGATCCTAACATATGTTACCCCGGATTGATCAACTGGTAGACTCTACTACTGGATGTGAATACATCTCAATGCTAGACGCTTATTAGGGCTATCATCAGGTCCCCCTAGCTAAGGAGGATCAAGAAAAGGTCAGTTTTATAACATCTGAAGGTACTTATTGTTATAATGTTATGCCCTTTGGACTAAAAAATACAGGAGCAACTTATCAAAGGCTTATGAATATGGTCTTCCATAAGCAGATTGGAAGAAATATGGAAGTATATGTCTATGATATCTTAATTAAATCTCTTCAAGCTGTTGATCTGTGCAGGGATGTAGAGGAGACCTGCAAGACATTGAGGCAATATGGGCTCAAGCTGAAACCGAGAAAATGTTTATTCGGAGCAAAAGGGGGAAAGTTCCTGGGGTATATGGTGTCCGAGTGAGGAATAGAGGCCAACCCGAGCAAAGTCAAGGCACTTCAGAACATGGAGCCGCCGTGCAACATGAGGGAAGCTCAAAGACTTACCGGCCGGATTACAGCCTTGTCTAGGTTCATTTCCAGGTTGGTCGATCGTAGCTTCCACTTCTTTAAAATACTCCGGAAGGTAAATAAATTTCAGTGGAACGAGAAATGTGATAAGGCATTCCAAGAATTAAAAGATTACTTGTCTACCCTTCCTGTATTAGCTAAGCCTATAGTAGGAGAGACCCTCTGGGTGTATTTGTCAGCTAACGAGAATGTTGTAGGCTCTGTATTAATTAGGCAAGAAGGGAAAGAAAAATAACCTGTATATTTTTCCAGCCATTTATTAAAAGGAGCTGAGTGTAGATATACTACACTAGAGAAGTTGGCTTATGCATTAGTGTTGACTGCTTGGAGGTTGCGCCCATATTTCTTAGAGCATGAAATTGTTGTATTGACCAACAGTACACTCGAACGGGTGCTACTCAACCCGGAGGCATCAGGTCGGCTGATCAAATGGACGACTGAACTTAGCGAATATGACATACAGTATCAACCTTGCTCGGCCATCAAGGCACAAGCTCTAGTAGATTTCATTATAGAAGTTCAAGGTCCCGAGGAAGAAAATATTTGGAAAGTTTATGTGGATGGCTCCTCAGCTAGACAAGGTAGCGGAATTGGTGTTCTTCTTATATCTCCAAGGGAAGACAGACTCCAACTTTCTATCAGGTTGAATTATAGAGTCACTAACAATGAAGCAAAATATGAAGCATTGATAGCTGGATTGCAGGCCGCTCGGCATATAGGAGCAGCTCAGGTCCTCATCTATTCTGATTCTCAATTAGCAGCCCAACAACTATCAGGTAACTTTGAAATTAATAACGACAGACTCAAGTTATATGCCAAGGCATTTGATAAGTTGAAGTCTCAGTTTCAAGAAGTGAATATACAAAAGGTTCCTTGGTCTGAAAATCAGGTAGCAGATGAATTAGCTAAGTTGGCCTCTGCTATAACACCATGGAATTTGGATCGGCCAGTGGAATAGACTCTGTTAATATCTTGTATTGAAAGACAAGCTGACGTAGAAATACAGGGCGACTGGCGGGCACAAATCATATTGTATTTATAGCAAGGCATTCTTCCCAGAGATGCAGAACAGGCAAGGATATTTAAGAAGAGAGCTGCTCAGTATACTGTGATAGGGGAGCAGTTATATAAGAGAGCTTTCTCCAGACCTTTGATAAAGTGTGTTGGCATAGAAGATATACAATTTATTTTACAGGAGGTTCATCAAGGCTCGCGTGGTAGTCATATAAGAGGAAGATCCTTAACTCGCAAAATTTTATTAGCAAGATATTTCTGGCCTACTCTACACGAGGATGCTAACAAATTGGTAAGAACTTATATTTCTTGTCAGAAACATTAAAATATTCCGCATCATCCTACGCAGTTATTGAGGACCTCTATAGTCTTCTGTCCCTTTGATCAGTGGGACATGAATATAGTGGGCTCATTTCCTATGGCAGCTGCACAAAAAAGGTTTCTATTAGTAGCAGTAGACTATTTCTCTAAATGGGTAGAAGCGGAACCACTTGCTCGGATTATTGAAGATGCAGTTATTAAATTCCTATGGAAAAATATCATATGCATATTCGGTATCCCTCATAAGTTAGTTTCTGATAATGGAAGGCAATTTCAAGGAGACAGAATCCTAGACTGGTGCAAAAGTTATGGCATTATTCAGGCATTCACCTCCGTGGCGTATCCGCAAAGTAATAGTCAAGCAGAAGTAACCAATAGAGAAATCATAAGGGGCTTAAAAACCAAACTGGATCATGTTGGAGGTAGCTGGGTAGATGAATTACCCAGTGTTCTTTGGGCCTATCGTACTACACCTTGGAAAACAACAGGAATTACTCCTTTTCAATTAGTTTATGGGGGAGAAGCAATAATTCCCATTGAAGTGGGAGTAAAATCTGATAGAAAATAATTATATGATGACGACAATGCTGGTCGAGGACTCATAGAGCTAGACTTGATAGAAGAAATTAGAGACAAGGCTGCAGCTCGTCTCACCTCATATCGACAACGAATGAGACAAAATTATAACAGAAGAGTTATCCCAAGATTTTTCCAAGTAGAAGATTTAGTGTGGAAGCGTGTTAAACCCGTTGGGGATGTCAGCAATTTAGCACCACAATGGGGAGGACCTTACAAAGTGATAGAGAAACTCGCATCGGGTTCATATTATCTTCAAGATACTGAAGGAAGAATTCTCGAGAGTCCCTGCAGTGCAAATCATTTACAGCCTTACCAAACCTAACAAGATCACATTGTTCAAGAGTACATCTGGAGGAACAAATCCAAATTATTTGAAGCAAGTTCCCAGTGAACTAAGGACAAGTATGCTTATAGTGTATGTACTCTATTTCTTTCAATAGATATAATGCAAGACAAACCTCACCCGAGAAATAAATGTGGTTCAAACAGTTTGACAATCATTGGCCAAACTTTTATAATCTATTCAAGCGATCAACAATTGGGAACCTTAAGGAAGGACCCATCCAATTTCCTTAAGAAAAACTCAGAAGCATTAAACCATTACAAGGACAGTGCAAGCATTATAATTTTGCATCAAAGCATAGTCGATCGGGAAATCTCATGAAGTAACTCGGACGGGTCTTCATGGGAGGAACTGGAGACTTTAAACTATCACAGAGCATAGTCGATCGGGAAATCTCATGAAGTAACTCGGACGGGTCTTCATAGGAGGAACCGGAGACTTTAAACTATCACAGAGCATAGTCGATTGGGAAATCTCATGAAGTAACTAGGACGGGCTTCATGGGAGGAACCGGAGACTTTAAACTATCACAGAGCATAGTCGATCGGAAAATCTCATGAAGTAACTCGGACGGGTCTTCATGAGAGGAACCGGAGACTTTAAATATCACAGAGCATAGTCGATCGGGAAATCTCATGAAGTAACTCGGACGGGTCTTCATGGGAGGAACCGGAGACTTTAAACTATCACAGAGCATAGTCGATTGGGAAATCTCATGAAGTAACTCGGACGGGTCTTCATGGGAGGAACCGGAGACTTTAAATTATCACAGAGCATAGTCGATCGGGAAATCTCATGAAGTAACTCGAACGGGTCTTCATGGGAGGAACCGGAGACTTTAAACTATCACAGAGCATAGTCGATCGGGAAATCATGAAGTAACTCGGGCGGATCTTCATGGGAGGAACCGGAGACTTTAAACTATCACAGAACATAGTCGATCAGAAAATCTCATGAAGTAACTCGGACGGGTCTTCATGGGAGGAACCAGAAACTTTAAACTATCACAGAACATAGTCGATCGGGAAATCTCATGAACTCAGGCGGGTCTTCATGGGAGGAACCGGAGACTTTAAACTATCACAGAGCATAGTCGATCAGGAAATCTCATGAAGTAACTCGGACGGGTCTTCGTGGGAGGAGCCGGAGACTTTAAACTATCACAAAGCGTAGTCGATCGAGAAATCTCATGAAGTAACTCAGACGGGTCTTCATGGGAGGAACCGGAGACTTTAAACTATCACATAACATAGTCGATCGAGAAATCTCATGAAGTAACTCGGACGGGTCTTCATGGGAGGAATCAGAGACTTTAAACTATCACATTACATAGTCGATCGAAAAATCTCATGAAGTAGCTTGGACGGGTCTTCATGGGAGGAACCGAAGACTTTAAACTATCACAGAACATAGTCGATCGGGAAATCTCATGAAACAGCCCGGACGGGTCTTCATGGGGGGAACTGGAGATTTTTAAACTGTCGTAAAAGCATAATCGATCAGGATTATATTGTCAAGGTAAATTCAAAGTTATACAGATTTCTTCACAAAAATCATTTGGTATTCCACGCTGAATCAAAAGCCCAGGTTCGAGGGGGATTCCGTATATACATATATATACATTACATTTCCTTCCTGGAGGCCCGATCATATGGAGCTCTTTATTTAAAATCACCCGGAGTATTATACCCAGCTAAGAGCTCAGAAATCCCATGAAGTTCCTCACATAAAATGGCTCAGAATTACCCATTCTTCTAAAGTATGAATGATACTCGGCACATGCCTACCTGAGTGAAATTCAGGGAGATTGTGGAAAATTTTACTGCTCAAAATTATATGGTCAAGGAAGATATTATCGGTAAAGGATTTTATTAAAACAAGATTTAATTTCGAGGATTAAACCAGGAATTCTTGAATAAAGTAGCACTTATGCTCAGTTTCCGGAAGCATTTCAAAGGAAGCAATCTCAAGCTAACACAAACTGGAAAAAGAAACAGGTAAGTATCAAACTTTCTCCTGATTTTGCAATCACTTAATTACAAATTGTTCAGTTACAATTTCTTTCATTACAAGTCTTTTCATTGCAAGTTCTTTCATTACCAATCTTTTTGAATACATAGCCATGGTTACTTAAAATGACTCGTTAAATCTTCGGGTAATTCTTTGTTGAGTCTACGACGGCTTATGAATGAAGGAGGTTCCCTAGGTAGATAACCACCCTCTCTCAGTTGTTGAAGAATTCCTGACACAGAATGATTTAAAGCTCCTACAATTCGACGAACATATTTTTTAACAAACGCCGGAGATTTTAGATAAGCTAGGCGTCTCTCTTCCCATTGGTTTTTCTCCTGCTCCTTATAATCTTGAAATTCAGCCTGTATTTTAGCAGCTTTATCTTTGAAAGTGTCTTTCTCCAATTTAAGTTGTTCCAATTCCTTTTGGAGCAGTGATAACTCGACATCTTGAGTCTTTCTTTGTTCTTGTTCCTATAGAATAGCAAAGTCACGTGAGGCTGAATCTTGAGCCTACTCAGAAAGAAAGACATTATGAAGCTTCTCTACTTTCTTTAAAACAAGGCTTTTATGAGAAACATCTGAGAGAGCTTTTTCCTTCAAAGTAATTTCCAGTCAAAGACCAGAATGTAATCGATCCACCTGTAGCTCCAAAGTTCTCCTTTCAAGCTCTTTCTCTTTCAATAATTGTTGCAATTCCTGTAATTCCTGCCTCAGTGCCCTTAGTTGTTGATCTTGCGAGACTACTTTCTCTTGCAGTTGAGTCATGTCATTGTGAGAAGGAGGGAGAGTAGCTTTCAATGTTTCTATTTGAGCTTTTAGCTTACTGTTCTCCCGGTCTCGAGCCATAAGTAGCTGGTCTATGTGAATACTTGAAGCAAGAAACTAAACAGAACAATAATGAGGATTAGGAAAAATGACAGTAGGTAGTAACCTATAATTAAGAATACGTACAGCAATAGCTTGGCGACTGTGATTGTCAACCCGATTTGAAATATTGATGCCCCTTAATTGCTCTTGGCTATGTAGCCAAGATTCAGCCAATAGGCCTTGTAACTGGAGAGAACCATAACTAGGGGGATCAAGAGTCTACCCCATTTGGGAAGGTAGACCCAGAGCTTGTCTGAATAAAGGTGAGGGAACTGAAGAAGAAGAAGGTAGGGAGGAAGAAGACGTAATAGAAGGGAAAGAAGTAGTAGAAAGAAGAGCAGCAGAAGAAGAGCTAGAGGGGATGGAAGGTGGTAATGCAAGGGGTGCTGATTCAGTCGTCGAAGCATGAATTACTGAGAGCCCTGCACTTGGAGAAGATCTCCGACAAGGTGTTCATTTTTCTCGCGGCCCAGAAGCCAAAGGAGGCAAGGCCAGTGCAAGAGGTTGAGAAGATACAGAGGGGATAACAACCATCTCAGAAGCAAAAGGAACTGAAACAATAGCAGAAGAGGAGGGGATGAGTAAAGCAGCTCTCATCATCCTAAGAGTAGGATTGGAGATAATATGGGTAGGGGACATTGGTGCCTTACCTCTCTCAAAAGAAATAGGCACCGGAACGAGAGGAGCTTGCACAAAAGTACCAAAAAGGTCGTTAAAAGGAACATCCTCAGTAAGCTTTGGTTTTTTTACTAAGGCAATGAAGGGTTGTTCTTCTTCCTCTTCCATGGCTTCCACAACTTCTGCTTTTTGCTCTTCTTTAGACAGCAGACCTAGGGTAGAGGAATTAGGATTAGCTCGGCAAGTTTGCAGCCATTCTTCTCCGAGATTATTCACAAAAGACTTAGTCATAGTAGTGTTCTTATACATGAAAGCCGGAAGAAGAGCATAAGCTGAAACGCAAGAATTGGGCACCATTATAGAGAAGATATACCAATCAGTAAATGTAGTGCAAAATGTTTATACATACCAAAAGAGCCATCCAGGGGAGTGTCAATATTACTTATTCCAAAAGGGAACATCAAACCTTCCACAATCAAATGTGGTAAGCTAAATTTTACCCCCTTTAGTTTAGATAAAGCAAAAGTAACAGAGGGGTCATTAAGGAGATTGTTGCTACTAGGAACTGGAGGTAAATCATATACCCATTGGATAGGAAAAGGAGGAGGAGAAGGGAGACGCATAAGGAAAAATTTGTGGCGCCATTCCCCTTGAGGGGGAATTCGGTTGAACAAAATAGCTTTAGGGAGAGACTGAAATTTGAAGACACCTATGTCTACTTGGCGCGGAACGAAGAAGTGATGAAAAAGACGAGGGGATAAAGGAAAATCTAGCAGTTTAGATACTCCAATGAAACCCATGAGGATAGAAAAAGACTGAGGGATAAACTGATTAAGAGGAATATTAAAGTAGATACTAACAGCAGGAAAAAAGGGATGAAGAGGGAATCGAAAACTTTGTAGAACTTGGTCCCGAAAGATAGATATACACCCAAGAGGAGGGAGATGAGGACTATCCTGAGGAGTGGGATGAACTGTATAGGAAGGAAAACCATAGCTCATTCGTAAATCCATTTCCTCTGTCTCTGTGAGGTCAGAAACACACGAAAGAAACCACGCAGGAGGAGAAGAAGCCATGGTGAAACAGTAGAAGGAAGGTGAATCGAGGATGGTGAAGAAAAAGTTGGGAAGCGAAAGAGAACTTCTTAAACCCTTGTTTCTCCTTTCGATCCTATGCTAAAAACCCCCAAATAAAGACAGCAGAAGAAGTAGAATAAGGGAGAGTACTCGGAATCCTAACCGTCATAAATAGGCAATGTCATTAAAGGATAAAATCAAATTCAAAAAGAAGGATGAATCCCAAGAAAAAGATGTTAAGTTGGGTAATCTTCCTCGGGAAATGAGACCAAGTTTCTCTCGTATAGGTTTGATTCTTAAGAGAATCAAACAAATATGGGGAAAATCGGTCGGGTGCTATAAGTTCAGATTATCTGTTTGAGTAAAATAATAAACCCGGACAGACATAATAGACCGGATGAAATTTAGTTGAGTATAAGGCATTAGTCGATATGTTCCTACATAAGGATATATCGACCAGGTATAGTAAATCAATTGATATCAAAATTAGCATAGAAAACGAGACTTGGTTAGAAACTACCGGACGGGACTCATAAACATGAGTATGAATCGAGCGGTCATGATAGACCAGCCGAGATAAATACTATCCTAATATGTCGATCAGAGGTTTATAATGGTAAGTCAGTTAACACCCACCATAATGAACCAGATGAAATTTGGTTAAGTATAATACATTAGACGATATTCATAAATACAAGTATAAACCAATCGAGTATAATAAACCGACCGATATTGAGAATATTGCGATAGGCTGTACTAAATCGAACGGGACTTAATTAACTACAAAATACCGGACGATATTTGTCAACGCTAGTATGCATCGACCGGTCACGATAGATCAGTCGAAATGGAGGATATTATAATATATTGAGTGAAGTTTTATGGCGGCCAGCCAGGTGACATTCAACATACTTAGACAAAACAAACAACCACCACAAAGGGGAGCGGATTTAATAATAAAGATAGAAGTTTTACTTTACATAAATTAACCAGGCTGTCACCACAAATCCTAGTCCACCTTACAATGATTTGAATTCAAGTAAGAAAATCATTCTATCCTCAACTAGGGAAACATATCAGCAGGCCTGTTGTCGAGAAGTTTGCGACGGTTCAAGAAGTTGGGAGGAGGATCATGAGATAAGAAGCTTTCTTCTCGCAATTGTTGCACCGCACCTTCAGCTCCAGCAGTGAAGGCTGCCAAGATCGACTTCATGATTGGCCTATTGAACTCAGTAGAGTTAATCATGAGGGTGGCCCTATCCTTGAAGCGAGTGTCTTCAATAGCTTTGTAGACGACCAAAGCCGTTTGGGAAGTTTTCAGTTCGGCTTCTTTGGTGGAGACCTCGATTTTAGCTGAATTTAGGGAAGTATTCAAGGAAGTTATTTCGTCATTCTTCAGCTGCAAGGCCTTAAGTTTATCAGTCAATGCCGACTCATAATCAGACTTTAACTTATCGAGCTCAGTCGTCTGTTTCTCCAAATTGGAAGTTAATTCTTTGTTAAGATCCGTAGCTGATTTGAACTGCGACTAGAGACTCTTAATTTGGACTTCAAGTTGTTTCTTGGAGACAGGGGAAAGCATAGAAGAAGACAACTCGGTAACCCGTTGTTTCAGTTTTTCGTTCTCGGATTTTAGCTTCTTGTTCTCATCGTATAAGTTATGCATCAACCGAGACAAACCCATATTCTCTAGCCATCGCTGGGAACATGATAAAGGATCATAAAATAGTAAAATACAGATAATAAATAAATTTTGACGAACATACCTGGGTTTCCTTGTTAGAAAATCGATCAATTGCCTCAAGAGGAGAGAGCTCCCCAAAAATAGATTGAATTTTTTTCCCAGGCATCAGTAAAAGAACCTCCCAGTAAGATAGGGAGAACATGAATGGCAGAAGAGCCTGTAGAAAAAGAATAAGTTGGAATAGAAGGGGGAGCAAAAACTAGATAAGAAGAAGGTAAAGAAGGTAAAGATCCAGATGTGGGTACAGACAGAGGAAAGGTGAAAGAAGGGCCACCAGGAGCAGTGGTACTAGAGGAAGGTGGAGCAGAGAAAACGAGAGAAGGATAAAGGTCAGCCAAAGTAAGTTCATTAGAAGGAAGAGTAGTAGAAGTAAAGTCTTCTGAGAACAATTCTTCGGTGGAAAGAATGAGTCTCCTTTTGGGAGGAGGAGCTCTAGTGAGTTTGCGCCCCGGGAGTTTGCCAGGAGCAACTTCAGCTATCGATTTACCGGAGCTCACAGGAGACGTAAGCTCAATGATAGGAAGAGGAGTGGCTGATGAGGTAGCAGAAGTCACTGGTGAAGAAACAGTTGGCAAAGAAACAACAGAGATTTCTGCAAGAAGGCATTCGGGAGCCTCAGGAACCACCTGAGAGCTGGATACCTCAACTAAAGGAGTCGGATCTTCAATTGGAGGCGGCGGAGTAACGGCAGCAAGAAGCTCTTATTCTTTTGCACGAATTGTGTCCTCTTCCAGACGCAATTCTTCATCGATTAAATCAGAATAAAAATTATCCACTACAGAGAGAGAAAAAATGGTTTAGTTAGTAAAAATCAATAAGGAAGAAGCAGGATTTTATCTAAAGAGCCTTGTGTAGCAGGCTTGATGGGGCTTAGACCAAATAAGTATAGAAGATCGACCCTCAGCCACTTAGGAATAGAAAGCCGACGACATAACAATTTTTCACAATAAATAGGAAAAGAAGGATGAAGATGAAACTCCCTGACGTCGGGCAAGGGAGGTAAGGAGGATCTCCAGGCATGAGACCAAGGAACTGGTCCTGGAAACTTTATAAAGAAGAAACGAGATTTCCAAGCCTTAAGAGATGAGGGCATATCCTCAAAAAGGGCCATCTTAGTCCGGGATTGTAACAGGAAAACACCGGGCTCCGAACACTTTGGGTAAGAAAACATGAAAAAATTTTGAGTAGGAGGGATATCTAATAGACGAAATAGCATGTAGGTTCCACATAGATAACGAAAGGCGTTAGGTGCAAATTGCTGCAAAGGAATATCAAAGTACTAGCTCACTTCGATTAGGAAAGGAAGAATGGGAAACCTTAAACCCCCTATCAATTGATCCTTGAAAAAAGTCACGCAATTAGCGGGGGGACGATGAGGATGATCATCTGGTTTTGGGATTAAGATGCTATATTCCCTGGGGATTTCATATTGATGGCGGATGGAAAGCCTAGCATTTTTATCAAAGGAAGAAGAAATTTGGGCATACCAAGGAGTAATGGTTTCCTTAGCAATAGACAGAAGTAAAGGTTAGTGGAACAGCAAGTTACTTACTGAAAGCAAGAAAGGAGATCACCGGAAAGTGGTGAGCGCGAGGTTTGATCAAAGACTGTAGCGAGAAAAGAACGCTAAGGCAAGAAAGGAAGGGACAAAGTTGATAAGAAGACGAAGGGTTTAGGGTTTGGAAAATACACAACCGTCGTTAGATCAAAAAACTTTTCTCTCAATAGACGTTGAGGATTATAGAAAAGGGGCAAATGCTTATGTTGTTGGGTTTTTCGGGCCACGAAAACCGCATTTTCGCGTCGCGGAAACCCTGAATCACCCATGCCACTGGATTTCGTGCAAAGAAAACTTTCAAAAATATGAGTACGAGTTTAAAGCTTCAATCTACAGTAGATCTATAAAGGAAGAAAATCTTTTTATACCTTTGAAGCGTGCCTTTCGCGTATCCTGCTCGTCAAAAATACCGGATCTCTAGACCGTCAAGCGTACGGTCCTCTAGAAGTATCCACACGGACAACTTAGGTGGAGAAGACCTAAACAAAGGTGTGCTAGCACCTTGATAGGTCATGGCAAGAAGAGGAGAGGGAGAGAGCAAGAAGAACTCAAGGAAGAAGAAGGAGGAATCAATGAGATTAACTCACAAAATCA
This sequence comes from Zingiber officinale, assembly GCF_018446385.1. Lineage (NCBI taxonomy): Eukaryota > Viridiplantae > Streptophyta > Magnoliopsida > Zingiberales > Zingiberaceae > Zingiber > Zingiber officinale. The sequence goes on from NC_055993.1 coordinate 68,524,384, forward strand.
AAACATATCCTCCTCTTGATGTGGCCGGCCACATTAAGAGATATGTAACCTCCATGGAATGCCAAGAGTCGCAACTCTTGGTAACTCCCATGAGGTGGCATCCTACTTAAGCAACCATGATGATGTGGATCATCATCATTGGCCCAATCAATGCCAACTCACCAATGAGGTGGCATAAAGTCAAGTCAAACTTGACTCTTCATCTTCCTCTCAAGTCAAGTCAAACTTGACTTAATCTCTCTCATGGTTGATCTAATCCAATCATTTAATTCAAGCCACTTTAATATAATGAATCTAATTCATTTAATTAAATTGATTCAATGAGTCATAATCCAAATTAGACTCATTAAACACATGAATCAACTTGAGTCTAACTCAATTAGCCCAATTAGGATTACTCTTAATCCAATTTGATTCATCAAATGAATTTAATCCTCTTGGTTCATCATATGAACATAATCTCCATCTAATTGTCCTTAGTGTGTGACCCTATAGGTTCTTGTAACGTTGGTAATGCCCCTAAACCCATTTAGGAGCATAAGTAATGAGCGGTATCTAGCAACACATCATTACTACCCAATGTTACAAGAATGTTGAGATCTAACATCACCTTTGTGACTACTAATTGTGACTCCTCACAAAATATGACAAGTGTCCTTCTATCCTAGACATCTAGATTGATCAATGTGAGGCATAGACCGTGTCATCCTCTAATCAATCTAAATCTTGAACTCCAAGTAGACTCACTCAATCAAATGAGCTCAATATCCTATATTAACTCATTTGGGCATGACCATGCACTTCGTGGTCTCACTCTATCAAGAATATCGATGTCGCTCCCGTCATATAGGAGGGATAGATCTCATCTACATCACTCACATCCCTCTGCATAATTCGTTACATACCCAGTAATCGCCTTTATAGTCCACCCAGTTACGGGTGACGTTTGACGAAACCAAAGTACATAACTCCTTATGTAGGGATCCATGGTGACTTCAGGTCTAAGGACTAGTAGTCATACTAATAGCCACATGAGAAAGTATATGACACTCATATAACGATCCATGATACTTTCTCATGGCGGGTCATTCAGTATACATTCTCCAATGCATACCCATGTGTCAACTTGATATCTTTATATCCATAACTTGAGAGATCAAGTCATCGAGTTGACCTACATGCTAGTCTTATTGTATTAACATTGTCCCTGAATGTTAATACTCGACTAGGAATGATTAAGAGTAGTGTTCCCTATATCATCTCACTATCGGTTCAACTAACCGATTGATATAGGTGAGAACCATCTACTCAAGGATGTTATTATACTTAGTTTATTTGGCACCAATACAAATAAGTATAATAACCAAAAACCAAATGCCTTTATTTATATAGAATATGATACAACAAGTCCAAAATACAATCATCAAATGATTGGCTCTAGGGCTCTAGCTAATAATCTCCCACTAGCACTAGTGCCAATCAGTGTAGGCTTTAAGCCCTAATGACCTAGTGTGACCATCATGCTTCCTCTGTGCCAAAGCCTTGGTCAAGGGATCTGCGATGTTAGCCTCTATAGGTACTCTACATATCTTCACATCTCCTCTCTCGATGATCTCTCGAATGAGATGGAAGCGTCGTAGTATGTGTTTGGTCCGCTGGTGTGAGCGAGGTTCCTTCGCCTGTGCTATAGCTCCATTGTTGTCACAATAGAGCTCAATAGGGTCAGCAATGCTAGGAACCACCCCAAGTTCAGTGATGAACTTGCGGATCCAAACTGCCTCCTTTGCTGCCTCTGATGCAGCAATGTACTCGGCTTCTGTTGTAGAATCAGCTACTGTATCCTGCTTCGAACTCTTCCAGCTAACAGCACCACCATTAATGCAAAATATGAACCCCGACTGCGATCTATATTCATCCTGGTCGGTCTGGAAGCTAGCATCACTGTAACCCTTTACAGCTAGCTCATCATCGCCTCCATATATCAAGAAATATTCTTTAGTCCTTCTTAAGTACTTAAGAATATTCTTGACCGCTATCTAGTGACTTTCACCTGGATCTGACTGGTATCTGCTCGTCATGCTCAAAGCATACGAGACATCAGGTCGAGTACATAGCATGGCGTACATGATCGATCCTATGGCTGAGGCATAAGGGATCTGATCCATGCGGTCTCTCTCCTCTCTAGAAGAGGGACCTTGAGTCTTCGAAAGACTCACACTATATGACATCGGCAGAAATCCCTTCTTGGAGTTCTGCATGGCAAACCGAAGGAGTATCTTGTCAATGTATGTACTCTGACTTAGGCCAAGCAATCTCTTAGATCTATCTCTATAGATCTGTATCCCTAGAATGCGGGATGCCTCACCTAAGTCCTTCATTGAGAAGCAACTCCCTAGCCAGGTCTTGACAGACTGAAGAATAGGGATGTCCTTCCTAATGAGTAGTATGTCATCCACATACAATATGAGGAAGACAACTATGTCCCCTACAACCTTCTTGTAGACACAAGGTTCATCTTCGTTCTTGATGAAACCAAACTGTTTGATTGCATCATCGAATCGAAGATTCCAGCTCCGAGAAGCTTGCTTTAGTCCATAAATGGACCTATGCAGCTTGCATACTCTGCTAGTATACTGTGGATCTACAAAACCCTCAAGTTGTGTCATGTACACATCCTCGAGCAGGTTTCCATTCAGAAATGCGATTTTGACATCCATCTGCCATATCTCATAGTCATGGTAGGCTGCAATAGCAAGCATGATCCGAATGGACTTAAACATCGTTACTGGATAAAAGGTTTTATCATAGTCAATACCATGAATTTGTTTGAAACCTTTAGCTACCAAACGGCCCTTATATATAAGTCCATCCATGTCAGTCTTTCTCTTAAAGACCCACTTACACCCAATTGGTTTTACCCCTTCAGGAGGATCAACCAAAGTCCATACTTGGTTGGTGTACATGGATTCCATTTCGGATCTCATGGCCTCTAGCCATTTCTCAAAATCTGGTCTCATCACAGCTTCCTGATAGGAGGTAGGCTCATCATGTATGAGCACAACGTCATCATGGTCAGACAAGAGAAATGAATATCTCTCGGTGACGTACCCTATCAGACCTGCGAAGAGGTATGTCTACTTGAACTGGTTGTTGTTCCTCAACTCCTTGTGGAACAACATCATCCACAACACTTTATGGTTCCAGTTCAATTTCCATCGAGGCATCAGTGCTATTGTTCGCATCTTGAACTTCTTCAAGATCGAACGCGCTCCCACTAGTCTTTCTAGAAACAAAGTCCCTTTCTAGAAAGACCCCAGTCTTTGCCACAACTACCTTGTGCTGACTGGGAATGTAGAAGTAATATCCCTTAGTTTCCTTGGGATATCCAATAAAGTAACACTTGTCGGATTTGGGTCCTAATTTGTCTGAGACTTGACGTCTAACGTAAGCCTCACAACCCCAAATCCTCATGAAAGACACCTGGGCATCTCTCCCAGTCCATATCCTATATGGTGTCTTTATCACGGCCTTGGATGGAACTCGGTTGAGTATAAAAGCTGCCGTGTCTAGAGCATAGTCCCAAAGGTATGTCGGAAGATCTATGTGACTCATCATAGATCGCACCATATCTAATAGGGTACGATTCCTCCTTTCGGATACACCATTCCACTGTGGTGTTCCAGGAGGAGTGAGTTGGGATAGGATCTCACACTCTGCTAGATAGTCACGAAACTCATGGCTAAGGTATTCTCCACCTCGATCGGATCGAAGTATCTTAATACTCTTGCCAAGCTAGTTCTATACTTCATTCTTGAATTCTTTGAACTTTTCAAAGGATTTAGACTTATGTGTCATCAAGTACACATAACCATATCTACTGAAGTCATCAGTAAATGTGATGAAGTAACTATAACCGCCTCTAGAAGCAACATTGAAAGGGCCACATACATCACTATGTATGAGTCCTAACAAATCAGTTGCTCTCTCGCTGTGCCCACTAAAGGGAGTCTTGGTCATCTTGCCTCGTAGGCATGACTCGCATATCTCATATGATTCAAAATCAAATGAGTCCAACAAACCATCCTTATGGAGCTGGGATAAGCGCTTGTCATTTATATGACCTAAGCGACAGTGCCAGAGGTAGGTTTGGTTCATGTCATTTGACTTGAACCTCTTGGTATTTACGTTATATATAGGGCTCTCAAGGTCTAGAATATAGAGTCCGTTTATCAGAGGTGCACTACAATAGAACATATCGTTTAAATAGACGGAACAACATTTGTTCTTTATAGTAAACGAGAAACCTTTCTTGTCCAAACAAGAAACTGATATAATGTTCTTAGTTAATGCAGGCACATAACAACAATCGACTAACTCTAGTACAAGCCCAGAGGGCAGAGATAGAAAGTAAGTCCCTACAGCAATAGCAGCAACCCATGCTCCATTGCCTACTCTTAGGTCCACCTCGCCCTTTGTCAATGCCCTGCTATTTCTCAGTGCCTGCACATCAGTACAAATGTGAGAAGCATATCCAGTATCTAATACTCATGATGTAGAAATAGATAGATTGACTTCTATAACATATATACCTGAAGTGGAAGTCTCACTTCGCTTCTTCTTAAGATCCTCCAAGTATACCTTGCAGTTCCTCTTCCAGTGCCTAGTTTGACCGCAGTGGAAGCAGGTAGCATCCTTGCCGACCCCTCCTTTAGGCTTCAATGCCTTGCCTTTGCCCTTGGCTTGGGACTTTCCCTTGCCTTTGGGCTTGCCCTTGCCCTTATGTTTCTGAACCATCAGAACAGTATTGGGCTTAGCCTTCTTAAGGTTCAGCTCAGTAGTTCTTAACATGCTAAGCAGCTCGGACAGTGGCTTGTCAATCTCGTTCATATTGTAGTTTAGAACGAATTGACTGTAGCTATCCGGCAAGGATTGCAAGATCAGGTCAGTGGTCAGCTCTTGGCCAAGTGGGAACCCCAACCTTTGTAGGTTCTCTATGTACCCAATCATTTTGAGTGCATATGGGCCTACAGGAGCCCCATCTGACATCTTGCACTGAAACAGTGCCCTTGAGATCTCAAATCTCTCATGCCTCGCTTGACCTTGATACAGTTGACGAAGATGTTCAACCATATCGTAAGCGCCCATTAACTCATGTTGCTTCTGAAGCTCAGAGTTTATAGTCGCAAGTATTAGACAAGACACATCTAATGCGTCATCTTGATGCTTCTTGAAAGCATCTCGGTCAGCTCGCGGGGAAATGGCAGGAGGAGCCTCCGGAATGGGCTGCTCCAGAACGTACATTTTACGTTCTTGGGTGAGAACTATTCTCAGGTTCATGTACCAGTCCAGGAAGTTTGCTCCGTTGAGCTTGTCCTTCTCGAGGATAGATCGCAGGGAGAAGGTGTTCGTATTCGACGTCATGGTAATCTACAACAGAAATAAAAGCAGAAATAAATATCATATTCTTAATCATTTAATTAGGCCTTTAACTAAATGATGCTCCCACTGAATTCTATAATTCATGTGGGACAAGATCCACATCATACTAACCCTTGAGTTAGCTTTGGCTAATACGCCCAAGACTTAGTATGATCGGTAGGTAACGATTACCAATTACATCTCTATGCAACTCTTGTTTATAGGATCAATATCCGCATTTATATTAAAACTCGAGTTAGCTTTGGCTAATACGCCCGAGAGTTAATATATATGTGATTTTGACCTAACTTTCCAACCGTTGGAAGAATGCCTATAGTTATACTCGATCCAACCGAGTTAACTAGGAATACTCAATCTAATTGAGTTGTACTCACCCATGCGTTGATAGGCGGGACCAAGATTGTCCCTCCGTACCCTACCAAGATAGTATGTGTTGCTCTGCTTTGGCAGATTCAACAACTACATGCGATCGAGGTAGTAGTAGGTATCACGGCACAGTAGGCATTAGAGTTGACGTGATTTAGATCTAATCTAAATGATGATGCGTATCAAATACTTGATTTAGATCTAATCTAATCGTGGGGTGCATCATGTGCATGATTTAGATCTTATCTAATCGCTAGGCACTAATTAACTACTTAATTAAACATGCATCACATACATATAAGCAATTAATTAAATTATTTTGTGATTGTGTCATGGCCCTACTACGATCTTCTCAAGCCAATGAGAAGATCGGATGGTCAACCTAAGGTCAACAGCTTCTCAAGCTTCTTCCTTTGACCACCTTGTGTTGCTCGCGCCCTCCTCGTAACTCCGTCTCGTGTGGACCTTCCGCCGCTTCAAAATTACATTACAATTTTGAAACTTGAGTTACATTCGAGTCTAAATCTAATTTACAACCAGAATAAAAAGAAGGCACGACGCGCAGGTCGCGAAAAATAAAATAAATAAAAATAAGATAAATACAACACGCACATCACATAACGGCACGCAGGCCGTATTATGAATTACAACAGAATTGTCCAATCTAATTGGGTCTTTGGGCCATGACTATCACAAAAATAATATATAATTCAAAATTATATATTTTTCATATTTTTTCTGTAATTTTTCATAATTTTACAGATTTTATGAGTAAATTTTTCCCGGCGGTCCCGATTAGCGATTTCGGGCACAATCGCGGAGCAAATCCCCTTGCGGGGTTAGGGGCAATACCCCTACCCGCGATCTAACCATCGCGAGTTGCTCCTAAGCGATCCAAGAGCGCCTTAGCCCGCTGTCCCAAAAGATTTTGGGTCGAAACATTACCGTTTTGGAAAATTCTTCTCGGTAGTCGAAGCCTACAAGTGCCGAAACACTTGTGCTTGTGCTTCGCTTCTACGAGAAAAATACCCATAAAATCATAAAAATTAGGAAATTCACATAATGTTACAGTATGCATATTTTTCACAAAAATACTAATTTAAACTAGTACTCGCTTCGCACGTGGCTCTGATACCACTGTTGGGTTTTTCGGGCCACGAAAATCGCATTTTCGCGTCGCGGAAACCCCGAATCACCCATGCCACTGGATCTTGTGCGAAGAAAACTTTCAAAAATACGAGTACGAGTTTAAAGCTTCAATCTACAATAGATCTACAAAGGAAGAAAACATTTTTATACCTTTGAAGCGTGCCTTTCGCGTATCCCGCTCATCCAAAATGCCGGATCTCTAGACCGTCAAGCGTACGGTCCTCTAGAAGTATCCACACGGACAACTTAGGTGGAGAAGACCTAAACAAAGGTGTGCTAGCACCTTGATAGGTCACGGCAAGAAGAGGAGAGGGAGAGAGCAAGAAGAACTCAAGGAAGAAGAAGGAGGAATCAATGAGATTAACACACAAAATGAAAACATATCCTCCTCTTGATGTGGCTGGCCACATTAAGAGATGTGTAACCTCCATGGAATGCCAAGAGTCACAACTCTTGGTAACTCCCATGAGGTGATATCCTACTTAAGCAACCATGATGATGTGAATCATCATCATTGGCCCAATCAATGCCAACTCACCAATGAGGTGGCATAAAGTCAAGTCAAACTTGACTCTTCATCTTCCTCTCAAGTCAAGTCAAACTTGACTTAATCTCTCTCATGGTTGATCTAATCCAAACATTTAATTCAAGCCACTTTAATATAATGAATCTAATTCATTTAATTAAATTGATTCAATGAGTCATAATCCAAATTAGACTCATTAAACACATGAATCAACTTGAGTCTAACTCAATTAGCCCAATTAGGATTACTCTTAATCCAATTTGATTCATCAAATGAATCTAATCCTCTTGGTTCATCATATGAACCTAATCTCCATCTAATTGTCCTTAGTGTGTGACCCTATAGGTTCTTGTAACGTTGGCAATGCCCCAAAACCCATTTAGGAGCATAAGTAATGAGCGGTATCTAGCAACACATCATTACTACCCAATGTTACAAGAATGTTGAGATCTAACATCACCTTTATGACTCCTCACAAAATATGACAAGTGTCCTTCTATCCTAGACATCTAGATTGATCAATGTGAGGCATAGACCGTGTCATCCTCTAATCAATCTAAATCTTGAACTCCAAGTAGACTCACTCAATCAAATGAGCTCAATATCCTATATTAACTCATTTGGGCATGACCATGCACTTCGTGGTCTCACTCTATCAAGAATATCGATGTCGCTCCCGTCATATAGGAGGGATAGATCTCATCTACATCACTCACATCCCTCTGCATAATTTGTTACATACCCAGTAATCGCATTTATAGTCCACCCAGTTACGGGTGACGTTTGACGAAACCAAAGTACATAACTCCTTATGTAGGGATCCATGGTGACTTCAGGTCTAAGGACTAGTAGTCATACTAATAGCCACATGAGAAAGTATATGACACTCATATAATGATCCATGATACTTTCTCATGGCGGGTCATTCAGTATACATTCTCTAATGCATACACATGTGTCAACTTGATATCTCTATATCCATGACTTGTGAGATCAAGTCATCGAGTTGACCTACATGCTAGTCTTATTGTATTAACATTATCCCTGAATGTTAATACTCGACTAGGAATGATTAAGAGTAGTGTTCCCTATATCATCTCACTATCGGTTCAACTAACCGATTGATATAGGTGAGAACCGTCTACTCAAGGACGTTATTATACTTAGTTTATTTGGCACCAATACAAGTAAGTATAATAACCAAAAACCAAATGCCTTTATTTATATAGAATATGATACAACAAGTCCAAAATACAATCATCAAATGATTGACTCTAGGGCTCTAGTTAACACATGTGACGTAGCAGAGAGAGAAGATATGTGTTTCATAATCATAAAGGAGCATTTATGTTGGACGCGACAAATCGAATGATGCTGGGGTTGGTAACACCTCGTCATACGCCTCCAACATTCTCTTACCAGTGAAAAGTCAATCACAAGCAAGGAAATTCTGAAGAGAAGACATAGTTTACTAAGCATAATAAAGGAAGAGGGATTGAGTTTGACGAAATCCAAGTTAAGGACAAGAAAAAATAAGGAAAGTTATTTGGGCATAAAGCATGGTAAAGAAAAAACAAAATCAGACCTGTGTCTAGTCAGTCGGCTACACCTCCTTCGACTAGACTTGAAGGGAAGGCTAGTGATATGGGTTAGGTTTCATGGATCCCCGGTAAGGAAGGGAAAGGAGATAGCCGAGTTGAGAAGATAGATCAATATCGACCGAGATATACCTCCGGAGAGGAAAGCCAATACCGGTCAGGATATACTTCCGGAGAGGAAGGCCAATATCGGCCGGAATATACTTCCAAGTAGATAGGCCAGTGTTGATCAAGATATACCTCCAAGGAGGTAGGCTAATATCGGCCGGAATATACCTCAAAGGAGGTAGGCCAATATCGATCAGGATTTACCTCCAAGGAGGTAGGATAATATCGGTCGGGATATACCTCGAACAAGGTAGGCCAATATAAATCGAAATATACCTCCAGGAAGGCAGGCCAATATCGGCCGGTATATGCCTCTAGGGAAGCAGACCAATATCGATCAAGATATACCTCCAAGGAGGTTGGCTAATATCGGCCGGGATATACCTCAAATGAGGTAGGCCAATATCAGCCGGTATATACCTCCAGGGAGGCAGGCCAATATCGATCAAGATATACCTCCAAGGAGGTAGGCTAATATCGGCCGGGATATACCTCAAATGAGGTAGGCCAATATCGATCAAGATATACCTCCAAGGAGGTAGGATAATATCGGCCGGGATATACCTCAAACAAGGTAGGCCAATATCAATCGGAATATACCTCCAGGAAGGCAGGCCAATTATCAGCCGGTATATGCCTCTAGGGAAGCAGACCAATATCGATCAAGATATACCTCTAAGGAGGTAGGCTAATATCGGTCGGGATATACCTCAAATGAGGTAGGTCAATATCAGCCTGTATATACCTTCAGGGAGGTAGGCCAATATCGATCGGGATATACCTTCAGGGAGGAAGGCCAATATCGATCAGGATATACCTTCAAGGAGGAAGGATAATACCTTGAAAGTAAGACCAATATTGACCGAGATATACTTCCAAGTAAGTAGGAAAATATCGACCGAGACATACCTTGAAAGAGGTAGACCAATCTAGGCTGGATAATACCTTGAAAAGGATATACAAATATTGATCAGATTACATATTTGATAAAATATAGCCCAGTACTAGCTGGGATAATAAACTTAGAGGGGTGCGGACAGGTATTGCCCAAGAAGCCTCATGAGAGGTAATAGTAATTGACCAGACCTGGTTTAAGTTCAGTTTCGACCGATGCAAGGAACAATGTTATATTAGGCTATCTATGATATAGCAAAAACAGGAGGGGCAAGTAGGAACGATAGATACACTTTGAAATAATTTGTGAAGCAGGACAGAAGTAAATATTTCAAATAAAGTAGTTTAATGAAGATATTTGCAGTGTGTGATTGTATAACAGGTTTTACATATTTGGCGGGAAATGTGTTTTTAGACTTTTCTGCAGGTACTAGACAACAAAGAAGGTACATCTGAGGTCCAAAAAAGATTCCTTAAAAGTCATTTACCACAAGTACGCAACTGACGTCATCTCATAACAAAGTCTAACAAACCGGGGTCCACTTCATGACTATGGAAGTTATATGAAGTGGTATAAAAGGGGGAATCCTCTCCGTTGGCAAGGTAAATTCACATCATTGTGCACATTCATAACCCTAATTCTCAACTACTGTTCATCTTCTTCTTTTTCCTTTTCCCACACAAAGAGAGATCACTAACTTGAGCGTCGGAGGGCCTAGCCAGGGATTCCCACCCCGGTATTAGGTCACTGATGATAGTGTTAGTTGGTCTCTGGTGCGCAGGAAACTCAGGAAGCTTTGGGAGTTCTGGATCTGGGTTTTCTTCAGTTGGATTTCTTGTTCGCCATCAGGGCTTCGTACCAGAAGGACATCTCGGGACTTCATTCTCCTAGATCCGCTTTGGGTTTCTCGGATCAGCGTTCTATAGGTATTATTTTTCACCAGTGGTAGGTTTTTTCTCCCAGCTCTCCATTTTGTCAAGCTTCTCAGACAGGATCAATAACTATTTTTTATCCCTTATTTTTTTGGGATTGATTTTTTCAAATGAGCTTGCATGATTTGAGTTTATCTAGTAACTAAAATGTAGTTAAGAGGTCACCATAGAAGTAAGTTTACTATTCCTATTCTATGAATCATGACTATTTTTAAAAATATCTACCATCAAAGTCAAACATAATGTGAAGAGATCCTAAAACTAGGCCAACATTCAAATTCTTCTAGTAATAACAATACTCACTTCATGATGCTCACTTCATACTACTATAAATAGGAAAACATAGATCAATACACATACTAGCATACCAAATCACACAATATAAATATCTAGATGAAACCTGCTAGTATTTTACTATGGGGAGCAAACAACAATGACATGATGAGTGATACAACTAGGAAAAAATTATTAAAAGAAATAAAAAAAAACTAAACTAAACCCAATACATACCCCCAGACTTAAACTTTTCATTTCCCAATGAAAACTAGAAATATAATATAGAGAAGATTTTGAAGAGAAGTTACCAAGTAATTGGCTCCAAGACTACGTCATATCTTGGAAATACTCCTCTATCTAATGCTCACATTCCTCCATAACTTTGAATCCTATGAAAAGAAGATAGACAAGAAAAATTAAGTAAAGGATTTGGGTTTATTATAAAGAAAGAAATGAAACTAGAAAGAACTAAAAACATAAATGAAGACAAGAGAGAACTTGGGTTGCCTCCCAAGAAGCGCTTGTTTAAGGTCATTAGATCGACTCCTTATTTAGATCACTTAAATCATGATCTTGCCGGAGTGAGATACCTCCAGACTTTCTGGCTAATGACCCAAAATGTGGAGGGAGCTTTCATCATGGGAATCCCATCTTGAGGAATTGTTCTCTTCTTCTTCTTCTTCTTAAAGATTCTTCTTGACAATTGGAGAAGGTTCACTTGAACTACCGTGGCCAAGAGCATGGTCATTATAGTTGATGTTAAGGCCTTGTTCTACTAAAAATGAAGTATAGGCAAAAGTGGGAGGGTCCAGCCTTGGGGTCTCTGGGTATCCACCACTTCCCACTCAGAGGGCTACACACAAATATTAACATCTGCTTCCTCAATAATCCCATCATCACTCAAGCATGCACTATTAGAAGTTACAGCAAGAACAACAGTAAGATTGGTTGAAGATGCATCAATGATCCTATCAGTGTCCAAAGTATCATCAAATACATCATCACCATATAAAGTAGTAGAGGAGTCCTGTAGAGCTGCAGAATCATGATCACATCGCCTTTAGATTTACATTCCATCACCTCCAAATCATCCTTCAACTGAGGCTCTAAATTTGGACTTGACACATCATCTTGTTATAGGGATCGGATAAACAAGATCCTCTCTTGCATCAAGAGCTCTTCTAATTCTTGAAATTTGGTATTCATCTGATTGGGAGCAGGAATATCTAAGTCTTGGGAGTCCTCATAGGTAGTTGGTTCATCTGGTTGCAACTATTGTGATCCATCTAATAGTGAATCATCTTGAAATTATGATTAACTCAAATTTACTTGAAAAGATTACTCAACACTTTGAATATTGTTATACTCAAAATACTAATAATCCATCCCATCTTGATTAGTGTTGAGGTAGGTCAAGGATATGTTGTCGTGATTGTAACCACTCATTCTCCTCAAAAATGTGTTGGGGCCAAAATTTTTGAGTCAGATGATCTCCCTAGTCATAGCTAGAAATACTAGGAACGAAATCATATCTGTCTTGATGTACAGGTTGGAATAGATTCTGAAGTTTCACGGAAAAAGTAGTAGCCTTTTGGAAGAAGTGGCATATAGCAGTTGGATGGGATGAGCTACAACAAACTGTGTAGATATTATCAGTTGGTTCTGTGGAAGGGCCAGCTTCATTTTGGAAGAGGTGGCATATGACAGACGGATGGGTTTGACTACCACATACTATATAAATGTTCATCATTTGCTCATCATCCAAATTATACTTTGCATTTAAACCTCCAAGTTGCCAAAAATACTAATCCATGGATAAAGAAAAATTTTAGATCTAACTTGAAACAATAGCACTAAACTTACAAGATACGGCGAGAAATCATCACATAACAATAGATATAGGAGATATAAAATAATCAAGGCATTCAACTAATTTTTGGATTGATTAAAAAAATAAATGTAGAATTTAAAGATAAGAAATAAAATACATAATAAAAATAAGAAAGAAAATATAAAAGGAAAAAAGAAAATTATCTAGAGTAACTCATATGCTAATCAACTAATGTTAATAAAAAATAGCCCTCGGCAATCGCACCAAAAACTTGTTACGCTCCCGCAAGTGCACGGTTGTCGTCAAGTAATAAAATATCTATCCTATGAGGACTGTTGATTAAGCACTAATTAACTTCATACAATGAATTATTTAGACAATCGGAAGGTTGTTCACAAACATAAGAAAGAGAGAGAGAAGGGAAGAAGAAAGAGAGTAGAGAGTAGAGAGAGACAATAAGCGTAGGTGAATGAAGGATGATAGATTCTGGGATTTCAGTTTCGTTATGATGCTAGTTAATGTTCCTATGCATTGTTCATCTACCTAACTCCATGCTTATACTCATGTAGAGCTTCTAACTAGAGTCTAGTACAACTCCGTGAAAGTCACACCAGAGAGTCTACCCAAGTTTTAACGCTATTAAGTAGAGAGGTACCTAGGAAGTCTGGTTAAGAGGGAATCCCTATCACTAGGACCCCCCGGTCATACGTTCCTAGATTACATAGTCACTTCCTAATGATAGCAATGGAGTATCGACTTTAATTAAAATACCCTAACAAGAATTAGTCCCTATGTTAAGATCTTTTGACTCTAGAAAGTGGGTAAGTATCAATGTCCTATGTCACTAAGGGCATAATTGTTAGGATGTATACTAAAAGTCTAGCTTTTTGTATGAATATTTATTTTGAAATAAGAATCATATTGGTCAAATGTCTACATTTATGTTAGATGTAGTTGTCCATTTAATTTTTATTATAGATGGCATGGTGTTTGGTGTGACACAGAAGATCATGTTATCAGTTCCTTATAAATTATAAATAGTAGCTCACAACTAAGATGGAATGCGACAAACCATTGGAGTGGTTGTAGTGTAATTTGGTATTAGTTTATCTTAACTATAAAATTACACTAGTACATTATGTGTGTATTGAGCAGGATCATTTGGGGTTGTTTCTTTTTATACTGACTACATAAAAGAACAAAATCTCTGTTATTATGGATATGCGTACTCTTAATCTCGATATAATAACAAGCACGTATACTTAGTATTTATTTCTTTAATTTATCAATAGGTGAAATTTAGTTCATTAAATCAATAAGCCCGATAAGTTGGGAAAATGATATTATTTATATGGTGTGTTGTTGATTATAGAAGGAAATTATGTCCTAGTAATCTAGGTTGATAATGTCCCCTTGAGGAGCTCATAAAGATTGTCATGTAAACCCTACAGGTGGACTTAGTCCGGCATGACAATGAAGTTGAGTGGTACTACTCTTAGAGCTAGATATTAATTAAGTGAGTTGTTAGTAACTCATTTAATTAATGGACATTCGATATCTTAAACACAGGGAGATTAATGCACTCATGATAAGAAGGAGCTCATAATGTAATTTGGGGTTGGTGTGGTAGTTCAATAATAACTCTTTAGTGGTATGAGTTAATATTGATGAACTTGAGTTGAGTGTTCGGGGCGAACACAAGAAGCTCAAGCTCATCGGGAGACCAAAATCAATTCCTCCTCTTGGTCCCTATTGTAGTCTCTTATTTATAAAGCCTTATATCCACCTAAAGCCCAGCTTCTTACCTATCTTGATGTGGTCGGCCAAGCCAAGCTTGGAGCCCAAGCTAGGGTCGGCCAAGTCCTTCATGGAGCCCAAGTAGGGGTCGGCCAAGCCATGCTTGGTGACCAAGCATGGGGCCGGCCAAAGTAAAATTAAAGGGAGATTTTATTTTGTTAAAATCTTTCCTTTTATAGTCACTCATGAAGGGATTTAAAAGATAAATTTTAATTTTAAAAATTTTCTTTTATAGTCATCCTCATGATTTTTAAAAGAGAGTTTTAAAATTTTAAAATCTTTCCTTTTATGGCTATTTACAAAAGATTAAAGAGAGATTTTAATTTTAAAATCTTTCCTTATTTGTAGTTATCTATAATGTTTAAAAGAGATATTTTAATTTTTGATAAAACTTTCTTTTTTGTAACTATGATTTAAAAAGAGAAGTTTTAATTAATCTTTCCTTTTTGTAGTTGTTTACATGTTTTAAAAGAGAGAGATTAATTTTAAAACTTTCCTTTATTGCCATGTACAATAGGAAATTTAGAAAAGAGAGATTTTAATTATTGTTAAAATTTCCTTTTTAATGGGAGGCCATAAATAAGGAAGTTTTAATTATATTTAAAACTTTTCTTTTTTGTCATGACCAAGGATTATAAAAGAGAAAGAGAGGTTGCCTCATGAGACACACAACCTAAGCCTTGCCACCCCTTCTATTGTGGTCGAAACCCTCTTCTAATCCTTGGTGTGGCTAGCCCCCTTCTTCTTTATTCTCCCTTGTTTTCTTTCTCTAAAACCGGCGACATCTATTCCCTTTTGTCTCCTCTTTTGCTTCCTTAGGGCCGGCGGCATCAAGGATTGGAAAATCCTTGTGGTCGGTTGCTTGGAGGAGAAGAAGAAGGAAATTTCCTATTTTGGCATCCCTTGGTGACTCGAGAGTCTTGGAGGAGAAGAAGTGGTTCGGGTGGATTCCATTTTGGTAGATCGTTGCCCACACAACGTCCAAGAGGAGGAGAGGAATACAACAGAAGATCAAGAGATCTTTAGTTACAAAGAAAGGTATAACTAATTAATGATTTCTGCTTCGAATTAATTAGTTAGATTTCTTTGCATGGATTCTGAAATACCAACACAAGAGGCTAGCGATTTTATGTTTCAATTTCATGCAATCAATTTAGTGTTTCGATTTTACGTTTCGATCTTGTGTTTCTATTGAGGTCTCTGTAGTTAAACCTAGTTTACTGTAAGAAGTTAAATATCTGATTTCTTTGAAAGGCTTTGTCTAGGAAGTGGTGGATGATCTCATACCATGTTTAACCTGGAAGTCGATCTTTGAAATAGATATTTAATTAAATTCTGTAATATGGTTTAACTTATGAAGAACACATCGGTTAAACTTAAAGTAAAAATGTTAAGTATTGTTTCCAATCCAAGTTTAACTTCTGAAGGACAATTTGGATTAATAATGTTAAGAATCGTTTGTAATCCAAATTTAACTTCAGTAGAGCACATGGGTAGCTAGGATAGTTCTATGCTTGTACAAATTTTTGTACAGGGGAAATAGAACGGTATTCCGAGTAGCAAGCAATAATAATATGTCCAGTTGAATGGGTATCCTCTATCACTAAGGATCCCCCAATTATCTAGTTTAGTAGCAACCTTAACATAGAGATAAATCTCTCACATCTACATGAATTGACTTCACACACATTTCATCAAATACATACAAGGCACAATACATATAGAACATGATATAAACACATCATTGCATAGAAAACATCTAAATATATAGTTCATACATCACATCATATCATAATTACTTTCTACATCCTAGATCTAGAGAATCTACTCCATAGCAAAGGAAGAATAAACCAAAGACATGAAGGACAGCATTCTTACAACCCAAATATAAGAAATGAGGAGAAGAGATGCTTAGCTAGGCGTTGTCGATGTCTTTTAAGAGTCTCTTTGCTCTAGAGGTGGACGGATTTATGAAGATGGAAGATCTAAGTTTCCCCCAAGGGGAGAACCCTTCTCCAAAAAATGGGGGCAAGACCCAAGCTAAAGATTCATGAAGAAAAAGGGTAGAAAAACCCCTTTTATAGCTCTAGACACGACCCTTACTTGGGTCGTGACACGGCTGTGTGAATCCACACTGCCAAGGTCTGCTTGGCCTCTAGTCTAGTGGCATGGCCATGTGGATCTACACAGTCAAGGTTGGCTCCTTCTCTGGAAATATGGCACGGCCGTGTCCACACGGCCATGACTTGACCCTGGCATGGCCCTTACATGGCTCTGCATGGTTATGTCTCATGAAATATCTTTTAGACCATCAAGATGTGGTTTTCTCTAGTTTAAGTCTTCAGTAAAGTTGTTGAAGTTATCTATATTTTGATATAAAGAATAGCTCATAACTCCAACCGAGAAAAACGTTATGGTGGTTTTACTTTTAGTCTGTAGTGTAGAAAATTCCACATAGGCGTGCCATTTTTTAGACACGACCGTGTGAAAGCCACAAGGCCAAAGTATGGAAAAAACTAGGTTTTCACATGGTCGTGTGTGTTCCATATGGGTTGGACACTTTAGAGGCTCTAGACTCTATTTAAGCTCCATTTTTACTCTAATTCACGTCCTATCAATCAAAACAAGTAAAGAGTATATCTCTGAAAAAAAGAGTAGAAATATAACATTATAATGAAATAGGGTGCAATAAACATAGATAATGCTCATGAAGTACAAGTATATGTGCATCAAAACATGCATAAAAGTATATATAATCTACGCACATCAACTATATAGGAGATTTAGATAACAGGAGGTCTACTATAGGATACTTGTTCACTGTGATAGGAGAACCTATCTATTGGAAATCTATGATACAATCTATTATTGCATTGTCTACTACAAAGTCAGAGTACATGACAACAGCTGAAGTAGCAAAGGAAGCTTTATGGTTTACAGGGTTGGTCAAAGAACTAGGTATCCAGCAAGGTGAAGTCAAGTTGTTATGCGATAGTCAAAGTGCTATCTATTTGGCTAAGAATCAGGTGTATCATGCGAGAACAAAGCACATTGATGTGAGATTTCACAAGATCAGAGAGATGATTGCTTTCAGAGAAATTCAACTTGAGAAGATTAACATTGTAGACAATGCTGTAGACATGCTAACAAAGCCAGTGACCACAGAGAAGTTCAAGCATTGCTTGACTTGATCTATATCTCTAGATGCTAGAGGAAGGAAGCCCAGACCCAGAGATCCAGATAGAGTTTTGTTCAAATACTCGTATTCTTCGAAGGGGTGAATATTCGCTAAGGTAGAGATTGTCAACGGGTGGCTCATATTTGGATGAAGGTTAATGTGATGGATGTCATGGAAGAAAAAGTCTCTTAAGATTTTTGGTAATAAAATTCTGTTACAATTTTATATAATAGAATTCTATTACGATTTTTCATAACAGAATTCTGTTACAATTTTTTATAATAAAATTCTATTATGATTTTACCAGGTCTGGGGTTTATGTACTATTTTTAGGGATCATTGTAAACCTATAATATAATCACAAGAATCATGAAATGTGATTATCTTGTGTAGAGAGAATTCTAATAAAGCCTTGGCCATTTTTGTGGAGTAGGTGTTAGTCCCCGGTTGGTGGCCGACTATCGGAGGGGTTGAATGACCCTGCACAATTTCAACCAAAATACCCTTCTCGGACTTTTAAAAGAACACTTGCGTAAATTAAATAAAGAAAGACACTAAAAAGATTAGGCTCACGAATTTGACTTGGTTACACCCAGGGATGTTGTTAATCCAAGAAAGTTGAAGTGTAATAAGATCTCCTTCAAGTGGAGAAGCCTCTTACAGCATTCAAGCACAAAAAATGAGAAGCTAAACTAAACAATAGAAGCGTACAAGTGTTGAATATCAAATTGCTTGTCTATTGAAAAGCTTCTGGACCAAGGCTGTATTTATAGCCTTAATCGGAGCACCTGGACTAGTCCGGGTGCCCGGATTGATTTCGAGCGTCCAGATCCTTAAAGTCAACATTAATGACTTTTTAAGGTCCGGGCTCTCTGCTCCGGTTCTGCTCGCCTCAGTCCAGATCCTCCGTTCCGCTCACTTGGGTGATTTCGGCCAACCGAAATAAGGCTCACCCGAACCCAATTTCAGCCTTCTCGAGCAGGCTTCCACTCTGGCTTCTCGTCCCTCGGAATCATTGCGTGCTTCCTTCTCGTCCGCCAACATACTCATCCGCAGCTCTTCGTCCCTCGGATGCACTGAGCCCGTCGGCTCTCTCCCGTGCTGACCTTCTCACTGGCTGCGTCTCTTCCTCCTCGAGCAATCTTTCGCTCCGGCTTCTCGTCCCTCGGAAACTCCCCACGCTCCCTTCTCATCCATCGGTGTACTCTTCCGCAGAACCTCGTCCCTCAGACGCACCGAGCCCGTCGGCTCTCTCTCCCATGCTATCCTTCTTACTAGCTGCATCTTTCGCTCGACTTCCTGTGCTCCTAAGTTCCTGTACACTTAGACACATGGTCAAAACACTATAGAACCTAACTTAACTTGTTTGATCACATCAAAACAACCTAGGGTTCTAACAGTAGGCATGCTACCGAACTACGATAACTCTTCTTCTTTCTCTTCTTCTTCTCCTTCCTCGTGTTTGTTCCTTTTATGCGTCTTTATCTTATTGCTCCACACGATCTCTTTCTCTCTTTCTCTTCTTCCACATTAGAGGTTGAGAGGTGTTTCCCCCTCTTTATGCAACATACTTAATCAAGGACCCATAGATATCACTTTTGTTATATGAAAGTGATAGATCATATTTACATCACTCACATCCCTCCGCATAACTTATTATATATCTAGTGATTGACTTCATAGTCCACCTTATTACAGGTGACGTTGGCCGATACCATAGTACACAATTCCTTATGTAGGGACCAGTAGTGACTTTAGGTCTAAGGATTATTCATACCAATAGTCACTATGAGAATGTTTATGACACTCATATAACGATCCATGAAATATTCTCATGACGGATTAATTCAGTATATATTCACTAATATATACCCATATGTCAACTTGATATCTTATATCCATGACTTGTGAGATTAAGTCATCAATTGACCAATTGACTTATATACTAGTCTCAACACATTAGTATTATGCTTATATATTAATGTTTGACTAGGAATAGTTAAAAGTAGTGTCTATACATATCTACAGTTTCCCACTATCAATTCACCTAATTGATACGTTGTAGACTAGAACCTACTATTCTATGACATTATTATACTTATTTATTTAGCACAAATCGAAAGTAAATATAATAACCATTATTTTTTATTAATGAAATATAATACAAAAGTTTCCTTGTCAATCATCTCATAATTAACTCTAAGGACTAATCCTAACATATACCATAATTTGGAATTGTATCTCACCATTTTGACTTAGATTCACTACACAAAATCCCATTATTAGTCACCTTTAAGTTAAAGTGGTTGGTCTGGTTAAGTTACTCGGTCTAGTTCAACTCAAACCGCTCGGTCTAGTTCAATGAACCATACTGATTTTTTATTTTTTTTAATTAAGAAAAATCAAACTTTTTCTCATCTTCTCCGCTGCAACGAACCATCCGTGAAAATAGCGGTCATCGGCAATGGCCACCTTTCATCAGTGTCTTGAAGCAATTGTTGGCGATCTCTAGCCACGGGAGTCAATCGCCAGCCATCTTAAGTGGTCACCAGGGCTCGCAATGCATGAAAATCGTGACACATTTTTTTTATTTTTTGCCATGACAATTTCTACCACGATGAAAATGGAATCATCAAGCATTGGCCTCCCGGCGCATTCGCCGGCCATAAATGCCAATCGTCAGCCTCTTCACAAGGCCGCCAACGCCTTGGATTAGCACTTTTGCCATGACATTTTCTACCGTGACAAATATTGTTTACCAGCCAACAGCTCTGTGCTGGTGCGCTATGTGGTCTGCATCCACTCCCTTTCAAAGTCCATTGCAGAACTCTTAGCCGAGGAGGACATCGTTGATCTCAACAGAAAAGAACTGTTCCTCGTCGCCGAGATCGGAGATGACACCATCGGCTCCAATGGTCTCCCACTTAGGAAGCTTCCATTGAACTTGACTCTAATACCAATGTCGAATTTTGTTCCGACCTAGCAGAAGCATATAAGAGATTACATATACAAAATGTGTTGAGTTCTCTATATACCTCAATCGACATTGTTGTAAACTTTGGAAACCATGAACAACTCGTAGTCGGGATAATAGTCACGAGTATCGAACTATTACCATGGCTTCACAATGTCTCAACCCTCTACCCAATGAACTTTGAGAGTGAATGATCTACTTCTCCGCAAGCAATCAACAGTAGTCTCATGATCAATAGAGAGACCCTCTCTTCTTTTACTTTTTCCACACCTTTCTTAATGCCCCAAGACTCTTTATATACTCATGTATATTATGAGGATAATGGGAAAGAGAATGTTATAGATAATGAGTCATGATCCGATTATCTTCCTTGGCATGTTCATATGTCTTGACGTGGGCATAATCAACATATCACACTACTAACATTGATTTGTTTGTGTAATTGCAAAAAAAATATATATATATGTCATCACCTATTCACCCCTCTTCTCTAGCCATTTGAGGCATCATCACAACAATCCTATAATTGACATCAAAGTAAAATGCTCTTACTTAAGAACAAATGTAGAATCTATTGTAGATGAGTTGGAAAGCTAGAGATAGGGAGGGGATGAATAGTACCTAATCTACACATTAAAATATTTTCTCTTGTAAATACTTTGCAAGGCGCACAAATAAATTAAGTGTGGTAGAAATATCAAACATGTAAAGCAAGTGCTAATTAAAATAATTTTATATAGTTCAGCTGTTGGGTTTTTCGGACCGCGAAAATCGCTTTTTCGCGTCGCAGAAACCCCGAAACCCCCTAGCCATTGGATCCGTGCGAAGAAAAACTTTCAAAAATACGAGTACGAGTTTAAAACTATGATCTACAGTAGATCTACAAAGGAAAAACATTTTATACCTTTGAAGCGTGCCCTCGCAAATCCCGCTCGTCCAACGGTACGTCGGATCTCGAAGTTGTCAACGTAGACAACTCTCTAGTGATATCCACACGAACAAGATGTGTTCTCAAACACTCAAGGATGGAGAAGAGAGCACCACAAGTGTGCTAGCACTCTCTAGGGCTCTCGGGTAGGATTGGAAGAAGAAGAAAAGAAAAGAAGAAAACACACTCCTCTAAAATCTCTATGTGATTTTCACTAACCTTTCTTCTTGGATTAGATTCACTCTCCTTTCTTCTCCCTTGCTTGAAACCCACGACCAAGAGAAGAGAAGGAGCAAGAAGAGAGCTTAGGAGGAGGAAGATCACTTGAATGAGAGTTACACTTGCAAAATGAAACTCTTTTCATCTAATTAAGTGGTTTGTAACCTCCATGGGATACCAAGAGTCACAACTCTTGGTAACTCCCATGAGGTGGCACTTCACTTAAGTAACCATGATGATGTGGAGCATCATCATTGGTCCACTTAATGCCAACTCACCAATGAGGTGGCATAAAGTCAAGTCAAACTTGACTCTTCATCTTCCTCTCAAGTCAAGTCAAACTTGACTTAATCTCTCTCATGGTTGATCTAATCCAATCATTTAATTCAAGCCACTTTAATATAATGAATCTAATTCATTTAATTAAATTGATTCAATGAGTCATAATCCAAATTAGACTCATTAAACACATGAATCAACTTGAGTCTAACTCAATTAGCCCAATTAGGATTACTCTTAATCCAATTTGATTCATCAAATGAATTTAATCCTCTTGGTTCATCATATGAACATAATCTCCATCTAATTGTCCTTAGTGTGTGACCCTATAGGTTCTTGTAACGTTGGTAATGCCCCTAAACCCATTTAGGAGCATAAGTAATGAGCGGTATCTAGCAATACATCATTACTACCCAAGTTACAAGAATGTTGAGATCCAACATCACCTTGTGACTATTAATTGTGACTCCTCACAAAATATGACAAGTGTCCTTCTATCCTAGACATCTAGATTGATCAATGTGAGGCATAGACCATGTCATCCTCTAATCAATCTAAATCTTGAACTCCAAGTAGACTCACTCAATCAAATGAGCTCAATATCTCATATTGACTCATTTGGGCATGGCCATGCACTTCGTGGTCTCACTCTATCAAGAATACTGATGTCTCTCCCGTCATATAGGAGGGATAGATCCCATCTACTTCACTCACATCCCACCGCATAATTTGTTACATACCCAGTAATCGCCTTTATAGTCCACCCAGTTACGGGTGACGTTTGACGAAACCAAAGTACATAACTCCTTATGTAGGGAGCCATGGTGACTTCAGGTCTAAGGACTAGTAGTCATACTAATAGCCACATGAGAAAGTATATGACACTCATATAACGATCCATGATACTTTCTCATGGCGGGTCATTCAGTATACATTCTCCAATGCATACCCATGTGTCAACTTGATATCTCTATATCCATCACTTGTGAGATCAAGTCATCGAGTTGACCTACATGCTAGTCTTATTGTATTAACATTGTCCCTGAATGTTAATACTCGACTAGGAATGATTAAGAGTAGTGTTCCCTATATCATCTCACTATCGGTTCAACTAACCGATTGATATAGGTGAGAACCGTCTACTCAAGGACGTTATTATACTTAGTTTATTTGGCACCAATACATGTAAGTATAATAACCAAAAACCAAATTCCTTTATTTATATAGAATATGATACAACAAGTCCAAAATATAATCATCAAATGATTAGCTCTAGGGTTCTAGCTAACATCAGTACCCTCTATTCCTGCTCTATGTCTTTTAAGGAGAAGCACATCGAGAATCTCACTATCTTTTCTCCTTCCTAGAGGTGGAGAAATCTTGTACAAAAGCTTGCAATAAAATCAAAACAACAAAGTAAGATTGTGTAAACAATGGA
Source organism: Zingiber officinale (assembly GCF_018446385.1). Classification (NCBI taxonomy): domain Eukaryota; kingdom Viridiplantae; phylum Streptophyta; class Magnoliopsida; order Zingiberales; family Zingiberaceae; genus Zingiber; species Zingiber officinale. The sequence continues at coordinate 68,548,317 of NC_055993.1, forward strand.
ACTTCAAGGTATTACCTTCAACTTATACAAGAACTACAAAATTAAACCAAGGGAGAAGAATAACATAGATGTTTAAGCACTTTTTTGCTAGCCATGACAAGCTCCCTTTGCCCCTTTGTTTATAGCCTCCAAGTTGCCTTCAGACAAGTTTCAATCAATTATAAACAAGCTCCAATCAATTGTTCTGTCGGACTTCACTAATCTACATAAGGAAGGTCTTTAATTGACTACTCAGCTGACTCATCCTTCTATAATTGATTAAAGTTACATTCAATCAACTCCACTCCAAGTAGCTTAGAACCTTTTTGTTTAAGAGCAAAACATCTCGATTCAACTCCTTAGAACAAAACTATGATTGAGTTCTTGCCTAAGTTAAAAATCTATCTAAACCTGAAGCACAAGTCAATCTAGACTCTCGCATCTCACTTGGAGTTTTCCTATTGTCACAACTTTACTTTAACCACTAGTTCATCTAACATCTGGTCTTCGATTCCTCAAATGCATCAAGCCGCTTGTCTCATGTGTCATTCGTTACTAGGTCAGTTATTGGGTGTCTAGAAGAATATATCTATACCATTTAGTTGCATGAAGCAAAATATGTGGAGATTGAAAAGCAAGAGAAGCAACCAAAAGGAAAGGGAGCCACATTTGTAGCACACCAAGAAGAAGTTCCTCCTCATCATTATCATCATCATCTGTATCTTCATCAAGGAGTGACAAAAATCACATGCGACACATAGTGAAGAAGTCATTTAAAAAGATTCTGAACATAAGCTAAAGTGAGATTGAAAAGATACTAAGACAAAGAAGAATAAGAAAGAAAAGAAAAAGGTCGTAATGCTTCAATTTCAACAAATATGAAAACATTAAAGACAGTTTCTAAAATTAAGAAAAGTCAAAGACAAATGAAAACGAAAAGAAATGGCAGAAGATAAAAAGAAACACAATTCGTTAAGGCTAATTTAGAAATACCTTCACATCTAAAGAAGAAAAGGTGCAAAGGCCTAAGAACAAGTGAAACATAACACTTATGGTGGTTGATGATGTGGTGCTCTCTACTTTCAAAAAAGAAAAAGAGCTAGCACCTCCAATATCATATGCTTGAACACTAATGGTAGTTCATGATGGAATATATTCTAGTGATGAGAAAGAAGCTAGCACTGGCCAATGGGGAGATTCTACAATGATGTAAATAAGATTGACTCTCTTCAAGACAAACACTCTACTGGTGTGTATATGATATTTCATTGATGAATGGCTAAATACTATAATGAATGCAACTTCTAAAATTATTTGATTTCAATCACTTTTTTATTTTTGTAATATTTTTTTCTGTAAAAGGCCATATGCTTATCACGAGTGTTCCACACGGCTAACCCCATAGCATATGTAGATAGGTAAATTAAGAAACCGAGTAGGTCACCACTTGGAGAATATTTTACATTGGCTTTACCAGAATTTGATCATTGTCAATTTCTATAAATCTACCACGTGGTGACCAGCTCGGCTATACCCAAGGGGCTTCAATCACTTTTTTATTGTAACAAAAGAGTGATGACGCTCATGTTGGAAATGTGAATGGAATAAAGAGGTAGAGACGAAGAGATTCTCTTGTGCATGGATTTTTAGTCCCACATTAGAAGTCTCTTGGTTTTATTGTTGGTTTAAATTATGGCACATGCATTGATGCTGTAAGAATATACACGGGGTGAGACTTTCTCACATGTGGGTATGTAAGGGGTGGGTGCAAATCTAGGGTCCGAATTTGTACTGAACCAAGTTGACTCGTGTGCAAGCACGATCTATGCACATCAAATGTTGGACTAAACGAGGCAAAATTTACCCAAAAGAATGAACCAACATTTTACTACCAAATATCTTTTTGCTACCTGCTCAAGAGTGTAACAGAATCATTAATATGTAGGTAATGGTGATTTCGTAATGTCTCGATATTAATGACGACATTTAATTCATTAATGGTGACTTCGTAAACCCATTAATAATGATTCTATAATGTCTCAACATGAATGAAGATATTAAACTCATTAATGGTGACATTAAACCCAATATTAAATGACCATAATTTGGTCATTCATTACAAGCAAGATAAGAACTCCTATATAAGGAGGCTGAATCTTGAGCAAATGTAAGGGTAGCAAAAGATAAGTAAAAGAGATAGCAGGAAGTGAACCTCTGTCCACCCATGTTCTCCCACAAAAACTCTCTCAGTTGTGCATCCGTTCGACTTAACTACTCGTGATAACTCTCAGATGCATTCTCAGTTCACCACGAACAACTAATGCTTGATTGCATGCATAGTTTCGTCGTTGTATCTAGGAAAATAGATGACCTGAGAGAATCTTGAAGCACAGCCGGAGGTGAGGCGAATTTCTTTCAAAGAAACTGCGTTGAGCGTAGACCTCGGTATCTTACTTAGCGAATTCCCTTACCGACTCAGTGATCGACTCCTGATTCTACTATTCACCGCATCAACTCCGCAACTTAGATCACCACGAGCTTAGCAGAACCAACTCTGTTGGCAGTCTGAGATTATCCGCTCAAGTCATCTCTGTTGGTGCGGTTAGCACTAACGGTCTAACTCAGGTTTTGATGAATGACAAATTAAGTTAAGTTAGGTTTGTCGTGTTCTAACACTCTGACCGAGTGTGCAGACGAAGTCCAGACAGGTTGACGGACTGACCGGATGTCTGGCACGAAGTCCAAGCGGGTCGACGGGCTGATCGGACGCTTAGCGAGAAGTCCAGCTAGGTCGACGAGTTGACCAGATAGCTAGCGAGAAGTCCAAGCGGGTCGACGGGCTGACCAGACGCTTGGCGAGAAGTCCAGACGGGTCGAAGGGCTGACCGGACGTCTGGCTTGTGAGTAAAGGTAAGTCACTAGAAGGGAGTGACTGTGAGGACGCGTTCCCGGGAAGGGAACATTAGGCGTCGATCCGGCTTAGATCCATTTCGGATATCTAAGTCGAGATCGTGACTAGATTCCGGTCTCGGAAAGACGGAATCTAAGTCATACCTTTTATATTGAACTTATAAACTGTGCTAACACTTTGTTTTGCAAGATATACATTATCTATTTGCCTCGGACTAACCTTGTTTTGCAGGAAAAGTGTTCCCAGGAAAAAGGTGGTCCGGGCGCCCGGTGGTCCGGGCGCCCGGAAGGGATCCGGGCACCCGGGAGGCAACTTTATCCTGATCGCGTCATCGCCACGTGGAGCTCGCTGGTTGGACCTGCCACGTCTCACCAGAGCGCCCGGAAGGGATCCGGGGCGCCCCGAGCCTCATATAAAAGAAGGGGCAGGGGTAGAGCTTCAACAACAACTCAGAATCCAAGATCTGCCTCTCTGTGCTCTCGCGACACCACGAAAAGCTTTCCGACTCAGTGCTAGTTTTGTTTTCATTCTGTTGTCGGTATTTTCTTTCTCTATCAACTCTTGTACTTAAAACTCTATAATATTCGAATTGATAGTGATTGCCCACCGAAAGCGATCAACGACTGCGGGCCTTGGAGTAGGAGTCGACACAGGCTCCGAACCAAGTAAAGTGAATTGTGTTAGCATTGTTTTACTTTTCTGCTGCGCTTAACTCTCATATCGACGAACCTTTTTCGATATTCACCCCCCCTCCCTCTATCGAACGTCCACGATCTAACAAGTGGTATCAGAGCAGGTACCTCTCTGATTTGGTGCAACCACCAATCAGGCAAAGAGGGGTGTTTTTTAAAGAAAAATTAGATATCGTTCGTCTTTAAACCACCAAAGCAGGTACGCCTTTCGTTTTTTCCCTCCAAAACTGTTTTTAAAAAATACATCGTCATCTCTTCACCATTATTTAGTATTGACAAAATATTACATTTTCAAAATTTTGAAATAATATTTTTTCAAATATTTTATTAATATTTTAATAATATTTTATTATTTTTTTCAAAAATAGTGAAATATTATTTTTTTTCAGCACTGCTAATCCAAGAACTAGTCTTGGGATTTTTTTGTCTATTTCTCTGTGTAATAACCCAATTTTCCTCATTAGGAGTTCTAAAAGTTCTTTAAAATATTTAGAAATACTTTAGAAATATTTTAGAGATTTTTAAAAAAATTTAGAGTATTTTTATGTAATTTTTGGAGGTCGTTTGATATTTTTACTAGACGAAGAAGTTTCGACAAAAAATTGTTCAAGCCAAGATTCGAACCCAAGAACTCCGACCAAACCAAACCTTGATCGAATCTAGCTAGCCAACTGTTCTGCAAGCATTTTGTGAACAAATATGGAACGAGATATATATAAGTTATAATTGAAACCAAAGATACCTAATTGAAATAAAAAAGGGGTTCGGCAGGATTCGAACCCGCGACTCCAACCACGAGCCAAGCCGCGGCTGACCAAGTGTTCAGGCTGTCGGTTCTATTTAGAAAAGGTAGGAAACTTTACTTAAGGAAGGTAACAGAATATTGGATTATAAAAGGGATGAGTTAATGTTGGATTTGCCGTGACCTAGCTTTTCCTTTCTCCTTTTCCCTCTTCCTCTCGCGTGCGCGGTGCTTCTGCTTGAGCGGGACCAGAGCCAAGATTAGGGTTTTTCTCCGGCGTCGGCTTAAGGTGCTCTTCGAGGGATCCTCTCCACCATCACGACCTCTTCGCTGAGGAGAGCTTGGGGGCACGAGGGAGAGACAGAATCTTGAGCCATCCGAAGCCCTAGCAGTTTCTTCGGGAGCGAGTCCAAGAACGCAGGTAAGTTGCTTACTCACCTGCAGTAAGAGTGGTTTTCGAACTTTGAATTCATTCTTTGATTTCGGTAGAGTTGGTGGCTTTAGAATTTCCTGCCGTGAATTGAGGTTTCAGGCTTGGTTTTCTTCTTTGCATGTATGCTGTAACATGTTTTAAGATTTTGTTTGCTGCCGTGAGTTAAGGTTTCAGATCTGGTTTTTCTTCTTTATCTAGTATGCTGTAAAGAATGTTATTTGAAGTTCACTGTCGAGGATCTCAAAGGAATGAAATAAATTGTATGAACTAGGCATGTAGATTAGATTCTTCAGCCCTATAATTTGCGTTTCCCATTCAGATTTAGTTTTTTCTCCTTGTTACCTTAATGGGCATGATTGGCTTATGTTTATCGTTGCTTATCGTTTGAGCAGATTTAGTTACCTTACTACTTGTTTAGATTCATACTTCATGGAGATGGAGTTCCTAAATCCAAAATTGTATAGATTTTAGAAGATATGACATCAATAGTAGCAGGGTACATTTAATTTGGTGCCTAGTAGATTTAATGTACCTACTGTAAAGAGATGGGTACAATTTTGAAGAAGTCAAATTTTGCTTTTCTTGGTTTTAATTTAGTTGTGATCCTGTGGGCAGATCTAAAAGGTTATAACATGAATTCAAAGTGGTTCTGGTTCTAAGTGTCGGTTTTGGATTTTGATTACTTTCTTTTGTACAGATTAGTTGCCTTGGAAGAATTCTGTGAAGTCTAAATTGTATTAGAGTTTACTGTACGTTTAGTTTCTTTGGAAGAATTTTGTGAAGTCTAAATTGTATTAAAGTTTGCTGTACAGTTTAGTTGCTTTGGAGATTTTTGTGAAGTTTAAATTATATCAGAGTCTGTTGTACAGATTTGTTTTGTGCTTATTAGACCACTTCTTTTAGGACTTATGAGCATGATTAATTCAATCCTGTGAAGTTTGATTTGGTTTAGAGCTGCTGTGCAGTTTCGGTTAGTATTATGAAAGGGTTACGGGCAATTCCCTTTAGAGTTTCAAGTGCAGATTTTATTAAGCTTATAGTGCAGAATTTTGATTAAGTTTGTAGGCAGATTTGATTAAGCTTTCATGCAGATTTAGTTTTAGTGCAGTTTTAATAAGCATTTCAGTACAGTTTCATTAAGTATTTCCATGCAATTCTGTTAAGTATTTCAGTACAGTTTTATTGAGCATTTTAGTGCAGTTTTGTATGAGACATCCTCTTAATAGAGGTATTAACAAGTATAAGCAAGATAAAGAAAAGAAAGAAAAAGGCCAAGGCCTTAAGTAGATCCCAAAGTCAAGACTTTAGGGATTTTGGCACACAAGGTGCTTATTAAAATGTCAAGACATTTAAAGAAAAAGTAATAAAAGATAACAAGTATTTTACTTTTTTAAGAGGCTAGTACCCGACTTCCGAGGTTGTCGTTAAACAAATCCAGGTGTCCAATTCCGAGGTCTTGGCCCTGGTAGACCGAGGTCTGCTCTTTTAAGATTGGTGGCTCGCCACCCAAACCTATTAGGGAACGCGCATAAGATGGTACTATGCCTGAGCCCAAGAGAAGTTGATTACTATTTTGAAGTATTATAAGTATAAGCTTTTGAACAAGTAAAATAAGTTTCACATAAGTATAAAAGTATAAAAGAATAATTTTTAAACAAGTGAAATAAAAGAATAAGTTTAGAACAAATGAAATAAGTTTCATTTTGTTTTAAATCAGCAAGTTTAGTTTTCTTTTATGCTAGCATGTTATTTAGATTAGCTTACTGTTCTTTTCTATTAGAAGAGCATGAGTAGCTTTACATGTTTAGCATTTCAGTATGTTTGATTTCTTTGCTATTAGAAGAGCATGAGTAGCTTTACATGTTTAGCATTTCAGTATGTTTGCTTCCTTTACTATTAGATGAGCATGAGTAATTTTCAGTAAGCATTCAGTTAGTTTATATTATAGATATATGTACATGTATATCGAGGTTTTTGTGAGTTAGATAGCGCTTACTAAGTATTTCGCTTATAGTTTGCATTTCCTCATACTGCAGATACAGGAAAGGAAAAGATTTAGCAAAGGAAGGCGACAAGGTGGCGTGGATGATGTGTGATGCCAGGACTATGGAAGTCTTGGGACTTAGTTTAAGAATTTGTTAGATTAATTATGTATATAGGTTGATAGGAAAATTTTGGAGTAAGAAGCTGTATTTTATTTTGTTTCCGCTATTCATTACTTGCATGATTTGATTTTATTAAACTGCGTGGTGATGTTATTTCTCTCGTGTGTTTGAGTATATATACCAGCCGCATGTGGCTGATGGTTTATTTTGCATGTATTGATGATTATTGTCACCGGTATAGGGGAGACTCTGTCGAAATTTTTCGGTAGAGACTCCTCGTGGTTTCGATCTTACCGGTTAAGTAGAGTTAGTAGTTAAGTAACGGTCATCCTTAGAGAGTAGTATAGTAGGGAGAAGGGTGGTCGTTACAGTTGGTTTTAGAGCAGTCTCCATTCTCCAGCATCTCACATCAGCACCATCTTTGTCGTCTTCAAGTAAAAAAGTATTTAAGTTTTCCTTTTATGCTTTCTTTATTATTTGCAGTATGGAGTAATTGCTTATATGCGCTTTAGTAAGATAGAAGTTTTGTTTCTCTTATATTCATATACATAAGTATGTTTAGAAAGGATAGAGAAAATATCAAGCCTTTTTCTCTGTATAACTAGATGTAAAGAAGAGAACGTCCCTGTACGTTCGTACTGAGGACCGAGCACAGAAGAACAAGAAAGACCTAAGCAGGAAAACGTTCGGGTAGTTTGTGAGTATCCAGAAGTATTTCCAGAAGAGTTACCTGAACTACCTCCCAACAGAGAAGTGGAGTTTGAAATTGAATTAGTTCCTGACACCAGCTCAATTTCAAAAGCTCCGTACCGAATTTCTCTAGCAGAGCTAAAAGAGTTACAAGAACAATTTTAGGAGCTACTTGACAAGGGTTGCATCCGCCCTAGTCATTCACCCCGGGGAGCTCCAGTGTTGTTCGTTAAGAAGAAAGACGGTCTATGCGGATGTGCATAGATTTTAGAGCGCTGAAAAAAGTAACAGTTAAGGACAAGTACCCTCTTTCCAGAATAGATGATCTATTTGATCAGCTAAAGAGGACAATAGTGTTCTCTAAAGCAGACCTGCGCTTTGGGTACCATCAGTTGAAAGTGAAAGGAAGTGATACACCTAGAACAGTTCCCAGGACCAGATATGGACACTACGAATTCGTAGTCATGCCATTTGGTGTGACTAATGCACCTATGGTCTCCAGGGACTTTATAACAAGTCTTTCAAGAACCACTAATGGGTACAATGCGATATAGGTGATAATGGACAGAGAAGTTATGGGTGATAGTGGATATGAAAATTAAGAGACTAAGGAACAAAGAAGTACCACTAGTGAAGGTCATCTGGCAAAACTAGAAGCATGAGGAAGTTACTTAGGAGCGTGAGGATAGTATGAGACAGAAATATTTGGAATTATTCTAAGTTCGAGGACAAACTTTTTATAAGGTATGGGGGATTGTAACAGCCCAATTTTCCTCATTATGAGTTCTAAAAGTTCTTAAAAATATTTAGAAATACTTTAGAAATATTCTAGAGATTTTTAGAAATTTTTAGAGTATTTTTGTGCAATATTTGGAGATCGTTTGGTATTTTTACTAGACGAAAGAAGTTTCGACAAAAAAATGTTCAAGTCGAGATTCGAACCCGAGACCTCCGACCAAACCAAACCTTGATCGAATCCAGCTAGCCAACTGTTCTGCAAGCATTTTGTGAACAAATATGGAACGAGATATATATAAGTTATAATTGAAACCAAAGATACCTAATTGAAATAAAAAATGGGTTCGGCAGGATTCGAACCCGCGACTCTAACCACGAGCCAAGACACGGCTGACCAAGTGTTCAGGCAGTCGGTTCTATTTAGAAAAGGTAGGAAACTTTACTTAAGGAAGGTAACAGAATATTGGATTATAAAAGGGATGAGTTAATGTTGGATTTGCCGTGACCTAGCTTTTCCTTTCTCCTTTTCCCTCTTCCTCTCGCGTGCGCGGTGCTTCTACTCGAGCGAGACCGGAGCCAAGATTAGGGTTTTTCTCCGGCGTCGGCTTAAGGTGCTCTTCGAGGGATCCTCTCTACCATCACGACCTCTTTGCTGAGGAGAGCTCGGGGGCACGAGGGAGAGCCAGAATCTTGAGCCATCCGAAGCCCTAGCAGTTTCTTCGGGAGCGAGTCCAAGAACGCAGGTAAGTTGCTTACTCACCTGTAGTAAGAGTGGTTTTCGAACCTCGAATTCATTCTTTGATTTCGGTAGAGTTGGTGGCTTTAGAATTTCCTGCCGTGAATTGAGGTTTCAGGCTTGGTTTTCTTCTTTGCATGTATGCTGTAACATGTTTTAAGATTTTGTTTGCTGCCGTGAGTTAAGGTTTCAGATTTGGTTTTTCTTCTTTATCTAGTATGCTGTAAAGAATGTTATTTGAAGTTCACTGCCGAGGATCTCAAAGGAATGAAATAAATTGTATGAACTAGGCATGTAGATTAGATTCTTCAGCCCTATAATTTGCGTTTCACATTCAGATTTAGTTTTTTCTCCTTGTTACCTTAATGGGCATGATTGGCTTATGTTTATCGCTGCTTATCGTTTGAGCAGATTTAGTTACCTTACTACTTGTTTAGATTCATACTTCATGGAGATGGAGTTCCTAAATCCAAAATTGTATAGATTTTAGAAGATATGACATCTATAGTAGCAAGGTACATTTAATTTGGTGCCTAGTAGATTTAATGTACCTGCTGTAAAGAGATGGGTACAATTTTGAAGAAGTCAGATTTTGCTTTTCTAGGTTTTAATTTAGTTGTGATCCTGTGGGCAGATCTAAAAGGTTATAACATGAATTCAAAGTGGTTCTGGTTCTAAGTGTCGGTTTTGGATTTTGATTACTTTCTTTTGTATAGATTAGTTGCCTTGGAAGAATTCTGTGAAGTCTAAATTGTATTAGAGTTTATTGTACGTTTAGTTTCTTTGGAAGAATTTTGTGAAGTCTAAATTGTATTAGAGTTTGCTGTACAGTTTAGTTGCTTTGGAGATTTCTGTGAAGTTTAAACTGTATCAGAGTCTGCTGTACAGATTTGTTTTGTGCTTATTAGACCACTTCTTTTAGGACTTATGAGCATGATTAATTCAATCTTGTGAAGTTTGATTTGGTTTAGAGCTGCTGTGCAGTTTCGGTTAGTATTATGAAAGGGTTACGGGCAATTCCCTTTAGAGTTTCAAGTGCAGATTTTATTAAGCTTATAGTGCAGAATTTTGATTAAGTTTGTAGGCAGATTTGATTAAGCTTTCATGCAGATTTAGTTTTAGTGCAGTTTTAATAAGCATTTCAGTACAGTTTCATTAAGTATTTCCATGTAATTCTGTTAAGTATTTCAGTATAGTTTTATTGAGCATTTTAGTGCAGTTTTGTATGAGACATCCTCTTAATAGAGGTATTAACAAATATAAGCAAGATAAAGAAAAGAAAGAAAAAGGCCAAGACCTTAAGTAGATCCCAAAGTCAAGACTTTAGGGATTTTGGCACACAAGGTGCTTATTAAAATGTCAAGACATTTAAAGAAGAAGTAATAATAGATAACAAGTATTTTACTTTTTTAAGAGGCTAGTACCCGACTTCCGAGGTTGTTGTTAAACAAATCCAGGTGTCCAATTCCGAGGTCTTGGCTCTGGTAGACCGAGGTCTACTCTTTTAGGATTGGTGGCTCGCTACCCCAACCTATTAAGGAACGCGTATAAGATGGTACTATGTCTGGGCCTAAGAGAAGTTGATTACTATTTTGAAGTATTATAAGTATAAGCTTTTGAACAAGTAAAATAAGTTTCACATAAGTATAAAAGTATAAAAGAATAAGTTTTAAACAAGTGAAATAAAAGAATAAGTTTAGAACAAATGAAATAAGTTTCATTTTGTTTTAAATCAGCAAGTTTAGTTTTCTTTTATGCTAGCATGTTATTTAGATTAGCTTACTATTCTTTGCTATTAGAAGAGCATGAGTAGCTTTACATATTTAGCATTTTAGTATGTTTGATTTCTTTGCTATTAGAAGAGCATGAGTAGCTTTACATGTTTAGCATTTCAGTATGTTTGCTTCCTTTACTATTAGATGAGCATGAGTAATTTTCAGTAAGCATTCAGTTAGTTTATGTTATAGATATATGTACATGCATATCGAGGTTTTTGTGAGTTAGATAGCGCTTACTAAGCATTTCGCTTATAGTTTGCATTTCCTCATACTGCAGATACAGGAAAGGAAAAGATTTAGCAAAGGAAGGCGACAAGTTGGCGCGGATGATGTGTGATGCCAGGACTATGGAAGTCTTGGGACTTAGTTTAAGAATTTGTTAGATTAATTCTGTATATAGGTTGATAGGAAAATTTTGGAGTAAGAAGTTGTATTTTATTTTGTTTCCTCTATTCATTACTTGCATGATTTGATTTTATTAAACTGCGTGGTGATGTTATTTCTCTCGTGTGTTTGAGTATATATACCAACCGCATGTGGCTGATGGTTTATTTTGCATGTATTGATGATTATTGTCACCGGTACAGGGGAGACTCTGTCAAAATTTTTCGGTAGAGACTCCTCGTGGTTTCGATCTTACCGATTAAGTAGAGTTAGTAGTTAAGTAACGGTCATCCTTAGAGAGTAGTATAGTAGGGAGAAGGGTGGTCGTTACACTCTGTGTGCAAGAATAATGCCTCTTCAAGAAGGATGGAACCTCAACGAACCACCACCGTACAATCAAGATTTCAACTACTGGAGGCGAAGAATAGAATGTTTCTTAGGAAGTATAAACTCTGACTATTGGCTGATATTGAGAAAACCTTCTCAGAACTCAGAACTAAATACAAATGTAAGTAAAATTATTTGTAATGTTTTACCTAACAATATTTTATGCAGACTAGAAAAGTACAAAGATGCACATGAGCTTTGGACCTAATTGATCAAACTTAATGAGGAGTCTATGCAGCTCGAGGATCAAGTAAAAATCGAAGAGCCTACTGAATTACGGGATGCGGTTAAGGTGAGTAATATTTACCAAAATACCCCTATTAATAGTAGTTTAAAGAATATACATGTTAGTTTGGATATTTCTGAAAATATCTGTGAAAATAGTGTAGTTGGCAATACTTGCAAAAATACCCCTAGGATATTTTCTGATAAAATAAATCTAATTAATTTAGAAAATTCAGAAAATCTAAAAATAATTAATAATCCTAAAAATTCAAATTTAAACCTAAACGAATCCGAAAGTTCAAATAATAATGATGATAAGGTCAATATTAATCTAGACATAATTAATAAATTGTTTAATAATCTAGACGATATCAATCTGGAAAATCCTATACAAACCCAAGATAATTTAATTAACAAAAAATTAAATTTTAAAGATAAGACTTATTTAATAAATTCCACTAATTATACCAACTTAAAAGGTAAAGAAAATATAAGGATAAAATCAAACACTTTGATAAAATTAAAACAGAAGTTAACAAACTTAAAATTAAATGTTAAAGATAACATATTAAACAAAAATAATCTAGAAAATTCATAATTAACAATTAATAAAAAGCTAAAAGATAAACCTTTAAAGAATTATAATTCAAACAATTTAATTAACTCAAATTCAAAAATAAATAAAAACTTAAACTTTAAAAATAAGCTATTAAAGAAAGATAATTCAATTAACCCAATAAAATTGAAAGAAAATTTAAATATTAAATATACTCTTTTAAAGAAAGATAATTTGACCAATTTAATTAATTCAAAATTAAACACTTAAATTTAAATTACAAACTAAACATTAAAACTTAACTAAAACAACTCTAATTATACAAGAAATCTTAAAAAGAAAAATCAACAATTTAGGGGGAGACTCCAGAATAGCTAGCACCTCCAAAAATAATTTACCCGACAGGGTAACCGAAACCAACTTACCGCGTAGGGTACCCAAAACCTGTAGGTGCAGCGGAGACCGGCAAGAGGGGGGTGAATTGCTTAAAACAAAAAATAAAAGTACCCTCCTCGGATTTCAACTCAGAAATAAATGCAGGAATAAAATAATAGCAACTAAATTAAGGAAACAGAAAAAGAAACAGGAACAGAAGAGACTCAAGGATTTAACCTGGTTACAACCAAGGAGGTTGTTAATCCAGGACAATAGAAAAAGTGCAGTAAGAAAAATCTCCTTCTCTGAAGGCGGAGAAGCCTTTTACACTTTGGAAGCTCACTAGTTGCTTAGGAATTGCTTACAGATTGATTGATTGAGTTGTTGTTGAATTTCTAGCTCCAGGGGCCTTTTTATAGCTCCTGGAAAGCTATCTCGAGGGTCCAAGGCGCCTCCAAGAGATGAGTGGATAAAACTTTATCCACGGTATGAAACGGTCACATTGACCTGTTGAAGGCGCCATCAACAGGGTTGAAGGCGCCTTCAATCTGGAGGCGCCTCCAAGCTGGCAGCTCATTTTCCAGCCTGGTTTCTTCAGCTTCCGACGCTCCGTTCTTTTGGGTGATTGCGGCCAACCGGAATAGGGTTCACCCGAACCCAATTCCCGGCCTTCTCCTCGAGCAGTCTTCCGTCCTAGCTTAACATCCCTCGAACGCCGCGCACGCTCTTCACGCCCATCGGAGTACTCTTCCGCAGCTCTCCCGTCCTTCGGATGCACCGAGCTCGTCGGCTCCCTTCCCGTGTCGTCCTTCTCGCTAGCTGCGTCTTTCGCTAGACTTCCTGTGCTCCTAAGCTCCTGCACACTCAGACACAGGGATCAAACATAGCAGGACCTAACCAACTTGGTTGATCACATCAAAACTACCACGGGGTCCAACAATCTCTCCCTTTTTGATGTGCATCAACCCAAGTTCAAGTTAGGGTAACAAATAGACATAAATAGTAATTTTAAAGAAAAATTAATAACATATTTAAGCATAATTTTGCAATAAATAAAATTGCAACACATCTTCAAAAAAATAGGTAAAGTTTTCATTTTCCTAATTCTTCTTACTCCCCCTAAACTTGTACCTTACTCTCCCCCTTTGATCACAGCAAAAATGGGGTCTTAAGTAAAATTGAAGTTTTGGACAAATTTTCTAAGTAAAAATGAATTTTTGAAAAAATTTTGAAATTAAATTGAATTTTCCAAAAAAAAATTCTATGTTAAAAAAAAATCCTAAGTAAATTTTTTAAATGTTCCCAAAAAAAACAGTCTAAATATTTGATAAACTTTCAAAGCATTATTTAATTTTTATTTAATATTTTTTCAGAAAGTTAATTAAACATTTTCTTTCAATATTTTAGCTTCCAGGTCGTGGCGAGGCACTAGGCCTTCTTGGTTATTGGAGCAACAACCACTTCCTTAGACAAACCTTCCATAAAGAATTTCAATGTTTAATTTTCTCTCTTAAAGATTTTTAATTAAAAAAATAATTTAGCACTGTAAAATACCGAGAATAGGCGAATATTAATAAGGGAATTTTCTGGAATTTTTGAAAAATTTTCGGGAATTTTTCGGAGCTCGTATGGACGAGTTAACGGGGACAAGAACGGGGTCCGGAAAAGCCTGTTTAGGCTACCCGATTTAAGCGAGGAAAAGATTATATTTATATATCCTTTTCCTTTTTATTTCTTTATTTCTTTTCCTTTGCTTTTGTCGCCGAACCCAAGCAAACCCCGCACCCTTTCCTTCTTCTTCCCGACGCCGTCGCGCACCTTCTCCTTCGGTGCCCTAACCGCCGGCCGAGCGGTTTTCTCCTCCTCTTCTCTTCTCGTTCTTCCTCCCAGAGCCAAATTTCCTCTCCTCCTCATCCACGCCAAGCCGTGCGCAGATCACCGGCCACAGGAAGCTAGCACCGTTACCTGTGCCCTAGCGCCGGCCCGTCGCCGAGCCTAGCATCCTCTCCCGCCACCACAGCGACGCCACTGCTGTCGCTCGATCTCTTCTTCCCTCTACCGGTTGGTCTCTCCTTCTTCTTCCTTTCCGAGCCGCACTGGAGGGCGCCACCACTTGAGGCTGAAGGGAGCAGCGTCGCCGCGATTTTACTGCCCTAGTTTGCACCGAGCCTTCCTCTCTTCTGATCTGTGCGCCGAGGCCGACCACTGTGCCCTAGAAAGTCAGCCGGCCGCTCTCCTTGTGCCGACACTTCACTGCTTCTTGTGTCGTCTCTGGTCCCCACGGCCAACTCCAGTCACCGCTGTTGTCGCCGTTCATCCTCGCGAGCAGTTGACGCAGAAGGGGGGGTTGTTCACAGCCGACCCTATCCGTGCCCTTGATTTCTTATTTCTGCCGGATTCAAACCAGACAACAGTGAGGTGAGCAGCTTATCCTTGTTGATTCTGTGTATTAGATCACTGGTTGTAGTACTCTTCCGAGTTGGGGATTTGTTACAGATTCAATCAGTAGCACTTGGACCCCTTGGATCACGGCAAGTGCTGATTATTGGGTATTTTGATTTAGGGATCAGCGGCTGAGGGAAAACGATTGGCACCATTGTATGTACGGCAGAATTGGGTATGTACGGTTCGTATCATATTCTATGCTTGTTTGATCATTTTAGCTTCGGACAGCACTGATTTCTAGTAATCCACAGTTTTGATGATCCAGTTTCGGCGGTGAAGCCCTCAGGCCGTATCCCACCAGCGGTCACTTGGTGGTGAATTGAGGTAAGGAGTAGGTAATTGGTTTTGGATGAAGATCATAATGAATTTGGATTAGTTGATCAGTTGATATATATATATTGAATTAGAGCTAAATTTGGTAAATTGCTATGATTGATTATGCTTAGGGCAAGTCCTAATTCAAATGTATTAGTTAGAATCGATTGAGGAGTTAGATAATCCAATTAGGTTTATAATTGGATCTGGATTTATGTTAGCTTCTCTAGGATTTGATTTGGCTAATTAATTTATACGTAATTATCTAAATCTATATATATCATGTTGTTACAGGACTGTGATTCGAGACGGACATCTCGACATCAGAATTAGTTCGATTCGATCTACATTGGAGGCGGGTATCTCTTGACTTATCTTTTATGATATTGTCTTTGGATATGCATAGTATTTTATAACTACAAGCAATGAACATGTTTGTCTTTGGTATGTCACTGTTTGATATCCATAGCATGTTAGGTTTATTGCCTGTGACGTATCCGTGCTTATATCATGTGATTTATTGCCATGAGTACTGTATTACCATGAGTATCTTAGTTTCTAGAATAAGTGGCATACCATATTTTACTGAGGTTAGGACTAGGTTCTGGACTTTTGGTTTCAGTCATGTGTATCGAGATTGTCTGATACTTAGGTTTTATGTCATGACTGGCTTGTGTACCTCTATTTGTATATCATATATGATTTGTGTACCTAGACCTTGATTCTTGATATGTTCATATTGTTGGTACATATGTTATGGAAGGAGATATGTTTAGGATCTAGGTTGCTATACCATAGAGGACCTGTATGCCCTAGATCCGTGGATTGACCATCGCTTTACGGTACCCATATTATGTATATATGGATTTTTCTATGCTGATCAGGATATTCCATACTTATTATGTTCAGGACATAGGTTTTTGATATTCTATCTGACCTGTGTACTATAGATTTTGGTATGTGACCATCGCTTTTACAGTACCCATTTTGTATATATGGATATGGTTATGTTGATCAGTTTTTGTTATGCATAGTGACATGCATCATGATTGCATGTTGTGCGATTATCAGCTCCACTATGGTTGAGCCCATCGCTAGTTACATGTACTGCACACACCCCCCCACTCATGGTTTAGTGGTATATCAGGCAGGTGTGTGGCGGTTCTTCTGTTTGGCTCCGTTGGTCATATGACCCAGCGTGGTAGCCGGCAGTCAGTTCCGCTCTGTTTGGCTCCGCTGGCATTTAGTGTAGCAGCGTAGTAGCCGGCAGACGGTGGACTCTGTTTGGCTCCGTTGGTCAGGTGACTCAGCGTGGTAGCCGGCAGAGATACCTCCCCGTCATCGTGTACCGGGAGTTGAGAGCATTGAGCTCCCCCATTTATGATTTGGGGTCAGGAGGAGTAACATCCCATCCACTCGGTCACTCATCAGGAGCAGTGACGACAAAGTGCACGGTTGTCATAGCCCTACCCACTCGGTCTCGCCATTTGTGTGTGAGAGAACTGACTGGCGTCAGGGGTGACCAGGACGCATCATTAGCATCATATGCATTGATGTATTTATATTATTGTGATTGTGTTTGCTGCATTTGGTTGCTGCATTTTGGTTGGATGCATACTTTTGACCTGCATACAGGATTATTGACACTTTCGGTTTGACGACCCTTTTGTCTGGATAGGAGTTCCTGGTGAGTACAGCTTCCTCAGTTACCTTTCAGTTTTGCATATTTCCTATATATGATTAGGAAGCTGTATTCCATGTTTGTTGCTGTTAGATATATCTTACTACTCATGTCCATTGGTATTCGCTGAGTTGTTGAACTCACCCCCGTTGACACTATCTTTTTCAGGTACCAGGTTATTTATGGTGTCGCTTGGAGCATCCTGTCTGCTGGTCCCCACGTCACATCAGAAGACTTATCGGTTTCACGTATGTCTTGTTTGTTTTATGTATCAGTTTTTTTAGCTCTGTACTCTGGTTTTATTTTTGGAGTGTTGATGTTGTTATGTGATATTTTGTATTTGTTATTGGTTGTGTAAGCCTAGCCGGCTAGCAGTTTTGTGTTTTGGTTTTGGTACAGCCGAGTGGGTTGCTTTATTTTTAACTGCGTGGTTGTGTCAGCCAGAGGCTGAATTTGATATTAACTGCGTGGTGTTTGTTTTCTTTTATTGTTATTATTCCAGCCGCATGTGGCTGAGGTATATAGTGCTTGTAGAAAAGTTTTAGATTGTCCGCCGTACAGGGGAGATGCTGCCGAAATTTCTTCGGACAGAGACTCCTCCGGGGCGTGACAAGCACGGATTTTGGAACCCAATAAAGGTTCCTTCCAACAGGATTAGTCAAAAACTTAGGGGGTATATAATCTTTAGGAATTTTCCTAAGTTAACCCTGATGCTTTCTTATATACCAATTTAATTTTTCATAAAATTTAAGTTTTGATTTTGGAAAAATATTTATCTTTATGCATGCATCAGTTTTTAATTTTTCAATTTCAAATTTTAAATTTTCATTTTCTAATTTATCTAATTCTCTAGAAAGAGCTTTAATAAATCTAAACTATTGATTCGGGGTTAGATTGCGTACCTTTCTTACCTAATCTGGTGACGCCCCCCCCCTTCACTGCTGCTTTCTTCTGACGTTCCTCCCCCTTCGTCGATGCTCATCTTTGAGCTGGACGTTTCTTCTAGCTGATGGCTGGCCATCAGTGCTAGTCCCGAGAATTCTTCTACTTCCGATTCGGAGGATGACGAATCATCCCACGTGGCCTTCAGATTCTTGTGCTTGGAGGGTTCTGGTTTCTTGTATTTTGACTTTTCTTTTTCTTGCTCCTTTCTCTTTAGCTTTGGGCAGTCATCTTTGATGTGCCCCTTTTTGTTGCAGTTGTAGCAATAAACCGTCCTCTTCTTTCGATGATGCCTCTGCGATTTAAATTTGTTAGTACTGAAAAACTTATTGAAGCGTCTTACCAGCAGTGCCGCTTCGGATTCGTCGACTGAGGCTTCGAAGTCAGAACTGTTCATCTTTGCCTTTAAGGCAATATTCTGACTTGTCTTCTCTGCTCCGTTGGGTTCTGAAACTCGAGACTCGTGAAGTTCAAAAGTGGAAAATAATTGTTCTAAAGTACTTACCTCGAGGTCCTTAGAGATGTAATACGCATCTACTAAGGAAGCTCACTCTGGAGTTCTCGGGAAGGCATTGAGCGCGTATCGGATAGAATCCCAGTTGGTTACCTCTTCTCCAAGGTTCGTTAATTGCGTTATCAGCTCCTTGATTCTCGCTTGGAGTTGCGCTACCTTCTCGCTTTGGTTCATCCGGAGGTTCGTTAACTGGTTTCGGAGGATGTCGCGCTTCGCTAGCTTCGCTTCGGAAGTACCTTCGTAAAACTCCAGGAATTTTTCCCAGAGATCTTTCACGGAGTCGTAGCTTCCGATCCGATTTACCTCCTGCGGCGGTAGAACGCTGAGTAGATGGAACTCAGCCTTTCCGTTGGCGACGAAATCTGCTTGCTCCTTTTTCATCCAGGTATTTTCCTCCTTTTCTTTCGGAACTGCATAGCCATATTTCATTATTAACAGAATGTCAAATTCGGTTTTAAAAAATACCTCCATTTTACGCTTCCATGTGACGAAGTCTCCGTCGAACTTCGGGGGATGGATGTTCGCTCCGGCCATCGTCTTGATCATAGTGCTTCAGTTGGCGGTTAATCCTTCTGAGGCGATCAGGCTCTGATACCAATTGTAGGTGCAGCAGAGACCGGCAAGAGGGGGGTGAATTGCTGAAAACAAAAAATAAAAGTACCCTCCTCGGATTTCAACCCAGAAATAAATGCAGGAATAAAATAATAGCAACTAAATTAAGGAAACAGAAAAAGAAACAGGAACAGAAGAGACTCAAGGATTTAACCTGGTTATAACCAAGGAGGTTGTTAATCCAGGACAGTAGAAAAAGCGCAGTAAGAAAAATCTCCTTCTCTGAAGGCGGAGAAGCCTTTTACACTTTGGAAGCTTACTAGTTGCTTAGGAATTGCTTATAGATTGATTGCTTGAGTTGTTGTTGAATTCCTAGCTCCAGGAGCCTTTTTATAGCTCCTGGAAAGTCTATCTCGAGGGTCCAAGGCGCCTCCAATAGGGGTCCAAGGCGCCTCCAAGAGATGAGTGGATAAAACTTTATCCACTGTATGAAACGGTCACATTGACCTGTTGAAGGCGCCTTCAACAGGGTTGAAGGCGCCTTCAATCTGGAGGCGCCTCCAAGCTGGCAGCTCATTTTCTAGTCTGGTTTGTTCAGCTTCCGACCCTCCATTCTTTTGGGTGATTGCGGCCAACCGGAATAGGGCTCACCCGAATCCAATTCCCGGCCTTCTCCTCGAGCAGCCTTCCATCTCAGCTTAACGTCCCTCGAACGCCGCGCACGCTCTTCACGCCCACCGGAGTACTCTTCCGCAGCTCTCTCGTCCTTCGGACGCACCGAGCCTGTCGACTCCCTTCCCGTGCCGTCATTCTCGCTAGCTGCGTCTTCCGCTCGACTTCCTGTGCTCCTAAGCTCCTGCACACTTAGACACAGGGATCAAACACAGCAGGACCTAACCAACTTGGTTGATCACATCAAAACTACCACGGGGTCCAACAAAACCAACCTACCCGGCAGGGTAATTAGGACTAGTTAAAAATGTTGGTGCAATATCCCACAGGTCAAGGTTGACCTGGTTGACCAAGCTTGAGTCTTGGTTTGGGTTTCGATGTTTGACAATACAAGACTTCAATGATATAGACAAGTGCAGGTATAGTTGTTCATTTGGGGAGATTGTTTGGTGCAATTCCCCTCTGATCAGGGTCTAATCAGGTTGGTTAAAGAAGAAGGCAAGTAGGTCAAGGTTGACCAGATACTTGACTGGGAAGTCCTAACTGGGAGGTCAGGCAGAAGGAAAATCCTGGTGAGTAAAGCCAGGTGAAAGACCTAGTGAGTGAAGCTAAGCAGATGGAAAGTCCTAGTGAGTGAAAGCTAGGCAGTATGAAAATCCTAGTGAGTGAAGCCAGGTGAAAGACCTAGTGAGTGAAGCTAGGCAGATGGAAAGTCCTAGTGAGTGAAGCTAGGCAGTATGAAAATCTTGGTGAGCGAAGCCAAGTGAAAGCCCTGGTGAGTGAAGCTAGGCAGTTGGAAGTCCTGGTGAGTGAATCCAGGCAGATGAGAAAATCCTAGTGAGTGAAGTCAGGTGAAAGTCCTAGTGAGTGAAGCTAGGCAGTTGGAAGTCCTGGTGAGTGAAGCCAAGCAGATGAGAAGTCCTGGTGAGTGAAGCCGGGCACGGGGAAAATCTAGATGGGTCAAGGTTGACCAGACATCTGGTGAAAGTCTAAGTAGGTCAAGGGATTAACCGGATACTTGGCACGAGGAGAAAAGTCCAAGTGGGTCAAAGGGATTGACCAGACACTTGGTGAGGGAGTCCTAGCAGGTCAAGGGTGACCAGATGCTAGGCATGATGTACCAACAGGTTAAGGTTGATCGGATGTTGGTTTGAAGGACTTAGGACTTAGTTTTGGCCAAAAACCAACATCTGGATCGATCAGCCGATTGATTGGATGATTCCCAATCGATCAGCCGATCGATCGGGTGAGTCCCTGCGACAGAGCTCCTCCCAATCGATCAGCCGATCGATTGGGAAGAAATGTCTCACACACAGAACGCCTCTGGATCGATCAGCCGATCAATCCAAAGCTCCCAATCGATCAGTGGATCGATTGGGAGATGGCGATGTTGCGCGATAAGCCCTGGATCGATCAGCCGATCGATCTAGGCATTTCCCGAGAGCACAGAGGCGCTCTGGATCGATCAGTGGATCGATCCAAAGCCTCCCCGATCAATTGGGAGCAATCCAATCGATCAGGATCCGACCGTTGGCGTCGAATTTAGCTGCAGGCGTTCGATTCCTTCAGCAGAACTTGTATTGTTCATCTCCGATCCTCTCCAGGGAGCACAGCAGCTCTCCACACTTCTTCTGCACTCTACCGCCAGTTCTTGAAGGGGTCTTGGAGCAAGGTTTTCTAGTGATCCAAGATCAAGAGGCGGGCTACAACAAGAAGTTAGGGTTAGGGGTTTCACTGCATAACTTGTAAGCTTTTGCTAGTATTTTATTTCCTTTTCCTTCTTCTTGTATTGAGAGTGTTGTAGGTCTTCTCCGCCTTTGGTAGTTACCATAAAGGAGTGTTATTTATAGTGGAGGGTGTGTGTGTACGTGGATCCTTGGATTAGTCACATCTTGTGAGGTGGATACCAAGTAAAATCCATTTGTTAGCATTGTATGCATTTGTTTCTTTGTATTTCCGCTGCACATCTTTAAAGAAACAACAACGAAGCACACGAGGAACACGCCGAGCTATCCCCCCCCCCCCCCTCTAGCTACATTTCGATCCCAACAAAAAAGGGTTCAGGTTTAACTTGAAAAATGGCACTGGTGAAGTTTTGGATGATAGTACGTTAGGGAAGCTTAGTCTATGCATGTCCAGGAAGATATGGCTTCGACCTGGTGCATTTGGCTAAGTGGAACTGACCGAAGCTACCCTTTATGGATCCTAACCAGTTACACCAAGGTTTTGTACTAAGTTTAGTGGATAGGACTATTTAGAAAACTTCGAAGACATGGTTACTCTAATGATGTCCAAGGGACTCACCATAGCCCAGAAGTTTATCCAGAGAACGCCTATTTGTTGAACACAAAGTTAAACCTGAATCTAACACAAGTTAAAAATAAACTCTAAAATTGAACCTAATTCATCTAAAAAATTATAGGATTCCCTGATTGAAAATATAGATCGGGTGAGATGATTAAGAACTTAAAATTAAATTAACTTCAATTAAAATTAAATTAAATTCAACTAAAAATAAAATATAATTAAATTCAACTAAAATTAAAATTAAATTAAATTAAATTAAATTAAAATTCAATTCAATTTAAATTAAATTCAATTTAAATTAAATCAATTAAATTAAATTAACATGTTAAATGCTTTTTAACTTAAAAATATATTTTAAAAATTAAAATATATTTTTTTTCTTAAAAATTTATTTTAAAATTTTAATCTTAAATTAATTTTTTTAAAAAAATTATTATTTTTAAAAATTAAAAGTAATTTTTTTTAACTTAAATTTATTTTAAAAATTAAACTTAATAAATTATTTTAACTTTAAAAAATATTATTTTAAATTAATAAATTATTTCAAAAATTATTTTAATTAAAAACTTATTTTAAAAATTCTTTCAAAAATTATTTTGAAAATTATTTTTTAAAACTATTTAAAAATTTCTTAAAAAAATGTTTTCATATCCTTTAAAAACCATTTTAAAAATTCTTTAAAAATTATTTTAAAAATTCTTGAAAGAAAAACTATTTTAAAAATTCTTTAAAAATTATTTTAAAATTCTTTAAAAACCATTTTAAAAATTCTTTAAAAATTCTTTTAAAAATTATTTTAAAAACTCTTTTAAAAATTCTTTTAAAAATTATTCTAAAAAATTATTTTAAAAACACTTTTAAAAATTCTTTTTTTAAAAAAAAATTTAAAACTTATTTAAAAACTCTTTTAAAAATTCTTTTAAAAACTCTTTTAAAAATTACATTAAAAATTCTTTTAAAAATTCTTTTAAAAATTACATTAAAAACTCTATTAAAAATTCTTTGAAAAAAAAATTATTTAAAAATTCTTTTAAAAATTATTTAAAAACTATTTTAAAAATTATTTTAAAAACACTTTTAAGAATTATTTTAAAATCCCTATTAAAAATTATTTTAAAAACTCTTTTAAAAATTACTTTTAAAACTCTTTTAAATTATTTTAAAAATTATTTTAAAACTCTTATAAAAATTATTTTAAAAACTCTTTTAAAAATTCTTTTAAAAATACTTTTAAAATTTATTTTTTAAAAAAAAATCTTTTAAAAAATTATTTTAGAAACTCTTTAGAAAAATTCTTTTAAAAAATCCTTTTAAAAATTATTTTCCCTTTTAAAAAAAACTATTTTAAAATTTCTATTAAAAAATATTTAAAAAATTATTTTTAAAAAAAACATCTTTTTAAAAATTATTTTTCCTTTTAAAAACTATTTTGAAAATTCTTTTAAAACTATTTTAAAAATTCTTTTTAAAATTATTTTAAAAATCCATTTGAAAAAAAAATTATTTTTTAAAAAAAAAATCCTCTTAAAAATTATTTTTCCTTTTAAAAACTATTTTGAAAATTCTTTAAAAACTATATTCTTTTAACAATTATTTAAAAATTAGTTTAAAAATTCTTTAAAAAACTATTTTAAAAATTCTTTAAAAACCTCAAAAAAAATACATTTTAAAAATCCTTTCAAATTTTTTTCTTTTTACTTTAAAAATTCAGTTGAAAAAAAAAATAAACGACAGTACAAGTCATTCTAAAACTAAGACATTAAGTTAATTAAAACTTTAAAACTTAAATTATAACTTAAAATTAAAACTTAAATTAACTTAAAATAAAATTTAAAGCTTAAATTAAAAATGAAACTTAAAACTGAAATTTTAACAATTAAAAAGTAAATAATTAAAATAAAAACATTAACCATAGTCCGTTGTACTTTAAATTAGATATGATCTTATATTTAAAAAAACTAATTAAACTTTAATTTAACTCAATCTTAATTTTGACTTAGTCAAAACAAACCTAACTTAAGTAATCCTAATTAAAACTTAGCTTACTTAATCAAAACTTAAAGACTAAGTAAATGCAAAACAAAAGATAAATTATAACTATTATCCATTGATATTAAGACAATTAATATGAAATTTAATCAGATAAGTCAAGTAAAATAAAATGTAATAAATAAACTATTGATAATGATTAACTATTATTAAGTTTGTAATAAATTACTTATTATTAAGAATAATTGATTATTCATTAATTTCAATAATCTTATTCTTATCAAAAAAACTATACCAAGTATATAAAAATACTTATATAAATAATATACTCGATAAACATAAGTGTTACTAACACTGCATCCACCAAAACACTTAGGTACAAAAATGTATTGAGGTGTAAAATTTAATTTAACTTAAGGGGGAGATATTAAGGGGAGTAACAAATTCAAGGGAGGTTCAAGTTTTTCTTTTTATCAAATTTCTATTTAAATCTCTTTATAAAATCCTACCTCAATTTTTTTAAAAAAAATTATACATTAAAAATCTCACTTTAAATACTTTTCTGTGAATATTTTTAAAAATTTTATTTAAAATTATGTCAGGTTTAGGGGGAGGATTAAATCAACCAATTTTCATACTTAATACCAAAATTATTTTCTCCGCTTTAAAATGACTCATCTTAAAAGCTTTTTAAATCTGATCCTTGGAAATCTAATAAAATCTATTTTTTAAAAACTAGCTTTTATAAAACTAAGTTTTTAACAATTGAATCTTTTTCAAACTTAGTTTTAATTAGTTTTGAAAAGTAGATTTTTCAAACTTAGTTTTGAAATTTTGATTTTGAAAACTTGTGTTTGAAAAGTGTTTCAAAGTTGAAACTTATTTTGAAAATTTAAAACTTGATCTTGAAATTTGGAACCTATACACTTATACTGGAAACTTAGCTTTTCAAATTTCTGATTAGAAAACTCTCTTTGAGTTTGCAAAGTCATTTTTGAAAATTAAATTAATTTTACAAAAATCATCTTTAAAAATTACTCAAAATATACTAACTCATCACTAAGTTATCTTGCTACAATTAGCTACTTTTTCACAATTTAGCTATTTTCTAAAAGCTAAAGCTAATGCTTTAAACAAATCTTCAAAAATTTAAACTCCCCCAAGTTAACTTGACATCATTCCTTACATTTTAACTTTGACTGTATTCTATATTTTTGAGTGATTAACTTATGTCCTTGTTTGATGAATGCCAAAGGGGGAGGGATAGGTGTTAAGTTAGAGAAACAAAATGTCATATTTAAAAACTAACTTAAACCTTATAAATCATGCTGGCCTTGTTTTTTACTAGCATATTTTTCACTAACTTAACCAGGTTGTCATTCCATCAAAAAGGGAGAGATTGTTGGTGTGGTTAGCACTAACGGTCTAACTCAGGTTTTGATTAATGACAAATCAGGTTAAGTTAGGTTTGTCGTGATCTAACACTCTGACCGAGTGTGCAGACGAAGTCCAGACAAGTCGACGGACTGACCGGATGTCTGGCACGAAGTCCAAGCGGGTCGACGGGCTGATCGGACGCTTGGCGAGAAGTCCAACTAGGTTGACGGGCTGACCGGATAGCTGGCGAGAAGTCCAAGCGGGTCGACGGGCTGACCGGACGCTTGGCGAGAAGTCCAGACGGGTCAAAGGGCTGACCGAATGTCTGGCAGGTGAGTAAAGGTAAGTCACTGGAAGGGAGTGATTGTGAGGACGCGTTCCCGGGAAGGGAACATTAGGCGTCGATCCTGCTTAGATCCATTTCGGATATCTAAGTCGAGATCGTGACTAGATTCCGGTCTCGGAAAGACGGAATATAAGTCATACCTTTTATATTGAACTTATAAACTGTGTTAACACTTTGTTTTGCAGGATATACATTATATATTTGCCTCGGACTAACCTTGTTTTGCAGGAAAGGTGTTCCCTGGAAAAAGGTGGTCCGGGCGCCCGGGAGATAACTTTATCCTGATCGCATCGTCGCCACATGGAGCTCGCTGGTTGGACCTGCCACGTCTCACCAGGGTGCCCGGAAGGGATCTGGGGCGCCCCGAGCCTCATATAAAAGAAGGGGCAAGGGTAGAGCTTCAACAACAACTCAGAATCCAAGATCTGCCTCTCTGTGCTCTCGCGACGCCACGAAAAGCTTTCTGACTCAGTGCTAGTTTTGTTTTCATTCTGTTGTCGGTATTTTCTTTCTCTATCAACTCTTGTACTTAAAACTCTGTAATATTCGAATTGATAGTGATTGCCCACTAAAAGCGGTCAACGACCACGGGCCTTAGAGTAAAAGTCGACACAGGCTCCGAACCAAGTAAAGTGAATTGTGTTAGCATTGTTTTACTTTTTCGCTGCGCTTAACTCTCTTATCGACGAACGTTTTTCGATATTCACCCCCCCCTCTATCGAACGTCTACAATCTAACAATCTCAACAGATAAGTTTGAATTAATTTTGTGTAATTTTAATTCAGTATTTTTCTCCAATATCTTTGGCAATAAATTATCCAACAATCTTGAAATAGAATTCATTCTATTGAGATTGCCATAGAAAAAAGTGTTGAGGTACAATAGAATCAACACATAAAGGTCCCCTCCACCCCAATTGGAACTGTGCTAATCAACCACGGGGAAAGGCCAGAGAAATTCATTGATTGAACTTCAAGAGGTGGCAGCAAAAGATGCTCTTCTACTTGACCATGCTCAATCTAGGTTGGTTCTTGACCGAGGACCCTCCTAAGCATGCTGAGGATACTGATGTGCAGACCATCAGTACAATGGAGGCATGGACTCATTCTAAATTCCTTTGCCGAAACTATATCCTCAACTGTCTTACCTGTTGGAGCAATCCCAATGGTCCGCGGGACCATGTGTTTTGGTGTTTGGGTAAAAGGGTTTAAGTTAGGTTTACCCTTGTTATTTGATATGTGTAGTTGCACTACAAGAAAATCTGCATTCAACAACACTCAAACGACAACGGTTTTATACCAAATCGTTGTCTTTTTACCTTTTAACAACGGTTTTAACAAAAACCGTTGTCTTTTAGCAATTTTTTTTGGCCTACGACAACGGTTTTTAAAAACCGTTGTCTATTTATGTTTTTTTGGGGCTACGACAACGGTTTTTAAAGGCTACGACAACAGTTTTTGAAAAATGTTGTCTATGTGCGCTTTTTTTGGGATTACGACAACGGTTTTTGAAAACCGTTGTCTATTAAGTGTTATTGAATAGCGTTGTTTTTCTTCTTTCGCCGCTTTTTCCCCTTCACAATTTTTTGCCGCTGCTGCGTTTTGTCTTTCCCTCTCTCTGAAATTTTTTGCCGCTTCATTCTACCCCTTTACCTTCTCGATCCCTAAAACCTCTCACTTGCTCTCTCGTTTTCTATGGTGATGGTGAGCGCGCAGCTGTGGGATTGGAGTAGAATGGAAGGCTTAGAGGTTTTCAATGCGTGGCGATCTTTGTCGACGCATCCTAAACCTCATCGCATACCTCTGATCTGCAGCCACGGATTGTACCAACCGCGACCTCGACGACCTTGGAGCACTGCTAAGATCAAGCAGCACTTCTGTTTTATTCCTCTCTCGACTCGATCGCTCCTTTGTCCATCGCACGCTTTCATATTCTTTGCTTTTTCCTTTTCTTCTACAGATCATTTGAAGATGGAGGGCGATCTCCTTTCCATGGCTTCCACTCAGCGCTTGAAGTTATTCCAGGGAAGCCAGGCTTTTCCCTCCAACCTCCACCTCCATCTTCTGTCAAAACTAGGCATTCTGCGAAATTTAGGAGATAAAGAAAGCTGGTAAGCGAAATGAGTTCTTGGTGGAAGGGTAACTATCCTACAGCCAGGTCCAATGGTGACTCTTCGAGGAGGAATTCGACGACCACTGAGGAACAGAAGCAGACGAGAAGGACAAACACGTTCTACGGACCTTTGGAATCACATTGGCATTTTCCGGAGCCCGAGAAGAAGAAGCCCCCTTTGACTTCAAAATTGACCTTCAGGTCCTTGTAGAAATCGCTCACTAAGGTCAGCAAAAGCAATGCATTTCCAACGATGTTCCAAGGCGTCCACGATCCGAATGAGGAGAAAGTGGTGAAGTCGTTGAGGGACACACTACTATCGAAGGGTCAGCTACCTGAGAAGTATGATGACTACCATACACTTCTCCGGTATGGCTAGAATACATTTGTTAAGTAGCTGGAAGAAATTTCTCTTTTTGAATCCTTCTTATTATTATATTGATCATACATGTCCTAGTTCTATATCGTGTGAAAGAATTTTACTATTGATGCTATAGCTTTCTATTCTTCTCTGCAGATTTTTGTGATTGCGGAACTTCAACATGTCTAAGGCAGAGATCATGTTTGTTAATATGCTCAAGTGGAGAGATAGTTCTGGTGTTTATCTTATTGCAAAAGTAATATATTCCTGACATGTTTTTCTCCCTATGGGTTACTATGTGGGCATTTCAATTCAACACCTCACGACTTTTACTGACTTTGACACAAATATGATGAAACAAATAACAATTTTCATCCAATTTCTACAATAATATTTCTGCCGAGATCTTTTTCCTTGCAAACATTAAATCAAATGACAGATTAAAAAAATGTCTTTTAAATGCTGGTTTTTTCTAAATAATGCTTTCATTTTTTTCAAACATAACCATGATGATCCATGTGAATATACATTCCTTTGCAGGTTTTGGATTCTTTATAGGGCCAAGCAAGATGGACCAGTAGTCTTGGTAAATTACCTTACTATGAATATCATCCTATACCTTGGTCATCTCAATATAACTGTTGTACAAACACCTATTCAGGGTTGGCGTCATCCTTGGGAAGGGCATGGAGATCACTCACATGATCATGTGCCTGAAGACAAGGTATTATAGTACAAGCATGCCTTAATTCATCTACAATTTCCCTTTTGTTTGTGTATGTATAAGATGCTTCCAAAGCTTCAATATGATTATTGTTGACAACAGGTGCTTATTCATGAATAAGCTCCAAGCAGATTCAATTTCCCTATAAGATGTATGTTTGGATTCATGGTATAGACTAAAAGATTATTGTTGTGGCACCTTTACCTTAGAAGTGCTAACAAGCTCAATGCACATGATGAATCTCTTTGCTATCCTTTCAAACTGCTAATTTCTAGCTTCAATATGCATTGACATTGACCTGTTATGCTTGGATATCTTCTAGGTGTAGATGTTAGAACATCCAAGATATGCGAACTTGGAATATTGAATTATAGAGCTAAGCGAGTGCTTTGGATTGCCCTCCGCCAGCTTGAAGTAATTGAGACCCACAGTGGATATGGTTCTCATCACACATCTTTCCTGTAATGAATTAAGATTGTCTGCTACATTTTTGACCTGGCTCTGATCCATTAGATCTGTGTAACTATGCTGTAAGATTTCACAGTAGAACGAGAGACATGTGAGAAGGTGATTTCTTTGACTCATTTAATTAGATCTAGTCCTTTATTTGCTAATACTTCCCCATACTGATTTTTTTTAAGCATGTTAGAATTGTGAAGAATTTCTAATTATATCTGTGTGCTACCTTTCTCATAGTTTATTGCAATGTGTGATAACTATTAGATGTTGCTATTCTTTCTCTCCATTATGTAGTCCTTTGATTAATATTTGCCAATTTTCCATAGTTTTTCACTTTAAGATCTTTCAAGCATCTAGTGACAAGTGCAAATTGGTTAGCATCTAGTGACATCCTTGTGTTGACTTTAGAGATTAAAAATTGATGTAATTAGCATGTTTTTCTGGTGCTATAATCCAATGATATAATTTAGTTGTATTCGCTATTGCTTGAATAAGTTGATTAAAGTTGCAAGTTGAGCCTGCACTTTCACTAAGACTAGAAATTTTATCCTTTAATCAAGTAGTAGTTTCTTGATGGAGTTTATTTAGCATATGAAACTCATTTAAGATTTATGTTTGTTGTTCAATACTTTTTTGACCTCATACTTGTTATAATTTTTGGTTTATAATGCATTGGACCTTAATGTAAAAAGGCAGATTGTCTACCTTATGGCTCCATTTGTGATAGACGAAACTTTACAAACACCAGCAGATGTTGTGAAAGGCACATCCTTATAACAGGCAACCACTCTTTATTAGACTGCAGATCAACCTGCAGCTTCTCCCAAACTTTGCTCTTGGCGTTTAAGACGCTGTTTGGTTCGCCTGAGTATCCCAGAAAGGTCACTCGTTCACCAACCTTGGCTGATGATGGTGGATCAACTAACTCAACCTGGAAACAAAATGAATTCATTAGTCGTTCTTGATGAATGATCACATGTAAAGATGATAATTTCCCAGGTAAACCAACCAATATTATAATACTAAAAAACTAACAGGTTAGTAAAAGCAAAGACTTGTAAGAATGGAGGCAGAGTTAACGACTTAACTTTGTGTGGTCATCGTTTGATGCAGCCAAGACCATTGCTTGTGACTTAATGCCCCTCATGGTTGCAGGCTTCAAGTTACAAAGGACACAAACCTTCCGATTCTGCACCAGTGATTTAGAGAACATAGGAAATTCACATCCAAATGGAAGAAAATTTGAAAAGGGAAGCAAAATAAACCTGCATTTCCTCAAGAGGAATATATTTCACGAGGCCACTAACAACTGTTCGAGGGGATTCTTCACCGACATCAATTTCTTCAACATAGAGTGAATCTGCATCTGGGTGCTTCTGAACTTTTTTGATGAGGCCAACAGGTATGTCAAGTCTTGAGACAGAAATTTCTGTTTCAGCAGACTTCGTTTTTGTACTGCCAGAAGGCTTGTTATGTTGTTTCTTAGAATTTCCTACAGCAGGTCACATGAGAAACTTATTGAGCTCTAGGATAAGCTTTAACTTCATTAAGTCGAGTTTTATTAATACTTCAAAACTTGGAAAACCATTTACATTAATACAACACTAAAAAGTAGCTTCATTTGCAGGTCTAGGATAAACCTTCATGAAACTTTCTCCTTGTATCAAAAATTGTATATGGTCAAGAGTTACTAGTGCTTCAGATAAAGATGAACTCTTCTAATATATGTTTATATTTTGCAGGTTCTATTGACAAAGTTTTATGTTGTGGTTTTATTTGCCGATATGAATGGGGTACTTGAAGAGTATGATTTATCAAATCTGTTATTGTGATTGTAGCAACTACATTTCTCCAAATTTCAGCTATCAACCCTGTTTTACGTCTTCTACAGGTATTATATTCTTCCCTTTTATTTTTGGTGCTTTGCTCACATACTTTGATTCACAAAAATCCAGAATGTTGGAAAAGGTTGATATGGAAGAATCAGCAAGTGAGAAAGAGGAGTCCGATGAAATTCTACAAGTTGAAGATTTTGATGGGGCTTGAGTTGACAATAATTACTTGCAATCCTACATGGCATGAACCACCATCACAAGTTTCTAGTCTTTTGACAATTATTCATTAGTTGTAAATGAAGTTTATTTGTTTATTTGTATTGGGATAAATTTTATTTGAATATTAGACATGTTTTTTCTTTTGTGATTGTAATATAATTCTTGTATAAGTAACATTTTGAATGACATTGATATGGAAAATATTCTTTCTTTTGTGATTATGATTCTTTATTATATATTTATATTGAAATATGATATATTGGTATTAAAAGATAATAATTTAAAAGACAATGATCTAAAACTGTTGTTGTTGTCTATCACCTTCAAAGACAACGGTTAAAAACCGTTGTCAAAGCCCCAAAAACGGTTGTAAACTAGCAGTGTTAATAAAAAATGCTCTAAACAACAACGGTTCTAAACCGTTGTCTTTTCATTCAAAGACAACGGTTTAAAACCGTTGCAAAACTGTTGTCTTTTCATTCAAAAGACAACGGTTTAAAACCGTTGTCGTAGCCTCCACTTTTAACAACACTGCCAGTTACAACGGTTTTAAAGGGCCTACGACAACGGTTTTTAACCGTTATCTTTTAATGTTTTTGTTGTAGTGTTGAGTTGTGCAGGACTACAGGATACACATGTGACTCAGGTTGACGGCTTCGGGTCCGGTGAAGGATGGAGCATCCAAGGGACCATGGATAAGGCAGCAAGGACAAGGGCCGAGGGAAGCGACTTCAAGGCATACGCGAAGGATGACATTGGGGATAAGCCGCGGGCTTGGATGCATCCGAGAGACGAGAGCCAAAGGAAGTAAGCTTGAAGGCAAGAGGTTAAAGCTACAAAGAAGAGTCAAGTGAGTCGTGAGAGTACAAGTGCATGAGAGATTGTACTCGGGAAAAAATCCCGTGGGGGGGGGGGGGGGGGCGGTAGCAGTTTCTGCAGCAGTCGACTGATGCACTGTAGTAGTCGACTGGTACACTGTAGCGTCGGCTGGTAGAGAGCCGTTGAGAGTAGGGCTGTAAATAAGCCGAGTCGAGCCGAGCTTTGGGGTGTTCAAGCTTGTTTGATAAGATAACCGAGCCGAGCCGAGCCGAGTTTAAAATGAACCAAGCTTTTGAAATGAGTGTTCAAGCTTGGCTTGGTTTATTTTTTATGAGCTTGAGCTTGTTTGAAGCTTGACTTGAGCTTGGTTCGTTTAGATGTTATCAAGCTCTCAATTCAAGCTTGGCTTGAGCTTGATTCGAGCTTGGCTTGAGCTTGGTTTGAGCTTGGTTCGTTTAGATGTTATCAAGCTCTCAATTCAAGCTTGGCATGAGCTTGGTTTGAGCTTGGTTCGTTTAGATGTTATCAAGCTCTCAATTCAAGCTTGTTTGATTGTTTGAAACTTTTAATTGTTTGATTGGTTATTAAGATTGATAATTTAAATTTATTATTTATTTATTTTATTTTATTTTATTATTTATTTAGCATATCGAAAAGAATTTTATTAATAAATATTGTTCGTGAACGTTGTTCACGAACATTGTTCACGAACGTTTTCATGAACGTTAACGAGCTAAACACATATGTGTTCAAGCTTGTTTATTTAGCTTAACGAGCTGTTCAAGCTTGTTTATTTAATTAATTTAATGTATATTGAACAAACATAAACAAGCTCTTACCAAGCCGAACACCAAGCTTGTTCATGAACGCTTGGTTCATTTACAGCCCTAGTTGAGAGAGTCGTTGGGCTGGCACCAGTCGACTGGTGCAAGGACCAGTCGACTGGTAACGGGCAAATAAGGTTACTGATTTCTTCCAAGCTCTATAAGAAGGAGCTTGGGATGGCCGGCCAAGTTGACGAAATTAGACTTGGTTAAAGCCTAATTAGTAGTCACTAAGTGCTCAAAGGTTCCCTTGTGTCCAAGTATTTTTGGTGAGTGTTGTGGTGAGGTTTCTCCACCCACAAGGAGGTTGAGCTAGTCGGAATTTACCGGGGACTAATCCACCGACAGATTGAGGGATCGTCCACCTTATGGACACGCCGAGTAGGATCAAGTTATCTCCGACCCACGTTACATCGACATGCATTGCTTATTATTTTCTTTGTCTTTAGCTTTTGTATTCGTAATTTGTATTGTATTATTCCGCTTATGCACTAATGAATACGTAGGAAGCGAGTAATTGGGGGCGCCGTCTATCCAACCCCCCTTCAAGTTGGCCGCAAGATCCTCCAACATTACCGACTTGTTGTACGTTGTGTATAGTACAAAGAGAATAGCTAAGGAGCTATGAGAGTCTTTGGATTAGAAATACAAGATGGAGGATGCGGGGCTAAGAAATTTATTGTGGGCCGATTCCTGGACTACAAGATGATTGACTCCAAGATGGTGCTCAGCTAAGTGTAGGAGTTTCAAGTGATCTTAGATGAGATCCACTCAGAAGGTATGGTTCTGAGTGAAACCTTCCAAGAGGCTACTATCATTAAGAAACTGCCTCTCTACTGGAAGAACTTCAAGAACTGCCTAAAGCACAAGCGAAAGAAGATGAATGTTGAATAATTCATTGTTAAACTTTGCATCAAAGAAGACAACAAGAGTTCAGAGAGAAAATTATTCTCTTGGGTTACTATAAAAGCTAACGTAGTTGAGTACGGTCAAAACTCAAAATAGAAGAATTACACTCTAAAGGAGATAATAAATACTCTTCTATTGAGCTTTGGACTGCTAGAGGTCATGTGGGGGAAGTTGTGTTAACAGCTAATTACCTTTAAATAAGATGCCCCAAAAGAAAATAGATAAGAGCTCTTATGAGTAATGGAATGGAAGACAATCGTCCTATAAATATTTACAAATGTGGAGGTGTCTTGTCAAAGTTTTGGTGCATGATCCAAAAAAGATGAAGATATGACCAAAGACTGTTGATTGCATATTTATTGGATAAGCATATAATAGTAGCACATATCAATTTTTTGTGTATAAGTCACAAATACAAGATATACACAAGAACTCGATAATAAAATTGAGAATACCTCGTTCTTCGAGCATATATTTCTGTATAAGACTCGAGAGGAAGTTAGCTCCTTAAAATGGGCATATGAAACACAAAGTGAAGTTGATGATGAGGAATCAGTCGAGGTTGAGCTTAGATGGAGCAAAAGAGCTTTGATTGAAAAAGCCTAAGGAATAGATTTTATCACTTTCATGTTGGAAAATAAGCCCCAGAGTTACTCAAAAGTAGTAAACTCTTCTGATTGATCCAGTGTGAGAGAGGCAATTACATTTGAGATAGAATCTATCTTGTAAAATCACACTTGGGAACTTGTGAATCTTCCTTCGAGAAGTAAACCACTAGGTTGCAAGTGGATCTTCGAGAAGATCATTACAAGAAAAAAGCTGATAGACAACGTTTAAAAGCGTTGTCTATGTGGCTGAAAAAGTATTGTTAAAACCATTATTGTTAAAAGTCAGCTCAAAGACAATGCTTTAAAAGTATTGTCATTTTTAGCAAAGACAACGCTTATGCAACACTTTAAAAGCGTTGTCATTTTTTGCAAAGACAACGCATAAAAAGTGTTGTCTTTTTTAAAGACAACGCATAAAAAGCGTTGTCTTTTTTAGCAAAGACAACAGTTTCACAACGCATAAAAAAGTATTGTCTTTTTTAGCAAAAGACAAGAGGTTTTAAACTATTGTCTTTTAAA
Organism: Zingiber officinale; assembly: GCF_018446385.1. Taxonomy (NCBI): domain Eukaryota; kingdom Viridiplantae; phylum Streptophyta; class Magnoliopsida; order Zingiberales; family Zingiberaceae; genus Zingiber; species Zingiber officinale. Next base: position 68,583,577 of record NC_055993.1, read on the forward strand.
ACCAAAGACAAATAAAAGATAAATGAAAACGAATCTACTTCAATCAATAACATATTATTAAATAAACAATCAAGATAAATATATAAATTATCATCCTTATACTTCTATAACAAACATAATTACTCGCATACAAAGAAATTTTAATTAGGAGACACTCAAAATTACTCTTATCGACTACATCTTATTTGCATGAACTTAAAGGATCTTGATAGATGCTACTTATCCTCTTAACTTAAATATTCTTTACTCATTGCCTTTAACATCTTCTCACTTAAATCCCAAAGCCTACTTGATAGTTCTTTGTCGAAGTACTTCCCAGTCACACCCCTGAGGTTTGGATGCAGTGCCACATAGCATGTAGTTGCTGCTCCTATAAGATTACAGAACAAACATATTAGTAAGATTACAAAAAAAAAATGAATGATAGCACAACTCATGAAGAATAATTGATCATAATCGCCATGGGTTGGCAACAATTGATATATTGAGCCTAATTGTCACTTGTCTGCATTCAAGTGCCTCATATTTTTGGTATCTTCAAAATCTGAAAGATAAAATACAATTATCAACAAGACAAAACAAAACATTGCCAACCAAATTGTAAATCAACATGATTCATTCACTTTTAAATAAGGCAAATAAAAGCACAAGATACTTAATTACCCATCAGCAATATCTGTCACACTAGATCATGTGGGCACAATTAATGTAATATGACAAATGTGATATAGCAAGCTTGAAAAGAACTATAACTATTAAATCAGTTGGTCCTCACCAATATATATAGACTTGGACAACAACCTGTGTGCTTGGATTACAAGCTGATTGTAAAATCATGAGTTTAAAATTTGATATGAAACATTGATACTAGTTGAAATAATTTAATAATGTATGTTTCACTGCATGTTTAAAGAATGAGGTAATCAACAACTAAAAATCTTATTAAGCAAAACTATAGACAATTAAGAAGCCAGGTGTCGATCATCTTTTATGAAATAATGTATGTTCACTATAAGCTTAATAATGTATGGCCATTATAAGCTTAAAGAATTAAGCACTCAACAACTAAGATTCTAATAAATAAAAAGGCAGACAACTATGATGACATGATGTAAGATCAGTCATCGTCATGAAATAATGCATGTACAATGTATCGGAGAAGTATGACAATGAGTGCTAATCCTTAGACAAGATGCTTTTGGTAAATTAAGGTTCAATAAACAAATAATAACAACTAAGTGAATGTACTTTAAATGAAACATAACAATTAACTACGATGATGATGAATGGATGATATGAAACAAACCAAGTTGTAGCAAGATTATCTAATTAACAAACATAACCAACCTATAATTCAACACAAATGATATTGCAAGCAATTAAACTAAAACATTGCAAAATTGAATGAATCTAATGTAACAAACATTTCTTCAAACACTTAACATGGAGGAAATAAATAAGGCAAAATGCATGCAATCAAAAGAGGAAATGACAACTCCATTACAATTCAAGACTTAAAAGTAAAGAACCAACAAGTCACACACGGAATCAAACAAATGTTATCCAGATCTTGAAGGTTATTGTTGGAAGCTTTAGATGGAACTGATTTGAGGATCTTGGAAGGCCTGAATGGAGAGATGGTTGTTGTCCGATTCTTGGAAGAAGAGCTACAAATGAGAGTTGATCAGAGAGGGAATGTGAGTGTGATCTAGATGGAGTGGGTTGAGTTGTGATGGTGACGAAGATGCTGTGTGGAATGGTCGGATGAAGCTTCTTTGACAAGAGATCTGCCGACTAAGAGGCTATGGATTGATGAAGTCGGTTGTAGCACTTCTCCCGATCGGGAGAAATTTGCAGCATGAAGAGATGATGGCTCCTGAATTCAGAAGCTAGATTTTAGGTTCAGCGGGAGAGGGATTCAACAGAGTATCGTTAGACGGAGAGGAGTTCAGAGGAGAGGTTCACGAAGAGGGTTCGTCGAAGAGGAGTTGGACGAAGAGGGCATGAGATGAGATGAGGAGACAAGTACGTACTCGTGAGAGGGATTCGGGAGGAGAAGACTATGCATGAGAGGGGTTCGGTAGGAGAGATTCAGGAGAAAGGTGGGTGACAAAGTGAAACCTAGGTCTTTTCTACTCCTTAGTTGCATCCAACGGTTCAGATCATCCCAAATTTAGATGAGGGCTTGACAATAGACAATGTTTTTAAAAAATCGTTGTCGTAGACACTAAAAAATGCTAATAGACAACGCTTTTGAAAAAATATTGTGTTTGACCCACAAAAATCACTCATAGACAACGGTTTTTAAAAAAGTGTTGTCTATTAGTAAAAAAAATAAAGAAATAGATAATGATTTTCACTAAAAGCGTTGTTAAAAAAAAGACAACGTTTTTTAAAAAAAAACATTGTCTTTTAAGTATTGTAAAATCCCAAATTTCTTGTAGTAAGAAAATGAAGTCAGATGACATAATTGATAAGTACAAATCCATATTGGTAATCAAAGGATATCGACAACGAGAATGCCTTGATTACTTTCATATATATTCTTTGATATCAAGAATAACTTCCATAAGAGTATTGTTGGCTATAGCTGCTCAATGGAATCTCGAAATATATTAGATGGATGTAAAGATAACTTTTTTAAAAGAGGATTTAGAAGAGAAAATCTACATGAAGCAACTTAAAGGGTTTTTTATGATAGGACAGAAAAATAAGGTTTGCATATTGGTGAAGTCATTATATGGCTTGAAACAAGTACCAAAGCAGTGACATGAGAAATTTTATAATGCCATAAAGGAATATGGATTCAAGATTAATGAATATGATAAATATATCTATATGAAAGTCACAGAGAATGATTACATCATCTTGTGCTTATATGTAGATGACATACTTATCATTGGGAGTAATGATAAGATAATCAAATTCACTAATAATATGTTGAACTCAAGATTTGACATGAAAGACATGAGCCTAGCTAATATGATTCTAGGAATCAAAATTTTTAAAATAGCAGAAGGACTTGTTCTTAGTCAGTCCTATTTCATGGACAAGATTCTTAAGAAATTCACCAAGAGTAATACTGTGTTGGCACGAACGTTGATAGTTATGAGTCAACATTTATCGAAAAATCAAGGAGAAAGTATCTCTCAGATAGAGTACTCTTGAGTGATTGGAAGTCTGATGTACTTAATGAGTTGTACACGACTAGACTTAGCCTACATAGTTAGTAAACTGAGTAGATACACGAATAATCCTAGTGTTGAGCACTGGAAAGGGATAATAAAAGTACTGGGTTACTTGAGGTATACTCATGAATATGGACTACACTATACGAGATATCCTGCTATAATCGAAGGATATAATAATGTGAGTTGGATATCTAATATAAAAAACTCTAAGTCTATGAGTGAATATGTATTCACTCTTGGAGGTGCATCAATATTGTGGAAATCTTTTAAGTAAACTGTAATAACTAAATTCATGATGGAATCTAAGTTTGTATCTCTTGATAAATGTAGTGAAGAGGATGAATGACTACTGTAATTCTTAGAAGATATTCTGAGATAGTTAAAATCAATACTGGTAATTTTCATACATTGCGATAGTTTATTAGCAATTGGCTGGGCATAAAGTCATCAGTATAATGGTAAGTCTAGGCATATACGTCTTACACATGATACCATTAGACAACTACTCTCCATGGGAGTTACACTGTTGACTATGTAAAGTCAAAAGATAACCTAGCTGATCCACTAATCAAAGGATTATATCAAGAGTTAATTGCAAGCTCATCACAAGGAATGAGTTTGATGTCGTTATCAGCGATCAGTATAGAGGATACCTAACCTATGCTGACTATTGACCCCAAGAACTATATTCAAAGGGATAACACTGATTAGACATATTGTGGGGGATAACCCAATAAAACAATGACCAGACCAGGGTAAGCCAATGAACTTTTGATAATCAAGAAGAATATATGGCTACTCTCGAGGGATCACCTATGTGAAAAAGAAGTGGTGCTACTTTGAAGAGAATTGTGGACACAATTCTTAGAGCTTCTCAAGAATCAGGCGTGTTCATGATTAAGAACGAATACACTCATGAGAATTAAGTTGTATCAGGGAGAGTCATGGGTGAGATATGACAATGCTTACATAGATGGTAGAACAGTTCAAGGGCATCATGTCTACTATCAGCCAGTATGCAAACAAATCTTCACAAGGGAAGGTTCAAAGGATAAAACCTACCTATCCTATACTTGACTCAACAACTGAATGCTATCACATACCCTATTTTCCATTCATGTTGGGGATTGTTAGAAATGTGAATGGAATAAAGAGGTGAAGAATGTTGGTTGGTCCTAGGAAGATCGTACTGGTTCCACTGTACAAAAATTTTGTACAAGTGTCGAATCTTTCCTAAACAACGTATTGTGTTCTTTAGAAGTTAAATTAGGAATCGCAAACGGAACTTAATATTATTGATTCCAAATTTAACTTATCTGTTCTTAATGGTTTTAGATTTGGATTACAAGCGAAACTTAACACTATTGATCCAAATCCACCTATGTTATAAATTCAATTAAATATTAATTTCTAAAATTGGCTTCCAGGACTACATGACAAGGCACATGGCCTTCTTGGGTATGGGAGCATCCACCACCGCCTAGATAAAGCCTTTTAAGGAAAGCTAATATTTAATTTCCTTATATAACTCTAGGTTTAACCAAAAGGAACAATCGAATCACAAATTCGAAAAAACAAAAAAGAACACAACTTCGAAACAAATCTGAAAAACTAAAATCTAATGTCTCTTGTGTTTGGAATTCTTACAAAGAAAAATAACTAGCATGATGCGAAAAAAATTACTAGTTATATCTTTCCTTTGTATGCTAATAACCTCGAGATCTTCTGCCATATTCCTCACTTCGCCTTGGACGTCGTGTGGGCGACGATCCTCCAAGATGAACACCACCCGAAAAGCTCCTCCTCCTTCTAGTATTCGGCCACCAACACCGCCAAGGAACCAAAGAGAGCAAGGGAAAAGGGAAGGGAAGAGGCCCGGCCACAAGAGAGAGCACAATCAATAGAATAAGAATAGATGCATACCCTACTTCTCCTCTTCTTCTCCTTCTCTTTGTATCCGGCCATACAAAACAACCACATAGAGGTGGTCGGCCCTAGCATGAAGAGAAGCAAGGGTCGGCCCTTAGGAGAAGACTTGGAGAGAAGAAAGAAAAGAATATAATTGATTAGATTGATCCATGAGGCCTCTCCTCCCCTTCTTGTATATTACTTGCCCAAGGCAAATAAGGAAAGACTTTTTACAAAAATTAAAATCTTCCTCTTGTTTTTCCTTTTCCCCTTTTATTTTTCCTTTTCCTTTCTCTTGATTGATCCAATCATCCAATCAATAATTGATTGGTTTATTTGATTGGCTGGCCCCTTGCTTGGGCACCAAGCAAGGGTGGCCGGCCCCTTAAAAGGAAGGAAATACTTTTGTAAAAAAATTTATAAGCAAAGAAGAAAAGCTCTTATAAAATTTTACAAGCTCTCTTTTTAATTTCCCAATGTGGATGTTAAAAAAGGAAAGTTTTAAAAATTAAAATCAAATTTTAAAATTTAAAACTTCTCTTCTAAAATTTTCATTTTTAACATGGTTATAAAAATAGAAAATTTATAATTTTAAAACTTCTCTTCCTTTTTCCTTAAAACCTCATGTTAAAAAAGGAAAGTTTTAAAACTTTTAAATTTTCTTTTAAACCATGTGGCCTAATTTAAATAAGGAAAGTTTTATATTTTAAAATCTCTCTTTTAAAACTTGTAGATATCTACAAAAAGAAGATTTTAAAAATTTAAAACACCCCTCCTAGTTTGAATTATGTGGTCGGCCCCCTTAATTATGCTAATGGTCGGGCCCCTTTGAGAAGGTAGTGGTCGGCCCTTGGCTTGGTCACCAAGCCTTGGGTCGGCCCCCTCTTGGACACCAAGATGGGCTTTATATGGATGGACTTGAGGCTTTAATGAGGCTACGACAGGGACCTAGAGGAGAAATTGGTTTTGGCCTTCCGATGAGGTTGAGTATCCCGTGTTCGCCCCGAACACACAACTCAAGTTCATCAATAATAACTCATTCCACTAAAGAGTTATTATTGCACTACCGCACCAATCCCAAATTACATTATGGCTCCTTCTTATCATGAGTGTGTTAGTCTCCCTGTGTTCAAGATATCGAATATCCATTAATTTAATTGAGTTACTGACAACTCACTATAATTAATGTCTTAGTCCAAGAATAGTACCACTCAACCTCATTGTCATGCAGACTAAGTCCTCCTGCAGGGTTTAACACGATAATCCTTATGAGCTCCTCTTGGGGACATTCTCAACCTAAATTTCTAGGACACAGTTTCCTTCTATAATCAACAACACACACTATAAGTAATATCATTTCCCAACTTATCGGGCCTTTTGATTTATCGAGCTAAATCTCACCCTTTGATAAGTTAAAGAAATAAATATTAAATATATATGCTTGTTATTATATTAGGATTAAGAGCACACACTTCCATAATAACTAAGGTCTAGTTCTTTTATTAAGTCAATATAAAAAGAACTTACCTAAAATGGTCCTACTCAATACACTTAGAGTGTACTAGTGTAATTTATTAGTCAAGATAAACTGATACCTAATTACACTACGACTATTCCAATGGTTTGTTCTTTTCCATCTTAGTCATGAGCAACTATTTATAATTTATAAAGAACTGATAACATGATCTTCTGTGTGTGACACCACACACCATGTTATCTACAATATAAATTAATTGAACAACTACACTTAACAAATAAATGTAGACATTTGACCAATGTGATTCTTATATGTCTATACAAAAAGCTAGACTTTTAGTATACACTCTAACAAAGACGAGGAGACTCTATTATGCGTGAGTTAGTCCCATATTAGAAGTCTCTTAGCTTTATTGTTGGTTTAAATTATGATACATGCATTGATGGTGTAAACATACACAAGGAGAGACTCTCTCACGTGTAGATGCGTAAGGGTGGGTGCAAATCCAGGGTTCATATTTGCACTAAACCAAGTTGACTCATGTGCGAACACGACCTGCACACGTCGAATGTCAGACCAGTCGAGGTAAAATTTGCCTAAATGAATGAACCAACGTTTTGCCACTTAAATTTCTTTTTACTACTTGCTTAAGAGTATAACGGAAACATTAATATGAAATTAATAGTAATTCCATAATGTCTCGATATTAATGGCGACATTAAACTCATTAATGGTGACTTTGTAACGTCTCAGCATTAATGACGACATTAAACCTAGCATTAAATTATTATAATTTATCATTCGTTGCAAGCAAGGTGAGAGCTCCTGTATAAGAAGGCTAGATCTTGAGCAAAGGTAAGTGTAATGGAAGATAAGCAGAAGAGAGAGTGAGAGGAAGAGCAGGAAACGAACCTCTGTCCACCCATGTTCTCCCACAAAACTCTCATAGTCGTACATTCGTTTGGTTGAATTATTCATGATAGCACTCGGGTGCATTCTCAGTTCACCACGAACAACCAGTGCTTGGTTGTGTGCATGGTTTTGCTGTTGTATCCTGTGATACAGATGACCCGAGAGAACCTCAAAGAACAGCAAGAGGTGGGGTGAATCTGTTTCAAGAAAATTGTGTTGAGTGCAGGTCTCGGTATCTTACTCAGTGAATTCCCTTGCCGATCGGTGATTTACTCCCGATTCTACTATACGCCGCATTAACTCTACAACTCTGACCACTGGAAGCTTGGCAGAACCAGCCCCGCTGGTAGCTTGGAATTATCCGCTCAGGTCATCTTAACAGATAAGTTAGAATTGATTTTGTGTAATTTCAATCCAGTAATTTTCTCTAATATCTCCGATAACAAATGATTTAACCGCTCATCCTATATGCTCCTCACAATCCGTCTTCAAATTATGTGAAGAGAAGTAAATTATAGGATTAACTTATTGTTGACCATCAAATAAATAGGAGTGTAAAAAAATTTTTATCCGAGGACATATACCATCCAGAATTAACTTCTAGCCTATTATAATAAATCAGTCACATTTTAATTAACTAGGCATTTAATCACTTTTTTTCGTATAGTAAAGCATCCAAAAGACCCTTCACCGTCCATTCGTGGATAAAGTGAAGAGATACAAATATAGTTTTCATATGGAGATTGATTTCACTTTTACTGAGAACAAAAGTGAGAACATGATGACGGCTCAACAAATATATCAATCTCCAATATCTATATGAAGGAACAGCTACTTGGTATCTTTACTGAGCCACCATCTGCATAGTATTTCAATAGGTTGACATTCAAAATCAACATCCAACCCTTTGTTGAATTTATCGATGGCAAAAGATAGAATTATTAAAAAAAATATTCTATCGCTTAAAATTATTATTCTTCATGTAAATTGTAATTAATTATTACAATAAATAATTTTTTTATTATTTAGAGTTAGAATTGATGATGAGACACTAATATATAACAGTAAAAATCAAGAGAGTATTTTTGTTAATCATGAGTACAACTCTTTTAATTTTTACTAAAAGAACGCTCTATGAACCAGCCTTTCTTAAATTATATAGTTATTCTCAAGTACACCATTTGGTATTATAATCTTCTATTACATGGGTTAAATTTTAAATTAGTTGACCAATTAGATAAACAGGACAAGTCAATTTTATTGTATCTGCTATTGTAATTATAATAACTATAGCTTTATAACTGGTACAATATCAATATTGTTAAAAAAAATAATTTCATATTATAATAGTTATGAAATTGTAATATCATAAATATTAGATGAGTAGATCAACATCTATGATTTCATAATTATTAGAACCTGAATTATAATAGTTAGGAAATTATAACTACTATAATGTTGAACAGGTCAAGTCCATCCGATCCGATCGATTAAGGTTTAAATTTAAAACTGACATGTCAAAAAATTAAAACCCGAAAAATTTGTTTGAGGATAGATGTGTTACTTTATAAGAGGACTAGTGGGGTGTATATGTTCTTTTGATTTTTATCCTATATATAACCTTTGAGCAAGATAATTTTTTTTAGTCTTCTTTATTTCTCTCCATTGGCTCTTTTACTCTTCGTTATCTTTACATCAAACTCCTACCCCACCTATATCTCTTACCCTATATTTGGATAGGATGAACGTTCGAAGGAAAGGAAAGAGAGGGAAAAGAAGGAAAAGTAAAGTATTTCTATTTATTTAGGAGGGAGTAAGGTTTATTAATGTAACATGTATTGTGTTTGGGAGAAAAGTAAGGATAATAAAGTTTAAATATATAAAGTTATAAAAATATCTTAACTTTTGTTAAAGATTTACGCGTTCAAGAACCTAGTGCATCTTGTATATATTTATTAGTTAAGACTTACACATTTAAACATTTGTAGCTCATTTGTTAAAGTCGGTGTTAGCGTTAAAGTCGGCGACAGCGTCGAAGTCGGTGGTGCATCGGCATCAGCATCAACATCAAAGTTAGCAGTGAAGTCAGCGTTGAAGTCGGTGTCGACGTCAAAGTCGACATCGGACAAACAGTGCGAGTCGAGCGGTGCGAGTGTTTTTCGTCGCAATGCAAAAAATATCTAAAATAATGATTTTTAGAATTAATATAATAAAACATGGATAAAATTAGAACACAAATTTTTTTTCTAATTCCCCTTACCCTTCCTTACACCCTAAATCAAGGTGTAAGAAATTATTTCATTTCATGGGTAAAAAAGGTTAAAACTTACCATTCCTTACCTTTGTTTTCCGTAGCTCATTTCCTCTCAAACAAGATTTCAAGTTTTTCTTTCCCTTCTTTACCCTTCCATCCCCTTCCCTCACCTCCTCCCAAATAACGAGTTAAGGTGTATTTAGTTCAAGCTTATTATTGATAACCATGGTTATCTATCCAAGATTATCAATAAAAATTTTGTTTAGTTTAGGCAATAATTGACTCCCAAATAATGTATGACACATCAGTAAAAGGGGAATGCAACCTGAAACGTGATTACATAAAAAAAGTGAGATTTTCCTTGATTTCGAGGATAATGATTTTTTTTCTAAAATTATCCTCCAATATTTACCTTTGGGATAAAAATACTCATAAAAATTTAGCAAATCTCAATCCGTCCTAACATAACCAAGCCCAAGAGCATTATAGACTTGCAAAGAGTGCTCCCGACTAGTGACACGAAGAACCCTAGCCATGTTCCCCACTCGTAGAGAACCGTGGCGTTCCCCACTCATGAAGAACCCTGACATTCCCCACTCGCAAAGTCACTACATGTTCTTTTCCTATAAGATTTTCGAGTTCATGCCTAATTGATTAGCTTCTACTATGGCGGTAGCCCTAGCGGTAGCATTAATTGATAGCGAAGGCACTGTTGGGTGCAGGAAGACCAACACCATTGAGTGTCGCGTTCTAGCAATGGTACCCGAGGAGTTGCTCGTGGCGAGCCTGTTGGTGATCTGACGTTGCATACATCACCGGTGATTGCACGACCACCATTAATGGAACAGAGTTAGTGTGATCTACAATTCTTGGAGCAACAACAACATGAACAGAGCTACCAGAAGCAAATAGAAACATAGGCTGAGAATTTAAATCAGGGAGAAATTGAGGAGACAACGGTAGTGAAGCAAAGGAAGATTCATGGATGCGATTCAGATTTATAACTCTTTTCGAATGAAGCGGGGAATGTTGCTCCTGAAGCACATTCTTCTCTTTCCATATCACTGTTTCCTTCTTCCTTGGCTTTCTTCGATACCAAGAACAAGCAAAAGAACAAATCTTTGTAACACGTCTAGAATTCAAGAAAGTTAAATTATTTAGTCTTCAAATTAATATAATAAAAAATAGAGATCCTATAATAAGACTGTCTAGGTTGAACAAGGATAATATAATAGAATGTTAAATTAGATTATAACCTCCATGATACGGTGCATAGTAGTGGGATCTAGTCAAGGGGACGTGACAGTCAGAAGTCAAGGAGACATAGTAGTCAGAAGTCAAGGGGGTGTGGTCGTCAGAAGACAAGGAGAGGTGACAGTCAATATATGGAGAGGGACCACCTGGGGCCAGCCGATGTATGAAGCTAGGGAGGAGTCTACCAGTAGGGAAACCAGACCTGGGACAAGAAGCGCGGTCAGGGCAGGAGCGCGGTTAGGACCAAACTCGATCTGGTTTTATCGATCAGGGGTTGTCAAGCTGGCCTACGTGAGCAAACATGTCACCCTCAGTGAGGTCAGAATCATAAAGGTCGGCAGAAGGGGCTCGACCAGTCTGTTCATCAGCACCCAACAGACTAACCAGGGTTGTTTCAATCGCACCCAGGCAGGATAGAAGGCACTACTCGACAACAGGCCAGGGAATCGTAACTACCTGTCAAAGAATATTTGTTGTATGTCAGGGAATATTCCAGCGGTTGGGATCACCTACAAGTAGAACCTTCCTCCAGCCTATAGGAGAATGTCACGTGTCCTCCACCACTTGACAAGTCTTGACACCCGACATCCTCTGACAATGGTTAGTCTCTAGAAGGTACATATTGTCATATAAAAAGGGGTGTTCTCTCCCTCGCGCAGGTACGCTCACTCGCTCACTTGTCTACTTTTCTTCTTCCTTCGTACACTGTTCTTCTAGGGAAAAAGTACTTGACTTGAGCGTCGAAGGGCCTGCTCCGGGGACTTTTTCCCTGGTTCTTGGTCTCTAATACTTCGTGTGCTTGTCTAAGTGTGTGTGCAGGGGTCTAGTACTGCTAACGCAGGCCCCGTATTTCTTCAAGGCCACGTGGGGGGGTCGGTTCTGGGAAGCTCGTGTGACCGCCGTATCACAGTTTCCTCCCCGTCAACGCTAGCAACACTTCATCTGGCCTTCATCTAACTCAAACTCTGAATAGGATCAATTTAGCGCCGAGTTATACGTAAGCTTGCTCTCACGCCTCCAGACTCTCGCCCTAGTGCGAGTTATAAGTGAGCATGCTCTCACAACCAACGACCTCTCGGTCGGGATTCTAGACTCTCGCCCCAGTGCGAGTTATAAGTGAGTTTGCTCTCATGCCTCTAAACTCTCGCCCAGTGTGAGTTATAAGTGAGCTTGCTCTCATGCCTCCAGACTCTCGCCCGGTGCGAGTTATAAGTGAGCATGCTCTCACGACCAACGACCTCTCGGTCAGGATTCCAGACTCTCGTCCCAATTCGAGTTATAAGTGAGCTTGCTCTCACGCCTCCAGACTCTCGCCCCAATGTGAGTTATAAGTGAGCATGCTCTCACGACCAACGACCTCTCGGTCGGGATTCCAGACTCTCGCCCCAATGCGAGTTATAAGTGAGCTTGCTCTCACGACCAACGACCTCTCGGTCGGGATTCCAGACTCTCGCCTCAGTGCGAGTTATAAGTGAGCTTGCTCTCACGCCTCTAGACTCTCGCCCTAGTGTGAGTTATAAGTGAGCATGTTCTCAAGATCAACGACCTCTCAATCGGGTTTTTTGACTCTTACCTAAACACAAACTACCGGTAAGCATATTTTTATATTCAACAATTCAGGGGATCCCACAAAAGAAGAAGTGCCAAAGAAAAGAAGGAAACATAAAAGAAAGACATGAACGAAGACCCACAGCATAGCCTAATTGACATTTATTTGATAAAGTTCGAAAGGCATTCTTCAAAATACATCTTATCACACTAGTAGCGCAAGTAATGCCAACTTCCCTTTCAATTAGCAGGGTCAAATTGACACTGATAGCTAGATCGATTTGCCTAACCTGCCTGCTCCAACTGGGCTCGTACCTAGATCAGTTCTGTCTTGATACACTGAATGGAGCGATGTTGCTAGGTAATAATTTCATCTTTTAGCCGACTTTATTCTTGAAGAAGGGTCAGAGAGTCCTCATGTTTTATCTTCAAATAGGCGATAAAGTGAGTCTGACTCTCCATATCTACATAAGCCTTATGCTTCAAGGCTACCTCAGCTCGAGTTCAGGACTTAGCGGTCAGCCAAAGTTCTTCCATCTCTCGACGAAGGGAAGACTGAAGGTCTCTGCTCTGTGTTATCTCCAATAAGGTCTCATCTTTCTGGACAAGTAACTGAGTCAGATGAGTGAGTTGTTGATGTAAAAATGATATTTCATCAGGTTCCACTATGGATTCCATGGCATGAAGGAATACAAGAAAGCATAAGGGTATGAGAGGGGTCAGCTCTTCTTAAAGAGATAGAAGTGAAGGGTCATCCTTGGGGCACGCAACGACACATAGGAAATGGTATCGCATTCAAGAGCACGATGTGTATCCCAAGATCTGGCGATTGATGGAGCAACACAAACATTCGGGAAATGGTGCAGCATCCGAGAGCATGGTAAATTCCCAAGGGCCCGGGGAAAGTGAGAAGTAGTTAACGTCACAGTAGCAAGGCCGAGTGAAATCAGATTCTGGTCTAGTCAGTCGGACCCGAGCCTCTTTCGACTAAACTTAGGGGGAAGGCTTGTGATACGGTGCATAGTAGTGGGGTCTGGTCAAGGGGACGTGGCAGTCATAAGTCAAGGAACGTAGTAGTCAGAGGTCAAGGAGACGTGACAGTCAGAAGTCAAGGGGGCGTGGTCGTCAGAAAACAAGGAGAGGTGACAGTCGATATATGGAGTGGGACCACTTGGGGTCAGTCGGTGTATGAAGCCAAGGAGGAGTCTACCGGTCGGGAAACCAGACCTGAGACAAGAAGCACTGTTGGGGGAGGAAGCGCGGTCAAGACCAAACTCGATCTGGTTTTACCGATAAGGGGTTGTCAAGCAGGCCTACGTGAGCAAACCTGTTACCCTCGGTGAGGTCAAAATCATAAAGGTCGGCAGAAGAGGCTCGACCAGTCTGTTCATCAGCACCCAACAGACTAACCAGGGTTGTTTCAATCGCACCCGGGCAGGATAGAAGGCACTACTCGATAATATGTCAGAGAATCGTAACTACCTGTCAGAGAATATTTGATGTATGTCAGGGAATATTCCAGCGATTGGGATCACCTGCAAGTAGAACCTTCCTCCAACCTATAGGAGAAGGTCACGTGTCATCCACCACTCGACAAGTCCTGACACCCGACATCCTCTGATAGGGGTCAGTTTCGAGAAGGTACGTATTGTCATATAAAAAGGGGCGTTCTCTCCCTCGCGCAGGTACGCTCACTCACATACTTGTCTACTTTTCTTCTTCCTTCGTACACTGTTCTTCTGGAGAAAAAGTACCTGACTTGAGCGTCGGAGAGCCTGCTCCGGGGACTTTTTCCCTGGTTCTTGATCTCTAACGTTTCATGTGCTTGTCTAAGTGTGTGCGGGGTCTGGTACCGCCGACGCATGCCCCGTATTTCTTCAGGGGCACGTGAGGGTTCGTTCTGGGAAGCTCGTGTGACCGCCGCGTCACAGTCTCCTCCCCGTCAATGCTAGTGACATTTCATCCGGTCTTCGTCTGACTCAGACTTTAGACAGGATCACTCCAAATAAATAAATTTTTATTACCTTATCTAGATTAAACTAAATAAAATAAAAATTATATGATTACACATAATCCATGATAATTTAACCATATAATACACCCTTAATGCTTTAATTTTACCAGCATCGATCTCTCCCGTCTCCACCGTTCAATTCACATGCAGCCATTAACGCAATAAAATTATAAAAATTAGACCAGAGCTCCGAAATTAAATGAATTAATATGGCATGCTTATCATGTGAAAAAACAGGTGATTCATTGTGCTGCAATGTCTTGTTAATTTATCCTACTTAAATCATAAATCACTATTAATCATTAATCATTAATATAAATGATTAAAATATGAAAAATTATATTATAAAATCTGGACTTCAAACTCTCATGTCTCAATCATCACACCATTCAAAGAGGATATATGATAGACCTATCATGATAGCAAAAGGTGAATATATTCGTCCCCAACGTCCCCATCAATCCGTCTCAGGATCAATACGAAGAAAGTAAATCATAGACGATTATTAACCTTTAGAATAATGATTAACATATAAGGAAAATATTTATCTCATTTTTATTAAAATTCAATTCAGATCTTATCTTATGATGATATGACAGACCTTTCATGAACTTGCAGCTGATGCCTTTTCAACGGACCAATGATTTACGATCCCACCAAGAGATTCTTGATATTCCCCCAGAGAGAGCCGTGAGAGAAGCTTGAGCGTGACGATCGAGCACAAGGCGGTGGAGAAGAGGGGAAGGAGTGCCGCGAAGGGCGGCATGCATGTGAGACGTGAATAACGTGTATTAAATATTCGAGGGCTGGCCTGCACGCGATGGAAGAAGAAAAAGGAAGCATATCAGTCAAAGCGACCCCAATTGGATTTCAATCTCTCGAGAGGATTACGCTATATATGCCCTTTTTGGATCGGTAAACGTTGGTGGGCAATCGATGGTACTGATGCATGTTTTCACCGCCCTTGTGTTCTCCGTGGGACGTGTGGAAGGATTGCTAACATAGTGGGATGCAGCGAGGCCATGCATGGTGTTCCAGAATGGGCTTGCTCGACTGAACTTTTCCTGATTTGATGGTGGCCAGCGGGCGCGGGGCCAAATGAAGTGTCGGAGTGATATGAATGATGTGGTGGAGCCGGGCGGTGGTGGGAGGGCCGGCGTGGATGAGGTCGGATCCTCTGTCCCGAAAACATGTCTGTCCCGGTGTCCCACTTGCTAAACGACAAAATTTTAAACAGTGTCTTAAAAAATATAGTTTTCCCGTGACTAACTTTACCCTCCTTTCCCGTGCTTTTCCTGTGCCCTAAAAGCCTTTGGCATCGGCGCTCCCAGCAGCATCTTCGACGTGCTCCGTCGCAGCTCCGGCTTCCCCTCCCTTCGTCGACGGCAACTGCTCCGACTTCCCCTCCTAAAAAGCCTTCGGCATCGACGACTCCCAGCAGCCATCTTTGACGTGGTCTGCCGCAACTCCGGCTTCCCTTCCCTTCGTCGACGAAAGCAGCTCCGGCTTCCCCTCCCTTCGTCGGCGGCAGCATCTCCGGCTTCCTCTCCCTTCGTCGACTCCAGCAGGTCCGTATCTCCACCGTCGTCGCAGCTCCACCATTTTTCTGACTTCAGAAATGGTCCGATCGTGTAAAGAACTTAGACACTGATTGCTGTCCCGTGGGGTATAATTTATATGTGGCCACTGCAAAAGCTATTCAAATGAGGATTACCTTTCGAGATCATGAAGTAGTAAAATAACTTTCTATTACCAGCTTGCATTAGAACCTTTCGAGATCAAAGGTTTATCAAAAATACATTGGCAAACTGTGACATTGAATAAACTAGCTCAGCCCCAGACACTTCTTTGTCATTTATTAACTCATGAAACTTTGCAGTTAGGATGTATTAGCAACCAATCTGATTGTCCTTCTATTTTCCTCTTTACCTTCAGTTCAGATTTCTTTGTTATTTTTTTTTCAGGCGTAATTGTAATTATCATGGAGTTGTCATTGATTGAATCTACGAGTTGTCGTAGGTTGACTTTTGATGCAAATAAAGACTGTCGAGATGATGAGTTTGATGTTATTGATGAGGGTATGGACTCTAGCATGTTATTGATGAGTTCTAATCCATCTATCACAGAAGAATTGATACCAAAAATGGGTATGGAATTTAAAACAGAAGAAGAAGCCTATGAATTTTATTTGAAATATGCTAAACAAGTTGGATTTGGTATAAGAAGGAGCAAAAGCCACAATGATAAATCGGGTAAATTAGTTGACCGAATTTTTTGTTGTAGTGCACAAGGTAAAAGGGGAAAAGACAAACGAGATGTTTATGTGAAATCAAGTCGTCCTGAAACAAGATTTGGTTGTGAGGCTAAAATGAAGATTAGTTGTCGAAAAAATGGCAACTTATCTGTGGAGCAATTTGTTAAAGAGCATAATCATTATCTTTCAAGTCCAAACAAAACTCATCTCTATAGATGTCATAGAAATATATCTTCTTCTGCGGCGATACAAATTGAGATGGCAAGTGATGTGGGAATCCCTCCAAAATCATCTCATGATCTTATGGTGAGACAAGTAGGTGGGAGAGAGAATTTAGGTTTTATTCCTGAAGATTACAAAAACTACTTGCGATCCAAAAGAACAAGAAATATGAGAGTTGGCGATACAGGAGGTGTATTGGAATTTTTACAGAAAATGCAGTTTGATGATCCCAACTTTTTTTATGCTATTCAAGTTGATGAAGATGATTTGATAACTAATATTTTTTGGTGTGATGCTAAGATGAGAGCTGATTATGGAAATTTTGGAGATGTTGTTTGCTTTGACACAACCTACAGGAAGAATAATGAAGGTCGTCCAATTGCATTGTTTGTAGGTGTTAATCATCATAAACAATCTATAATTTTTGGTGCAGCTTTATTATATGATGAAACATCTTTGACGTTTGAGTGGTTGTTTGATACATTTACCAAAGCTATGTGTGAGAAAAAACCAATAACTATTCTTACAGATCAAGATGCAGCAATGGCAAAGGCTTTAGCTTCCAGATGGCCTAAAACACATCATCGTTTGTGTATTTGGCACATTTATCAAAATGCCGCAATACATTTAAGTGGAGTTTTTTCTGATTTCAAAGAGTTTACTAAAGATTTTTCTTCATGTATATATGATTTTGATGAAGAGGAAGAGTTTATTTCAGCTTGGAAAATGATGTTGACCAAATATGCACTTGAAGACAATGATTGGTTGAGACGTCTTTTTCGCATAAAGGAAAAATGGGCTTTAGTATATGGACGACAAATGTTTTGTGCGGATATGACTACAACCCAAAGAAGTGAGAGCATGAATAGTATTTTGAAAAGATATGTCACTTATCAACATAAGTTTTTAGACTTTTTCAATCACTTCCAAAGATTGCTTGATGATCGTCGATATGAGGAGTTAAAAGCAGATTTTAGATCAAATACAAGTGTTCCATGTTTAGTGTATCCAATTGAAATTTTAAAGCATGCAAGTTGTGTTTATACTCCTGAGGCATACAAGTGTTTTGAACAAGAGTGGTACAAATCTCATGATTCTAGTGTAGATATTTGTGAGGATGTTGATTCACATACAAAATACAAGATTACTCCTCACAAAAAGAGTTACCATCATATAATTACACTTGATTCATCTAGTCAAAAAATTGAGTGTAGCTGTAGAAAATTTGATTTTGCTGGGATTTTGTGTTCTCATATTTTGAAAATATTTACAATGAAAAATATCATGAAGATCCCAAGTGAGTATATATTGAAAAGGTGGACACGAAAAGCAAAAGATGGATACTTTGGAGTTATTGATTTAATTGCAAACAAAGGTAGTTTGGATCCAAAAGCTTGCACCAATTTGCGATACAAAGAATTAAGTGGGTTGTATGTTCAATTGGTTACCAAGGCAGCGGAGAGGGAAGACACATACAAGGTTGTTAAAGATGGTTTGTTGAGTATGTTCAAGATGGTGGATGAGAGGTTACAAGTTAATGAACCAACTGTCCAACACTCAATTGAAAGAGAGTTCGAAATTGGTGAAGGAAATTCTCTTGGAGTCAAAGGAATTAAAACAAAGAAAAAAATGGTTTCAAGTAAGAGGTTGAAAGGTGGCTTAGATAAGATTTCAAAGAAAAAGAAAGCAGCAAGAAAAACCAACCAAACTTCAACAATTGTTAAGGTTTTTCCTCATTCTTACTAAAGTCTTGTTTATTTCTTGTCGTTACATTTGAGAAATTATATAGAATTAAACTATTCTATTTTTTTGTATAACAGGATGTAGAAGGGTATTATGAAAGTATATCCAGCATGCCTAATGTAGAATGTCAACGGATGATCAATCAAGTTAAGGATTGTTTTAGTATGTTAAACTAAAATAATTATGTTATCACTCTCTAAAGCTATATTTTATTGTTGTAGCCTACAAATTATAGCTGCGTTCAAGGTTTGAGTATTGCCGAAACTCAATTTCCACCACTTTTGTCAACACAACTATCTCAGGTTCACTCTGATAATGGTTATTTTCAGACAAGTAATCGGGAATGATGGTAAGAAATTAATTATGTTTACATCTTTATTGTCTTTTTAACCATTTCTCATAAGATCAGATTTTTTGAAAATATTTTTATATGCACAAACTTCATGATAATCTTATATTTCTTCTGATAGCTTTTGAAAACTGCAGTGAAAACAAAATGTAATTGGACCGTAGTATAGCAATTGGAAAACTGCAGCGAAGTCTTATATTTCTTCTGATAGCTTCTGTAGTATAGCAATTGGAATTATGTAGCTTGCTTTATTCAGTAAAGTTATGTTAGGATAATATTCAAATTTCATCTGTGTATGGGCTAAATTAAGATAAATAAGTGATGTTCTGGCTTTTATTTTGTGATGTTCTTGATAGCTAAATTTTGGCAGGAGACATGATCATAAATATATTGGAGCATTGATATATATTGGATCTGCCATTTTAGTAACATCTGCCATCTTTAGTAGACTTATCTGGGTTTCCTTCTCTTGTTTTATTTTTTCTCCAGGTACACCAATTATATGGATGTTGCTACAATGGAATGCACATCAACTAAAGGACACCACAAAGAGTGATTAATGTTCGTCAATATAGGTGTTGTTGGCATCGAGCTATAATGAAATGCAGACAAATATGTAATGAAATACCATATTTTGTGCTAAGCTAAGAACTTCATTTACGCATACTTCATTTATGGCTAAGCAAAGAACTTTTGTGCATCATATTTTGTAGATACCATATTTTGTGCTGCTTCTAATTCCAACATTTATTTAGTGAGTGTTTCTATGAAACTTGTACAAGCTCCATATTTTGTATGGTAGTTATTCCTATCATATATTTCTGATCATGTACAAGAAATTTCCACATTTTTTAACCCTTTCCACAGAGATTTTGCAGAGATAGATGAAATTTTTAATCAAAATTTTTACAGAAATGTGTAGGAAGTGGACATGGAGATGCATTGACCAACCATTAAGTGAGCTTGCCTCTTGCTTGCTTCAGGTGAACGTAACTGCAAAGAAGCTCAAGTCAGCAAATAGATTCATAAAAGAAATTCAAAGAAACATTAAAAACAAATTCATAAACGATTTTTTTTATTTTGCTTAAATTCCCCCTTTTCCTTTGCATTGACATCTCCGACCGTCTCTATCCAACTCTCCAGCCTTCCATTTTTTCCATTGAGCTGTCTCACCATCTACATCAAGTTCGCGAATGTATTTCTACAAAATAATAGCCAATGGCTTGGTTTGTTAAATGATGCAATATATTTTTAGTTTGCAATGTATTTTTTGTTTGCAAGCACTTTCTATTTTTAATATTTATTTAGTGAGTGCTTCTATAAAACTTGTACAAGCTCCATATTTTTAAATTGTTACAAATGCATATACAAAACAAATCTCATCATTGAAAACATTAACATCATTTGCTGATATACAAAACTAACTGAAATAATAATACAGAATTAATATCCATCCATAAACAAAATAAAACCAAATGTCGACATCATTCATAATTATATTTCTTTATCACATTACAACACTAGCATTACTTAACCAGACCAACTAACAAACAAAACAAATATACAGCCAAAAGAATTAAGTTTACTATCACTAATATCCAGACCATATGCGGTATATTACAATTTCCCATATTATGTCTAGGATAAGTAATATATTCACTTCCTAACCTTGACTCCACTCTTGGTAACATCCTACAATATATGTCACTGGTGTCTTCATTTAGTCCAGTATCAGACCTTACCCACTTTAACCATCCATGCTGCTTACATCCATAATATAATCTTCCTGGGTTCTTGATTGATCTAGAGACTAGCACCAATGCTCTTAGTCCACAATCCCTGCATCGTATAGTTTCAAATTTGGTATGGTTGATGCTGCTGTTACTTGATGATGCCATTCAATAGCAACCTAATACTCAAAAAGTAAGATTCAATAAAATTAAGTTAAACAATAGCAGTTTGCAAAAGGAATGAAAAATCACACATTTTTTATGAAAAAATTGACAAACTTCACTCAAAGGAGCAACAATTTGTATAAAATACCTAAATTCTATAAAACTATATAATTGATCCATATTAGGGTGCATACGCACTCCATACTTTCCAAACAAAAAGAGCTAAATAATGTAGAGTATTGTATGTCAAAAATTTGATTTAGCATCTATTTAATAAATCAAATTGATCAATCTTTGAAAGTAATATCGATATAAATTTCACCTATCACCAAATAATTAAATTAAGCATTCATAACATATAAATTTTACTTATGAATCTAAGCAATACATATAATAAAAACTACATTATTGGATCATTGAGGAGTTCATTAAATATAAAAGTAATCATTAAAAAGTCTACAACAAACCTACAATAATCTCACACCATGAGCTGACCTATAAATTCGCATATGCAATCAAGTAAAATACAATTTCACTTAAAAGGAGAGTATAAACTATAAAATCTGAACTGAAGGTAAAGAGGAAAATAGAAGGACAATCAGATTGGTTGCTAATACATCCTAACTGCAAAGTTTCATGAGTTAATAAATGACAAAGAAGTGTCTGGGGCTGACCTAGTTTATTCAATGTCACAGTTTGCCAATGTATTTTTGATAAACCTTTGATCTCGAAAGGTCATTTGAATAGCTGGTACATATAAATTATAACCACTTCATGATCTCTAAAGGTAATCCTCATTTGAATAGCTTTTGCAGTGGCCACGACGACGGTGGAGATACGGACCTGCTGGAGTCGACGAAGGGAGAGGAAGCCGGAGATGCTGCCGCCGACGAAGGGAGGGGAAGCCGGAGCTGCTTTCGTCGACGAAGGGAAGGGAAGCCGGAGTTGCGGCAGACCACGCCAAAGATGGCTGCTGGGAGTCGTCGATGCCGAAGGCTTTTTAGGAGGGGAAGTCGGAGCAGTTGCCGTCGACGAAGGGAGGGGAAGCCGGAGCTGCGACGGAGCACGTCGAAGATGCTGCTGGGAGCGCCGATGCCAAAGGCTTTTAGGGCACAGGAAAAGCACGGGAAAGAAGGGTAAAGTTAGTCACGGGAAAACTATATTTTTTAAGACACTGTTTAAAATTTTGTCGTTTAGCAAGTGGGACACCGGGACAGACATGTTTTCGGGACAGAGGATCCGACCTCCGGCGTGGATGGGGTGGTGTGGGCGGTGGCCGGCGACGCCCCACTTGTATGCGGTCAATATGTCTTAAGTAATAGTTCACATTGAGCTACTACGAGAGGGGAATTAAGGTGAATCACATAACGCAAGAAGGTTGGAGCAGCATGCTTGGGCCAGACATACAACATGGAAATGGAAAAGTGAACTAGTTGCACGTCTAGTGAAGCACGTTGTTGGGCTACAATTATAGCCCAATTAAAGAGGCCTAGGTAGGAAATAGTAGTCCCCAGATTTGGGCTGCTCAAATTGGAGTAAACACAATAAAGTTAGCAGAAAGCTGACGAAATTGGATAAATAAAATTGAGTAGGGGGTCGAGTCATACATCCTGCTCGTGCCAAATCTACATTTCATATACACATAATAAATCAAAATGTTTCTAACTTACATTGGCGAGATAAAAATCACTGCATCCTTCAGCTAAGAAGCTTACGAGACACCTTAGAAATAAATAATAATAATAATAATAATAATAATAAATAAATAATTAGACCATTTATGATGATTTTTTTTAAAAAAGATCATCGTAAAAGGTTTTGTGACAAACTTTGTTATGAATAATTTTTCATCGCAAATAACTCGTCGTAAAACTCTGCGACGAAAATATATAAATTTATCACAAATTCTGTGATGAATTTTATTTTCGTTGCCAAATTTATTATAAATTTACAACAAAAATAAAATTCGTCGCATAATTTACAAACCAAATTTGCCGACGAAATTGTATTTTTGTCATAGATTTGGTGATGAATCACATTTTTATCGCAAATTTGCAACGACAAGGATTCGTCGCCAAATCTGCAATGAATACATTACCGTCCCATATTTGACAATGAATCTCATCTTCATCGCAGATCCGCAACAAATCCATTTTTATTGCAAATTTACGATGAAAATGAGATTTGTCGTAGATTTATGATACACAGTGGACTACGATAGGTTGGCAATAAAAATTTTTTGTCCTCAAATTTATCATAAAACGAAGAATTTTTACTCCATACCTATCCACTTTTACATTTTATCGTGTATACAAAATTCAAATATGTTTATACATATACAAACATTCCAACACATCGTATTCAACATCCAAACCAAAATCTACTATCCATACAAATCAAACAAACATATCCAAAATAAGAAAACAAACCAAAAATAAGCCAATATATCAATATAAACAAGTCATTAGATCTAAAAACATCAAACATTTCAATCAATCTTGTTCACATCTAATAAGTCACCAAACAGTCTCAAAAGAGAGATATAAAAAAGAAATCCTGATTTTCCTTGGCAGACACTTCCTTGATCTCATTTCATTCTTCTTTTTTTCTATATAAAAAAATAAACAAACAAAAAAATATCATTTTACATTTGAGAAAATCCTATCAACTAATACAAAACTTAATAGGTAAAGACTTAGGGAACATTTGGTTTGTAAATTTTTTTTCATTTTTTATTTTTTTTCTATTTCTATTTTTATATTTTCTAATATAATTTTTAGAAAATAGAAAATGTGTATGGTAAGATAGACTATATTTCTATTTTATAGAAAAGAAAATTAAAAAATATGTTTGGTATGTTAATATGGAAAATGGTACACAAAATAGTTATTTTTATTTAGAAAAAAAATGAAAAATATTTTTTTAATATAGGAAATATCAGCTTTCTAATCCAAATTACTTTTAGTATTTAAATATATCTACCAAATGAATAAGAGTTTCAGTATATTCCACTTTGGATAACAATTTGTCATGTATTAATTTATGCCCTAATATATTATTTTTAGTTTCACATATTAAAATATATTAAGCATAAATACAAAATTAGTTATGGATGATGCTCCACATAATCATTCCACATATGATTAATTAATTATGGATGATGCTCCACATAATCATTCCACATATGATTTACAATTTCATCACGTACATGTTGTTTAGCTTGAATCAATTAGAATTAGCTCTTGATCACTAAAATCACCTTTGACTCCAGCCATGAGCATATCATCAGAAGAGTATTCCATAAACAAATTATCTATTGCATGATATTGACGTATGAAATTATGCACCGTATAACATGCAACTAAAATTAATCTCTGCCTAGTAATTGGATAGTTTGACATATCTTTTAAAATTCGGAACATTGCTTTAAGCACCCCAATGCACCGCTCTATAATATTACGATATATACTGTACCTATAATTGAATAACTCTTCCTTCCCACTTGGTTTACCATGCCCCTGATAATCTCGCAAGTGATAGCATCGACCTCGATACAGAGCAAGAAACCCTAACATGTTTGGGTAAATAGAATCTATTGATGTAATTTGCACTAACGGTCTAACTCAGATTTTGATGAATGACAAGTGAGTTAAATTAGGTATTTTTGTGATATGATTACTCTACCAAGTGTGTAGGAATTGATGGTCTGAAGGACCAGACACCAAGCAGAAATTCAACTAGGTCTGCGGGACCGGATAGTTGGTGTGAAATCCAGATAGGTCAACGGGTTGACTGGATATTTGACAGGAAGACTGGTTGGGTCCGCAGGACCGGATAACTGACAGAAGTCCAGTTGGATTTGCGGACCAGACAGCTGGCATGAAGACCTGGTGGGTCAAGAAGTTAGTCAACCAACAACAAATTGGTAAGTAAAGGTAAGTGACTAAGTGAGGATGCGTCTTGGTTGAGGGTGTTGTCTTGCTTTGATGATAATGATATGCAGCGAAAATATACACAAAGCACACTCACAACGCTAACGCTAGGATTTACTTGGTATCCACCTCAAGAAAAGGTGACTAATCTAAGGATCTGACCCTCACTCACTCATCCACTAATAAAACACTCCTTCTTGGTAACTACCGAAGGCGGAGAAGCCTTGTACAAACTCTCAATATAAGAAGAAAGAAAAGGGAAGCAAATACAAGTAAAATCTTACAAGATTTATAACATAAAACTCAAACCCTAGCTTCTTCTTCTTGTGTGGAACGCCTCTTGATCTTGGAAGTGTAGCAATGCTTTGCTCCAAGAAAGCTTCAAGAACTAGCGTGAACAGCTGAGAGTGATCGTAAGAAGTGGAGAGGGAGATCTACGGAGGAAGACGCTCGCCAAAGCTTTATCCTGCGCTACAGTCGTCTCCCAATCGATCGGATGATCGATTGGGGAGGCTGAATCGATCGGATGATAGATTCAGCCCTCTTCTATGCTCTCTGGAAAGTGTTTGAATTGATCGACCGATCGATTCAGGCTTTCTCGCGATCGCGCTAGAAAATCGGCCCACAATCGATGGACCAATCGATTAGGGAGCCCAATCGATCGGTTGATCGATTGTAGAAGCTTCTGTTCCCCCGTCAATTGCTCCTAATCAATCGACTGATCGATTAGAGAAGCTTCTGTCCCCATGACAATTGCTCCTAATCGATTGGAATGTTATTTATCACAGCACTATACCCAATCGATTAGCTAATCGATTGGGCTCGGTCCAATTTGATCACTTGATCAAATTGACCAATCCTATCTTGCCCGAGTCAAGTCTAAGGTGCCTCAAGCCCAACATTCGGTCAACCGTGACCTGTTGGGACTTCTCATGCCTAGCACCTAGTCAACCTTGACCTGCTGGACTTCTTCGCCAAGTGTCTGGTCAATCCTTTGACCCACTTGGACTTTTCCCTTCGTGCCAAGTGTCCGGTCAACCTTGACCCAATTGGACTTACCGTCTCATGCCAAGTGTCCAATCCTCCATGACCCACTTGTACTTCCACCAGATGTCCGGTCACCCTTGACCCATCTGGATTTTCTTGTGCCAAGTATCTGTTCAATCCTTTGACTTACTTGGGTTTCCACCAGATGTCCGGTCACCCTTGACCCATCTGGATTTCCTCGTGCCAAGCATCCAGTCAATCCTTTGACCTACTTGGGCTTCCTAGCACCAGGTGTTCGGTCAACCTTAACCCACCTAGATTTCCATGTGCCTGACTTCACTCACCATGTCTTTCCATCTGCCTAGTTTCACTCACTAGGACTTTCACCTAGCTTCACTCATTAGGATTTTCACCTGGCTTCACTCACCAGGATTTTTTCACTGCCCAACTTCACTCACTAGGACTTTCACCTCCCTAGCTTCACTCACTAGGTCTTTCACCTAGATTAACTCACTAGGATTCTCCAACTACCTAGCTTCACTCACTAAGTCATTCACCTGACTTCACTCATCAGGATTTTTCCTTGCCTAACATCCAGTTAGGTCTTTCCCAATCAAGTATATGGTCAACCTTGACCTACTTGACTTTTCTTCACATCAAACTGGGCAGTCATTGACCAAGAGGGAATTATATCAACAATCTCCCCAATTGGATGATTATGTCTGTAATCTCCATGTATTATCAAACATCAAAACTCAAACTTGAGCCAATTCAAGCTTAGTCAACTTGGTCAACATTGACCCAGGGGATATTGCACCAGCAATCTCCTCCTTTTTGATGTTTGACAATACCTTTAAGTTAAGTTAATCTCATAGCCTCAACTTCTTCTTCATGCCAAAGCATGAATGAGGGTTTCCTTCATTCTCTCTCTTTCCTAGAGGGCAAACTCCCCCTTTGGATAATGAAGACATAGTTTAGACCCTACATTCTCCCCCTAACTTTCCTAGAGGGGCAAAGGCCTAACTTAAACCCTACATTCTCCCCCTATTGACACACATCAAAAACTCTCCCCTGAAGAGTTTCTCAACGTTATTCACAACTTACCATGTTGTTCACAACACCACAATGAAGGTCTCATACCCTTCATTGTATTCAATGCTCACCCTTGACAATTAACTACTTCACCATGCTCATCCAAGAGCATTCATCATTTTAACAGTGAAGGTTCCATACCCTTCACTGTATCAAATGTCCATCCTTGAGCATTAATCCATTTCAACATGCTCATTCTAGAGCATCCATAACTCAACAATGAAGATATCCATTCACCATTATTTTTCAATGCTCAACCTTGAGCATTTACTCTAAAGAAGGTTAACCACTTTCAAACGTGTATGGAAAATTAATTTTCATGTCTTTAAAGAGTAACTCCCCCTAAAGATATGCTCCAAACTTCTGTCATTGCACCAACAATGATTTATAATCTCTAAACCTTTAGGAACCCCAAAACTTGAAGTTTTGAGGTTCAAATATCAAATTCATTTTTAAATTATTACATGTCTTGAAAAATTATTTTTTCAAATTATCTCAATTTTTTCAAACTACTTTAAAAATACTTTTTAATGTTGCAACATTTAGTATTTTAACTTTTGTCTTGGAAAATTTTAACCTTAAATTTTTTTAAATTTTTTTTAGGAGAACTCAGCATTTTCAAATATTTTTTTGGAAAACTTTAAAGTTTCTAAAGTTATTATAGATTTTAAAAGTATTTTCAACCTTATTTCTCTTATAAAAATACTAATATCCAGTGTTTTAAAATTTATTCTACAAAATATCTTTAATTTTTTTTTTACTTTACAAGATGTTTTGAAACACTTTGAAAAAGTTTTTGAAAAGGTTCTTTTCAAAATTTATTTTTGTAATTTTTAAATAAGTTATTTTCTTTATCATTTTTTTTAAAATGCTAAGTAATTTCAAAACTATCTTTGAATATATATGTTGTCAAATATTTTTGAAAAAAAAATTTAGTTATACATTTTTTTCCTCCCTCAAAGTAGTCCTGAAACATATTGTCAAAAAATGTTTTCTTACTTTTCCTAGCAAATTTTTTTTCTGTCTATTCATGTTTTTTGACGAATGCTAAAGAGGGAGGGTTAAAGGGTTATGTTGAAACAAATTAATGGTTAAAGGGTTAAGTTGAAACAAATCAAAATCTGAATAACTTAAATCAAATCATGTGTCTATTCATGCTTGCATTTTTTCCCTAACTTAACCCAAGTTGTCATTGCATAAAAAAGGGAGAGATTGTTGGTGTGATTGACACTAATGATCTAACCCAGGTTTTGATGAATGACAAGTAAGTTGAGTTAAGTTTCGTCGTGATCTAACTACTTGGTTGAGTGTGCAGGAAATCTAGCCAGGTCAACGGGCCGACCGGATAGCTGGTAAGAAATCCAACTAGGTCGACAGACCAATCGGATAGCTGGTACAAAATCCAGCTAGATCAACGGGCTGACCAAATAGCTGATACAAAATCCATCTAGGTCGACGGGCCAACTGGATAGCTAGTACGAAATCTAGCTAGGTCGACGGGTCAACTTGATAGCTGGTACGAAGTCCAGCTAGGTCAACGGGCTAATCGAATAGCTGACATAAAGTCCAAACTGGTCGACAAGCTGATCGAATGTCTGGCAAACTAGTAAGTTAAGGTAAGTCACTGGAGGAGAGTGACCAAGTGAGAGCGCGTCTCGGTTGAAGGGACAATAGGCATTAGTCCAGTTTAGGTCCATTTGGGATTCCTAAGCTGAGACCTTGACTAGTTCCTGGTCCTAGAAGGACAGGAACTAATTACTATTTTGTATTATTATTAAATTATCCTAATACTTGTTTTGAAGGGTATTTTTAGACTAACATTATTTTGTAGGGCAAAAGAAGAAAATTACCTTCGGATGAGCAGTGTCCGAAGGCGTCATCAATCAGTGAAGATGCCTTCGTACTATTCATAGAAAGCGCCTCCCATGGCTATGGAATGCACCTTCCATAGGATAAAATTTTAGTGTCGCAACGGATAAGTGTTAGGCTGTTCGGGATCAAACGTGCCTCATTGGAGGCACCTTCCATGGCTATGGAAGACGCCTTCCACAGCCTATATAAGGCAGACTCGACCAAGCTTCAAACAACAACACCTATACAAGCTACCGCACATCCGATTGAACTTCTGATTGCTCCAGGCTTCTGCTATGACTCTACTGTAAGGCTGCTGTACTCGACGACTACTCTGAGGACTTCCAATCGTGGCTGGTAGACCAACATCGACACGAGCGCTCCAACTTCAATCTCCAAAGTGTCGGTAAATTTTTTGTGTAATTAAATACTACAAAAGGACAAGTGCAGAGTGTTGCATTTGTTCTAACTTTCCTTATGCTTTGATTCCCTCTTCCGGAGGTACCGGAAGAGGTTCATAATGAATTATCCATCGATAAGTGTCACGCCCCAGAAGAGTCCATGCCAGACAAAAATCCGACAACATCTCCCCTATACGGGTGACAATCTGAAGCATTACTACATACAAAATATACCTCAGCCACACTCGGCTGGAATATATATGCAAAATAGAAATAACATAACCATGCAGTTAATATACGCAGCCTACCCGGCTGGACATAAATGAATAAAACGTATAACATAATACAATAGCCCACACGGCTGGATATAAGCACAACCACACAGTTAATAAGAGCTCACTCGGCTGGAACAAAATAAACACACAGCATCGGAAGACATAAAACGATACGAACGTAAAATCAACAACGGCACTAACAAAAACACCTGTCATCACAGACTTGACCCAAATTTTCCCAATGACTTGTTTAAAAGCAAAGTACTCAAAATTAACATACAATCCAAACGATAACAAAACCAAAATGAAAACTCTCCTCGAGTGTGACGTAGGACCCAGGACCGGCAACCGACATCTTTCCAAGCATCCATGACTCATCTATCTGTTACCTGGCGAAAGAAAACCATTTTGTGGGATGGTGAGTATTAGAACTCAGCGTGTAAGGAAAGAGATAGTGCATGAACATGTAAGTAGCGAGTGTCAACAGTATACAGTCTCATAAGAGATAGCAGATACTACAATAGAACCAAAATAAATGTTCATACCTGAAACCATATCCTTGGCTAGGTAAAACAGGTCAAAACTGATACTAACCTGCTAAAGCAAGGTATATACCACATTCTAATGAATAAACCAGTATCTAAACATCTACAATGAGAATATATCTCAACATAAGTAAACATATCAGCATACGTGAACCACAGCAATAAATAAGCAATAACAGCATATGTAGACAGTAGCAGTCAAAACAAATATAATAACAGCGTATGCACGGATGGTCACTCCCGCCCACCTCTCCGCACCATGACCCCTGTATGGTCGAGAGGCCGGGTCAGTGACAGACTGTACACCACTCCAGCTACCACTCACACGAGTGGCCGAGGGGACAGTTGCATAGTAGCTAACTAGCTACATCTGCGACGGGGTCCCTGCTGCTCGTACTCCAGCTACCACTCACACGAGTGGCCGAGTGCGGCACGACAGGACAAGCGGCATCAACTCCAGCTACCACTCTCTCGAGTGGCCGAGGATGCGGCATGCATGCAATGACATGATACGAACAATGCAACAGTCATCATATATATATAAGCAGAAACAGGTATACTACATGAAGCCAGCATGCTCAATATAGTACATAAATAAGCAACAATCAAAGTATACAAACATGGTATCTAGTATCTGCTACTGATCATGGACAACAACAAGAGACTGTGTAGATATGGAACGAATTTCTCAAAGATTGCGTGGAAGTATCAAGCACAGGAAAGTAAGAGTGGAGTCAAGGTAAACAGTCCTTATCCAAAATAATTCATGCACTAAGGTCAAAGTACTAAAAGAAAACAAAGCAAGAAGTACCCGCCTTTATACATAGATCGTATCAAACCAAATCCGACGTCGAGACGCTCATCTCGAATTAGAGTCCTGCAAATGACACAATGTACAGTTTAGCTAATCATGTTATACATCCATTAACTAAGCCTAGTTCCCAAAACTGATAAGGTAACCCTCCATCGCAATGATTATTAATCAATACTAATCGTCGATTTACCTCGATTAATTCAATCAATAAATCCTTAATCGAATTGGTTTAACCCTAATTAATCCACCTCGACTTCAAATAGACAACTCAAATCAGAAATTCCAAATCTATCGAGAATTCAAGGCTATCTGTCGAAACCAAAATAATATTAAGGTTAATTCAAAATATGCAAATCTGCCCAAAAATCCAAAGTTGTCTTGCCAAACAAAAACTACATCAAGATTGATTCACAACCCTTGGATCTGTCCAAACAAATCCACAGCCATCCAAAAGAATCAGAACCCCCCTTACAATCACATTCCATCCTACTAAATTTGTTCACCAAAAAAACATAGTAACTTAAAGAACAAAGAACGTCATTGACTCAAACCCTCTATACCATAAACTGAAATCAACCTTCACAAGAGATGAAGTAGGACAAAGATTCTCTAGCTCCCTTAACCCGTGAATTCAGCACCATCTCAAAGAATCAGAAGTTATCACAAAACAATATGACTTCCACCTTAAGACTCAGAACCTTCAAAAGACCAGAATACAAGATCAAACCAACATCTCACACCCAAAATAAATCTGTCCAAAACAAAATCAAACTATCACAGCAACATGAACAAATATCGAAACCATACACCACCACCAAATTCTGTTCACTGCTTCACAACCAATTCATGGAAACCAGCAATTCCATCAACACCGAATCCTTGCAAAACAACCAACCAAGTTTTTGATCATGTTTAGCTCCCTACCCTTGAATCAAATAAATTCCCAAAATTCCATTGCTAACTGAAAAACATAACTAGTTGAATCCATTAAGATGGCCAGAACTCAATCCGAAAAACTAAACAAAAATAAGATCAAACGCAAACGCCCAAACTCATAACCATATCTAACCACTTACCACCGAAATTACTGGTAGGGAACAACGCCGCGAGAGGGAAAGGGAGGAGGGTCGGCGACGTAGAGTGCGAGGAAGAGGGGAGCTGGCGTCTACGGTGGCTCGGTGGCTAGGGTGCTCGCGTGAGGAGGAGGTCACTGGCGGCTATTGTGCTCGACGACTGGCACCCGCGTGAGGGAGCGAGGTCGTGGCTGTGGTGGCCGCGTGAGAAGGAGGGGAGGCCGGCGGCGTCCGAGGGTGCTCATGTGAAGAAGAGAAATCGCCACTGTGGTACGGGAAGAAGAGGCCGGCGCCCGCGTGGTGCTCGTGCGCGGGTCCGAGAAGAGGCCGGCTGAGCTCGGCGAAGGAGAGGGAGGCGGTGTCGTGAGTGATCGGGAGAGGAGGGAGTTCGGCAAGGGAAATTAGGGAGGAGAAAGGAGAAGTTAGGTTTATATAATTAAACCTAGGGTTTAATAAATTAACTTTAGGTTAATTTAATTAATCAACTCCCAATTTAATTGGGATTCCAAATAGATCTTCTCCGAGCTCATTATCTTTATCCCTATAATTATATCATACGAGCTCCAATTAAATCCCAGAAAATTTCTAAAATTTTCTAAAAATTCCAATAAAATTATTTGTCAAATAACTTTATTATTTAATCATTATTTGGGTACCGTATTTTACAATAAGTCAGCGAAACTTGGGTCTTGGAGTAAGAGTCGCCAAAGGCTCCGAACCAAGTAAACCGCTTGTGTTCCTCTCATGCCTGCTTTTCGTGTTTTTCTTTTCCGTTATGTTCATACTCTGATTTTAAAATGACAAAAAAAAAAAAAGAATTTTTGAAAATCACATGATTCCCCCCCCCCCCCCCCCCCCATATCACATGTGTAATCGATCCAACATAAGCATGTATAATAAAAGCAATAAAGTAAACATCAAACAAGTCTATCTAATGATAAAAATGGTCTTTCTATTGGTTTTCCCTGGATCTTAGCCTCGATAGGGTCTATCAAGGTAGTGGATTTAATCCTTGGGGATCCAATATTGACTAAGTCTAACTTAATTAATCAAGTTAGATTTGGGGACCCATGCTTGGACTATTCTTCTATTGGTACGATTAACAAGAGATAAATACGATTTAAATTTGTGTTTCGCCTTGTATCCAAGTCCAGATCGATTGTATACGGTTCTTTGTTTTCCAAGAATCGGATCAAAATTCTTGGAACCCATGGTGAATCATTCCAATGTTTCCTTTAGTTCCTTGACTTGACTTTTCAGTCTGAAATTTTCTTCCTCAAGTTGTTGGACTTGATTTGAAGTTCCAATCTAAATAGGTTCAGTCAAGGATCTTAGGTTAGTCACTTCCTTAAGGGTTGTTACCTTATTTTGAAGTGACTTGGCTCGGACATTGGATTTAGCTAACTTGTGCATGAGATAATTCACTCAGTTATATAGTTTATCTATTGAGAAGAACTTACAGTGGGATTAGGCCCTTTAGAAATGGATACAGATCCGTGGCTTCTCTCGAACTCTATTTCCGACTCGCTCTCAGTTTTAGACTCGTCGACTTGTTCTTGATTCGTAAGTGCGAGGAAGCTCGTCTGTTCGAGCTCTTCGTCAGAATCTTCTGAAGAGGATTCATCCCATGTCGCCTACAGTTATTTCTTCTTTCATTGCTTCTTCATTTTCTTTTGGCTCGGACAGTTGGCTTTGATGTGTC
This sequence comes from Zingiber officinale, assembly GCF_018446385.1. Classification (NCBI taxonomy): domain Eukaryota; kingdom Viridiplantae; phylum Streptophyta; class Magnoliopsida; order Zingiberales; family Zingiberaceae; genus Zingiber; species Zingiber officinale. The sequence continues at coordinate 68,617,270 of NC_055993.1, forward strand.
CCTTTTTGTTGAAGCCATAGCAAGTTACTTCAGACTTGACTTTTGACCTCGGTTGCATTGTTTTTGACTGAATCACCTTCTTGATGTCTTTTTTGGTAAATCCTTTCTTCTTCTTATAGAGTTTTCATACAAGATTGATGAGCTCGACAGTGATCTCATCATCGTAATCTTCTGAGTCCAGTTCATCTTCAGACTCAGGTTCGATCCGACGCTTAGTTTTTGCTTCCCGCGTTCTGTTTGTTCCTGCAATCAAAGCAATACCTTTCTCGACCTGAGTAGTATTAGTTTGTTCGTGAACTCAAATTTGGAAAATAATTCATCTGATTTTATTAAGGAAAGGTCCTTGGATACTTTGTAAGCACCTACCATGGATGCCCACAAAGTGTTCCTCGGTACTGCATTGAGTGCATACTTGATAACATCGCGATTTTCCACTTTCTGACCCATTGCGTGGAGGTTGTTAAATAGGTCTTAAATTCAGGTGTGAAGTTGGCTTGCTGATTCACCTTCATGCATTTTTATATTATAAAGTTTATTTAATATCAAATCATGTTTGCTTACCTTCATGTCGGAAGTTCCTTCGTGCAACTCGATCAACTTTTCCCACAGTTCCTTTATGCTTGAGAATGAGCCGACTCGATTCAGCTCTTTTTTTGTCAGGCTGCATTGTAGAGTCTTAGTAGCTTTGGTGTTAGCCTTGATCTTCTTTCTAGTTGGTGCATCCCATTTGTCGCAAGGGACGAGGATTCCATTTTTGGTGGGATATGCGAATCCCTTCTGGATAATTATCCACATCTCAACTTGTGTCTTGAGGTGGTACTCCATTCGGTTCTTCCAGTAACCAAAGTCTTTGCCGAAGAAGAGGGGAGGGCATGTAGTGTTATAACCTTCTTGGTGGGCCATTTGAAAAGGAGCACTTGCACAATAAATAAAAATAGAACTTGTCCCAAGACTAGGTCTTGGCTTAGTAGAACGGGATAAAGAATTTAAATAAATGAACTCAAGTGGTGTTGCACCATCTTCGAGAAGGAATAAAACTCAATTGCAATAAAACTGATCGGGAAGAGGTAGCTGTACCAATTTCGATCGACTCCAAAAAATTTAAAAGACTAATACCACGAAAAAAATTGCTTGAATGGTGGTTTCACCAATTCGAAACGACCCCTCTCTGATACCAATTGTAGGATTTTTATGTTTGAGAGGGGGGTGAATAGCGCTCATGACTTTCACGTTTATTTAAAACAGTCGAGTAAAATACAACGGAATAAAGATAGAAACGAAAAACAAATAATGCTAACACGACCAAGATTTACTTAGTTCGGAACCTGTGGTGACTCCTACTCCAAGGCTCACACGTAAGAGTGCTTTCAATAGGTAATCATTAATCAATCGTAAAGATTACAAGTACAATTTGAAATAATTACAAGTAATTAGAAAACTAAAAATACTGACGACTTGGTAGGATAAAAACTTTAACAGAGTCATCGTCGGAGCTTTTGGACATTATAGAGGCTTTATTGGAGTAGTGCGCAAGTGCAGAAGTCGTTCTGAATGTTGTTTCTAAGCTCCTGGTTTAATGCTGCTTATATAGGTTGTTCCGAGCACCTGGACACACACATATATATATATATATATATATAATATGAATTTGACAGCTTCTGACTGTTCGATTCTGACTTTGAGATTCGCTGAAACTCTAGATTGAACCGACGCTTACTGTTCCCTCTTCGAGGGAACACGTCCTCATCTACTCCTCTCAGGAGAGTTTGCCTTTTACCAGATTGGTCCTCCAGACCGTTTGTACTTTTTCTCAGTGTTCGAGACTTCAGGTCTTCATGTTGAATGTTCGCTCCATGACCCATCCATACTTCCTCCTGGTCTTCGACCACCAGGATTTTTACCTAGAGTGTCCGACTCTAGGATTTCGCCTAAAGTGCTTTACCCGCCAAGACTTCGCCTTGTTTAACCATAGTTAGGACTTTCCACCACTTAGGGGTTACCTCTCCCTAGGACCTAAGATTACCTCCCCCTAGGGGTTTCCACCTGCCTAGCATCCACTAAGACATTTATCTAAAAATACTTAGGACTTCCTGTAAGTTCATTCATACTTGTTAGACTACAAATAACCTTAACTTTGGACCCTTTGCCATAATCAAAACTTCGGTTCGATCGTCTGGTGCTCCCTGCACCAACAGTTGAGGGATCAGGGGAGTTGGGGAGGGATCGGGGAGATTCAGGGAGGGGTCTATTAAGTTGTTAAATTAGGATTTTTAGTGATGAATTTTAATTTGTTACCAAATTAGTCGCCAATTTGACGAAGAATTTTAAATTCGTCGCCAATTTTAAACATCATCACCACATGCAGGATCTCAAATTTAGCGATGACTCTTGGATTCACCACCAAATTAACAACGAATGAAGAATTCATCTCTAATTTGACGATGAGTCCTTAATTCATTGCCAATTTGGCGATAAATCCTTACTTCGTCACCAATTTTGGGTTACTTCGTCACTAATTTTGGGATGATTACAGGATTCGTCGCAAAATGCCAATCAATTAGTGCAATCAATTGATATGCCATATTCGAATTCTATAGAATAATAGATGGGTTAGACCAATCGATTACCTAATCGATTAGGGGTTAATTTGTGACTTTCTTGAGCATCTTGATCTGCAACGAATCACAAATTCATCCTAAAATTGATGATGAATCCTGAATTCATCTCAAAATTGATGGTAAATCTAGAACTCCTCCCAAAATTGGCGATGAATCCCGAATTCATCCCAAAATTGGTGAAAAATCCAGAATTGTCCCAAAATTGACAATTAATCTTGAATTCATCACAAAAAGACTAATCAATTACAACAATCAATTGGTATGCCTTATTCGGATTATGTGGGATCATAGAATGACCCGAAATCAATTGGGCAGTCGATTGACTTAGATCAATCAATTGATCAATCGATTAGGGGTAATCTGCGACTTTCTTGAGTGTCTCGATTAGCGATAAATTCTGAATTCATCTCAAAATTGATGGCGAATGCTAAATTCATCGTCAATTGGCGACGAATCATGAATTCATCACTAAATTTAAAATCTCAACCTAGTTTTAAGGTAGCCAAAAATACTTTAAATTGGTGACAAATCTTGAATTCATTGCCAGTTTGGCAATGAATTCGGATTCGTCACCAATTGAGATCCCAGTTTAATTTTAAGGCGGCCGAAAAAAGTTTAAATTGATGATAAATATTGAGGTCGTCGTCAATTGGAGACGAATTTGGGATTCATCACCAATTGGCAATGAATTTGGTGACAAATATAATCTTACTGATGAATTTTGTGACAAAATAATTGTGTTGGTAATTTAGGGATAAATTTTTTTTGTCACGAATTTTGTTGGTAATTAGCGATGATTATTATTTTTGTCATAAATGTCGTTACTGATCTGTGACAAATTTTTTTCGTCACTTAAATTCGTCGTTAAATTAGCACTTTTTGTAGTGAGATACATGTCTTATCCCTTTTGTAAACTATTAGCATTTTGATTTGTTTGGATCTTACGAGCTAGGGGGAGGAGGTAAATAGCTTTGATCACTTCATCTAGATTATGAGCTTGTCATTTGAATGTGTAGTAAAATACTTGAATCAAACTTGACACCACATGCTCATCACCTTAGTTTTTACTTGGTATCTACCTCTTAAGATGACTAATCCAATGCTTAGTCATAGCGGTCTACTACCACTAAATCTTCTCCTTTTCGGATATCTTTTAGAGGCAAAGAAACCTCTTACAATAAGTTTTCACAACAATACAACAAGAATATGAAATACAAAAGCAAATACACAAAAGTAAACTACTTTACAAGAATCTTGCTTTGAATGCTTTCTTGCTTCTTGATTATCCTAAAATGCAGCAGCACTTCATACTCAAATACCCAAGAATTGATACCTTCAAATATTCATGAAACTCTCTTTTATAAGGTTGCATTTGGGCTGATTTTTGCCTAATAATCAATTGCTTATCTTCACTAATCGATTGTCATCTAATCTGACCATTTAAAATTGTAGAAGAAATCTTTTTGACCTGATCAATATTACTTAACATCACCTATCGATTGGCATCCATCAGTCGAATTAGACAATCGATTAGAAAAGCTTCTATTCGATGCTATAGTGCCAACAATCGATTGCAAGATTTTATCAGTCAATTGCTAGCAGTTAATTGTTATGTTCCAACAATTAATTACTGGTAGTTGATTGTTGCATTCCAACAATCAATTGTTGGGTTCCAACAAACCCTTTTTTACAGTCTCAAATCCTGAATTTGGATTTTTGGAGTCCATCAGTCGATTGATACACCTTGTCAATCAATTGATATTCCTATATATATTAATCTTACCAAAGTTGAATTCTCATTTTATCTAGTATTCGGTTAACCTCAACTTACCAAGACTTTCTTTACTAAATATTTGGTCAACCTTGACCTACAATGACTTTTTGTTGACCAATATCCAGTCAACCTTGACTTATTAGGACTTTATCATTTGCCAAGCATCTAGTTTTCTTTAATCTATTTAGATTTTTCTCATTGCTAAGTGTCTAGTCAACCGTTAATCCACTTGGATTTTTCTTATACCAACTTTCTTGTTAGACTTCTGACTACCAAGTGTCCAGTCAACCATGATCTACTTGAATATTTCTTTTGCCAACTCCTTGCTGGATTTTTGATCATCAAGTGTCCGATCAATCATAACTCAGATTTTCCTCTTGCCAACTCTTTGTTGGACTTCCGACCGCCAAGTGTTTGGTCAATTGAGACCACTTGGACTTTTCTTATCTTGTCAAGTATTTGGTCAACGTTGACCTACTCGATCGACTAATATATTGATCAAATATCGGAATTTAAGTTGAGTTAACTTGAGCTTAATCTGTCACGCCCCGGAGGAGTCCCTGTCCGAGAAAATTTCGGCAGCATCTCCCCTCTACGGCGGACAATCTGAAACTTTTCTACATCCTCATATACCTCAGCCACATACGGCTGGAATAATAACATGTAAATAAACCATCACCACGCAGTTTATATAAATATAAGCAAACCAAAGCAGTAATACCATGACTCAAAATCAACCCTACTCAACTACACTCGTAAAGCTCAAATCCGATGAACTCACCTCTTCTGCCGTCAAGGCAGGCATGTAGTAGAATAAATCCAAATCATACCAAAAATCCATCAAACGCTAAGAATCCATACAATATCCATAAGTAAAACAATACAAGACTAAAAACAAAGTCTGATAGAGAAACGAAGATAAAATAACAACTCAAGACCAGCAAAGGACTAGCACTACGTGCAGATGGGGACTAGCGACTGGAACTGCGCCGGATAGCCTCAACCTGAAAATATAATAACAATGGAGGCGGGGTGAGTCCAACACTCAGCAGGTACAACTGATATGCATAATAAAGTAAATAACAGACAACACTAATCATGCGTAAAGTCTCCTGAATATGAGAAGAATAAATGCAACTGAAACAAAAACAGGAGAAACTGTACTAACCAGGACCAAGGTATAAAGATAACTGGGTCGTCAGACCGAGAGTGTCATAACCCTGTATGCATGTCAATCATATGCTTCCAAATAAATGCAGCAAGTAAATGCAGCAAACACAAACAATAAATGCATTATGCATATGATACCAATGACATGGTCACCCCTGACGCCAGTCAGCCATCTCACACACAATGGTGAGTCCGAGTGGGTAGGGCTGTGACAACCGTGCACTCTGACATCACTGCTCCTGATGAGTGACCGAGTGAACGGGATGCTGTCGGAGTACATAAATGGGGGAGCGCAATGCTCTCATCTCCCGGTACACGATGGCGAGGAGGACTCTCTGCCGGCTACTACGCTGAGTCACACTACCCATGAGCGGACCAACGGAGCCAAACAAAGTCCAACTGCCTACCGGCAACAACGCTGCTACACTAAACCAACGGAGCCAAACAGAGCGGAACTGTCTGCCGGCTACCACGCTGAGTCACCAGACCAACGGAGCCCAACAGCAGAACTGCCACACACCTGTCTGATATACCACTAACCCATGAGTGGTGGTGTGTACAGATACATGTAACTGGCGATGCGCTCACAATAATGGAGCAGACAATCACACAGCATGCAATCATGCAAGATGATGCATGACTCTAAAGATGGCAATATCATGAATAGCATAGCAAGATCCATACATAAATAAAAGGTGTACCACAAGTCAATGTATCAGATGGAAGGTACACAAACAGATAGGGTATCAAATAAACCCTAAGTCCTGAACATAATGTTGGATCGAGACGCGCTAGAGGGGGGGGGGTGAATAGCGCTCGTGGCTAAATCGTTCGATTAACGTAAAACTTATCGGAGTTAAAACAACGCAGCGGAATAAAAACAAGCAAAACAAAAGACACAGAGTATTTTTACTTCGTTCGGAGCCTGTGACGACTCCTACTCGAAGGCCCGCGATCCTTGATCGCTTCCGGTGGGCAACAACTATAAGTTCGAAAGTATACAAAGATGATTTACAAGTAATGCAGTAAATAATCTTATACCGACAATGAAAAAATACTAAATTGAAGCTTCGGGTTGTCGGTGTCGAGTTGCAGCACTTCGGGACGAGTTCGTTAGCAGCTAAATGCAGAAGGAAGACTTGAATCTTGTTCTCAGAGCTGCTGCTCGAAGTTCCCTTATAAAGGGCATCCAAGGCGCCTTAATCAAGCTCCAAGGCGCCTTGAACCCCAAAAGTTTATCACTCTTTGACGCTGTGATAAGCTTCTGGCGTTGCCTCTTATCCGACTCCAGGCGCCTTGGACCATTCTCAGGCGCCTCCAAGCTGCAGTCCAAGGCGCCTTCAACATCCATGAAGGCGCCTTCATCACTTCACCGCCAGCTTCATCCTTGTACCGAGGCGCCTCCAAGCTCCATGGAGGCGCCTACTATTCATCCGAGGTCATTTTTGCACTTTGGTCCCTGCAAGATATGTTAATTCCAAAAATACCCTGCAGCACAGAGTTAGCACAAAGCAATGATATAAGTATGAAAATTGACAGTCTCCAGACTGTCCGGGTCTGACTTCGGGTTTCCTTCCGGAAACCCTAGGTCGACCCGACGCCTACTGTTCCCTCTACGGGGAACGCGTCCTCACCTACTCCACTCGGGAGAGTTTACCTGTTGCCAGTACGATCCTCCAGATCGACTGGACTTTTCGCCTAGGGTTACCACCCCCTAGGACCTAGGGTTACCGCCCCCTAGGGTTTTTCTCCACCTAAGGTTACCGCCCCCTAGGACCTAAGGTTGCCGCCCCTTAGGATTTTCCTCCTCCTAGGGTTACCGCCCCCTAGGACCTAAGGTTACCCCCCCTTAGGATTTTCCTTCACCTAGGGTTACCACCCCCTAGGACCTAAGGTTACCACCCCTTAGGATTTTCCTCCACCTAGGGTTACCACCCCCTAGGACCTAAGGTTACCACCCCTTAGGATTTTCCTCCACCTAGGGTTACCACCCCCTAGGACCTAAGGTTACCACCCCTTAGGATTTTCCTCCACCTAGGGTTACCACCCCCTAGGACCTAAGGTTACCCCCCCTTAGGATTTTCCCCTGCCTAACCGCAGTTAGGACTTTCCTGAAACACTCATTCAACATATTAGATAACAAGGAATCTTAACTTTGAATCCCTTTGTCATTATCAAAACTGAGGTTCGATCGTCGGATGCTTACTGCACCAACAATCTCCCCCTTTTTGATTATGACAACCGAAATTCAAAGTTAAGTAAAAATGCAGTAAAGATACACATAGATAAGCACAGGCATAAATAAAGCATAGACACTACACATAGATAAGCACAGGCATAAATAAAGCATAGGCACATTCACAACAAAATTTTCGTTTTAACTTTAATTTATAATATTCTTTGAATTTCTTCCTACTCTCCCCCTTTGCCATATATCAAAATACCCAAGAGAGTGAAGAAAATCTGGGCCTTAGCTTAACTTTCAAAGATAATTTTCAATCTTATCTTCCAATCTTTTAATTTACTTTTGATAAACACTTAGTTTTTCTTGTAAGACTCTTAGATAGGTGAAATCATAATTTTGAAAGCAAAATTCTTCCTTTAGTTTGAGAGATACTGAGATAAAGTTATTTTGTCTTTAAACAGTAACTTAGTATTTGAAAACAATTGCTTTGAGAGACACTTAGCTATTTTTGTTTTAAACACTTTAAAAAGTACTTAGCTAGATGTTTTTTTTAAAAAAATTTAGCTAACTTTGAAAATACTTAGCTATGTTTTCAGCTTAGAAATGATTGCGTTGAGAAAATATCTTGCCAAGATAATTTAAGAGTTAGGTCATAAATAATTTTAATTTATAAGCTAAGTTAAAAATAGCTTGAATTTTCGAAGATATTCCAAAAATAGTTGTTAATTTTAAGGTTAAGTCAAAAAAGATTTTTAAAGAAAAACTAATTTTAAAACCGACTCAAAATCACTCCCCCTTAATTAATGCCTTAATAAATTTTTGAGTTCAGGAGCTCAAGCATGAGAGGTTAAAAAATTATTTTCCTAATTTTCCATCCCACTCATTCTAGATTAACAAGCATGTTTAGCATATGAGTGAATGTGAGATGGAGTTTACTTTAATTTACAACATTGAAAATATCAGTTAGAATTCCAAATAAGTGACCATTATTTTGAAGATTAAAAAGTTAATTGAGTTTAGAATTTCTGAAAAGGGTTTTGAACTTAATTTTTCAAAGGATATTTCAAATGATTTTGAAAAGATTAAATTTTAAAAGAATTTTGAAATTAAGTTTTAAAGATTTTGAAATAATTTTCAAAAGATTTTTGAAATGATTTTTTTTTTTTTAAAAGATTAAGTTTTAAAAGATTTTTGAAATAATTTTCAAGAGATTTTTGAAATAATTTTTAAAAGATTTTTGAAATAATTTTCAAAAGATTTTTGAAATTAAGTTTTAAAAGATTTTTGAAATTAATTTTCAAGAGATTTTTGAAATATTTTTCAAGAGATTTTTGAAATAATTTTTAAAAGATTTTTGAAATGATTTTTAAATAATTTTGAAATGATTTTCAAATAATTTTGAAATGATTTTCAAATAATTTTGAAATTGATTTTTAAAATAATTTTGAAATTGATTTTTAAAATAATTTTGAAATTGAGTTTCTAAAATAGTTTTGAAATTAAGTTTTTTTAAAATAGTTTTGAAATTAAGTTTTTTTTTTTAAAATAGTTTTGAAATTAAGTTTTTTTTTAAAATAGTTTTGAAATTAAGTTTTTTTTTTTTTTTTTTTTTTAAAAATAGTTTTGAAATTAAGTTTTAATTTCTTAGTCATCTCACCCGATCTAAATTTTCAATCAGGTAATCCTATAATTATTGTGAGATGAATTGAGGTTCAGTTTAAGGGGTTGGTTTAATTTTGTGTTAGATTCAGGTTTAGCTTTGGGTTCAACAAGTAAGCATTCTTTGGATAAACTTCTGGGCTATGGTGAGTCACAAGGAACTCATTAAAGTAACCATGCCTTCGAGGTTTTCCAAATAGTCCTACCCATTGAACTTAATACTAAAACTTGGTCTAACTAGTTAGGATCCATTTAAGGGTAGCTTCGGTCAGTTCCACTTGGCCAAATGCACCAGGTCGAAGCCATATCTTCCTAGACATGCGATGCCCAAGCTTCCCTAACGTACTATCATCCAAAAACTTCACCAGTACCGTTAGTAAAGTTAAACCTAGCCCATTTTATCTAACCTTAATTACCCTGCTGAGTAGTCTACTCTTGTTTACCCATTTCGGGTAGATTAGTTTGGGGGTGCCAACTATTCTGGATCCTCCTTCTATTTGATTATATTCCTTTAATTTTATTTGTTAAGATAATTATTTATTTATTTATGAATTAGATTTGGGTTATATTTAGATTAAATTTAGTAAATAAAAGGTACTAGATTATAGCTTGGTATGTAGTGTTTAAGTTTTACTTTAGACTTATAACCCAAGTCTAGATTTCGAGATTTGATTAAATTATTAATAATCTTCTCTAATTTATCAATTTTATCTTTTAAAATATTATTTTGTATCTTTAATTTTCTAAGAGTTAATTTCTTATTTTTATTTGTATTAATTTTATTCATTACATTATTAGCATGCATATCTAATTTTGAAGAGAAATCTATACTAGAGCAAGCAGGATTAGTTAAATTAGTGCAATCATGTGTTGCATAAATTGGATTTTCATATAATGTAAATGTACTAACCTTGATTTCTTCCTCTGGATTCTTAGGTCTTCTTTCTGGGCATTGTCTTTTGCAGTGACCCATTTGTTTGCATTTGGAGCATTTAATTTGTTCCTTCCCCTTTTTGATCATTTTCTCCTTCTTCTTCGATTGTACCGGCCGAGTCTTATGAGTAGGACACTCGTTTTTATAGTCTCCTCTCTCCCTACACTTAAAACAAGTTATGTGACATTTGCATTTTGAATTTACAATCTTACCTCTCAAATTCATGACAGGATCCTCCCCCTTGACTGTTGCCACCTCGAGTTCAGACTCAGATTCAGCAATTTCCTCTCTGGCCATTAGTGCTATGAAATCGGTCTGATCTGATTCTTCTGAGTCTGGTTCGGAGGTTGACTCTGGAGATTCGTATTTGGGTTCGCAGTCTTGTTCAATTTCTGACTCTGAAGGAATCTCATGAAGTTTGAGTAGTTTCTCCCAAAGCTCTTTAGCAGTGTCGAACCTTCCGACTCGATCAAGATCTGAATTTGATAGTCCGCCTAGGAGAATACATGTTGCCTTTGCATTTGTCTCGAAGTTTCTTATCGTTTGTGCATCCCACTTGTCATAGGTGATGGATACACCTTCTTCATTTGGGAGGATGAGTCCGATCTGGACTATGGTCCATGTCTCCACTTGGATTTTCAGTTGGTGCTCCATCTGGTCTTTCCAGTAACCAAAATTATTGCTGGACAAGAGTGGTAGGCTTGCGGTGTTGTATCCATCTTCATAGGCCATTTAAAAACCTAGCACGCAATATAAACAAAAAAAAACTTGTTCCAAGACTTGGTCTTGGATTAGTAGTGCAGAATAAAGATAGAAATAGCAATTTACAAATTTTAAAAAAATAATAAAATAATAAAATAATAAAATAAATATTATTAAAATAATATAAAAATATTATTTCAAACTTTTCTAAATGCGATATTTCGTTAATCCCAATCAATTGTGAAAAGATGAAAATGAATTTTTTGAAAATAGTTTTGGAGGGAAAAACGAAAGGCGTAAGGTTTTATTTTGAGCCTAAACAGACGAAAAAGCCACAAAAAAATGCTTGAATGGTGGTTTCACCTATTCGAAGCAACCCCGCTCTGATACCAATTGTTGGATCGAGACGCGCTAGAGGGGGGGGGGGGTGAATAGCGCTCGTGGCTAAATCGTTCGATTAACGTAAAACTTATCGGAGTTAAAACAACGCAGCGGAATAAAAACAAGCAAAACAAAAGACACAGAGTATTTTTACTTCGTTCAGAGCCTGTGACGACTCCTACTCAAAGGCCCGCGATCCTTGATCGCTTCCGGTGGGCAACAACTATAAGTTCGAAAGTATACAAAGATGATTTACAAGTAATGCAGTAAATAATCTTATACCGACAATGAAAAAATACTAAATTGAAGCTTCAGGTTGTCGGTGTCGAGTTGCAGCACTTCGGGACGAGTTCGTTAGCAGCTAAATGCAGAAGGAAGACTTGAATCTTGTTCTCAGAGCTGCTGCTCGAAGTTCCCTTATAAAGGGCATCCAAGGCGCCTTAATCAAGCTCCAAGGCGCCTTGAACCCCAAAAGTTTATCACTCTTTGACCACTGTGATAAGCTCTTCGACGTTGCCTCTTATCCGACTCAAGGCGCCTTGGACCCTTCTAAGGCGCCTCCAAGCGTCGGTCTAAGGCGCCTTCAACATCCACGAAGGCGCCTTCATCACTCGTGCACCGCCAGCTCATCCTTGTACCCGAGGCGCCTCCAAGCTCCATGGAGGCGCCTTGGCACTATTCATCCGAGGTCATTTTTGCACTTTGGTCCCTGCAAGATATGTTAATTCCAAAAATACCCTGCAGCACAAAGTTAGCACAAAGCAATGATATAAGTATGAAAATTGACAGTCTCCGGACTGTCCGGGTCTGACTTCGGGTTTCCTTCCGGAAACCCTAGGTCGACCCGACGCCTACTGTTCCCTCTACGGGGAACGCGTCCTCACCTACTCCACTCGGGAGAGTTTACCTGTTGCCAGTACGATCCTCCAGATCGACTGGACTTTCTGCCTAGGGTTACCACCCCCTAGGACCTAGGGTTACCGCCCCCTAGGGTTTTTCTCCACCTAAGGTTACCGCCCCCTAGGACCTAAGGTTGCCGCCCCTTAGGATTTTCCTCCTCCTAGGGTTACCGCCCCCTAGGACCTAAGGTTACCCCCCCTTAGGATTTTCCTTCACCTAGGGTTACCACCCCCTAGGACCTAAGGTTACCACCCCTTAGGATTTTCCTCCACCTAGGGTTACCACCCCCTAGGACCTAAGGTTACCACCCCTTAGGATTTTCCTCCACCTAGGGTTACCACCCCCTAGGACCTAAGGTTACCCCCCCTTAGGATTTTCCCCTGCCTAACCGCAGTTAGGACTTTCCTGAAACACTCATTCAACATATTAGATAACAAGGAATCTTAACTTTGAATCCCTTTGCCATTATCAAAACTGAGGTTCGATCGTCGGATGCTTACTGCACCAATACATAATATATCATATGGTTGGGTCACTACCTAAAGCATGTATGGTCAGATAAATAATAATATGCAATGCATAATAAGTACACAAGCAACATGTAACAGATCATGTAGTGACCAACCGAAACAAATGGAAAACACAATCATTGCTATATGTTAAACACATTATTATGCATATCAAAAGACAAGTTAAAGTACCCGCCTCCAATAGGAATGTCCAAATCTGACATCGAGATACTCGTCTCGCGTCAAAGTCCTGTATCTAATAGATATACGATATTTTAGCTAAATTCCTATAAATAGCTAAATAAATTCTTTAACTCTAAATTAGGGCAAAACCCTAATCCATAAACCTCGACCAACTAGGGTTAGCTTCATTAACCCTAATTACATCATTTGATTTTAAATCAACCAAATCTCACCTAATATAACTCTATCACCTAACCATATAATCCAATTAAAACATAATTCAATATATATACCTACATCAACATTGCTTGCTAACATAACTTAACACAAAACTTACCAATTCGAAGACTTCTCTGTTGGCTCACAACATAGGATGGTCGCTGCTGTAAATCAAAGGGTTGCTGCCCAAACAAACACATGTTAGGCTCACACACTAGGTCAATATCTCAAGATTGCAAGATGAATCAAATTGAAGCCTTACATCTTATACCCAAAACCTTCTGTTGATCCTCAACTGATCAGAAAGACCAAAAATATCGGCGGTGGAACAGCACCTCGAGTAGGTAGCTGAAGCTTCGTCGACGATGGCAGCAGGCTTCTTGATGGTCAGCTAGGTCAAGCGACGGCGGCGTGGGGATCTCCACAGCAAAGGGACAACGGGCGCCGATGGCCAGCTAGGGCTCGCGGTGGCCTTCGGCAAAGATCTAGGGCACATCGGCGACTTGAGTGCCGGCGAGGAGAAGAAGGCCGGCGCTGCTCGGCGTTGACGGAAATGCTAGGGCACAGAGAAAGGGGGTCGGCGCTGGGGTTCGGGTGCCGGCACAGAGAAGCGGCCGAGAGGAGTCAGTGGCGTCGGCGGAGATGCTGGGGCACCGGGGTGTGCGGCAGTGCTCCATGCGTCGCCGGCGGCAGTGCTCTGTGCGTCGGCAGTGCTGGCAGTGGAGATGGGCGTCGCGAGGAAGGAGGAAGAGGAAAGATCCGGCTCGGGCAGAGGAGAAGAAGAAGAAGTGGAAGAGATCGCTGGTTAGGGCGGTTAGGCCTCGGAGGAAGAAGGATGAGGGGAAATCGACGTCGGGGTTGGGGAGGAACTCGGACACGCGGGGAGGAAAAGAAAAAAAAAACAAAAAGAAAAAGAAAAGGAAATAGGAAAAAGGAAATAAAACTTTGCCTCATTAAAATATGGTAGCCTAAACAGGCTTTTCCGGGCCCCATTTGTATCCCCGTTAACTCGTCCAAACGAGATCCGAAAAATTCCCGAAAAATTTCCAAAAATTCCGAAAAATTCCCTTATTAATATTCGCCTATTTTTCGGTATTTGACATTCTCCCTCACTAATAAAAATTTGGTCCCCAAATTTCGTTATCTACCATCAGCAAGTACTAACAACAGATATAAAGTATAAATGCTGAACGGTAAATAAATCACATACCTCAAGTGAAAAGATGGGAGTATCGAGCTCGGATAGTATCCTCGAGCTCCCAAGTAGCCTCCTCACCCGAATGATGTTGTCATCCGACTTTAACCAGCCGGATAGTCTTGTTCCGCAACTGATGCTCTTTCCGATCCAGAATCCGTACCGAAACCTCCTCATAGTGACGTCAGGCTGAAAAGGAACTGAGATATCTGTCAGCACATTCGTCGGTTCCGGTACGTATCTCCTCAGCATAGATACGTGAAATAGATCGTGAACTCCTGTCAGAGACAGTGGTGGTAGTGCTAAACGATAAGCTACCGCTCCAACCCTTTCCAAGATCTGGAAAGGTCCAATGTATCGCGGAGCTAACTTACCTCTGAGGCCAAATCTCTTCACCCTTTTTCGTGGTTGAAACTCGTAGAAAAGCATGGTCGCCAATAGAGAACTTCAAGGGTTTGCGTCTCGAATCAGCATAACTCTTCTGGCGGTCCTGCGCCTTTGACATCCTCCGTCCGATAATACGGACCAACTCTGTCTCATGCTGAACTCTATGAGGTCCCAACAACTGGGCCTCCCCAACCTCATCTCAGAGGGTGGGTGTCCGACAAGGACTACCATACAACGCTTCAGACGGTGTCATCTGGATAACCGAATGAAAGCTGTTGTTGTCGACGAGCTCTACCGATGGCATATGATCCTCCCAACTGCTTCC
The DNA here is from genome assembly GCF_018446385.1 of Zingiber officinale. NCBI lineage: Eukaryota > Viridiplantae > Streptophyta > Magnoliopsida > Zingiberales > Zingiberaceae > Zingiber > Zingiber officinale. Next base: position 68,632,411 of record NC_055993.1, read on the forward strand.
AAAATCCAATACACATGACCTCAGCAAATCCTCTAGAGTCTGAATGTTTCACTCTGACTGTCCATCTGTCTGAGGATGGAAAACTGTACTGAAACAGAGCTCAGTGCCTAAAGCCTGAGGAGTCCCTTAATCAAGTCCGTAACCACAACTCGGTGGCACGCTAAAGTCCCTCTGGACTTCCGGCTAAGTGCATCGGCAACCACATTAGCTTTTCCCCGGGTAATAGCTAATGTACAATCATAATCTTTCAGGAATTTCATCCTTCTCCTCAGTCGGAGATTAAGTTTCTTTCTAAGTGAACAGATATTTGAGACTCTTATTGTCAGTGAGAATCTCAAATGTAATGTCGTACAGATAATGCCGCCAAATCATCAAGGCAAAAATAATGACGATCAACGACAAGTCATGTACTGGGTAGTTCTCCTCATGCTCCTTCAACCGCCGAGAAGTAGGAGACTACCCTGTTGTGCTACATCAAAACAACGTCCAAACCCTGTACAGATGCGTCGGTATAGAGCACGAATCCGTCCTCTCCAGAAGATAAAACTAAAAATCGGAGTCGACACTAGTCTCCGCTTCAGCTCCTAAAAGCTGATCTCGTAGTCCTCGAACCACGTGAACTTCACACCTTTACTGGTCAGGCGTGTCAGTGGCATAGCAACGCATGGACAAAACCCCCAAGAGCCTCCGGTAATAACTAGCTCGGTAAAGGGAGTTGCGAGTCTCATGTATAGACTATAGTAACTCCCAACTGGTAACAACCTCTATCTCCTGTGGATCCATGGTATACCCCTACTGGTGACCATGTGTCTCAATCATCTCACAGAAGACAATCAAAATACGCACTACTGATCTTCACATATAGACGTTTCCGTCGAAACATCTCTAGAACTATGCAAAGATGGTGTACGTGATACACCTCAAATCAGGAATAATACACCATGTCGTCAATAACGATAACGAATTCTGATCCAATATCCTAGGGATACCCAAATCATCGAGTCCATGACAACATCTAAGGCTCCGCAAGCCCTAATGGTAAAACCAAGATGTCTGTATCACAGACATTCCTATCTATAAGATCTCAGATAATAAATCGAAAATCTGATCATCAACAATATAAATCACCAAGAATAAATCCTCTAGTGTGAGAGCAACGCTCCATCACTGGAAATACCACATATGTGGGAGCAACTCTCTACCACAAGAAATCCTTAATATGTGGGAGATAATCTGAAACATGTATCTGCAATAAATATAGGAGCAATGCTCCGCTACCATCAATCCGTAATATGTGGGAGCAACACCCCACCACAAAACAATATATAAATGCCCCAAAGCACCTAACTATCCAGCTAAAGACTGCATGAGATCTCTCTACCACAAATCACTGTGGTTAGCCTAGGGTATAACAACCTAGTAAGCTAATCAAATCCATCATCAACTCTATCAGCATCCCAGTGGGTCATCCAATGATAGGAGAATTAGTTGACGGGTTAATCCAACAAATGACATAATGCAGACACTCCATATCCTGCATTCAACATAAGTAGAATCATCATGCTGCTACCAATAATACACCTGGCACACGTGCTTACACAACATAAGTATGGTCAACATAATCCTCCAATTAGTACACACCAAACACACACACAACTCAGGTATATTCAGTTTGATACTTCCAACAATACATACCGAACACGTGTGCAAAATCAAAGTAGATAAAATCAACAATACACCTCAAACAACACTCACATGACATATATACACCTATGCCAAGAGAATAACCAACATATACTTCCAATAAAGCATACTAAACCCAGGTGCACTCACAAATCAAACATAATCAAAAAGATACCTCAGATACCACACCAAACACATATGTACATATCACGACTCAGACTAAATCGACAAGATACCTCCATCAAAACACCACAGATGTACTTATACCACAACTCGGATTTAATTGACAAGATATCTTCAATAATACATTCAGATACATACATCGAACTACATAACCATGATCCACAAGGAACCTACAAACCATATCAGAACATGGATACATATACTACTCGCAAATGGGCAGTCTACCATAGGACTCCTACAACACATAACAATCATAATATGCATGCAACATAGACATGCAAAATCAGCATACCAGCTCAATCAAAGAGACCAACCTTATGCTGCCAACATTCATGGTTTACGGGTATATCTAAACAAAATTCATGCATATGTATCAAGCATGAATACATCAATCAAAAGCAACCCAAAATAACGCAGCCTAATCATCCAGTAACAACCCTTCTCTAGGTTCAAAGGAACTAATATCGGACAAGAAAGATATACACACCATGGTATAACATTGCAAGTCAATGTCGTACACTACCAAGACTATATCTAATGGGGAAAATTTTATCATCTTAAATCCAAATGTACTCTCCCAGTATACACTAGTAACGATTGTATCCTATAAATGTTAAGCAATTAACTCTACACTTCCTTACATCAGCGGGGTCACATATCCCAATGCACTTTCAGAGTCATCCAACCGGGTATATACAGTCCATGGTCAAAGTCTTCATGGAATAAGATACATCGATCCTCTATAAACTATCCAAGCCGACAATGATATATGGCTAAATCAGTTCTTTTCACGTCAGTACAAAACATGTACTCAAATGTGCTCTAGACACATAACTAAGCACAAATAACCTAAAGGTTCGAACCTCTAAAAATAGAGTATGGAAATCCTCTACTGATCAAACAACAAAACTAAATCATTCATCTACTAACTAATCAAGAATACCTTAATCCTCCACAAGCAACTAAGGTATATCAAACCACGATTACCCAACTCGACAAACGTAAATCAGTCTTCTACTGACCGATCTAATAAGAGTAAATCAATATTTACTGATAAAAAATTAACTAAGATAAAATGGTATACTACATTGTTAAATAACTAAATCAGTTCATGGGTCAATTCAACACTAATTACATCAACTCAAACTAGAGAATGTCAACCCACATAATACCATAAGTATAAATGTGTACGACCCAAAATAAAAAGTCAGAATTCAAGATCATCAAGACACCCTCATTTTTTTTTCCAAAAATATCAGCTCACATAATATCAGATGAATAAGTCTCTACTCCCCATGAGGGCAAATTAGCATTCAAAGCATCAAATCATTATTTATCCACATAGTCCAATATTAGAGGAAGCAAATATCAACCAAATTTTTTTTTATCATCCTATTAACTAATCACAACTAACCAGATTTATTAAAATCTCATAAGCACACTCAACCGTAAACTCTCTAGCACCCAATTTGTAATCTGATCACCAACTATAATCAGCAAACCTATGAACATCATACATGACACTCACTATGTCACCATCAACGACAACCCAGATACTAGATCATCAAAATAGTTATCCACTAATAGATCATCAAAACAAATATCTAGTAATAGATCATCAGACAACCACATAACATTTACTCTCATAAATCATTAGAAATCAACATATCACAATATCTGATCTCATAATATCCCTCAACCTCAAACCATTCTCAACAATGATCAAACATGGTAACTCCCAAATGAACAATTTTCATCGTATCGGGTACCCTAATATCCAAAAGATATGAGTATAAAAACTCTACTGACTAAATCAACAGGAATTATGTAGGTATCATCCACTACCCAGCTAACAACAGTAGAGGCTGGTATGTGCCTCCATCTCCTACCAGTAATAACAAAAGCTGAAACTATTGATGGTATGATAAGAAAAATCACCAGAAACTATAATCCTTGATCTCTATTAAGGTCAACCATGCTCAATGGCTAACCCATCACATGTAATATGTGCTACAACAACTAAACAGGTACTACATAAAGAATGCTAATACCTATTATAAACTATAAAATTAAACATCATACCTATATGTCGTCTGGAGATGTTCCATCGCTGTTCAATCCCCAACTTCTGACCTCAAAATTCCGAACATAAAAATCACCGGAAATCCATATAAATCCGAAACGGAAGTCCAAAATATATACATAATGAAAAATCCATGCAATCCAAATAACTACCCAGTTTGCCTCGGAAACTTGGGCTAATCCAAAAATTCAGAATACCAAAAGCAGGTATCATAACCCACTCTGATACTAATAAATTGGTATCAGCCAAATCTCAAAAATCCGTAACACGAAAATCAAACAAGTATCGCCAAATTTTGGCGCTCTGATACCAATAAATTGGTATCAGGTTATCCCCAATATCCAAAATACAAAAACAAACGATCGTAAAACTTAAGCTCTGATACCAAATAAATTGTCATGCCCCGGAGGAGTCCCTGTCCGAGAAAATTTCGGCAGCATCTCCCCTCTACGGCGGACAATCTGAAACTTTTCTACATCCTCATATACCTCAGCCACATGCGGCTGGAATAATAACATGTAAATAAACCAACACCACGCAGTTTATATAAATATAAGCAAACCAAAGCAGTAATACCATGACTCAAAATCAACCCTACTCAACTACACTCGTAAAGCTTAAATCTGATGAACTCACCTCTTCTGCCGTCCAGGCAGGCATGTAGTAGAATAAATCCAAATCATACCAAAAATCCATCAAACGCTAAGAATCCATACAATATCCATAAGTAAAACAATACAAGACTAAAAACAAAGTCTGATAGAGAAACTAAGATAAAATAACAACTCAAGACCAGCAAAGGACTAGCACTACGTGCAGATGGGGACTAGCGACTGGAACTGCTCCGGACAGCCTCAACCTGAAAATATAACAACAATGGAGGCGGGGTGAGTCCAACACTCAGCAGGTACAACTGATATGCATAAAACAGTAAATAACAAACAACACTAATCATGAGTACAGTCTCTTGAATACGAGAAGAATAAATGCAACTGAAATAAAAATAGGAGAAACTGTACTAACCAGGACCAAGGTATAAAGATAACTGGGTCGTCAGACCGAGAGTGTCATAACCCTGTATGCATGTCAATCATATGCATCCAAATAAATGCAGCAAACACAAACAATAAATGCATCATGCATATGATGCCAATGACATGGTCACCCCTGACGCCAGTCAGTCATCTCACACACAATGGTGAGTCCGAGTGGGTAGGGCTGTGACAACCGTGCACTCTGACATCACTGCTCCTGATGAGTGACCGAGTGAACGGGATGCTGTCGGAGTACACACATACTCCTACCCCGAAATAATAAATGGGGGAGCGCAATGCTCTCATCTCCCGGTACACGATGGCGAGGAGGACTCTCTGCCGGCTACTACGCTGAGTCACACTACCCATGAGCGGACCAACGGAGCCAAACAAAGTCCAACTGCCTACCGGCAACAACGCTGCTACACTAAACCAACGGAGCCAAACAGCAGAACTGCCACACACCTGTCTGATATACCACTAACCCATGAGTGGTGGTGTGTACAGATACATGTAACTGGCGATGCGCTCACAATAATGGAGCAGACAATCACACAGCATGCAATCATGCAAGATGATGCATGACTCTAAAGATGGCAATATCATGAATAGCATAGCAAGATCCATACATAAATAAAAGGTGTACCACAAGTCAATGTATCAGATGGAAGGTACACAAACAGATAGGGTATCAAATAAACCCTAAGTCATGAACATAATATATCATATGGTTGGGTCACTACCTAAAGCATGTATGGTCAGATAAATAATAACATGTAGTGCATAATAAGTAAACAAGCAACATGTAACAGATCATGTAGTGACCAACCGAAACAAATGGAAAACACAATCATTGCTATATGTTAAACACATTATTATGCATATCAAAAGACATAAGTCAAAGTACCCGCCTCTAATAGGAATGTCCAAATCCGACATCGAGATACTCGTCTCGCGTCAAAATCCTGTATCCAATAGATATACGATATTTTAGCTAAATTCCTATAAATAGCTAAATAAATTCTTTAACTCTAAATTAGGGCAAAACCCTAATCCATAAACCTCGACCAACTAGGGTTAGCTTCATTAACCCTAATTACATCATTTGATTTTAAATCAACCAAATCTCACCTAATATAACTCTATCACCTAACCATATAATCCAATTAAAACATAATTCAATATATATACCTACATCAACATTGCTTGCTAACATAACTTAACACAAAACTTACCAATTCGAAGACTTCTCTGTTGGCTCACAACATAGGATGGTCGCTGTTGTAAATCAAAGGGTTGCTGCCCAAACAAACACATGTTAGGCTCACACACTAGCTCAATATCTCAAGATTGCAAGATGAATCAAATTGAAGCCTTACATCTTATACCCAAAACCTTCTGTTGATCCTCAACTGATCAGAAAGACCAAAAATATCGGCGGTGGAACAACACCTCGAGTAGGTGGCTGAAGCTTCGTCGACGATGGCAACAGGCTTCTTGATGGTCGGCTAGGTCAAGCGACGGCGGCGTGGGGATCTCCACAGCAAAGGGACAACAGGCGCCGATGGCCAGCTAGGGCTCGCGGTGGCCGGCGGCAAAGATCTAGGGCATATCGGCGACTTGAGTGCCGGTGAGGAGAAGAAGGCCGGCGCTGCTCGACGTTGACAGAAATGCTAGGGCACAGAGAAAGGGGGTCAGCGCTGGGGTTCGGGTGCCGGCACAGAGAAGCGGCCGAGAGGAGTCAGTGGCGTCGGCGGAGATGCTAGGGCACCGGGGTGTGCGGCAGTGCTCCGTGCGTCGGCAGTGCTGGCAGTGGAGATGGGCATCGCGAGGAAGGAGGAAGAGGAAAGATCCGGCTCAGGCAGAGGAGAAGAAGAAGAAGTGGAAGAGATCGCTGGTTAGGGCGGTTAGGGCTCGGAGGAAGAAGGATGAGGGGAAATCGGCGTCGGGGTTGGGGAGGAACTCGGACACGCGGGGTGGAAAAGAAAAAAAACAAAAAGAAAATGAGAAGGAAATAGGAAAAAGGAAATAAAACTTTTCCTCATTAAAATATGGTAGCCTAAACAGGCTTTTCCGGGCCCCATTTTTATCCTCGTTAACTCGTCCAAACGAGCTCCGAAAAATTTCCGAAATTTTTTCAAAAATTCTGATAAATTCCCTTATTAATATTCACCTATTTTTCGGTATTTTACATAATCAACCTTGATCAGAGGTTGATTTCACCAATAATCTCCCTTTTTATGCTTGATAATATATTTAAGTTGAGCTAAACCATTAGCCAACATCATACTTCTCATGTCAATGAATGTTTCCTAACTTAAACCCTGCATTCTACTCCTTTGGTACACATCCTCTCAAAACCCATTCTTTTCTTCTATTTCAACCTTCCAATCATTACAATGAAGGTTTCCTACCTTCCATTATCTCAAATGTTCAACCTTGAGCATACATCCTTCATTCATTCATCAATCATCAATCTTTCATTCTCCTCCTTTCATGTCGAAATCATATCTATAAAGGGAACCTACCTCTCAAAGCATTCTCCATCTTTAATCATTACACCAATAATGATTAGAGTTCCTAAGCCATTAGAAATTTTTAAAAATGCAAGTCTTGACTTTAAAACTTCAACCGTGAATCTAAAACTCATTTCAAAGTCAGTTCTTCTCTTTTTAACTTCCCTTTCTCATTTTTGTCAAGAAAATAACCTTTATATATATATATATATATATATATATATATATATATAGTCAAAAACATAGCCAACATTCAATTGCTGCTTGACATCAATCGATTGCTGACTGAAACCTATAATTTCAATTTTCAAGCCAAAATTTAGAAATACATAAGTAATTCTATGATTTTTAAAAAATTATGAAATTTCATATAGACATTACTTATATCAAATATTATTATGAAAAAAATAATTTTCTATAAAAATACATCTTATTTCCAAATAATGATAAAAAGTTAGAAATCATTGAAAACTTTAATGTTTTACTCTAACTTTGTATCAACCCTAATCAATGATGATTCCTATCAATAAATAAACTTTACCAAGGTTTTTCAAAAATGATTTTGAAATAATTTTAAAACTTAATTTTCAACCATGATATATGAGATAAATGCATATCACTTGTACGTTAACTTTTCCCATGATTGGTTATGAAAAATCCATTTGGATTTGATGAAACTAAAGCTCATTTTGATACATCAAATTGCATCTTGAACTTAGTTCATCATCTTAACATTTTATTTGTGTCTAATGCATCTCAATACACACACAAGTCATCCTATAATCTTCACGACATGTATAAATTAGTTTTCCCTAAATTAAGGGATTATGCATTTCTATCAGGTATTTTATATTTGATCATCCTATCTAGGATGTAACTATTGTATTGTCCTTAATTACAAGGAATTTAGATTTATGCATATTTATGAGTATGACATATATCAAATGCAAACTTTCAAAAGAAAAACTATTATAACCAAATGATGCATGTATGACATGATATGTATCAAATTATCATGGCAAGATGTAATAATGGTGTATGCCATGATGTTATGACATCTGATATAACAAATAAAATATGACAATTATGGTACAAAAAATACATAAATTTTCCATTTAAGTATTATTAACTAATCACTATGTCAAATACATGATTTGACATAGGTGACATATATCCCTCAAATGTGCCAAAAATCTCAACTCACTATACTTTTGAATTCTATCATATCATGCTAATTTTAATCAACTTAAGAACTGAATTCTTATTAGAACACTATAGAAATCTTCCAAGATAATATTTGAATTTTCATTCTCAAGATATCACAATGTTAGAGTGTATACTAAAAACCTAGCTTTTGGTATAAATATTTATCTAGAAATAAGAATCACATTGGTCAAATGTCTATATTTATGATAAATGTAGTTGCTCAATTAATTTATATTGTAGATAACATGGTGTGTGGTGTCACACACAAAAGATCATGTTATTGGTTCCTTATAAATTATAAACAGTAGCTCACGACCAAGATGGAAAGGAACAAACCATTGGAAGGTCGTAGTGTAATTAGGTATTAGCTTATCTTAACTATATAATTACACTAGTACACTTAGAGTGTATTGAGTAGAACCATTTGAGGTCGTTCCTTTTATACTGACTTTATGAAGGAACAAAAACCTCAGTTATTATGGAAGTGTGTGCTCTTAATCCTAATATAATAACAAGCACATATATTTGATATTTATTTCTTTAATTTATCAATGGGTGAGATTTAGTTCGATGAATCAATAAGCCCGATAAGTTGGGAAATGATATCACTTATAGTGTGTGTTGTTGATTATAGAAGGAAACTGTGTCCTAGTAATCTAGGTTGAGAATGTCCCCAAGAGAAGCTCATAAGGATTGCCATGTTAAACCCTGCAGGTGGACTTAGTCCGACATGATGATGAAGTTGAGTGGTACTACTCTTGGAGCTAGATATTAATTAAGTGAGTTGTCAGTAACTTACTTAATTAGTGGATATTTGTTATCTTAAACACAGGGAGACTAACACACTCATAATAAGAAGGAGCCCAAAATGTAATTTGGGATTGGTGCGGTAGTTCAATAATAGTTCTTTAGTGGAATGAATTATTATTGATGAAATTAAGTTGTGTGTTCGGGGCGAACACGGGATGCTTAATTTCATCGGGAGACCAAAACCAATTCCTCCTCTCGGTCCCTATCGTGGCCTCTAGTATATAGAGATTTATACCCACAGCATACCCACCTTCTTACCCATCCAATGGGGCTGGCCAAGCTAGCTTGGAACCCAAGCTAGGGCCGGCCAAGATCAAGTGGATGAGTCATGTAGGTGGCCGGCCAAAGCTTGGGTCCCAAGCTTAGGTGGTCGGCCACTAGAATATTAAAAAGGATTTTTATTAAAATTATTTCTTATGTGGATATCATGATTTTAAAAGAGAGTTTAAAAATTAAAAATTTCCTTTTATAGTTTTCTACAAAAGATTAAGAGAAGAGATTAATCTCTTTCCTTATTTGTAGTTTAAAAGGATGGTTTTAATTTTTGGTAAAAACTTTCCTTATTTGTAAATCATCTACATGTTTAAAAGAGAGTTTAAAATTTGAAATCTTTCCTTATTTGTTGATTAAAGGAGGATTTTAAATTTTAAGAAAACTTTCCTTTTTAACCATGTTCATGATTTAAAAGAAAGTTTAAAAAATTAATAATTCTCTTTTATTAGTTTCTACAAAAGATTAAGAAAAGACTTGATATCTTTCCTTATTTGTAGATTAAAAGAGATTTTAATTTTTAGAGATAACTTTTTTTTTATCTACATGTTTAAAATAAATATTTTAATTTATTAGATTTCCTTTTTATAAACCAATCATGAATGAATTAAATTATTGGAGAAATTTTTATAAATTTCCGGAAACAAATTAGGAAGTTTTAATTCTTGTTTTAATTAAAACTTTCCTTGATTTGGGGCTTGAGGTGGCCGGCCATTGTATTTGAAAAAGAAAATTATTTTTAATTAAATAATTTTTCTTTTCAATGGAAAAAGAATTAAGGAAATTTTTATTAAATTTTCCTTATTTGCCAAGACCAAGGATTATAAAAGAGGGGGTAGAGGAGGCTTCAAGGTGAACGACTCTATTCTATTTTTCTTCCTCTTTTCCTTGGTGGTGTGGCCGGCCCTTCCTTCTTCTCTTCTTCTTCTCTTTGTGGCCGAACCTCTTCATGCTTATGGAGTTTTAATTGGTGGCCGGATCTAGCTTGAGGAAGAAGGAGAGAAAGCCTACATCCCTTGGAGCTTGGTTGGTGGAAACATCTTCATCTTTGGAAGCTTTGCTTGGCCGAAATTGAAGAAAGGAGAAGGTGCTTTGGTGGTTTCTCATCTCGGAAGATCGTTGCCCACACAACGTCCGAGGTTAGAAGAGGAATACGGTAGAAGATCAAGAGGTTTTTCTAAAAGGTATAACTAGTATTTTTCTTTCCGCATCATACTAGTTATTTTTGGAAATAATACTAAATACAAGAGGCATACGATTCTAGAGTTTCGAATTTGTTTTCGATATAGTGTTCTTTTGTTTTTCTTTTCCTTGTGATTTGATTGTTCTTTTCGGTTAACCTAAAGTTATTTTAGGAAATTAAATATTAGCTTTCCATAAAAGGTTTTGTCTAGTCGGTGGTGGTTGCTCCCATATCCAAGAAGGTCATGTGCCTCGCCACGTCAGTACTGGGAACCAATTATGGAAATTAATATTTAATGGAATTAATAACTTAAGGTGACTTGGGTCAAACGTGTTAAGTTTCGCAGGAGATCCAAGTCAAAACCTAAAAGAACAAATAGATTAAGTTTTGGATCAAACGTGTTAAGTTCCGCAGGCGATCCAAAATTTAATTTAAAAGAACACATGGTAGCTAGGAAAAGGTTCAGACCTTTGTACAAAATTTTGTACAGTGGAACCTCTAGGTTTTCCGAGTAGCAACCAACAATTGGTATCAGAGCTAGGGTTTTGCCTCTGTGTATTTGGTATTAGTTTAATTATGCACATGTCATACATAATTTAGGCAGGTTAATAGTAGGATGTGCTAACTTTGTGGATGCAGGATCCAACTATTATGGCTTATAGTTATTATGTGTGTGATTGGACCCTTGGACATGTCAAGGGCATTTTATTGTGTGTGCATGATTGTATTATAAAATACAGCAGGAGCTGTATTTAGTTTTATTAGGATTTTATTTTTGATCTAGTTACATGTACATTCCTTTTATGGAATATAGGATCGATGGATGTAAATTTTATTTTATGTTCGATCTAGTTTACATGTACATTCCTTCGAGGAATATAGGATCAAAATGTAAAATTCTATTTATGTCGCGGATCGAATCTTGCAAAGCGTGGAACCTTCTAAGGACCAGAGGCGCAGCGGAACTAGGAGCAAGATGGATGCGACAGCTAGACCCGGTGGCAGTGGCCAAAAATGACAGCAGCTTGGGATGACAACACACGGAAGACAACAAGAGATAAAAGCCATAATAGTTGAAAATTAGATTTTCTATTTATTGCTTTTATATTGTGCTGTGTGTGCATGTTAGTTTACATATTTAGTAGGCTAGCATAGTTAAAATTCCTCATTTATAAATAACTATGGGAGAGGGATTTTAAGTAAATCCCATGGTCTCCATTACGGTTTGTAAGTGATGCAAACAAGCTTGCGTGTTGGCTCGAGTGCCTTCCTCCATAACGGATGAGCTTGTTTGTGGATCACTAGAGCACTTCCATTTTGGATGACTATAGGAAGTTAATTAAGAGCGTGTGATCTTCCCCAACGGAAGGGCATAATCTTATTAATGGACTTAGTGTCAAGTAATGGTATACACTTAGACACATCTAATAGTATCCTCCCCATCGGAGTCACTGCTATTATTTGTGTGACCAAATGATACCAACTATTAATTTTATTTGTCAAAAAGTTAGGTTGACAAGATAATAAAATTAATGGGTTAAAACCCTCCTTTTACAAATGTCGAATTTGTATACGTCCACACTAACGTGACATGCAAAATTCACGGTGTTTGAGGTGTTGGTGAATTTAAATAATATTGTTTGAGGAATCAATATTTTTTAAATTCAAAAGTTTTTGACCAAATATTTGATCAAAGACAGATCAACTATTAATTTTATTCGTCATAAAGTAAAGTTGACGAGATAATAAAATTAATGAATAAAATCTCCTCTTCGATTTTGTATACGTCCACACTATCGTGGCATACAAAATTCATGGGGATTTTTAAGGAGTTGATCTTGACCAAGTATTTTTGTGATTCTTAGGATTTAAAATGTTTGTCAATCCCCTAGTAGTCATACTATAAGAAAGACTTAGTAATCCCAATTGTAATGATTGGAAATAGGACTTGGACATTAAGGTAAACTGTCTTCTTAGAACTAAGAACAATATAGGTGTATTTAATTCATTAGTTGAAACATGTTTAGTGGTGTTATCTACCAGAACCTGGAGTGTAGATACAGATGCCATTAATCATGTCCGCAATTCATTGCAGGGTTCCAGGAAACCCGGCAACTAAATGAAAATTAAAACACTGTCTACATGGGCACTACTGTAAAAATGGTAGCTGTTGCAGTGGGAGATGTTTATCTTTTGATAAGAATAAAACATGGATTTTTGAGTAATTGTCTTTACGCACCAAGTTTAGAAAGAACTAGTTTTCAGTTTCTAAACTATTCAAAGAACTTGATATTCTGCCTCTTTTAATAACAAAGTTGTTATTAAGAAAAAGAGGGAAGTTATCTGTTCTGGTACGTTGGTTGGCAATTTATAAATCCAATAACTCTCACGATGCAACAAATGGAAATTAGTAACACATCTTCTAACTTTAAGAGAAAGTAACCTTCGAAAATGAACCAATTATATCTTTGGCTTCTAAGGCTAGGTTATATTAACTTGAGTAGAATTCATTGGTAGCTGATGAACTTTTGGGTTCATTAGTAGTGGAAATCTTTCCAACCTACGAGTCTTACTTGGAAGGAAAAATAACCAAGAAGCTTTTAAGTCTAAGGGGTATGGAGTCAAAGATATATTGGAATTGGTTCATTCTGATTTGTGTGATCCTATGAGCATCCAGGCAAGAGGTTGTTTCAAATATTTCATCTATTTTATAGACAACTATTTGAGATACGGATATATTTACTTGATGTGCCGCAAGTCTAAGTGCTTTGATTAGTTCAAAGAGTACAAGGCTGATGTGGAGAAACGACAAAGTAAAAGTATCAAGACACTACGATAAGATCGTAGTGGCAAGTACCTCTTGGGAGAATTTAGGAGTCATTTATCAGAAGTAGGGATTCAATCCAAACTAACTGCACCTGGTACACTCCAACAGAATGGTGTAGGAAAAGGAAGGTATAGGACTCTTATGGAAATAAGTAGATTGATGAGTTATTAAGAATATTATCAAAATCATTTTAAGGATATACTCTGGAAACGGGAGTGAATATAGTACCTTCTAAAGTCAGAACTCTCTACTCATATAGAATTGCTGAATAGGCGTAAGCCTATTTCGAAGCATATTCGGATTCGGGTAGTCCAGCACATATGCAGAAGAGAGACAATGATAAGTTGGACAGGAATTCACTTGTTTGTGGGTTATCCTAGTAAAATGAAAGTAGGTTTATAGTCTTAAAAATCAGAAGGTCATTGTTAGCATCAATGACCGATTTTTAGAAAAGGACTATGTAACAAACCATGTGCCCATAAGAAAATTTGTTCTTAAGGAAATAATAAAAGGCATGTCTAATCTAGTACCAACTGTACAAGATGAGATACCACAAGGAAACTGCAACACGTATCACAAATGATACACAATAGCAGAAAGTGACTTGTCGTAGTGGGAGGGTTGTTAGGCAACCTAAAAAGATTCATGTTTCGGGAGAGTTTTTGGACTCGATCCCTGGAGGACATGAACCTGATCTCTGGACATATGACGAAACACTCCAAGATAAAGATGCAACATCTTCGCAAAGAGTAATGAATAACAGAATTAGAATATATGTATTCTAATAAAATCTGGAAGCTTGTAGAACCACCAAATGGTGTAAAAGCCTTTGGGTGTAAAAAGGTCTATAATAGGAAAAGAGGGATAGAAAGGAAAGAAGTAACTTTCAAAGCAAGGCTTGATGAAAAAGGAAACTTTTTCACTGGTAGTCATGCTTAAGTCTATCCGGATTCTTTTATCTATTTGGCAAGTGGATGTCAAGACAGCATTCCTTAATGGAAGTCTTGATGAAAGCATCCATATAAAGCAACCAGAAGGGTTCATTGCAAAGGGCTAAGAGAATCTTATGTGCAAGCTCAATCAGTCTATGGACTGAGGCAAAGCTTCAAGGTCTTGGAACATCTGGTTTATCAAAGTAATCCAGACCTATGGATTTATTGAGTAAACGGATAAGTCTTGTGTATACAAAAGGTGTGATGGAAACGTGGTGGTATTTCTTGTACTATACGTAGATAACATTTTTGGTAGTTGGAAACAATATCAAAATGTTGTCAGAAGTAAGGGTATGGTTGTCCAAATAATTCGATATAAAGGACTTGGGAGAATGTATATATTTTTGAGATCAAAGTAATAAGGGATCGAAAGAAAAAATATATTTTACTTATCCCAAGCTTGATACATCGAAAAATCCTTGCTCGTTTTAAGCATGCAAAACTCCTCGAAAGGTTTCTTACCTTTTAAGCATGGAGTGTCTTTATCTAAAGAGATGTCTCCGATGACATCAAAGGAGATTGAGGACATGTAGGCAGTTCTTTATGCTTCGGCAGTTAGACAACCTAATGTATGCTATGCACGAGAATCTGTTTTGCCAAGGGCATAGTTAGCAGATATCAAAGTAACCCTAGACAAGGACATTGGACTGCAGTAAAGCATATATTAAAGTACCTTAGAGGCGCTAGAGATTATATGCTAGCTTACAAGGCAGTTAATTTGGTCCCTGTGGGTTACACGGATTTTTGACTTCCAATCGGATAGGGACAATAATAAGTCGACCTCGAGGTTTTGTGTTTACTTTAGGAGGAAAAGTCATAACTATGGAAGAGTGATAAGCATAGGTATTTTTCTGGACTCCACCATAGAAGCTGAGTATATGGCAAGCCTCTGAGGTAGCCATAAAAGCTGAATGACTTAATTACCTCAAGATAGACTTAGATATGATTTCTAGTTTGTCCAAAGATTATTACAATTTATTGTAATAATAATGGTGCAGTAAAAAACTCGAAAAAACCATGAGTCTATTGTTAGGATCGATGGGCGCGGCTAGAGAGGGGGGTGTGAATAGCCGCCCCAAATCGTTCGTTTCTTTCTACAAATCAAGGTTAGCGCAGCGGAAATAAACAATAGAAACGAAAACGGAGAATAGCAAATCTCAAACTCGTCGATGTAACGAGGTTCGGAGATGAAACTCCTACTCCTCGGCGTGTCCGTAAGGTGGACGAAGCCTATCAATCCGTCGGTGGATGAGTCCCCAGAAAACCGGCTAATAAGAACACTCCTTCTGGGTGGAGAAACCTCGCCACAGAAACTTCTTGCAACAGCAAGAAAGGTGTACAAAAATACAACACAAAACAGAAGACAATATGAATGTACAAAACAAAGCTTGCCTACTGTTCTTGTCGACTGGAATCCGAAGCAGCAACTTCAGGAAACTCACAGCAGCAGCTGATCAGTCGAGGAAGCTCACTCGAAGCTTCAAGAAGGAGCTCACACGAAGCGCAGTAAGCTAAGAGCTCAGCAAAGCTCGATCACAGTCAGGAGTAGGAAGAAGAAGAGAAGCAGAAGAGAAGCTGTTCTGTAGTGCCTCTCGATCCTTTTATAACCTCTGATATCCTGAGCCAACCTGCGAACCTGCAAGGCAAAAAGGCCAGAACACAGAAGCCCGAAATAGCCTAGCCATTGAGTCTCAACGGCTAGGCCTGGACTGATCAGGCTCCACCCTGATGGTACAGGGTGCTGCTGATCGGTCATGGGGACCGATCAGGCTCTATGCTGATCGGTCCCTAGACCGATCAGAATGCTTCAAAGAGAGTTGCCCAACTCTCTGTGCGTACCTTGATCGATCCCGGGGACCGATCAGGCTTCATGCTGATCGGTCCCCAGACCGATCAGTAAGCTCACAGAGGCACACTGTTCGCTTTCTGATCGGTCTCCAGACCGATCAGGAAACCACAGTATCACTGGATTGGTCTGCCGACCGATCCAATGGCTAGGTTAGAGCTTCCCAGCTCTAAACCCTAACGCCTGGTCTAGAGAACGAGCTACTGAGCCCTCTCTGACCTAGTCCGGAGAACGAGCTACCGAGCCCTCTCCGACTTCCACGTCCGGTCCAGAGAACGAGCTACCGAGCCCTCTCTGACCTAGTCCGGAGAACGAGCTACCGAGCCCTCTCCGAGTTCGTCCGGTCCAGAGAACGAGCTACCGAGCTCTCTCCGACTTCCCGTGCCAAGTTTCCATACTTGGACTTCTCCGTACCAAGTCTCCATACTTGGACTTTTCCCGTGCCAAGCTCTCTGCTTGGACTTTTCACCAGATGTCTGGTCAATCTTGACCCATCTGGATTTCCCTTGCCTGGTTTCACTTACCAGGACTTTCCAACTGCTTGGCTTCACTCACCAGGACTTTCACAACTGCCTGGCTTCACTCACCGGGACTTTCACTTTCACCTAGCTTCAGTCACTAGGGTTTTCACCTGGCTTCACTCACCAGGATTTCCAATCTGCCTGGCTTCACTCACCAGGACTTTTCCGTCTGCCTGGCTTCACTCACCAGGACTTTCCAGTCAAGTATCCGATTAACCTTGACCTACTTGACTCTTCTTCATTCAACCTGATCAGACCCTGATCAGTATCTCTCCGCATGGACAACTGCACCTGCATTGTCCATGTCTACATGTCTTTCTGTATTGTCAAACATCGAAACCATGACCAAGGTTTACGCTTGGTCAACTAGGTCAACCTTGACCTACTGGAAATTGCACCAACAATCTCTCCCTTTTTGATGTTTGACAATACCTTTAAGTTACGCTAATCCAATAGCCTCAACTTTCTTCATGCCACTAGGTAATGAAACATAAGTTACAACCTTACATTCTCCTTCTAAGAAGGCAACCTCCTTCTTAGATAATGAAGGTCTAACTTAAACCCTTCATTCTCCCCCTATTGGCACACATCAACAAACTCTTCCCTTGAAGAGTAAGTTATCGTTGTTCACAACTTCATTTGTTGTGATCAACAAACTCTCCCACTAACTCCAATGTTCTTCCTTGAACATTCTCTAGACATTCTCTCTCCCTTTTTGATACACATCAAAAGGAGTAAATCAAGGTCAAGAGTTTCTTCCTAATGAAAGTCTCATACCTTTCATTGAAACCCTTAATTTCCCCCATGAAACTAAATTCAACAATCAACTTAGTGATAATCCCATATCACTCATCCTCAAAAATTTCGATGAGTAAAAACTCCCCCTAAAGGTCAACTCCCCCTTGACCATTGCACCAACAATGTCTTGGAGAGTTCCAAACCTTTAGAAACCTAAAACACCACTTCTCGAGCTGAAATTTCAGACAACCAGTCGAATTTCAGCAAGTTGGCACTCCCTGATCGGTCACCAGACCGATCAGGCTCCCTCTGGATCGGTCCAGTGACCGATCCACACAGACCTGGACCGATCAGGGAACCTCCTGATCGGTCCACGACCTCTGATTTCTGATTTCTGAATTTTTCTTCTCCCGAAATTCAGAAACCTCTAGAAAATCACAGAAAATTTCAAAAATTGTAAAATTTTGAGGATACATTCCTCATAACATATACTATCATGGAAAAATAGTTTTCTATGAAAATAAGTTCCATTTTCAAATCTTGATACAAAGTTCAAAAGTCTTTGAAATAGCTCAAAGTTAACTCATCTTTGTATCACTTTGCTCAATGATGAATGCTATCACTAGAAAAGCTTCATCAAGGTTTTTCAAATCAATTTTGAAATGATTTTAAACCATTTAATTTATGACCAAAATATCTGGGCTAAATGTACATGACTTGTACATAAGCTTTCCCTATGATCCCCAATTTTGAATTAGGCTCATCTAGGTACAAGAACTATGCACCTTGTTCCTAACTCACAATCCTAATATCTCACACACATCTAAGGTGTATCAAACACATCCAAGTCAATTTTGATGTGAGATATGGGTTTAGGTTAGCTTAATCTAAGTTCTCATGCATTTTTCTAAATAACAATTTGATCTCCATATCAAATTGTGTTTCTTATTCTTAGATCAATTTCATTGATTATAAATGCAAGAAATGATAACATGGCATAAAATGATATCATAAATGAAAACATGTGCCAATGTCATGATGTCATGGCATAAAGTGTGAAACTTAAATAAAGCATGACATTTAAACTAACCTAAGCATTATCATGACATTTTAAATGATCATAAAATAAATATGATGTCATGACATGGCATATGGCAAACAATATATGGAAAATAACATGTAAAGGTATAGAAAATACCTAATTCTAGCCTTAGTTGCCATTTTTGATAATTTCGATCATTTTGCCATAAATTCTATATTCCTAAGTGTAATAGACCTAGCATCTTATACCAAAGATTTTTAGATCACTATGTGTCAATTAGATTGACTCTAGACAACTCCTCAAATTTGATTAGCACATTCTAATCACCTTAGGAATAATTCTTAATTTCATTTTCAAGGCTTGATTATACCTTGAAAAATCCTAAAGTGCCACCTTTTGTCATGATTAGGTTAACTACCTATTCAAGTAAGGTTGGCACACCCTAACTAATCTAGCGTGATGAAATCACGCTCCTAGGAACCCAATACCTATTGGATCTCATTGGGTTCACTAAATATTCACTAGGGATGACTTCCCTAGCAACCCTCCTAATGACCCTCCTAGGCTTTGAAGCCTTGGTCATTTGGGACTCATCAAGATCAACTCTAGGGGTGACTCCCCTTGTGACTTTGGTGTTGTTCTTCCTAGCCCTAGGTTTTGTTCCATAATCGAATGGAACATTATGATAATTGGGCTTGACTACTTGGGACTTAGGTTTGTGACCCAAACCTTTCTTGTCCTTGGACTTGGGTTTTTGACCCCTAGACCCTAGAGTCAAATCCTTAAGAGCCTTTTCTAGAGAGTCAAGTCTTGACCTCAAGACTAGATTTTCTTTCTCTAATACCTCAAGCTTTAATTTATCATTTTTCTTTGAGGTATTCCTAGGCATGTGTCTAGTTGATTTGGGATTTCTACCTAGGTTCTCCCTAACCTTAGATGAGTTAATCCTAGGATTGACATTTCTAGTGTTGTCCTTACCTAGGCTAACATGTTTAGCACCTAAGCACATATATTGGTTCCTAAAGTTAACATGCTTATCATTATTAACAATTGCAACAAAACTACTAGCATGTGTCTTATTGCAAGAGTGAGACTTAAATGTTACCTTAGGGTTTGCCTTCGCTCCCCCTATTGACGTGCTCGGTCTCTTGTCCTTGTGAGGTTGCCTCCCCCTCGGACATTGACTCCTATAGTGTCCCCTTCGCTTGCATTGGAAGCACACCACGTGCTCCTTGCCCTTGCGTGTTGGGACTCCGGCTTCCTTGACCTTTGGCGCCGTTGGAGTCTTTCTAACCCTCTTTGGACATTTACTCTTGTAATGTCCAAATTCCCTACACTCAAAGCACATTATGTGTAATTTGCTAGAAACTAAATGGCTTGAGTTACCTAGAGTTGAGGATGGATGAACGCTCTCTCCTTCATCCCTTCCGGAGATAGAAGCTTCTTCTTCTTGCTCCGAACTTGAAGAAGAACTCTCCTCCTCTTCTTCTTTAGATGTTGAGTGGCCCTCAATTTCTAAATCCATTCCTCCATGAAGTGAGCTACTTGGCTCACTTGACTCCTCTTCATGACTTGAAGTGGAGTTCTCCTCATGGAACTTTGCCAAGTTGTTCCACAACTCCTTGGCATCGTTATATCCACCTATCCTACACAAAACATCATTAGGTAAAGAAAATTCAAAAATTTTCAATACCTCATCGTTGACTAGGGATTGGTGGACTTGTTCCTTGGTCCACTCCTTCTTCTCTAGGGTTTCTCCTTTCTTGTCCATCGGAGGCTTGAAACCTAATTGAACACAACTCCAATTTTCAAGGTTAGTCATAAGAAAGTACTTCATTCTTACCTTCCAAAACGCGAAGTCGTCGCGATCGTAGAAAGGTTGAATTGTGACGTCTTCTCCAAATAACTCCATTCTCTAGCTCGTGCTCCCCCGGGTGTTGATCCAACGAAGAGCGACCTCGCTCTAATACCACTTGTTAGGATCGATGGACGCGGCTAGAGAGGGGGGGTGTGAATAGCCGCCCCAAATCGTTCGTTTCTTTCTACAAATCAAGGTTAGCCAGCGGAAATAAACAATAGAAATGACAACGGAGAATAGCAAACCTCAAACTCGTCGATGTAACGAGGTTCGGAGATGAAACTCCTACTCCTCGGCGTGTCCGTAAGGTGGACGAAGCCTATCAATCCGTCGGTGGATGAGTCCCCAGAAAACCGGCTAATAAGAACACTCCTTCTGGGTGGAGAAACCTCGCTACAGAAACTTCTTGCAACAGCAAGAAAGGTGTACAAAAATACAGCACAAAACAGAAGACAATATGAATGTACAAAACAAAGCTTGCCTACTGTTCTTGTCGACTGGAATCCGAAGCAGCAACTTCAGGAAACTCACAGCAGCAGCTGATCAGTCGAGGAAAGCTCACCCGAAGCTTCAAGAAGGAGCTCACACGAAGCTCAGTAAGCTAAGAGCTCAGCAAAGCTCGATCACAGTCAGGAGTAGGAAGAAGAAGAGAAGCAGAAGAGAAGCTGTTCTGTAGTGCCTCTCGATCCTTTTATAACCTCTGATATCCTGAGCCAACCTGCGAACCTGCAAGGCAAAAAGGCCAGAACACAGAAGCCCGAAATAGCCTAGCCGTTGAGTCTCAACGGCTAGGCCTGGACCGATCAGGCTCCACCGTGATCGGTCCAGGATGCTGCTGATCGGTCATGGGGACCGATCAGGCTCTATGCTGATCGGTCCCTAGACTGATCAGAATGCTTCACAGAGAGTTGCCCAACTCTCTGTGCGTACCCTGATCAGTCCCGGGGACCGATCAGGCTTCATGCTGATCGGTTCCCAGACCGATACACACTGATCGCTTTCTGATCGGTCTCCAGACCGATCAGGAAACCACAGTATCACTGGATCGGTCTGCCGACCGATCCAATGGCTAGGTTAGAGCTTCCCAGCTCTAAACCCTAACGCCTGGTCTAGAGAACGAGCTACCGAGCCCTCTCTGACCTAGTCCGGAGAACGAGCTACCGAGCTCTCTCCAACTTCCACGTCCGGTCCAGAGAACGAGCTACCGAGCCCTCTCTGACCTAGTCCGGAGAACGAGCTACCGAGCCCTCTCCGAGTTCGTCCGGTCCAGAGAACGAGCTACCGAGCTCTCTCTGACTTCCCGTGCTAAGTTTCCATACTTGGACTTCTCCGTGCCAAGTCTCCATACTTGGACTTTTCCCGTGCCAAGCTCTCTGCTTGGACTTTTCACCAGATGTCTGGTCAATCTTGACCCATCTGGATTTCCCTTGCCTGGTTTCACTCATCAGGACTTTCCAACTGCCTGGCTTCACGCACCAGGACTTTCACAACTGCCTGGCTTCACTCACCAGGACTTTCCCACTGCCTGGCTTCACTCACCAGGACTTTCACCAACTGCCTGACTTCACTCACCAGGACTTTCCCACTGCCTGGCTTCACTCACCGGGACTTTCACTTTCACCTAGCTTCACTCACTAGGGTTTTCACCTGGCTTCACTCACCAGGATTTCCAATCTGCCTGGCTTCACTAACCAGGACTTTTCCATCTGCCTGGCTTCACTCACCAGGACTTTCCAGTCAAGTATCCGGTCAACCTTGACCTACTTGACTCTTCTTCATTCAACCTGATCAGACCCTGATCAGTATCTCTCCGCATGGACAACTGCACCTACATTGTCCATGTCTACATGTCTTTCTGTATTGTCAAACATCGAAACCATGACCAAGGTTTACGCTTGGTCAACTAGGTCAACCTTGACCTACTGGAAATTGTACCAACATCTATAAGGCAAGTAAACACAATAGAGTGCAAGTACTACCCAATACGAGAAATTGTATAACGAGGAGAAGTTGTTGCCGCCTAGATTGCATCAGATGATAACCTAAGGTCCTTAAGGCAAGAGTTTTTTGAAAGGCATGGGAATCAGATGTATGACAGCAGATATGGCAGCTTAGTCTTTTAGTATAAGTGGGAGATTGTTAGAGTGTATACTAAAAGCCTAGCTTTTGGTATAAATATTTATCTAGAAATAAGAATCAAATTGGTCAAATGTCTACATTTATGATAAATGTAGTTGCTCAATTAATTTATATTGTAGATAACATGGTGTGTGGTGTCACACACAGAAGATCATGTTATTGGTTCCTTATAAATTATAAACAGTAGCTCACGACCAAGATGGAAAACAACAATTCATTGGAAGGTCGTAGTGTAATTAGGTATTAGTTTATCTTAACTATATAATTACACTAGTACACTTAGAGTGTATTGAGTAGGACCATTTGAGGTCGTTCCTTTTATACTGACTTTATGAAGGAACAAAGACCTCAGTTATTATGGAAGTGTGTGCTCTTAATCCTAATATAATAACAAGCACATATATTTGATATTTATTTCTTTAATTTATCAATGGGTGAGATTTAGTTCGATGAATCAATAAGCCCGATAAGTTGGGAAATGATATCACTTATAGTGTGTGTTGTTGATTATAGAAGGAAACTGTGTTCTAATAATCTAGGTTGAAAATGTCCCCAAGAGGAGCTTATAAGGATTGTCATGTTAAACCCTGCAGGTGGACTTAGTTCGACATGATGATGAAGTTGAGTGGTACTACTCTTGGAGCTAGATATTAATTAAGTGAGTTGTCAGTAACTTACTTAATTAGTGGACATTTGTTATCTTAAACACAGGGAGACTAACACACTCATAATAAGAAGGAGCCCAAAATGTAATTTGGGATTGGTGCGATAGTTCAATAATAGTTCTTTAGTGGAATGAATTATTATTGATGAAATTAAGTTGTGTGTTCGGGGCGAACACGGGATGCTTAATTTCATCAGGAGACCAAAACCAATTCCTCCTCTCGGTCCCTATCGTAGCCTCTAGTATATAGAGATTTATACCCACCGCATACCCACCTTCTTACCCATCCAATGGGGCCGGCCAAGCTAGCTTGGAACCCAAGCTAGGGCCGGCCAAGATCAAGTGGATGAGTCATGTAGGTGGCCGGCCAAAGCTTGGGTCCCAAGCTTAGGTGGTCGGCCACTAGAATATTAAAAAGGATTTTTATTAAAATTATTTCTTATGTGGATATCATGATTTTAAAAGAGAGTTTAAAAATTAAAAATTTCCTTTTATAGCTTTCTACAAAAGATTAAGAGAAGAGATTAATCTCTTTCCTTATTTGTAGTTTAAAAGGATGGTTTTAATTTTGGTAAAACTTTCCTTATTTGTAAATCATCTACATGTTTAAAAGAGAGTTTAAAATTTGAAATCTTTCCTTATTTGTTGATTAAAGGTGGATTTTAAATTTTAAGAAAACTTTCCTTTTTAACCATGTTCATGATTTAAAAGAAAGTTTAAAAAATTAATAATTCTCTTTTATTAGTTTCTACAAAAGATTAAGAAAAGACTTGATATCTTTCCTTATTTGTAGATTAAAAGAGATTTTAATTTTTAGAGATAACTTTCTTTTTATCCACATGTTTAAAAGAAATATTTTAATTTATTAAATTTCCTTTTTATAAACCAATCATGAAGGGATTAAATTATTGGAGAAATTTTTATAAATTTCCGGAAACAAATTAGGAAGTTTTAATTCTTGTTTAAATTAAAACTTTCCTTGATTTGAGGCTTGAGGTGGCCGGCCATTGTATTTGAAAAAGAAAATTATTTTTAATTAAATAATTGTTCTTTTCAATGGAAAAAGAATTAAAGAAATTTTTATTAAATTTTCCTTATTTGCCAAGACCAAGGATTATAAAAGAGGGGGTAGAGGAGGCTTCAAGGTGAACGACTCTATTCTATTTTTCTTCCTCTTTTCCTTGGTGGTGTGGCCGGCCCTTCCTTCTTCTCTTCTTCTTCTCTTTGTGGCCGAACCTCTTCATGCTTATGGAGTTTTAATTGGTGGCCGGATCTAGCTTGAGGAAGAAGGAGAGAAAGCCTACATCCCTTGGAGCTTGGTTGGTGGAAAAGATCTTCATCTTTTGGAAGCTTTGTGCTTGGCCGAAATTTGAAGAAAGGAGAAGGTGCTTTGGTGGTTTCTCATCTTGGAAGATCGTTGCCCACACAACGTCCGAGGTTAGAAGAGGAATACGGTAGAAGATCAAGAGGTTTTTCTAAAAGGTATAACTAGTATTTTTTCTTTCCGCATCATACTAGTTATTTTTGGAAATAATACTAAATACAAGAGGCATATGATTCTAGAGTTTCGAATTTGTTTTCGATATAGTGTTCTTTTGTTTTTCTTTTCCTTGTGATTTGATTGTTCTTTTCGGTTAACCTAAAGTTATTTTAGGAAATTAAATATTAGCTTTCCATAAAAGGTTTTGTCTAGTCGGTGGTGGTTGCTCCCATATCCAATAAGGTCATGTGCCTCGCCACGTCAGTACTGGGAACCAATTATGGAAATTAATATTTAATGAAATTAATAACTTAAGGTGACTTGGGTCGAACGTGTTAAGTTCCGCAGGAGATCCAAGTCAAAACCTAAAAGAACAAATAGATTAAATTTTGGATCAAACATGTTAAGTTTCGCAGGCGATCCAAAATTTAATTTAAAAGAACACATGGTAGCTAGGAAAAGGTTCAGACTTTTGTACAAAATTTTTGTACAGTGGAACCTCTAGGTTTTCCGAATAGCAACCAACACACAATACTTTGAAAATGTCATAAAATATCAACTTTACCATGGTTAGATTAATTACCCTTCTAATTTAGGTTGACACACCCTATACCATTTAGTATGAAGAGATCACACTCTTAATAACCCAATACCTATTGGAGTTCCTTAGGTGTACTAGGTACTAACTAGGGATGTCCTTAGATACCTTCCTAATGACTCTCTTAGGCTTCTTAGAAGTCCTAGTCATTATTGTCTCATCAAGGTCAACTCTAGGCATGACTTCCATTGTAACCTTAACTTGACTCTTAGATCTAAAGTTAATTCCATAGTTATATGAACTCTATGGTATTAAGTCATGTTTTTCTTAAACTAAGGTGTGTATCCCAAATCTTTCTTGCCCTTAGATGGCTCTTGTCTACCTAAACCTAAGTTTTGATTTTCGGATTCTTTAACCTCATTCGTCATTTCTTAAGGGTCTTTCTAATTGATCAAGTTTTAACTTCAAAACTTGATTTTCAACCTCTAAGGCATTAATCCTTGATGTTTCATGATTGCCTTAGATATTCCTTTTTCTAGATATATGTCTAAATTGTTTTAAGGTTCTTACCTAGATTGTTTTCAACCCTTCTATCCTTAGATAAGGTTGTTTTAGCATGAGCCAATCTATAATTATCCTTAGATTTATCATTTTTATTATTCTCATGATAATTGATACTAAGGTCATAAAACTTATTTCTAACATTGTTATTATCATGATATAATAAAATTTCATTATGAAATAATACCTTAGATTTAGCTTAGGAGCTCCCCCTAGGTTTGAGTTTCTCTTTTGTTCTTAGTTGTATTTTTTCCTCTTGGACATTTATTCTGGTAGTGTCCTCTTTGGTTGCATGAGAAGCACACTATATGCTCCTTTCCTTTATGTATCAAGGTTCTAGTCTTCTTTGGCTTCTCCTTTACTCTTGGTGTCACTTGAGTCTTCTTCTTTATCAATTTGGAAAACTTACTCTTATAGTATCCTTTCTCCCTATACTCAAAGAATATAATATGATTTTTATCTTTAATGCATGAAATCAATATACCTTCCATGCTAGTAGGGATGCCACATGATTCCTCCTCGTAGACTCCGAAAGTTAAGGGTTCCTCTTGTTCGAATGTTAATGATCTCTCCCCTATAATTTTTGAGGTGGATGTTTTTTCAACTTCCTTCTCGGATGTTGAGTATCTCTCAATCTCTAAGTCCTCTTATATAAAATTCAACGAGTCTTCCTCCTTAGACTCATCTTCATTTTGTGTCGATGTGGTTGGATTTTCATGAAGCTTTGCAAGCGTGCTTCATAGATCTTTTGGCATCTCTAATTTTTTCTAATTTATACAATATTGTTAGGTACCAAATTAACTAAAATTTTGGTTACCTTACCATTTATCTCAGATTTTCTCCTTAGTCCATTTCTTCTTCTTGAGAAGTCTTATGTTGCTACCAATTAGGGTTTCAAATCCCTCCATCAAGTTGAACCAATTTTTGATGTCCATCACCAAGAAATGCTCCACCCTTGCATTCCATTGATCAAAACCTCCCATCTCAAAGGTGAAGATAACTAAATGTCATGTCCAAATCTATCTCAGGGATCCATTCCAAAATCCAAGCGCCCTTTGATGTTGGCTTCTTTTGGTGATCACTCCTATGACTTGTTGCTATCGAAGAGCTCAAAATCACGTCGTTCTTCTTCTTCCTCTAGCTTTGTGCTCCTTCTAAAGGTTAGTTCAACGAAGAGCGACCTTACTTTGATACTACTTATTAGCACTTTGCCAACTAGAGAGTGTATGAATAGCTTAAATCGCGGGCTTATCGTTTGAATGCACAACAGAATACATGAATCAAACTTGATGTCACATGCATAACACCTTAATTTTTACCTGGTATCTACCTCTTAAGGCAACTGATCCAAGGCCTAGTCCTAATGATCTAGTACCACTAAATTTTCTCCTTCTCGAATATGTTCAAGAGGTAGAGATAAGTTTTCACAACAATACAACAAGAATATGAAATATAAAAGTAAACACATGAAAGCAAATGACTTTACGAGAATTTGACCTTGGATACTTTCTTGTTGCTTGGAATGACCTTTTGATAGTCTGAAAATGTAGCAGCACTTCGTAGTTAAACCTCCAAGAACTGACACCTTCAAATCTTCATGAAACCCTCTTTTATAGGGTTGCATTCGAGTTGATTTCCACCTAACAATCGATTACTTACCTTCACCAATTGATTGCCATTAAATCCAACCATTTAAAACTACAAAAGGGCTCATTTTTGTTAGACCAATTGATTGCATAACATCACAAATCAATTGGTAACCATCAGTCGAATTTGGCAATCAATTCGGGCAGCTTTTGTTTGTTACTACAGTGCTAGCAATCGATTGCTAGATTTTAACAGTCAATTGTTGCATCCCAGCAATCAATTGTTGTATTCTAGCAATTGATTGTTGTTGGGTTCTAACAAACTCCCTTTACACCTTATCAATTGACTGATACTCCTATATTAGCCTTACCAAAGCTATATTCTTGTCATGCCTAGTATCCGGTTAACCTCAACCTACCATAACTTCCTTTACTCAGCATCGGCCAAGACTTTCTGTTGTCCAACATCCGATCAATCTTTACTTGTCGAAACTTTATCATTTGTCAAGCATCCAGTCTTCCTTGATTTGTATAAACTTTCATCATTGCCAAGTGTCTGATCAACCATTGATCTACTTGGACTTTTCTCATGCCAACTTTTATATTGAACTTTTCTACGATCAATCTACTTGGACTGTCAAGTATCCGATCAACCGTGACCCACTTGGATTTTTCTCTTGCCAATTTCTTGTTGGACTTCCGATCTCTAAGTGTCTGGTTAACAATGACTCACTTGAACTTTCCTCTTGCCAAATATTTATTGAATTTCTGACCGCCAAATATTTGGTCAAACGTGACCTACTTGGATTTTTCATATTTTTTCAATTATCTAGTAAATCTTAGCATATGTAACTCTTGCTTAACTAACTAATGATATTGATCGACTATCAAGTATTCGATCAACTTTGACTTACTCAATCTTTCACTGGACCGACTAACACATTGATCAAATATTGACATCCAACTTGAATCAACTCAAACTTGATCAACCTAGTCAACATTGCTAGGTATTGATTACACCAACATGGCTCATAAACAATTGAGGAAGCAAGGAATAAAGCACTGAAATGGTAGTTGGACCATCCTTAAACCATGAAGGCTAATTATGATATGTTCTTAGTGATCATATTAACTTATTGCCCAGCTAGAATAGAGCCGCCTTTTGCTCATCTAAATGAATTCGTTTTGAGATAATGATCGTTGTTGCAGTGGCCAAAGTTATTTTTCTCAAGCCTCTTCCAATTTTCATTTGTTTGGCACAAAGTTCGTTTTCACCCACTCAAATTTTTCTGATGAGTAACAATAAAAACATTTCTTAAATTTTTCTCATGGAAGATTGTTAAAGCTGGCGATTGTTGTCGTTCATTTGAAATAGGAACTACCAACACATGATATTAGAAGGTGAATTTTCATTAGGAGATTGAATATTTGGTTTAAGGACCGTTGTTATGCCCAACACATTAACATTTAAGCATTGCCATGCTAGGAGAAATTGTTTAATTTTTTAGTTCATGCCCTTTATATTTAAGCATTGCCAAGAAACAATATAAGAAAAAAGAACTTCTGTGTGAATCTATTCTATTTATTACCATTTCATCCAATAGCATTAACATTGATCGCTCATCTACTTCAATTTTGTGCATTTTTGATGCTCAAGGTTGTTTGATTCCATCAAGGTTTACCGGTTGCCATTAATACTGGATTCTTCTATTAAGCTGCAATTAGCAAGTAGATCTTTATTGATTTCCTAGTATTTTTTAAGGCTGTTAATTATTATGGTTAGCAATCTTGATTCTGATTTTGAGGGTTGACATTATGTGATGTACCTGTAATAACCTTTGTGAAAATTTTCTATGTTGATTTATGATCTATAGCTGTAACATAACTCTATGGCGTAGATTGGATGCTAATAATGTTCTGATGTGCGAGTCTAGAAACTTAGAACAGACAAACTAAGACTTAAGTATCCGATAGCAGCTTTGATAAATCTCAGTGAACTTGGAACCAATTAGGACTTGTTCTCAGGCCCTGCTCAGCTTTTCCTCGATTACCTTTCCTCCCCCTTCCATCCATTGTAGGAAACCTGGTGTAAATTTGAAATCTTTCTTAGCGCTTTAACACAAGGTTGGAGTTATATTTAACATGATAGTGTAACAATTGCTTGAAGTTGTCAATCTTTATTACCAACGTATTATCATAAGTTCATTGAATTAAGTGCACTTATTAATATTCTGAATCCCAAGTGGGGGTTAGTTCTCTTATATTTTGTAGTTATTTGATTATGAGCATGTTATTATGTTTTGCTGATTTTTCAACTTTTCATTTATTCTTTATTGTCAAGACATAAGATATCTAACCGTTTTTCCTCAACTTGATAAAAAATATGTGGATGTTGTGCAGGGTGATTTTTTGGACATAAATACAAGGGACCTTCTCTTCAAGAGGTATTTTTTTCTGAACTTAAAAACTATTTTAGTTAACTTACATAAAGTGATTTGCAGTTTGGAATATGTCATGATTCTATCTCAACTCAAAAAAAGATAGATCCGTTACCTTAGCGGTCCCCTAGTGTCGGCCCTACAGATATGGAGGGAAGTTCATGCAGGTACACAGATCATATGCGTATGACGGGGTAAACCCCAGATCGTCAGTTCCTGAGAATTGACCCCTGACCATTACGTCAGAGATACCATGCGCCCACCGTCTGCGCTACGCTCTGAGGGCTCTATCTCAACTCAAAAGACCTTATAGTTTGTTTCTTTTGTATTTAATGAAGTTAGATATTGTCACAAGTCTTTGCAGTTTTGTTGTTCTTACCGTGCGAATTTGGAAGAACCTGTTTCATAAATTAAAAGTCAAACAAATAGTAACAAAATTTTAGTCTTTTGATTGTGGAAGCTTTTAATATGATATATCACAACAACAAATTTAATTTTCCGCAACAAACAACTATTCTATCCGCAGTGTGTATCCGTATGTTGCACAACCGTAAGTTACTGAAAATTATAAGAGATCGACAACACATCCCACGTTGTGGTTAAGAGCATTCACAACGCGCGCCGCACATTCCAGTTAAAATGTGATGTTAACCACATATAATTATCAACACTACACAAATATAAAATCTAAACTCAAATAATTTTGGTACCATATAATTACAATACCACACAAATATTACACAATTATAATATCACATATAAATATCACACAAAAAAATAATATAATTTCACTTAGTAACAATCCAAACTAATAACAAGAAATTTATTTAACTACATGATTTCTTTCCTAAAAAACATACATGATAAAATCAGTCACACGTAGAACTATACACTTAGATAAAGAGAAAGTGACTATGCTTCACATTGCATCCTTAACCAAAAGTATTTTTTTTATTTGATCCAATGAAGTCCACCTTCACAAAAGTTCTATCAATTCAAACTTTCCAACCAGATCTACCAAGAGTAACGTGATACTTCTTAGCTATATTTTCCTTGCAAAATAGCATAAAGAGATTGAAATGTAAGTATACTTTATTAAAGTAATTAAATTACGATTTTAAAAAGAATACAACATTATTTGAATTTCATCAATATAAAATCTAAACTCAAATAATTTCGATACCATATAATTATAATACCACACAATTATAATATCACATATAAATATCACACAGGAAAAATAATATAATTTCACTTAGTAGCAATCCAAACTGATAACAAGAAATTTATTTAATAACATGATTTCTTTCCTAAAAAACATACATGACAAAATCAGTCACACAAAACTATAAACTTAGATAACAAGAAAGCGACTATGCTTCCCATTGCATCCTTAACAAAAAAGCATTTTTTCCATTTGATCTAATTAAGTCCACCTTCACAAAAGTTCTATCAATCCAAACTTTAACTTTCTAACAAGATCCACCAAGAGTAACATATACTTCTTAGCTATATTTTCCTTGCAAAATAGCATAGAGAGATTGAAATGTATAAGTATACTTTATTAAAGTAAATTAAATTAAGATTTTAAAAAGAATACAACATTATTTGAATTTCATCAATAAATGCTTTGCTACATGTTTTCCTCATTTTTTCTCATCTTTTGAACACATACCAATAGATGTTTGTTGTGTACCTACCCTATCAAAACAATGATAGGTATAGTATTAACCTTTCCCCCGCCTTTAGCTCACCATTAATTACTGAAGTTTCCACTTAACTTGTTTCACATTTAGATGTTTGTTGTGTACCTACCCTTTCAAAACAATGATAGGTATAGTATTAACCTTTCCACGGCCTTTAGCTCACCATTAGTTACTGAAGTTTCCACTTAACTTGTTTCACATTTAGTTTCAGAAATATGAACTAATTTTAAAGGTATTTAGTTAAGATAACACACAAACTAAGAATGGTGTCTTTTAAGTTCTTTTCAACAATATTTAGTAAAGATAACGCACAAACTAAGTATTATTTGTATCTTTTCAACAGTGAAATAAGATTAATCAGAAGAATTGTGATATGAAATACCTATGATTCAGGTACATTCAAGTTCTTTGATGTAGCTAAGATATATCTAGAGCATGCTTCAAATTCACAAATGCATCAATAGACACAATTGCATCAAACCTAATATCCATAAGACATTTCAGATCATTAAAGGAAACATGAAACCTCGATAATTTTGTGTGCCCAAAGGAGCTGTCTTAAAAATTAACTAGAAAATAGTATCACCAAGAATAATGGTAACTACAATAATTTCACCTCATAAGTTGAGAAGAACTGCTAGAGCATAAAAACTTCAGCATTGTCATAGAATCATTATCATACCACTGAATATTTGATTCTATAAAATAGAAATTAGTATACAAAAGACCTAACATACGTCGCTCAATAAATCTCACAGTTACATCCAAAAATCAATAGAAAAATTGGCATAATTAAACAACAAAAAATATAATGCAATCCACATGCAAATGATAGGCTACATTTCAATAGAATATATTCTGCAGATAAACCTCACAAAGATCAAACAATTAAATGCTCCAATTATAGGAAAAGTGCTCATCTGCTCAAGTCAATGACTAGCCAAAGATTAAGAGAGATGAGAATACAAACCTTAGAAAAAAAAAATTACCTTCAGTATTATGGGTTTTTTCTTTCTTCTTTGCATAGGGCAACTAAGAAAAGGGGTAGGTGATATAGACCAGCTTTTAAAGTTCCTTCGTTATGATGGTTGGTTATTTGGTGTCATATATATATTTTTTACACAGATCTAATATAAGTGAAAACAATAATTGATATGCTAAAAATCAACAATGTGGACAAAATTAAGCCTTTATGGTGTATGCTATAGTAGCAAGAAATTCACATATATCACTAAGAAATATGCAAACTAACTCTGGGAAGGACAGAACCAGCATCATAATGTATAAGATAGTCTAAATCATCAACCAATAAACTGGACAAAGAATTCATGAGCTATTGACAGAAAAACAAACAGACCAACAGCAGCCAGATTTGCATCAACCTTGATCCTGTCAGCACTAAAGGCAACAACAATCTTAAGTCCTCTTCTTTTGCACTATCATTGATGAGTACATCAAACCAATAGCTTAATTAATATAGTTATGTGTTGGTTGCTACTCGGAAAACCTATAGGTTCCACTGTACAAAAATTTTGTACAAAGGTCTGAACCTTTTCCTAGCTACCATGTGTTCTTTTAAATTAAATTTTGGATCGCCTGCGGAACTTAACACGTTTGATCCAAAACTTAATCTATTTGTTCTTTTAGGTTTTGACTTGGATCTCCTGCGGAACTTAACACGTTCGACCCAAGTCTCCTTAAGTTATTAATTCCATTAAATATTAATTTCCATAAAAGGTTCCCAGTACTGACGTGGCGAGGCACATGGCCTTCTTGGATATGGGAGCAACCACCACCGACTAGACAAAACCTTTAATAGAAAGCTAATATTTAATTTCCTAAAATAACTTTAGGTTAACCAAAGATAACAATCAAATCACAAGGAAAAGAAAGAAACAAAAGAACACAACTTCGAAAAAACATATTCGAAATTCTAGAACGTAAACCTCTTGTATTTGGTATTATTTCCATAAATAACTAGCATGATGCGGAAATAAAATTTACTAGTTATACCTTGTAGAAAAACCTCTTGATCTTCTACCGTATTCCTCTTCTAACCTCGGACGTTGTGTGGGCAACGATCTTCCGAGATGAGAAACCACCAAGCACCTTCTTCTTCTCCTAGCTAGGTTCGGTCAATCACAAAGAAGCTTCACCAAGGACGAAGAACAAAACACCAACCAAACTCCAAGGGATACAAGCTTTCTCTCCTTCTTCTTCTTCTTCTCCAAGTAGTATCCGGCCACCACAAGAACTCCAAGCAAGAGATAAGTTTCGGCCACCACAAAAGGAGAAGAGAGAAAGGGGAGGGCCGGCCACCACACCAAGGAAAAGAGGGAGGAAAAATAATAGAGGTTGTTCCCATGAAGGCACCCTCACCTCTTCTTTTATATTCCTTGGCCTAGGCAAATTAGGAAATTTAATTACAAAATTTCCTTAATTCTTTTGCCATGTAAAGAAAAATTATTTTAATTAAAACAATTTTCTTCTTTTAAACACAATGGCCGGCCACTTTAAAAAACAAAACAAGGAGAGTTTTAATTAATTAAAACTTCCTAATTTGTCTCCAGAAATTTTATAAAAAATTTCTCCAATAATTTTTATCCCTTTTATGATTGGTTTATAAAAAGAAATTTCTATAATTTTAATTTTTCAACATGTGAATAATTTATAAAGAAGAGAAATAAAATATCCTTTCTAATCTACAAATAAGGAAAGAGATTTAATCTCTTTCTTTAATCTTTTGTAGAGACTTATAAAAGAGATATTTTAATTTTTAATCTCTTCAATAAATTATATCTTTCACATAAGAAAATTTTAAAATTAAAATTCTTTTTAAATTAAATAGGGCCGGCCACCTAAGCTTGGGTTCAAGCTAGGGCCGGCCACCCATGAACCAATGGTTTGGCCGGCCCTAGCTTGATCCTCAAGCTAGCTTGGCCGGCCCCTATAACATGGGTATGAAGGTGGGTATAGGTGGGTATAGTACTCTATAAATAAGAGGCTACGATAGGGACCGAGAGGAGGAATTGGTTTTGGTCTCCCGATAAAATTAAGCATCCCGTGTTCGCCCCGAACACACAACTTAATTTTATCAATAATAATTCATTCCACTAGAGAACTATTATTGAACTACCGCACCAATCCCAAATTACATTTTTGGGCTCCTTCTTATTATGAGCGTGTTAGTCTCCCTGTGTTTAAGATATCGAATGCCCACTAATTAAGTGAGTTACTGACAACTCATTTAATTAATATCTAAGTCCAAGAGTAGTACCACTCATCCTTATTATCATGTCGGACTAAGTCCACCTGCAGGGTTTAACATGACAATCTTTATGAGCTCCTCTTGAGGACATTATCAACCTAGTATCTCTAGGACACAGTTTCCTTCTATAATCAACAACACACACTATAAGTGATATCATTTCCCAACTTATCGGGCTTATTGATTTATCGAACTAAATCTCACCCATTGATAAATTAAAGAAATAAATATCAAATATATGTGCTTGTTATTATATTAGGATTAAGAGTACACACTTCCATAATAACCGAGGTCTTTGTTTCTTTATAAAGCCAGTATAAAAGAAACGACCTCAAATGGTCCTACTCAATACACTCTAAGTGTACTAGTGTAATTATATAGTTAAGATAAACTAATACCTAATTACACTACGACCTTCCAATGGTTTGTTCCTTTCCATTATGGTCGTGAGTTACTGTTTATAATTTATAAGGTACTGATAACATGATCCTCTGTGTGTGACACCACACACCATGTTATCTACAATATAAATTAATTGAACAACTACATTTATCATAAATGTAGATATTTGACCAATGTGATTCTTATTTCTAGATAAATGTTTATACCAAAAGCTAGGCTTTTAGTATACACTCTAACAATCTCCCACTTATACTAAAAGACTAAGCTGCCATATCTGCTGCCATACATCTGATTCCCAACCCTTCAACATGTCCATCAAAAGCTCTCGCCTTAAGGACCTTAGTGAAAAGATCTATAGGTCATCACCTGATGCAATCTAGGCGGCAACAACTTCTCCTCGTTTATACAATTTCTTGTATTGGGTGGTACTTGCGCTCTATTGTGTTTACTTGCCTTATAGACTTATGGTTTCTTCGAGTTTGCTACTGCACCAACATTATTACAATAAATTGTAATAATCTTTGGACAAACCAGAAATCATATCTAAGTCTATCTTGAGGTTATTGAGTCATTCAGCTTTTATGGCTACCTCAGAGGTTTGCCATATACTAAGCTTCTATGGTGGAGTCCAGAAAAACACCTATGCTTATCACTCTTCCATAGTTATGACTTTACCTCCTAAAGTAAACACAAAACCCCGAGGTTGACTTATTATTGTCCCTATCCGATTGGAAGCCAAAATCCGTGTAACCCACAGGGACCAAATTAACTGCCTTGTAAGCTAGCATATAATCTCTAGCGCCTCTAAGGTACTTTAATATATGCTTTACTGCAGTCCAATGTCCTTGTCTAGGGTTACTTTGATATCTGCTAACTATGCCCTTGGCAAAACAGATTTCTGATCTCATGCATAGCATACATTAGGCTTCTGACAGCCGAAGCATAAAGAACTGCCTTTATTTCCTTTATCTCCTTTGATGTCTACAGAGACATATCTTTAGATAAAGTTACTGCGTCCTGAAAAGGTAAGAAACCTTTCTTGGACTTTTGTATGCTTAAAACGAGCAAGGATTTTTTCGATGTATGAAGCTTGGGATAAGTAAAATATTCTTTTCTTGTGATCCCTTATTACTTTGATCTCAAGAATATATATATTCTCCCAAGTCCTTTATATCGAATTATTTGGACAACCATACCCCTACTTCTGACAACATTTTGATATTGTTTCCAACTACCAAAAATGCTATCTACGTATAGCACAAGAAATACCACCACGTTTCCATCACATCTTTTGTATACACAAGACTTATCCGTTTACTCAATAAATCCAAAGGTCTGGATTACTTTGATAAACCGGATATTCCAAGACCTTGAAGCTTTGTATCAGTCCATAGACTGATTGAGCTTGCACACAAGATGCTCTTAGCCCTTTGCAATGAACCCTTCTGGTTGCTTTATATAGATGTTTTCTTCAAGACTTCCATTAAGGAATGTTGTCTTGACATCCTCTTGCCAAATAGATAAAAGAATCCGAATAGACTTAAGCATGGCTACCAGTGAAAAAGTTTCCTTTTTCATCTAGCCTTGCTTTGAAGGTTTCTACCTTCCTGTCTATCCCTCTAGACCTTTTACACCCAAAGGCTTTTACACCGCTTGGTGGTTCTACAAGCTTCCAGATTTTATTAGAATACATATATTCTAATTCTATTATTCATTACTCTTTGCCAAGATGTTGCATATTTATCTTGGAGTGCTTCGTCATATGTCCGGAGATCAGGTTTATGTCCTTCAGGGATCGAGTCCAAAAACTCTCTCAAAACATGACCTATTTAGGTTGCCTAACAACCCTCCCACTACGACAAGGCACTTTCTGCAATTGTGTATCATTTGTGATACGTGTTGCAGTTTTCTTGTGGTATCTCATCTTGTACAGTTGGTACTAGGTTAGACATGTCCTTTATTATTTCCTTAAGAACAAATTTACTTATGAGCACGTGGTTCATTATATAGTCCTTTTCTAAAAATCAGTGATTGATGCTAACAATGACTTTCTGATTTTAAGACTATAAACCTACTTTTGTTTATCTAGGATAACTTACAAACAAGTGAACTCCTATCCAACTTATCATTGTCTCTCATATGTGCTAGATTACCCGAATCCGAATATGCTTCAAAATAGGTTTTCACCTATTCAATTCTATATGAGTAGAGAGTTCTAACTTTGGAAGGTACTATGTTCACTTTCGTTTTCAGAGTTTATCCTTAAAACAAATTTGGTAATTTTCTGAATAACTCATCATCTATCTAATTATTCCATAAGAGTCCTTTACCTTCTTTCTACTACACCATTCTGTTGGAGTGTACCAGATGTAGTTAGTTGGGATTGAATCCCTACTTCTGATAAATGACTCCTAAATTTTCCCAAGAGGTACTTGCCACTACGATCTTACCGTAGTGTCTTGATATTTTTCCACATCAGCCTCGTACTCTCTAATCAAAGCACTTAGACTTGCGGCACATCAAGTAAATATATCCGTATCTCAAATAGTTATCTATAAAATAGATGAAATATTTGAAACAACCTCTTGCCTGGATGCTCATAGGATCACACAAATCAGAATGAACCAATTCCTATATATCTTTGGTTCCATACTCCTTAGACTTAAAAGCTCCTTGGTTATTTTCCTTCCAAGTAAGACTCACAGGTTGGAAAGATTTCCACTACTAATGAACCCAAAAGTTCATCAGCTACCAATGAATCCTACTCAAGTATAACCTAGCTTTTATATGTCAAAGATATAATTGGTTCATTTCCGAAGGTTACTTTCTCTTAAAATTAGAAGATGTGTTACTAATTTCCATTTGTTGCATCGTGGGAGTTATTGGATTATAAATTGTCAACCACCATACCAGAATAGATAACTTCCCTTTTTTTTTCTTGATAACAACTTTGTTATCAAAATAGACACAATATCTATAATAGTTTAGAAACTGAAGTCAGGTTCTTTCTAAACTTGGTACGTAAAGACAATTACTTAAAATCCATAT
Organism: Zingiber officinale; assembly: GCF_018446385.1. Taxonomy (NCBI): domain Eukaryota; kingdom Viridiplantae; phylum Streptophyta; class Magnoliopsida; order Zingiberales; family Zingiberaceae; genus Zingiber; species Zingiber officinale. Next base: position 68,671,033 of record NC_055993.1, read on the forward strand.
TTTATTCTTATCAAAGGATAAACATCTCCCACTGCAATAGCTACCACTTTTACAGTAGTGCCCATGTGGACGGTGATTTACCTTTCATTTAGTTGTCGAGTTTCCTGGAACCCTGCAATGAATTGCAGACATGATTAATGGCATCTTGTATCTACACTCCAGGTTCTGGTAGATAACACTACTAGACATGTTTCAACTAATGAATTAAATACATCTCAATTGTTCTTAGTTCTAAGAAGACAGTCTACCTTAATGTCCAAGTCCTATTTCCAATCATTACAATTTGGGACTACTAAGTCTTTTTCTATAGTATGACTACTAGGGATTGACAAACATCCTAAGAATCACAAAAATATTTGGTCAAGATCAACTTCTTAAAATCTCCATAAATTTTGCGTATACAAAATTGAAGAGGAGATTTTATTATCTCGTCAACTTTACTTTATGACGAATAAAATTAATAGTTGGTCTATCTTTAATCAAATATTTGGTCAAGACTCTAAATTTAAAATAATATTGATTCCTCTAACAATACTATTTAAATTTACCAACACCTCAAAACACCGTGAATTTTGCATGCCACGTTAGTGTGGACGTATACAAAATCAACATTTGTAAGAGGAAGGTTTTACCCATTAATTATCTTGTCAACGTAACTTTATGATAAATAAAATTATCTCAAACACCGTTAATTTTGTATGCCACGTTAGTGTGGACGTATACAAAATCAATCATTTGTAAGAGGGGTTTTAACCCTTTAATTTTATTATCTTGTCAATCTAGTTTTATGACAAATTAATAGTTGGTTTCATTTGGTCACACAAATAATAGCAGTGACTCCGATGGGGAGGATACTATTAGATGTGTCTAAGTGTATACCATTACTTGACACTAAGTCCATTAATAAGATTATGCCCCTTCCGTTGGGGAAGATCACACGCTCTTAATTAACTTCCTATAGTCATCCAAAAATGGAAGTCTGTTCTAGTGATCCACAAACAAGCTCATCCGTTATGGAGGAAGGCACTCAGAGCCAACGCGCAAGCTTGTTTGCATCACTTACAAACCAGTAATGGAGACCATGGGATTTACTTAAAAATCCCTCTCCCACTTAGTTATTTATGAATGAGGAATTTTAACTATGCTAGCCTACTAAACTTGTAAACTAACATACACACACAGCACAATATAAAAGCAATAAATAGAAAATCTAATTTTCAACTATTATGGCTTTTATCTCTAGTTGTCCTCCGTGTGTTGTCATCCCAAGCTACTGCCATATTTGGCCACCGCCACCGGGTCTAGCTGTCGCATCCATCTTGCTCCTAGTTCCGCTGCGCCTCTGGTCCTTAGAAGGTTCCACGCTTTGCAAGATTCGATCCGCGACATAAATAGAATTTTACATTTTTGATCCTATATTCCATAAAAGGAATGTACATGTATCTAGATCAAAAACAAAATCCTAATAAAACTAAATACAGCTCCTGCTGTATTTTATAATACAATCATGCACACACATATAAATGCCCTTGACATGTCCAAGGGTCCAATCACACACATAATAACTAAAAGCCATAATAGTTGGATCCTGCATCCACAAAGTTAGCACATCCTACTATTATCCTGCCTAAATTATGTATGACATGTGCATAATTAAACTAATACCAAATACAGAGGCAAAACCCTAGCTCTGATACCAATTGTTGGTTGCTACTCGGAAAACCTATAGGTTCCACTGTACAAAAATTTTGTACAAAGGTCTGAACCTTTTCCTAGCTACCATGTGTTCTTTTAAATTAAATTTTGGATCGCCTGCGGAACTTAACACGTTTGATCCAAAACTTAATCTATTTGTTCTTTTAGGTTTTGACTTGGATCTCCTGCGGAACTTAACACGTTCGACCCAAGTCTCCTTAAGTTATTAATTCCATTAAATATTAATTTCCATAAAAGGTTCCCAGTACTGACGTGGCGAGGCACATGACCTTCTTGGATATGGGAGCAACCACCACCGACTAGACAAAACCTTTAATAGAAAGCTAATATTTAATTTCCTAAAATAACTTTAGGTTAACCAAAGATAACAATCAAATCACAAGGAAAAGAAAGAAACAAAAGAACACAACTTCGAAAAAACATATTCGAAATTCTAGAACGTAAACCTCTTGTATTTGGTATTATTTCCATAAATAACTAGCATGATGCGGAAATAAAATTTACTAGTTATACCTTATAGAAAAATCTCTTGATCTTCTACCGTATTCCTCTTCTAACCTCGGACGTTGTGTGGGCAACGATCTTCCGAGATGAGAAACCACCAAGCACCTTCTTCTTCTCCTAGCTAGGTTCGGTCAATCACAAAGAAGCTTCACCAAGGACGAAGAACAAAACACCAACCAAACTCCAAGGGATACAAGCTTTCTCTCCTTCTTCTTCTTCTTCTCCAAGTAGTATCCGGCCACCACAAGAACTCCAAGCAAGAGATAAGTTTCGGCCACCACAAAAGAGGAAGAAAGGTAGAGGATGGCCGGCCACCACACCAAGGAAAAGAGGGAGGAAAAATAATAGAGGTTGTTCCCATGAAGGCACCCTCACCTCTTCTTTTATATTCCTTGGCCTAGGCAAATTAGGAAATTTAATTACAAAATTTCCTTAATTCTTTTTCCATGTAAAGAAAAATTATTTTAATTAAAACAATTTTCTTCTTTTAAACACAATGGTCGGCCACTTTAAAAACAAAACAAGGAGAGTTTTAATTAATTAAAACTTCCTAATTTGTCTCCGAAATTTTATAAAAAATTTCTCCAATAATTTTCTCCCTTTTATGATTGGTTTATAAAAAGAAATTTCTATAATTTTAATTTTTCAACATGTGAATAATTTATAAAGAAGAGAAATAAAATATCCTTTCTAATCTACAAATAAGGAAAGAGATTTAATCTCTTTCTTTAATCTTTTGTAGAGACTTATAAAAGAGATATTTTAATTTTTAATCTCTTCAATAAATTATATCTTTCACATAAGAAAATTTTAAAATTAAAATTCTTTTTAAATTAAATAGGGCTGGCCACCTAAGCTTGGGTTCAAGCTAGGGCCGGCCACCCATGAACCAATGGTTTGGCCGGCCCTAGCTTGATCCTCAAGCTAGCTTGGCCCTCAAGCTAGCTTGGCCGGCCCCTATAACATGGGTATGAAGGTGGGTATAGGTGGGTATAGTACTCTATAAATAAGAGGCTACGATAGGGACCGAGAGGAGGAATTGGTTTTGGTCTCCCGATAAAATTAAGCATCCCGTGTTCACCCCGAACACACAACTTAATTTTATCAATAATAATTCATTCCACTAGAGAACTATTATTGAACTACCGCACCAATCCCAAATTACATTTTTGGGCTCCTTCTTATTATGAGCGTGTTAGTCTCCCTGTGTTTAAGATATCGAATGTCCACTAATTAAGTGAGTTACTGACAACTCATTTAATTAATATCTAAGTCCAAGAGTAGTACCACTCATCCTTATTATCATGTCGGACTAAGTCCACCTGCAGGGTTTAACATGACAATCTTTATGAGCTCCTCTTGAGGACATTATCAACCTAGTATCTCTAGGACACGGTTCCTTCTATAATCAACACACACTATAAGTGATATCATTTCCCAACTTATCGGGCTTATTGATTTATCGAACTAAATCTCACCCATTGATAAATTAAAGAAATAAATATCAAATATATGTGCTTGTTATTATATTAGGATTAAGAGTACACACTTCCATAATAACCGAGGTCTTTGTTTCTTTATAAAGCCAGTATAAAAGAAACGACCTCAAATGGTCCTACTCAATACACTCTAAGTGTACTAGTGTAATTATATAGTTAAGATAAACTAATACCTAATTACACTACGACCTTCCAATGGTTTGTTCCTTTCCATTATGGTCGTGAGTTACTGTTTATAATTTATAAGGTACTGATAACATGATCCTCTGTGTGTGACACCACACACCATGTTATCTACAATATAAATTAATTGAATAACTACATTTATCATAAATGTAGATATTTGACCAATGTGATTCTTATTTCTAGATAAATGTTTATACCAAAAGCTAGGCTTTTAGTATACACTCTAACATTATGGTTAAAAAAAATTGAAGAAAAAAATGATAAAGGGACGCCTACTGTCATTTAAATTCATGAGTTCAAGAGCTCCAGGAAATCCAATTCCAGCCTCCGGCTTCGCATACTGCAATGTAGAACCCTTTTAAAAAAATTGTCTATGCTATCTGGTTCAAGCAGTGTAGAATGATCATCTATTAATACCTTAGCAAGGTAAATTTCAAAAAAAATATTTTTTAGCTTCTGGATCAAACCCTTTCACTCCCTTCGCTCTGGCAACACCTCCAAGAAAATTAGCCTCGCCTAAACCATTTGATTAATACAAAGAATCATGGGAACAAGGAAATCAAATCAATTTTATGTTAATAAAAAAAGCTCCGAGAAAAAACAATCACATCCTAACACCAACAAATTTGCTCTGAGAGAGATCAACAGGGAAAAGGAGAAAGCTACCTGTCCCCATGAAGGGAATGAAGTCATGGATGGTGACGCTGACACCCATGTCAACGAACACATCGACCTACCCGTGTCGGATCAAAATTTTAACTAACTCAATAAGAACACCATTCCATTGGAATCAAATAGCAGATACCTAAGCACCAACAAATCACATATGAAGCTACAAATTCGATTCCTAGAAGTAGAAGGCGCAAAATAGACAGAGGAAATATATCATGCAACCAATGCGCTCCCGTGCAAGGTGGCCACGAGCGACCTCGTGGTCATGTGAGGAAATCCCTAGAACTACTTAAGAAAGCTTGTTGTGGATGGCTGTAACGAGAGGAAGAAAGGGTTACCTCATCGTCCAAGTAGCTTCTCGCGAACTGCCTGCACTTGAAGTGATCACTTATTGCTTGGCGAAGAAACGGCTGCCTCGCAGCTGGTGATGCAGCAGGCGCTCGCTGCCTCATTAACCACCTCTCAAGCAACTGGCACTTGCGAACTCATTGTCGCCTGGCCCCTCGGCAGCGGCCTCCTTGTCGGCGATAGAAAACATCATGCGCTG